>NC_092131.1:82423296-83083296 GCF_043159975.1 Macaca nemestrina | reverse complement strand
TTCATTTCCTGATGAGGGCTCCGGTGTCATGTAAAACTTATATCAAACAAATGTGTATACTTTTCTTCTGCTAATCTGTCTGAGGTCAGTTTAATTCTCAGGCCCAGCTTAAAAGTCCTATGAAGCTAGGGGTAAAACTTTGCCCCCCTATACTATTTTTTTTCCTAAGCACTCTTTTTCTGATATCTCAGAGTCAGAGTCATTTGCAAAGCATCACAGCGGTTTTCTCTGCCTTTCCAACCAGATTTCAAACTGGCTGAACTATATTAATTACAGGCTGCCCTAGCCACCATGTAAGGTAATAGATTAAGCTGTTTGACTGGTGTGAGAAAAACGTCTGTGGGTTTCTCTCTGTAGTACCCCCAGAAGGAGGCCATGGCCTGGCAGATAATCAATGCCTATTAGAGTGGAAATCAATTTGTCCAATCAGGTAATGCCCTGATTGTATTTTCTCTACAGCAGAGGGAAGATTTTCCCAGAGAAGTCGCTGTATGGTGGTTTCCTTCATCACAGGCGAGGGCATGGCTGCAGGGACAGACTGTGAACACCTCAATCCCTGGGGGCCTCATGGTGTGAGTACCACTAGTCTTGCTGCCCACGCTGTCATGGTTTTAGATTTTGAACCGCATCTGAGGTGTCTTAAATTTCCACTTTTATGTTTATATGTCATTCTGAGGTAAGACATAAAGTGGAATGTGGGGCTGAGAAATCAACTAGATAAGTAAGGAGGAATTGATAGTATAATTTGGGCAAATTAGCAGTGGCACTTATAATACTGAATTAACTGAATTATATTGAGCTGCACAGACTTCTCCGAAGATCCTATGAATGTGTATTGATCATCACAGTTGTTGGTGACACAGATCATGAATAATTTAATAAAAATTTATTTGGCACATACTAAATACAAAACACTAAGCTGAATTCAGTACAATTGTTTTATTTCTAAAGCTTTTCATTTCAAGTACATTTTTTAAGCTTTGTTATCAACATTTATAAAAGAACAATGATTTTGTTTTGACTTTATTAAACTGGATTTATTTTGTGTTTCATGATCCTCTTTTAACTTTTATTGTTATCTATGCTAAATGTTATGTTACAAATCATTTTAGAAAATAATATAGAGTGATGGTGGCTGTGTTTTCACCTGTAGTGTCTTTGTTATGTAAGTTTTAATAAATAAGAGCTGAGGTAGATATTTTATTTTCTTTCTTTCAAAAAGAAATATAATTTATCAATGAAAGAAAAAAATGGCCGGAGAGATTTAAGCATTTTGCTGTGGCTTATTCATATAGTTTAGGAAGATGTCTCAGAGCCTGAAAATTTAGGTAGTGATTGTTGATTCCATTTTCACCTTTGTCATCTCTTGGGAATTTATGATCCCACCTTCTGATCGTACAACCTCTGGACTGGGGAGAATTTGAGAGGTCAGACAAGTATTGCTTTGTCATAGAGATTAGGCAAAGCCAAATCCATCCCTTTTTAACTATAAATGTTAGGATAAGGTGAGAGAAAATGAATGACCAGCTCCTTTCCCCCACCCTGAAATGATGAATATTCCTCCTTGAGCGAAACCCTGTGTGTTCAAAATATTTTCTGTGAGTGCTTTGAACATGGCCACAGTTAGTGGGATTTTTTTCTTAATAAAATTGAATTTTTTTTTTCCTTAGAGGAAAACAAAAGGGTCCACATCTATAATGAATTACAGCCTCGATCTTCTAAAGTCCTTGGCAACTTTTCCATGTATTTCTTGTTTTGGTCTATGAAGCTTGGTTGTAAGGCTTACATTCAACCTTTTCTGATCAGACAGAATTAGAATCTAGCTTTTTGCATGCGGAAAAAATCAGTTTCAAAAGCCTTGGTAGACATTTCTCTGGTGCTGGGGATGAACGTGTCCTCCTGAGGGCAAATCTCTGAGTGATGAGCCTGGGGCTGGAGACGTTATCTATGGACAGATATCACCACGTCGACCCACAGAAGGCTGTTCCTTTCTGAGGGTGAAGGGCAGTGAGGGGATGGCCACAAATATGGCATTTAAATGGAAAGACATTTTAAAATAACTTCCTACAACACAGGAAGACATAGCAGAGTGATATTAGAGTACAAAATCAACTTAGAAAATAAAATATAGCAATGATAGTCATTACAGCAAGGAGCATTTAAACTATTACTATTACTACAAAGGAAAACTAACCAATTGCTAACTGAGCAGAAAAAAAGTTTACCAAGAAACTTATTAAATCAATAAGCCAAGCACATAAACAGCATCTGTGCATTGCATTGATGATTTACTTCTAAAAGCCAAATTAGCTGCTCCTTCCTACTACCTTATTTCCCTTGAATGATTTTGCATCCCTCCTACAAGGAGAATTTAAACTCCTTTTCTTACTATATTCAAGGTAGGATCATATTCCAGAGAGCTTGAGTTGTTCTCCATGATTGCATAAAGTACCAGGCTACACATTTTATCTACACCATTAACTGAATCATCTCAACAATGTTATAAGATAGGTATGCATTCTTATTGCCTTTTTATGGGCAAGATTCTGCTGCCTGTCCTGATAACTGCAGATTTAGCACTGTATCGTCTTTGAGGAATCCCTGATATAGCCTAAAAGTGTAAGGTACCCAACCCCACTACTGAAGTACAATGTCTTGGGGTCAGTGACGGTGACTATTAGTGGCTTTCTCTTCCCCTCTCCCACCATCTGCCTAGTCTGTGCAGTGGTGCTCATGTTCTGGTTTCCTCTGCTTGGACTGCAGCCACAAAACCAACTCCAGCTCTCTTGGTTGGGTCCTTGACATCCTGCCTTGTCCATTAGCTGCAATTGCTCAGGCAATTCTTTGAATTCTTCTCACTTTGTTTGCTTGTAACTGGACTCCAGGATCCCAGACTCCATGCAACTACTTCCCTAACTGCTTTTGCTTCTTCCAATGGGCTGACATTTCAGATTCTCCTCCTGATGTTTTGATCTCAGCACAATTTTTGAGTTTCTTTGCTTCCTCAGTACCAGTACGCCCCTCCTCAGGAGCAGATCTTGGCTTTGTGGTGCCCATAGCTCATTTGATTTTGGGAAACTTCTTTTATTATTATTATTATTATACTTTAAGTTCTAGGGTACATGTGAACAACGTGCAGGTTTGTTACTTATGTATATATATGCCATGTTGGTGTGCTGCACCCATTAACTCATCATTTACATTAGGTATATCTCCTAATGCTATCCCTTCCCCCTCCCCCCTCCCCAGAATAGGCCCCAGTGTATGATGTTCCCTTCCTGTGTCCAAGTGATCTCATTGTTCAGTTCCCACCTATGAATGAGAACATGCGGTGTTTGGTTTGCTGCTCTTGTGATAGTTTGCTGAGAATGAAGGTTTCCAGCTGCATCCATGTCCCTACAAAGGACACGAACTCATCCTTTTTAATGGCTGCATAGTATTCCATGGTGTATATGTGCCACATTTTCTTAATCCAATCTGTCACTGATGGACATTTGGGTTGATTCCAAGTCTTTGTTATTGTGAATAGTGCTGCAATAAACATACGTGTGCATGTGTCTTTATAGCAGCATGATTTATAATCCTTTGGGAATATACCCAGTAATGGGATGGCTAGGTCAAATGGTATTTCTAGTTAGAGATCCTTGAGGAATCGCCACACTGTTTTCCATAATGATTGAACTAGTTTACAGTCCCACCAACAGTGTAAAAGTGTTCCTATTTCTCCACATCCTCTCCAGCACCTGTTGTTTCCTGACTTTTTAATGATTGTTATTCTAACTGGTGTGAGATGGTATATCATTGTGGTTTTGATTTGCATTTCTCCGATGGTGAGTGATGATGAGCATTTTTTCATGTGCCTGTTGGATGTATGAATGTCTTCTTTTGAGAAGTGTCTGTTCATATCCTTTGCTCACTTTTTGATGTTTTTTTTTTCTTGTAAATTTGAGTTCTTTGTAGGTTCTGGATATTAGCCCTTTGTCTGATGAGTAGATTGCAAAAATTTTCTCCCATTCTGTAGGTTGCCTGTTCACTCTGATGGTAGTTTCTTTTGCTGTGCAGAAGCTCTTTAGTTTAATTAGATCCCATTTGTCAATTTTGGCTTTTGTTGCCATTGCTTTTGATGTTTTAGACATGAAGTCCTTGCCCATGCCTATGTCCTGAATGGTATTACCTAGGTTTTATTCTAGGGTTTTTATGGTTTTAGGTCTAACATTTAAGTCTCTAATCCATCTTGAATTAATTTTCGTATAAGGAGTAAGGAAAGGATCCAGTTTCAGCTTTCTACTTATGGCTAGCCAGTTTTCTCAGCACCATTTATTAAATAGGGAATCCTTTCCCAATTTCTTGTTTTTGTCAGGTTTGGTCAAAGATCAGATGGCTGTAGATATGTGGTATTATTTCTGAGGGCTCTGTTCTGTTCCATTGGTCTATCTGTTTTGGTACCAGTACCATGCTGTTTTGGTTACTGTAGCCTTGCAGTATAGTTTGAAGTCAGGTAGCGTGATGCCTCCAGCTTTGTTCTTTTGGCTTAGGATTGTCTTGGCAATGTGGGTCTTTTTTGGTTCCATATGAACTTTAAAGTAGTTTTTTCCAATTCTGTGAAGAAAGTCATTGGTAGCTTAATGGGGATGGCATTGAATCTATAAATTACCTTGGGCAGTATGGCCATTTCCACAATATTGATTCTTCCTATCCATGAGCATGGTATGTTCTTCCATTTGTTTGTGTCCTCTTTGATTTCACTGAGCAGTGGTTTGTAGTTCTCCTTGAAGAGGTCCTTTACATCGCTTATAAGTTAGATTTCTAGGTATTTTATTGTCTTTGAAGCTATTGTGAATGGGAGTTCTTTCATGATTGGCTCTCTGTTTGTCTGTTACTGGTGTATAAGATTGCTTGTGATTTTTGCACATTGATTTTGTATCCTGAGACTTTGCTGAAGTTGCTTATCAGCTTAAGGAGCTTTTGAGCTGAGATGATGGGGTTTTCTAAATATACAATCATGTTATCTGCAAACAGGGATGATATGACTTCTTCTTTTCCTAACTGAATACCCTTTATTTCTTTCTCTTGCCTGATTGCCCTAGACAGACCTTCCAACACTATGTTGAATAGGAGTGGTGAGAAAGGGCATCCCTGTCTTGGGCCAGTTTTCAAAGGGAATGCTTCTAGTTTCTGCCCATTCAGTATGATATTGGCTGTGGGTTTGTCATAAATAGCTCTTACTATTTTGAGATACATTTCATCAATACCGAATTTATTGAGAGTTTTTAGCATGAAGGGCTGTTGAATTTTGTCAAAGGCCTTTTCTGCATCTGTTGAGATAATCATGTGGTTTTTGTCTTTGGTTCTGTTTATATGCTGGATTACGTTTATTGATTTGTGTATGTTGAACCAGCCTTGCATCCCAGGGATGAAGCTCACTTGATCATGGTGGATAAGCTTTTTGATGTGCTGCTGGATTCAGTTTGCCAGTATTTTATTGAGGATTTTTGCATTGATGTTCAGCAGGGATATTGGTCTAAAATTCTCTCTCTCTCTTTTTTTTTTTTTTTTTTTTTTTTTTTTAATCTCTGCCAGGCTTTGGTATCAGGATGATGTTGGCCTCATAAACTGAGTTAGGGAAAATTCCCTCTTTTTCTATTGATTGGAATAGTTTCAGAAGGAATGGTACCAGCTCCTCTTTGTACCTCTGGTAGAATTCGGCTATGAATCTGTCTGGTCCTGAACTGTTTTTGGTCAGTAGGCTATTAATTATTGCCTCAATTTCAGAGCCTACTATTGGTCTATTCAGGGATTCAACTTCTTCCCGGTTTAGTCTTGGGAGAGTGTAAGTGTCCAGGAAATTATCTATTTCTTCTAGGTTTTCTAGTTTATTTGTGTAGAGGTGTTTATAGTATTCTCTGATGGTAGTTTGTATTTCTGTGGGGTCGGTGGTGATATCCGCTTTATCATTTTTTATTGCATCTATTTTTTTATTGCATCTATTTCTTCTCTCTTTACTTCTTTATTAGTCTTGCCAGCAGTCTATCAATTTTGTTGATCTTTTCAAAAAACCAGATCCTGGATTCATTGATTTTTTGGAGGGTTTTTTGTGTTTCTATCTCCTTCAGTTCTGCTCTGATCTTAGTTATTTCTTGCCTTCTGCTAGCTTTCGAATGTGTTTGCTCTTGCTTCTCTAGTTCTTTTAATTGCGATGTTAGGGTGTCAATTTTAGATCTTTCCTGCTTTCTCTTGTGGGCATTTAGTGCTATAAATTTCCCTCTACACACTTATTTAAATGTGTCCCAGAGATTCTGGTAGGTGGTATCCTTGTTCTCATTGGATTCAAAGAACATCTTTATTTCTGCCTTCATTTTGTTATGTACCCAATAGTCATTCAGGAGCAGGTTGTTCAGTTTCCATGTAGTTGAGCAGCTTTGCTTGAGTTTCTTAGTCCTGAGTTCTAATTTGATTGCACTGTGGTCTGAGAGACAGTTTGTTATAATTTCTGTTCTTTTACATTTGCTTTGGAGTGCTTTACTTCCAACTATGTGGTCAATTTTGGAATAAGTGTGATGTGGTGCTGAGAAGAATGTATATTCTGTTGATTTGGGGTGGAGAGTTCTGTAGATGTCTATTAGGTCCGCTTGGTGGAGAGTTGAGTTCAATTCCTGGATATCCTTGTTAACTTTCTGTCTCATTGATCTGTCTAATGTTGACAATGGGGTGTTAAAATCTCCCATTATTATTGTATGGGAGTCTAAGTCTCTTCGTAAGTCTCTAAGGACTTGCTTTATGAATCTGGGTGCTCATGTATTGGGTGCATATATATTTAGGATACTTAGCTCTTCCTGATGAATTGATCCCTTTACCATTGTGTAATGGCCTACTTTGTCTCTTTTGTTCTTTGATTGTTTAAAGTCTGTTTTATCAGAGACTAGGATTGCAACCCCTGCTTTTTTTTGTTTTCTATTTGCTTGGTAGATCTTCCTCCATCCCTTTATTTTGAGCCTATGTGTGTCTCTGCATGTGAGATGGGTCTCCTGAATACAGCAAACTGATGGGTCTTGACTCTTTATCCAATTTGCCAGTCTGTGTCTTTTAATTGGACCATTTAGTCCATTTACATTTAAGTTAATATTGTTATGTGTGAACTTGATCCTGTCATTATGATATTAGCTGGTTATTTTGCTCATTAGTTGATACAGTTTCTTCTTAGCATCGATGGAGTTTACATTTGGCATGTTTTTGCAATGGCTGGTACCTGTTGTTCCTTTTCATGTTTAGTGCTTCCTTCAGGATCTCTTGTAGGTCAGGCCTGGTGGTGACAAAATCTCTAAGCATTTGCTTGTCTGTAAAGGATTTTATTTCTCCTTCACTTATGAAACTTAACTTGGCTGGATATGAAATTCTGGGTTGAAAATTCTTTTCTTTAAGAATGTTGAGTATTGGCCCCCACTCTCTTCTGGCTTGTAGAGTTTCTGCTGAGAGATCTGCTGTTAGTCTCATGGGCTTCCCTTTGTGGGTAACCCGACCTTTCTCTCTGGCCGCCCTTAACATTTTTTCCTTCATTTCAACTTTGGTGAATCTGATAATTATATATCTTGGAGTTGCTCTTCTCAAGGAGTATCTTTGTGGCATTCTCTGTATTTCCTGAATTTGCATGTTGGCCTTCCTTACTAGGTTGGGGAAGTTCTCCTGGATGATATCCTGCAGCGTGTTTTCCAACTTGATTCCATTTTCCCCGTCACTTTCAGGCACACCAATCAGACGTAGATTTGGTCTTTTCACATAATCCCATATTTCTTGGAGGCTTTGTTCATTTCTTTTTTACTCTTTTTTCTCTACACCTCTCTCCTCACTTCATTTCATCCATTTGATCTTCAATCATTGATACTCTTTCTTCTAGTTGATCGAGTCAGTTACTGAAGCTTGTGCATTTGTCACGTAGTTCTCATATCATGGTTTTCATCTCTATCAGTTCTTTTAAGGTCTTCTCTGCATTGATTATTCTAGTTATCCATTCATCCATTCTTTTTTCAAGGTTTTTAGTTTCTTTGCACTGGTTGTGTAGTTCCTCCTTTAGCTCTGAGAAGTTTGATCAACTGAAACCTTCTTCTCTCAACTTGTCAAAGTCATTCTCTGTCCAGCTTTGTTTTATTGCTGGCGATGAGCTGCATTTCTTTGGAGGGGCAGATGTGCTCTGATTTTTTGAATTTCCAGCTTTTCTGCACTGCTTGTTCCCCATCTTTGTGGTTTTATCTGCCTTTGGTCTTTGATGATGGTGACGTACTGATGGGTTTTGGTGTGGATGTCCTTTCTGTTTGTTAGTTTTTCTTCTAACAGTCAGGACCCTCAGCTGTAGGTCTGTTGGAGTTGGCTTGAGGTCCACTCCAGACTCTGTTTGCCTAGGTATCAGCAGTGGAGGCTGCAGCAGATAGAATATTGCTGAACAGTGAGTGTTGCTGATTCTTGCTCTGGAAGCTTCGTCTCAGTGGTGTACCCTGCCATGTGAAGTGTGAGGTGTCGATCTGCACCTAGTGTGGGATGTCTGCCAATTAGGCTACTCAGGGATCAGGGACCCACTTGAGCAGGCAGCCTGTCCATTCTCAGATCTCAACCTCCATGGTGGGAGAGCCACTGCTCTCTTCAAAGCTGTCAGACAGGGACCTTTACATCTGCAGAGGTTTCTGCTGCTTTTTGTTTAGCTATGCCCTGTCCCCAGAGGTTGGAAACTTTCTTAATATACAAAATTATCAATATTAATTTAGGTATTAAGGGAGGGAAGGATGTGCCATCCCACAACATGCTGAATTGGTGTATTGATTTTTTTGAGTTGAAAACATTGGAGAAATTGTAGTTTAGAAAGGGTTAG
Source organism: Macaca nemestrina (assembly GCF_043159975.1). Lineage (NCBI taxonomy): Eukaryota > Metazoa > Chordata > Mammalia > Primates > Cercopithecidae > Macaca > Macaca nemestrina. The sequence continues at coordinate 83,074,439 of NC_092131.1, read as the reverse complement.
CTGACCTGTCTCTTCCTGCATGCAGCAAGCCATTAAGGTTCCTCTGGGAGGGGTACTCTCTCTGTACTGGAGTGAGAAGGTAGGCCTTATCAGGAGACACTGGGAATTGAGAACTGTAATGGATCTGGATAAATATACTTAATGAAGTAACTCTTATCTTTCACTAGTTTTACTTGCCCCCTCGCTAATATATCTCCTACTGACTCCCCTAGAAATTTACTACTCCTAGCCAGATTTTCTTTGTCTTGACATTTCTTCTCAAGTTTATCATTCTTTGTATAAAAAGCATAAAAACATCTTGCTTTGTTCACTTCTTAATTTTCTTTCTTGTGAAGATCCCCATGTACATGTAAGATGAACAAGATTTGTATGCTTTTCTCTTGTTAATCTGTCTGGTGTCAATTTGGTTTCTAGATCCAGCTGGAAGAATCTACATAAGAGCTTAAGGAGAGTTGGAAGTGATCTCTAATTCTCCTGCAGAAAAAATATAAATACTTATTTAGAACGAGAAAATAAATCACAGCATGGCTCCTTGGGGATTCCTGTCCCTTTCTGGAGAGATATCTTTAGGTAATTTATCAGAAATGCTTACATGAAATGTTTCCTGTTGTAGCCTGGTTTCTTTTTGCCACATAGAACACTCTAGAACCCCCAAGACTCACAGAGGTCAGTGAACAAAAGGGGCCCTAAAGCCTGAGTATCGCTAGTTTCATAGCAAATGACCCTGACCCTCTGACAACTTCACTGTGGCTTTGGATGAAGACTCCTTGCTCTGGCATTCAGTTGCAGAGAACCATAATTCTCAGGGGGTTGTGGGAGTGAGGGCAAATGTGGAGAGGAGAGAGAGGAAGGGGAGAGTGTGTGTGGGAGAGAGAGAGACTGTGTGTATGTGAAAGAGAGAGAAAGAAAGAGAGGCAGTATGTATGTGTGTGTGTGTGTGTGTGTGTGTGTACGCATGTGTGAAACAGAGCTAGACTGCACTGTTCCGTCCATCTTGCCAGTCCTCTCTCCTCTGGTGCAGAACCCTTCTGCTGTGTGCTTTTAGTGACTGACTGCTCTGCTGGAAGACTGAATGCCTTTATGGAACTTCCTGTAACATTGTGGGGTATGGCCAGGCACAAATTGACTAATCACCTTGGAATAGGGCACACATGGAGAGGCAAGAACCTAGAACACCCCCAGCCAGGCCTTGGAGGCCCCAGAGGTGTGTTGGCAGCTACACAGTGGCGTGGTATCTATGGGGCCAGAAGACAGATGACTGGGATCATCCGATGAAGCCAGGAGCATTAGGGAGGTCATCACTGGAAAAACAGGGATCCTGATAGGCCCATGGAGCTCAGCACTGTGGCTCTCTCTGCCTTGAACAAGGGGACTCAGAGAGGAGAACGGAGGGCCCAGCTCTGGGCATCTGGCAAGCACTGCCTCAAGGCCACCTGGGGTACAGAGGAAGAATTTCAGTTCCTAGGGACTTCCCTAGAGGAATCTTAAGAGTTAGTGAGAGAAGAGTCAGGCAAAGTGATTAATAGAATGACTGACATGCTAGAAACAGGATAAAAGTTGGGGACCAGATCTTGGAAAGATTGACAGGCAGTAGTAGTATATCAAGTATATCAGGTGTTTGTGTTTGGGGAGCAGAGACAACTACCATTTATTCTCTTCAGAGCCTTGAGCAAGTTGTTTAATTTCTCTGTGTTTTTCTGATTTTTAAAAACAATTCTGTTTAAAATAATATTTGCATTACAGAGTTACTTTGATGATTAAAAAGGTAATCTCTACTTGCATAATGCTGACTATAAACTATTTAGGTGCAGGAACCAGATCGTATTCTAATTTTATTAATAAAGTCTTACTCATTACAGAAGTTAGTATATAGTAGGGCCTTTATAAATGTTTGTTAAACTGTGCCATATCACCTACCAGGTGACTGGCATACAGATATATCTATATAGATATATAGCTAGGTTGACTGATACAGATACATAGATCTGTGCATATGTGTATAATATAAACTTTTATCTATCTATCATCTATCTGTCTGTATATCTGTCAATCAAACATGTCTTAATATTTGAACCTGAGTGTAAGGTCAGGGCCAGAGTAGCATAAATGAACATAATCCTCAGTCAGTGTGAGGCTAGAGCTCTTAAATTCCTCCTGTCCCATGATTGAGGCGACCAAGGCTGAGTCCACAGGTGTGAGTAAAGAAGCCCTAATGCAAATGCAAATACAGGAAGAATATGGAGATGAAAACTGGGCAGACTGACTTGTTTGTTCTAAAATACACTTTCCACTTGAAAGGGTGTTAAAACCACAGTTTAGAGTGATTTTTCTAAAGCATTTATCACTATTTGTTTTCATGCTTCTGACTCACTGTTTTAAAAAAATGATATCACCAGCTGGATGCTGTGGCTCACACCTGTAATTCCAGCACTTTGGGAGGCCGAGATGGGTGGATCACCTGAGATCGGGAGTTTGAGACCAGTCTGACCTGCATGGAGAAACCTTGTCTCTACTAAAAATACAAAATTAGCCAGGAGTGGTGATGCATGCCTGTAATCCCTTCTACTCATGAGGATGAGGCAGGAGAATCGCTTGAACCCGGGAGGCGAGGTTGCTGTGAGCCGAGATTGTGCCATCGCACTCCAGCCTGGGCAAGAAGAGCAAAACTCCATTTCAAAAAGAAAAAAAAAATACCTCACCACTGACCCCACAGAAGTACAATAAACAGAGAGTACTATAAATACATCTATGCAAATAAACTAGAAAATCTAGAAGAAATGGGTAAATTCCTGGACACACACACACTCCCAAGACTGAACCAGGAAGAAGTTGAATCCCTGAATAGACCAATAACAAGTTCTGAAATTGAGGTGGTAATAAATAGCCCACAAACCAAAAAAATCCCAGGACCAGATGGATATGCAGCTAAATTCTACCACAGGTACAAGGTGAAGCTGGTAGCATTTCTCCTGAAGCTATTCCAAACAATTGAAAAGGAAGGACTTCTCCCTAACTCATGTTATGAGGCCAACATTTCCTGATAACAAAACCTGGCAGATATAACAACAACAACAAAAAAACTTCATACCAATATCCCTGATGAACATTGATGCAAAAATCCTCAATAAAATACTAGCAAACAGAATCCAGTAGCACATCAAAAAGCTTATCCACTACAATCAAGACAGCTTCATCCCCAGGATGCAAGACCAGTTCAACATACTCAAATAAACATAATTCATCACATAAACAGAACTAAAGACAAAAACTGCATGATTATCTCAACAGATGCACAAAAGGCCTTTGATAAAATTTAACATCCCTTAATGTTAAAAACTCTTAATAAACTAGGTATTGAAGGGAATGGCTCAAAATAATAAGAGCTATTTATGACACACCCATAGCCAATATCATACTGAATGGGCAAAAACTGGAAGCATTCCCTTTGAAGACCAGTACAAGACAAGGATGCCCTCTCTCACCACTCCTATGCAACATAGTATTGGAAGTTCTGGCCAGGGCAATCAGGCAAGAGAAAGAAATAAAGGATATTCAAATTGGAAGAGAGGAAGTCAAACTGTTTCTGTTTGCAGATAGCATGATCCTATATCTAGAAAACTCCAGCCCAAAAGCTTCTTAAGCTGATAAGCAACTTCACCAAAGTCTCAGGATACAAAATCAATGTGCAAAAATCACAAGCTTTCCTATACATCAACAATAGACAAGCAGAGAGCCAAATCAGGAATGAATTCCCATTTGCAATAGCTACAAAGAGAATAAAATATCTAGGAATACAACTAATAAGGAAAGTGAAGGACCTATTCAAGGAGAACTACAAACATCTGCTCAAGGAAATAACGCAGGACACAAACAAATGGAAAAACATCTCCATGCTCATGGATGGGAAGAATCAATATTGCAAAAATATCCATACTGCCCAAAGTAATTTATAGATTCAATGCTATACCTATCAAGCTACCATTGACTTTCTTCACAGAATTAGAAAAAACTGCTTTAAAATTCATATGGAACCAAAAAAAATTTGTATAGCCAAGCCAGTCCTAAGGAAAAAGAACAAAGCTGGAGGCATCGTGCTACCCAACTTCAAACTATGCTACTAGGCTACAGTAACCAAAACAGCATGATACTGGTACAAAAACAGACACGTAGACCAATGGAACAGAATAGGGATCTCCAAAATAAGACCTCACATCTACAATAATCTAATCTCAAGGAACTTGACAAAAACAAGCAATGGGGAAACAACCTATTTATTAAATGATCCTGGGAAAATTAGCTAGCCATATGCAGAAAATTGAAACTGTACCCCTTCCTTTCACCTTTTACGAAAATTAACTCAAGATAGATTAAAGACTTATATGTAAAACCCAAAACTATAAGAAGAAAATCTAGGCAATACCATTCAAGATATAGGCACAGATAAGATTTCATGACAGAAATATCGAAAGCAATGGCAACAAAAACAAAAATTGACAAATATGATCTAATTAAAGAGTTTCTCTGCAGCAAATAAAACTATCATCAGAGTGAACAGAAAACCTACAGAATGGGAGAAAATTTTTGCAATCTATCCATCTGATAAAGACCTAATATCCACAATCTAGAAAAAACTTAAATAAATTTACAAGAAAAAAAAACAAACAATCCCATTAAAAAGTGAGCAAAGGATATGAACAGACACTTCTGAAAAGAAGTGTCTCTATCTGGCCAGCAAACATATGAAAAAAAGCTCAACAACACTGATCATTAGAGAAATGCAAATGAAAACCACAATGAGATACCATCTCATGACAGTCAGAATGGTGATTATTAAAAAGTCAAGAAACAACAGATGCTGATGAGGCTGTGGAGAAATAGGAATGCTTTTACACTGTTGGTGGGAATGTAAATTGGTTAAACCATTGTGGAAGGCAGTGTGGCTATTCCTCAAAGACCTAGAACAAGAAATACCATTTGACCTAGCAATTCCATTACTAGGTATTTACCCAAAGGAATATAAATCATTCTATCATAAAGATAAATGCACGCGTATGTTCACTGCAGCACTATTTACAATAGCAAAGACATGGAATCAACTTAAATGCCCATCAATGGTAGACTCGATAAAGAAAATATCGTACATATATATCATGTATATATGGTACATATATACCTATCTAATTTAGATTGGTTCCTAAGGGACTAACAGATGTTGGTCACCAAGTGGCTTTGCAACCAAAACAATTACCTCAGGCAAGCCATGGTGAAAGTGATGCCTATTTCTGACTTGCACAAAATATGTCTTCACCCATAATATACACAATCTGTATGAAATATGGCCTGTCTTATGTTCAAATACATACACTTACTTAGGCACAAATTTAAAAATTCCCATAAAAAATAAAAATAAATACATAAATAAATGAGGCCCAGTTAATGTCTTCCTGGAACAAGACTCAAGTATTAAGGATTCACAGAGCTTCACTCTTTCCCTGTTTTGCCTTGAGGGCACCTTTTGCAAGGGATAATGAAGTGTTCTCACTGATTCTCTATTTGGTTTCCAGACTTTGATGTGCTTAAATAAAATTTTTGGTGTTGCCTTTGATCCAGTGAAGCCTAGAGGTGCCCTCCCCTTCGGGGAGGAAGTGAGTGTTAGTTCAGCCTTGTATGACCAAGGGTTAACAGCAGAGAGCATGGCACAGATGCTAGAAGCCAAGGCTTTGTTCACAGATAAACCTGAGACCAAAGCATGTCTCTGTCATTTACTAAATGTGTCATCTTATGTATGCTGTGTCTCTTCTTTAAGGCCTCACTTTACTCATTAGTAAAAGTGTTAAAATAATAATAGCTACCTCACAGGGTCATCGTGACTCTTGAAAGAAATAATGCAAATAAATATGCAGTACAGTGCCTGGTATAGATTATGTATTTATTACAAATTCACTGTTTATGTATATAAGGAAGGAGGAAGGGGAAAATGTACAGATGTGTTCCACCACCTAGCAACAGAGAGGATGGTAAAGGAGGCCTGGTGTGCCTCTGGGTTAGTTTGCATGGAGTGTGGGGCTTGGAGGAGTGTGAGAAATGCATTTGGTGTGGAGCATGTGATTGGGTAAGAACCAGCTTTAAAAGCAAGTTAGGGAAGTTAACTAGATATAAAAAAACTGTGGTAGGTTTTTGAACACATTGTATTGCAAAATAGCAAAACGTTAAGTGTAGGGTTTCCTGTCAGAGACTATGAAATTTCTTTTAAACATTACTGTGTACCAGGGACCATACCATGCCAGGGTAAGAATTATTCTACTAATTTTAAAGATGGTGATATTGTGGCCCAGTAAGATAAAAATTAGCCCCTGCTCACCTTTTAAATCCACCTCATCTATTAAATGGGGATTAAATCAGCATGTGTGAAGGTAACACCAGAGTCAGCCTGTGAAAAGCACCTCCCACAGAGTGGATGCTCAACAAGTACTAATGCCCCTTAATTCTGTGTTAGCTTTAAAGACTGGGCCTCTGTCCTATTCTTACGACCAAGTCCCAGGTTTGTCCAGTTCCACTCACCTCTTTGGTCCTGCCATACCTGTGTTCCTGTGTGGGTAACCTGCTCAGAATTTGATTATTTTCAGCACTGAGCAGCTTTCTCTAAACCCCACTTCATGGTTGTGACTGTGCTTCTTCTTCTAGGCCTTGTGGACGGGAACCGCTGACCTCTGCCTGACTCATTTTATGAGGCCAGCATCATCCTGATACCAAAACCTGCAAAGACACAACAAAAAAAGAAAATTTCAGGCCAATATCCCTGATGAACATCGACGAGAAAAATCCTCAATAAAATACTGGCAAACTGAATCCAGCAGCACATCAAAAAGCTTATCCACCATGATCAAGTCGGCTTCATCCCTGGGATGCACACACAAATTCAATACACGTAAATCGATAAACGTAACCTGTCACACAAACACAACCAATGATAAAAAGCACCTGATCATCTCAATAGATGCAGAAAAGGCCTTTGATAAAATTCAACAGCCCTTCATGCTAAAAACTCTCAATAAACTAGGTATTGATGGAATGGATCTCAAAATATTAAGAGCTGTTTATGACAAACCACAGCCAATATCATACTGAATGGGCAAAAGCTGGAAGCATTCCCTTTGAAGACCGGCACAGGACAAGGATGCCCTCTCTCACCACTACTATTGAACTTAGTATTGGAAGTTCTGGGCAGGGCAATCAGGCAAGAGAAAGAAATAAAGCGTATTCAAAGAGGAATAGAGGAAGTCAAATTGTCTGTTTGCAGATGGCATGATTGTATATTTAGAAAACCCCATCGTCTCAGTCCAAAATTTCCTTCAGCTGTTAAACAACTTCAGTAAAGTCTCAGGATACAAAATCAATGTGCAAAAATAACAAGCATTCCTGTACACCAATAACAGACAAACAGAGAACCAAATCATTAGTGAACTCCCATTCACAATTGCTACAAAGAGAATACAATACCTAAGAATACAACTTACAAGGGATGTGAAGGACTTCTTCAAGGAGAACTACAAACCACTGCTCAACGAAATAACAGAGGACACAAACAAATGGAAAAACCTTCCATGCTCATGGATAGGAAGAATCAATATTGTGAAAATGGCCCATCAAGCTACCATTGACTTTCTTCACAGAATTAGAAAAAACTACTTTAAATTTCATATTGAACCAAAAAAGAGCCTGCATAGCAAAGACAATCCTAAGCTAAAAGAACAAAACTGGAAGCATCACACTACCTGACTTCAAACTATATTACAAGGCTATGGTAACCAAAAGAGCATGGTATTGGTACCAAAAGAGCATGGTATTGGTACCAAAACAGATATATAGACCAATGGAACAGAATGAAGGCCTCAGAAATGACACCACACATCTACAACCATTTGATCTTTGATAAACCTGACAAAAACAAGCTATGGGGAAAGAATCCCCTATTTAATAAATAGTGTTGGGAAAACTGGCTAGCCATATGCAGAAAACTGAAACTGGACCCCTTCCTTAAATCTTATACAAAAATTAACTCAAGATGGATTAAAGACGTAAATGTTTAAAGCTATAAAAACTCTAGAAGAAAACCTAGGCAATACTATTCAGGACATAGGCATGGGCAGAGACATCATGACTAAAACACCAAAAGCAATGGCAAAAAAAGCCAAAATTGACAAATGTGATCTAACTAAGCTATAGAGCTTCTGCACACAAAAGAAACTATCATCAGGGTGAACAGGCAACCTACAGAATGGGAGAAAATTTTTGCAATCCATCCATCTGACAAAGGGCTGATATCCAGAATCTACGAAGTATTTAAACAAATTTACAAGAAAAAACAAATAACCCCATCAAAAAGTGGGTGAAGGATCTGAACAGACACTTCTCCAAAAAAGACAATTATGTGGCCAAGAAACATATGAAAAAAAGCTCACCATCACTGGTCATTAGAGAAATGCAAATCAAAACCACAGTGAGATACCATCTCATGACAGTTAGAATGGTGATCATGAAAAAGTCAGGAAACAACAGATGCTGAAGAGGATGTGGAGAAATAGGAGCACTTTTATGCTGTTAGTGGGAGTGTAAGTTAGTTCAACCATTGTGGAAGACAATGTGTTGGCTATTCTGCAAAGGTCTAGAACCAGAAATACCATTTGACCCAGCAACCCCATTACTGGGTATATATCTAAAGGATTATAAATCATTCTCCTATGAAGACACATGCACACGTATGTTTATTGAAACACTATTCACAATAGCAAAGACTTGGAACCAACCCAAATGCTATAAATGTTAGACTGGATAAAGAAAATGTGGCATATATACACTATGGAATACTATGTTGCCATAAAAAAGAATGAGTTCATGTCCTTTGCAGGGTCATGGATGAAGCTGGAAGCCATCATTCTCAGCAAACTAACACAGGAACAGAAAACTAAACACTGCATGTTTTCACTCATAAGTGGGAGTTGAACAATGAGAACTCATGGACATGGGGAGGGGAACATTACAGGGGGTCTGTCAGGGGGGTAGGAGGTTAGGGGAGGGATAGCATTAGTAGAAATACCTTATGTAGGTGATGGGTTGATGGGTGCAGCAAACCACCATGGCATGTGTATACCTATGTAACAAACCTGCATGTTCTGCACATGTATCCCAGAACTTAAAGTATTAAAAAAGAAAAAAAAGAATGTTCCCCCAGGTGGATTCTGATAGAGCTGTTTGGCAGGCTGGCCTCTGTGAAATAATGATGTAAGTGTTTAGATCACATGGCCTCAATGGCCTATTGCAACTCAGTGAGTTCATTGTTGGCTCACCACTGGGTTGGGTTCACAAATTAAATCCAGGTTAGTACACTGCTTTTCCTAGGAGTTTCTGCAACTTTTTCAAGACAAACAGTGTTCAGTGTTCCCTCCACATCTCCTCTGGATGAACCCATCTTAGTGATGTCTATGTGATGTTACAAGTCCTGCAGGACAACTTGGAAGCTCATCTGCTACAGCAGCTATCTAAGCATTTTCAACTTATTCTCATTCTAAGGTGCTTATGAGACTCTTGCCACATCTAAAGCATGACTGTCAAGCAAGTGGCCTCTGTTGCCTATTATCAGAAGCAGAAGTAGGAGCACTTCTGCCCACTGCATCTTGGTACTGGAGTCTCTAAGGAAAACCCAAAACAGTGAAGTACTGGAGGGAGTAATGCTTCACTCATATAGATAAGAGATGGAGTGAGGTCAGCTTCAGTGGTAGGTGTTTGTCCTCCATGGCTGGGGGTCCCTCCTGGCACCTGGCACAGGGTCACTGGCCTGCACACACCCGTCTTATGCTATAGTGGAGGAATAATGCCATTCCATTTCCACAGGGAACAGATATAATCATGGGGTTGGCCAGATGCCAAACAGCACACATGCTTATGCAGAACAAAGGAGATACATTGAGTCTGAAACAGGGAAAGATATTCCCACCCAAGGTGACAAGTCCAGCACAGGCTGTGAGGACTCTTTATCTCTTGGTCAGGAAGTATTTCAGGCCCAAGGCCCATTCCTATCAGCTGGGACGATGGCATGCTACTGTCTTTCCTAACAGTGACCTTGCTTATAGGATCCTGTGACTGTCACTGCCACAACCTAGTTTCAGATTTCCTCTTAGAAATGAAGATCTGCCCACATTCAAAGCTGTCATTATCAAAGCCATTTCTCTGAACTCTTCTGAAGAATAATCTTGGAACATCTGATATGTAATGTCTTTTAAAATACTGTGGAAAAAAAGATAGTCCTGTTTAGATTGAATCTTCCAGATTCATTAGCTACTGGGCTAGGTCTTACTGATGCCCACTTTTGTTGGCATACTAGAACTTCGTAAAAAATTGGTCTTCTAAACTGAAAACCTTGGAAACTTTTAAACATTGTTCTGATTTTAGACAGGATATTTTAGAATTTTGTATATTTGTATGCCATTTTACGTTGCCTTTATATTAATATATGCCAGAGGTGCTGTGTATTTTATTCCTTTTCAGCATCTGTATTTGTTTACTGTGGAGAGTTCCCATGGTAATAATAAAAAGGTGATTTTATTAAATACCCAATTTATCCCTTGACAGTTTCCATGCTACTCAAAACAAGATAGGTTTTGTAAGTTCTGGTTTCACAGACTTGTAAGTTTCAACATTTTCTGTATTGTAGAAATCAATATCCCTGAAAGCATAATGATAATTAAAATGCCTTAGAATTCCAGTATAACCAAGAATATCCTGGCATGAAGTATTAGGTCATCAATTTGTGAGGAACATTGAGAGGAATTGAAATGGAATTAGGTATAATTACTCAAACAACAGTAGGACAGGAGGACTTTGAGAGAGATAGTTTGTCATCGTATCCATGACTGGGGATATTTTGGTTAGCTTGCCATGTCAGTGCCTTGTTCATCAGAGTAAATATCTTGCCCCACCTAATTATTCTTGGGCTGCTATATCCTTGCTCCCCAGATGTAAATCCCAGGCTGTATCTGGAAAAGACTGAAGAAACAACTAAGTCTGCTTTAGTTTCAGGCATGCTGAATGTTGGCCATGTTAGAGAGCCTCGTAAAACAAACATTTAGGTTGTAGTAAGACAATGGGACACATTAAGAGATTTATCTGGCCATTTATTCCCTTGCCAGTGAATCTCCAGTAAAAATGTATCTTGTGTGACTCTAAGGTAACATGCAGTCTTTTCATGAGTTTATAGAGACTTTTAAATCGAACAATGAGAGAAGAGGGTATTTTCCCTTATTTCAAGATGGGAAGATCTGGGGTTAAGGGTGGTCAGAACATACTTTTGAAGTAGGTTTATTAAAGAGGACTTCCATTCAATTCAGAAAGGAACTGAGTATATGCAGGAAGAGAAGCAGAGGTTGAGAGAGGCTTCTGAATTGAGAGAACTGGAGGTATGCCTTCCATGGGAACTTCAGAAGATAGCTCACATTTTTACTAGGGAGTATTCAGCCCTAAGTTCCAAAAACAATTCATATGTTCTCCCTGCTTTTTGGTTTGTCAAAGAGACTCTGAAATTTAATTACTTAATTATTGGGTCTCAAAAACGTTTATTCCTATAGACCATAATAGTTGTCAATTAAAATGGAATTAATTTTCAAATATTAAAATGCATTTGAAACTATTCATATTTATCTCGAAACAACAAAAGTAAAGCAGGACAAGACATTGAAGAAAAAACGTACAATACCTCTTACTGTATGGTAAATAAAACAAATTTAAAATCTGACATTAACTAGACTTTTAATCTAGACGGAGGGACCACATCTGTTCTCTCCTAACACCCCATGAAAATCCCTCTCAAAATGTACATGTCTATATTTTTTAATTGCAATAGCTCTGATAAGCCAGATATAGAAAGACTACGTGCTGGACTTGAGAATTTACAAATCCTGCCATATCAGTGGTGTTGGATTGAGAAACACGGTCATGGATTCTATTTGTTCCACCCTGTGGCATGGAAAAGTACACATCATCTGGCAGAGGATATGAAAAAGCTCTCTGTTACCAACACAGCCTGTTGCTAGCTCACAGATTCCAACCAGAAAGTCAGGCAGCCACATTCCTTTCTGTATGAGGATAATATTTTATAGTCAGCCAGATCAGAGTTCTTCTCCTCTTTTTGGTCTTCTCTTTTCCTTCTTGCTTAGAGACTATATTAGAGACTACTCCTAATTAGAAACGTATATGTTTCAGTAGAAAGCATGCCAGATGTGTGATGCAGTTCAGTGGAATGTTAGGGAGCAACTGGTGGTGGCACTTTCAATTGGGATTGTAAACGTGACAGATGGGGGCCGAGGCAACAAGAGCCTGGAAGCATGAGCCAGTGAGTGTGCATGAATGTGGGAGGGTTTGATGGGGGCATCACATCTTGTCTTTGGAAAAGAGGTAATTGAAGACTATGCCTAAGTTTTTAACAAGGTCAAGAGATTCTGGCAGTGAGGGAAGCAGGTTTATTTATTTATCTAGAAAATACAAATTGAGCATCTACTGTGTGCCAGATGCTGTTTTGGTGGCAGAGAAATATCAGTAGAGAGACCAGGGCCTGGTTCTAGTGGGGAAGGAGAGGGACAAAAATAAGTAAACCACTGAAAACTAGAATCTTTGATCATCATCAGTACAATTAAGAAAATAAGATGGGGCTGTGTGGCAGAGTGATGAGGGCTCTTTAGACCACTCCATTGTAGCTACAACATAGACTGAGCCCAAGTCTTCAGAAAGTGTACAGAAGAAACCAGAAGAAACAGTTTCTGTCATTCCTTTTCTTATTTGATTCTCACCATACCCTATTATGCAGGTACTATTACTATCTTGTTTTATAGTTGGAACAAAGCTAAGATGATAAATGGGCAAAGATGAATTCTTATGAGAAATAATAAAAATAATTAATAAATATCTGAAACATGTTAAAATTCATGGGTAATAAATGCACTAATAATTAAAGGAATGAAATTTAAAATTATAATTAGATATAATTTTCAATTGATCAAATTTGCAAAGATAAAAAATAAGACCAAATTCCTGCAAGTGATGGTGGTGTAAAATTTGGCTCCCTCATTTGCTTCTCAGGAGAAGGTTAATTGGTATAACTTTTCAGTAAAACAGTCTTACCTATAGGAATAAATACCAAGCAAATAACCAGAAAAGCAAATAAAGATTCATATGGCAGATACTAACTGCAGTACAATTTATAAAATCCCCAACTGGAAACTACCTACATGTTTGACAGCAGGGAAATATTTCCATATGTACAACCATTACATTGTCATTAAAGATGATGTTCATGAAGATTTATTAACAGCATAGGGAAATGATTATTAAAATATATATTTTTAAGTAGACTAGAAGTTGTATATGTGGCATGGTGAAGTTCGGTAACAGAACCACCTGAGGTCTAAGTGGACACATGACTGTTCAATTAGAAATTACATTTCACAGTCCCACCAACAGTGTAAAAGTGTTCCTATTTTTCCATATCCTCCCCAGCACCTGCTGTTTCCTGATTTTTTAATGATTGCCATTCTAACTGGTGTGAGATGATATCTCATTGTGGTTTTGATTTGCATTTCTCTGATGGCGAGTGATGATGAGCATTTTTCATGTGTCTGTTGGCTGTGTGAATGTCTTCTTTTGAGAAGTGTCTGTTCATATCCTTTGCCCACTTTTTGATGGTTTTTTTTGTTTTTTTCTTGTAAATTTGGAAAACACTGTGGCGATTCCTCAAGGATCTAGGACTAGAAATACCATTTGACCCAGCCATCCCATTACTGGGTATATACCCAAAGGATTATAAATCATGCTGCTATAAAGACACATGCACATGTATGTTTATTGTAGCACTATTCACAATAGCAAAGATTTGGAATCAACCCAAATGTCCATCAGTGACAGACTGGATTAAGAAAATGTGGCGGCTGGGCACGGTGGCTCAAGCCTGTAATCCCAGCACTTTGGGAGGCCGAGACGGGTGGATCACGAGGTCAGGAGATCGAGACCATCCTGTCTAACACGGTGAAACCCCGTCTCTACTAAAATATACAAAAAACTAGCCGGGTGAGGTGGCGGGCACCTGTAGTCCCAGCTACTTGGGAGGCTGAGGCAGGAGAATGGCGTAAACTCGGGAGGCGGAGCTTGCAGTGAGCTGAGATCCGGCCACTGCACTCCAGCCTGGGCGACAGAGCTAGACTCTGTCTCAAAAAAAAAAAAAAAAAAAGAAAAAAAAAAGAAAATGTGGCATATATACACCATGGAATACTATGCAGCCATAAAAAAGGATGAGTTCGTGTCCTTTGTAGGGACATGGATGCAGCTGGAAACTATCATTCTCAGCAAACTATCGCAAGAACAGAAAACCAAATACCGCATGTTCTCACTCATAGGTGGGAATTGAACAATGAGATCACTTGGACACAGGAAGGGGAACATCACACACTGGGGCCTATTGTGGGGAGGGGGAAGGGGGGAGGGATAGCATTAGGAGATTTACCTAATGTAAATGATGAGTTAATGGGTGCAGCACACCAACATGGCACATATATACATATGTAACAAACCCGCATGTTGTGCACATGTACCCTAGAACTTAAAGTATAATAATTAAAAAAAAAAAAAAGAAACTACATTTCACAGTTTCTCTTAGCAAAGTGTGGCCACACAACCAAGTTCTGGCCAATGGCATGTGAGCAGAAATAATATCCATAATTCTAGATCATGTTCCCAAAAGGAAGCTGCTTGCCTTCCAGGTCCTTTTTCCCTTTTCCCATAGGCTGATGGATGAATGTAGCAGTGGGGTAAGCTGGTTTAGACCATGACAAGAACAACACTGTAAGAAATGGCAAAACAAGACAGAAGGAGCTTTGATCCCTGGATGATCTTGTGGAGCAGAGTGTCTACCTGCTGAACCTATCTGATTGAACTTTAATGAGAGAAGTAACCTTTTATCTAGTTTTCAGCTATTGTGATTTGGTCTCTGTTTAAACAGCTGAAATAATATCCTAGTGAATACAGATAGCACCTCTGCAAATTATGTACAACATTTTCCTTCTTTATTATTATGATTATTTAATACTTAAAGACACTAATGGTCTTAGTGATAAAGCTAAGAGGCAAGTTCTGATAGATTTGTTAATGAAAGCAGAATGCTTGACACTATGCCTCTGCCATTCTGGCAAACATATTTGCGTATGTTTCAGAAAAGCACTTAGATATAACTCTAATAATAACAGAACCAGATACAAATATAAAAAGGTGAAAGCTTTGATTAGTTTCTATAAGGTTTTAACTAGATCTCAGACCTGTGGAATATTAGTGGCTATTTTTGTTTTCCACTCCCGCCCATTGCTCCCATAATGGGCTATTGTGTGCTCATTGATTTAGTTGATTTCATCAGAGATTTATCTCCATAGATTGATAAATTTTCCCAATTTGGGAGAAAGGGGAGCTTCCTGTACCGTGAGTGACTAATAGGCAAGAAAGAGAGACAGAGACGAGACAGAAACATACCTTTCTCTTGGACAACTTTACTTCCTTCACTTCATCAGCATTATTTACTAGAACCAAGATAAACAGTCAGTCCAGGTGAACTTCGGGAGCCTAATAGACTACACGGCAATGCCTCATTGTTCTAGCAAAGGAAAGCTATGGTAGAACCAGCACAGGAGGGACAGATCGGAGGGGATGGGGGCACAGAAACATAAATGGAGACTGAATTATGGAGTGGGGGGAGATGAAGGGAATGATGAATAAGAGAAGGTCAAGTCTAAATCCAAGCTTGGCAATTTTGACCCAATGTCAGGTAGGCTTTGGAATCCAGAGGCTTTTAAGCTTTAGAGAAAAGAGGATGGGACAATCAGGTGGAGTAGTGTCCTTCAAGAAAATCTTTCCTGTCTAAACATGAGGTGAAAGAAGAGCAAGGACAAAAACCCAGTCTTCAGAGAAATCAGCTGGCTGAACCGAGGCCAAATAACAGCCTCCAGTCCATGATTCAAGGAGAGGACAATACTATATTGGCTGACACTGATGCCTTGTGGAGTTGAAGAAGAGACCCAGGTATTCAAGGGGGCTACACAGAAGGAGACAAGAAGATGAAAGGAACTCTTAAATTTATTGAGCATCTAATATTCCATTTAATTCTTGCAGCAACCCTGGGAGCATCCTTAACAGAAATGTTTAGTGTTTTGATCAAGATAATTAAACAGGTGGAGGATTTAGATTCATCTGACTCTAAAATCCATATTCTCTTTTTAAATACCATTTTGAGAATTCTCAGAGATTGTTGCCCAATATTCTTCCATAAATTGAGGATTAAAGAAGACTAAGATATTCCCCAAACTTGATGATTTGCCCCATGAGAACTATTGATTTAAGTCCCACAAGCCTCTGTGTTAGTTCAGAGAAGGAAGAGGAAGCCTATGGATAGATAGGGAGAAGCCCAGAGGAGAATGAAGGATGGTTCTGCTCCATTTTCCAGAATCTCTGTTTGCTTTGTTCCAGATTAACTCCAGGTGGCCTGACACTATATTGATGACCACAGCAACCTTCCAAAGGATTCACAGGAGCCTAATAGCCTTCAAATGAAGCATCAAAATACAGTTGAAATTGATCAGGAAAAAGCAAGTGAAATTAATCATTATATACTTAAAAAAAATCCTGAAACTAAGTAAATATCCATCCACAAGGGAGGAGTTAAACAAATCACAGGGCATTTTTCTCTTTATGAAACCAATTAAAAAGGTGGTTGAATTAATTATACTTCCATGGATGGATATCCAGGATGTATTGAGTGCAAAAAGCAAGTTAATGAGAACAACAAAAATGATATACCTATATGCTCATATACCTCTGTGTGACACAGAGAAAGGCCAGGAAGAATATATACCCTTTAATGGTTATTTTGTGGGGAGAGAAGGTGGAATGGGGAAGGAGTAGAGCAGTGACTTTTCCTCTTCATGCATTTCTGCATGGTTTGAATTTTGGAAAGATAAATTGAGCATTTATTATTGTTATAATTTAAAATAAACCCAACGCAAAAGTGAACAGTCAGTAGAATATAACAATCTTTCTGAGCCAGAGGCAGAGAATGATGACTTAAGGTCATGGATAATTCTGTACCAGCATCTAATACAGAAATACAGACACATGCTGAAATCTGCTCCAGTTAGGAGATCCAAAAAAGTCTGTGCCAGGAGAAAAAAACAAACAACCCCATCAAAAAGTGGGCAAAGGATATGAACAGGTACTTCTCAAAAGAAGACATTTATGCAGCCAACAAACATATGAAAAAAGGCTCATCATCACTGGTCATTAGAGAAATGCAAATCAAAACCACAACGAGATACCATCTCACGCCAGTTAGAACGGCGATCATTAAAAACTCAGGAAACAACAGATGCTGGAGAGGATGTGGAGAAATAGGAATGCTATTACTCTGTCGGTGGGAGTGAAAATTAGTTCAACCATTGTGGAAGACAGTGTGGCGATTCCTCAAGGATCTAGAACTAGAAATACCATTTGACCCAGCAATCCCATTACTGGGTATATACCCAAAGGATTATAAATCATTCTACTATAAAGACACATGCACATGTATGTTTATTGTAGCACTATTCACAATAGCAAAGACTTGGAACCAACCCAAATGCCCATCAATGATAGACTGGATAAAGAAAATGTGGTACATATATACCATGGAATACTATGCAGCCATAAAAAAGAATGACTTAATGTCCTTTGCAGGGATATGGATGAAGCTGGAAAGCATTATTCTCAGCGAACTAATACAGGAACAGAAAACCAAACACTGCATGTTCTCACTCATAAGTGGTAGTTGAAAAATGAGAACACATGGACACGGGGAGGGGAACATTACACACTGGGGCCTGTCAGGGGGTGAGGGGTAAGGGGAGGGGTAGCATTTGGAGAAATACCTAATGTACATGATGGGTTGATGGGTGCAGCAAGCCACCATGACATGTGTATACCTATGTAGCAAAACCTGCATGTTCTGCACATGTACCCCAGAACTTAAAGTATCATTAAAAAAAGAAAAAGAAAAAAAAATCTGCTCCAGGCAGAACTGCAGCTAGTAGAACAGGAATCCAATTTTTCCTGCATTCCAGCGTACTTCAGCCAGGGTTCCTAGTAGCATTATCTATTCCTCAGCAATTCCTTTAACTCTGAACCTCAGGTTGACCTCTTGTTTCTCCCCTGAAACAATTTTTAAATACTTTTTTGTCCCCATCAATTTACATTTTAATGTTTACTGGGTTTATGACACTGTTAGATTCTTTGTAATAGGTGCTAAAATGTATGTAAAACTTTTGCAACTTTTTTCAAAGATGAATACAAGGCAATGCCTCTTAGAATGTTATAATCAAAGCAGATGTCACTAGCATGTAGTATATGTTTCTAATGAAATTTAGAAAATACTGTAAAAACATTAATTTCCCCCCAATTTTATATATAGTTGATTTTCTTTCATTTATCTTTGAAGAAAAAGTAAGGGTTAGGAGGAAGATGTGGAAGAGATCAGAGAGCTGAACAGAAGAGAGAAAAGTAAGCAGGAGAATTATGAAAAATGGTAAGAAATTGAGAGATGAGATAGCATCAGTGAAATTTTGTCTGGACCTACACATCCTTTCGAGCTCCTGAGTGGTGCCACAATGCAACTGGCATCCTGTGAAAGTAAGCCGTAAACTCTACTGCATAACTCTCTGTGTGAGTCCTGAACCACTTTAACCTCTTGCCTGTTCTGCAACTTGGTTTGCTTCAATCCCTCATGCTTCTGATCACTAGATTTACTTTCCTATTTGTAGCCTAACCTCATATCTTGGAATTGACATGTGGTGTTTATGACATCTGCTCTCATCCTTAACTAGGGTTCAGAGTTCTCCTGTGTGGTAGGCAGAATAATCACCCTCCCCTTCAAGATGTACATGTTCTCATACCTGGAACCTGTGAATATGTTGCTTACATGCAAAGGGGAGTTAAGATGGAATTAATAATAAGTTAATTACAGAGGGAATTAAGGTTGTCAATCAGCTGACCTTACAATGGGGAGATTATGCTTGATTATCTTGATGGGCCCAGTATAGTCACAGGGGTCCTTACCTGTGGAATAGTGAGGTACAAGAGGAGCTCAAAGGGATGCAATATGAGAGGGACTTGCCTTGCCTTTGTGGCTTTGTAGATGGAGGAAGGAGGTCACAAGCCAACAAGTGTAGAACAGCCTCTAGAACTTGGAAAAGGCAAGGAAACGTCCTACCTAGACCCCACAGAAAGGAATGCATGCGGCCTTGCGGGTGCCTTGATTTTAGCCTAGTGAGACGTGTACCAGATTTTTAACTACAAGAGGACATAAAATAATAAATCTGTGTGGTTTTAAGCCACCAAACTTGTGGCAATTTGCTATAGCAGCAATAGGAAACGAATACACCCTGGCTACTTTAAAGCTGTTCTCCTGGTCTGTCCTAAAGCCCTTTGTGCCCTTTGCACCCTTTAACTTCATGGAGTCCTCTATGAGCACTAAAAAGGAGGTTCTGAATGTGGCCAGGAAATGGACTACCTTGTTCAGAGACAAGTTAACCTACTCATGTGTTTCTCCTTCCATCCCAACTACACCTTCACTCTTTCAGCAAAGAGCTTCTTCTCAGCACTGTCCCAAGATTTGGAAACAGAGTGAATGGGGATACATGATAACAGGCACATATTTGAGATATGATTGGTTTTAGGGCAGTTTCAGAACTGGATGATTGATCCCATATAAGTTCAATGGAAACAGCTTAGCAAAAGCTCATGATTATTTATGGCCAGTGGAAGTTAGATTGCTGTTCTGTGCTTACAGTCAAGTAGAATTATACTAGGTTAGGGCTAATAGATACCTGTGTAAATGACATTGAGGATTCACTGCCCACTCTCTAAATGTGAAAGAAGTCATAAGCGATGGGATTGGGGAATGGGAGAGGGCACGTTCCTATGGGGGTGTGGTCACACATGGTCTTCAGGTGGGCGTGTGGAAAGCCCTCCCAGATTCTGATAGATAAACAAACATTGACTGTATAAGATACCCGTCCTGGTAGATTAGTCATTCACAAACTTCGGAATACATAAAAGTCACCTGGAGACTTTGTTAAAAGATGTAGATTTCTAGTTCTCTTCCTAGTAATTCAGATTTAGTAAGCCTAGGGTGTATTTTTGACATGTATCCAAGTGATTCGTATGCAGGTAGTCAGTGCAGCTCACAATGAGCATGGCATTGAAGAACACTGTGTGGGACAGAGATACAATTCAAATAGTCTTGTGCTTTGACTTAAAGAGGAATCTGTAATTTCCCAATTTGTTTTCTGCTTTGATCCTCTTCACATGTGTATACTCTTTCAGCATTTTCTCATTACATAATAATTTGCAAGCGATGGGAGGGGGGAGTGGGAGAGGGTATGCGCCTATGGGGCGTGATCACACATCATGGTCTTCAGGTGGGCATGTGGAAGGCCCGCCCAGATTCTGATACTATTCCTCTATTTCCTACTCCACTCACCAATAGGTGATTCTCAGCTCCAAGAAATGCAGATGTCCCTTAGTGGGGCATTTCTGGGTGTGAGGAGACATTCGCAAACACTTAAGGCACTGTGGGACTTGTGTTACAGGTGAGTAGCAGACAAGACCTTTCACTTGGAAATGTTCCTTTCCTTCCAAGGTAGGGGGAAATGATCCGATCTCTTCTCCGAGAGAATTTACTCTCCAAAGTCTAGTTTTCCTTTGATCTGGATGGGTGAGAGGTGGGGGTCCTGCCTACGGTTGTGTAGGTTGAGCATGAATTCCCAAAGGGTGAGTGTAGGTAGAGTCCAGTTCAGTCCTACTCAGCAAGCTGGATGCTGGAGCAAGGGCAAGAGTCTGGCTAGAGGAAAAGCTGCCTTTTAAAAGTCCACACAAGGTCTCTGCTAGTTGTGACCCTACCAGGTGGCAACCTCGAGGGTTTCTCAGTCTTAACTCTCCCCTTGAATTCAGTAATTTCAGGACTGGGGTGATAGGAAAAGGAAAAACAGAATGAAATTTAGGAAGAATTCTGTTTACTGCTACATTTTCCAACAGTTGGAAGTCTCTGCTTTCCTGACAATATTTGGGCTTCCTAAAAGACGCGCCTGTACAACTTTAGGTGGCACTCACTCATTTACCCACTGGAAAAACAAATTCCTGAGTGTCGCATTATGCTCTTGTGTCTTGTCAATCCTCTTATTTGCCAATTTCCAGCTTATCAGCTAGACTTGCTTAATGCCTGAGGCCAAGGTACTGCAGTATCTCTTAATTAACTAGTTGCAGACAGCTAATTGCTTAACTGCAGTATCTCATCAGTATACAAAGTATATTGACTCCAAATTGGAAAAATGCCTCTGAGCGTTTTTAAAGTATTACAAAACTTCTGCTGGAAAAGGCATCTTTTGAAATACCCACCTATGGAAGAGCTCAGACAGAGGAAGATAAGAGAGAAGTGTGGGGGAAACACACTTGAAAGAGTTGTTTCACTTTTCATCTCAATCCCTTCCCCTCCATATTTCCTATGCCAAAATGATGGCTTTAGAGATTCTGTAGAAGTACTCGCCTCTTCACAACCTACTCCACTCTCCTGGAGATGACCACAACCCCTGAAATGCTGTGCCCCACCCTTTCTGAGCAGGTTCCCATCCTGAACTTCTGACTTCAGTAAATTTAGAGAGCTGCCTCCTGCCCAGTCTACAGGCCATTAAAGCTGCAGGAAACATTTCTGATGAATGTTTTCAGTACTTGGCTCCCAAGCACTTGCTGACCAGCCTCTTTGGTCCAGATCCAGCCTTGCCTCCAACCTTGCCAGCTGGAGTATCTGTGGCTTCCTGTAAAAGGCCAGACATACTGTCTTTATTAAAGTGAGATTAACAGGTGCTAAGGAGGGTATTACAGATCATTAGCTACCTAATCATTAAAGTTCCGAACTGAGGAGTTCTCCCACGTAGACCATACACTGTGCTCTCACTAGATGGCCAGGCCTGCACTGGGCACTTCATAGAGAATCCAACTCAGTCTCCACACACTATGAGCTAGAGATTATTCTTGATTTTTATTTGATAAACTTGAGGTGCAGAGAACTGGAATAATTTGTCTAAAGCTACACACATACTTAGAAAAAAAAGTGCAAGGGAAAAAAAGTGCTTTAGAGGAAAGGCGGTTAGTGAAACACATCATATTGAGAGTAAATACTCATTTAGAATGAGTAGATTGTTCTTTCTGATTCCTCTGCTGGGTCAGCAGATCAGTGCTGCAGTGATATTTACCGGGTTCAGAAATGATTTCACTTCGTTGGTCTCATTTGATTCTTTGATTCCTTATAGCTGAAGCCTGTCTTTGCCAAAATGGAGATCTAAGACATATGTTATTTCCATTTTTCCTCTTCTGTCAGTTTAATACATATAGTGACCACTTTTTTTTCCTTGAGAAGTACATATCCTGTACATTCATGTGGGGAAAAAGAAAATGCCAGTATGTCACCAAAAGGTTAGCAGTTCACAACCTTGGCTGCACATTAGAATCACATAGAGAGATCCGGGAAGTCCCCATGCCCAGGCCATACTCCCAACCTGCTAAATTAGCCTGTGTGTGTGTCTTCCTGATATTTCTAGCAGTGCTTCTTTAACTTTACATGAACACAAAGCACCTAGGGGTTTTAAAATGCAGAGTGTGGTTCAGTAGGCCTGTGTGGGTGCTGAGACCCTGCATTTCTAACAAGCTCCCAGTTGAGGCCACTGTTTCTGGGCATCTCCATGTTGGGGTTAGTGAGGCTCTAAATTAGTCACTTTCAAAATATGGTTCCTGCATCTGTGGCATCAGCATCACCAGGGATCTTGTTAGAAATGGACATTTTTGGGCCCCTCCCAGACCTAGTGAATCACTAACTCTAGGGGTGGAGCCCAGCAATCCGGTTTAACAAACCTCCAGGGGATTCTGATGTACACTAAAGTTTGAGAACCACTGCTGGAGAATCATTTCCAGTTTACTCCAGGGTTAGGCTTTTGGGAGGCAAGAGAGTTTATCCACAGTTTATCCAAAGCAATGGAGAAGGTTTATTACAAGAATACTTGTGGAAATGAGACTAGGCTTCATAGTAACCCAGGAACAGTTACACAACTAGGACATATGTGACAAACCACTCACAGCAAGGCATCCCAGAAACTGGGATGTGTCTGGGAGCATCTGGAGTGACCACCCAGGCTGACTCATTGCTTGTCCAGCTGTAGGAGTTCACTGTTTCTTCCTGTAGTGCCTTCTCTTATCATGACTCAGCAATTCTTCCCCATCTCTGCTCCCAGCATAGTGGCTTAGTTGGAGTCCTGGAATGAGATTACTTGAGTTAGAATTCTGGCTTATTATGTGTACTATCAGGCACTTTACCTAATCTCTCTTGGCTTCAGTTTCCAGATCTTGAAAAATGGGAATACTAATGCTACCTACCTCATAGACTTGTTGTAGGATCAAATGAGATAATGGGTGTAACATGTTTAAATCATTGCTCAGGACCCAGTAACTGTTCACAATATCAAGCTGTCATTATTGTCTTTTTGTGTCTTTATACTTCTAGTTATATCTACAATTAACTCACTCAATCTAAACCTTGAGTTCAAATGTTTGCGAAAGAGGCACAGATTGCTGTAGTGAGTCACTGTCATGGTTATTGGTCTTATCTCTCCCACAAAGCATCTGTGCACATCCTGTATTTTTGCTGTCTGGGGTTAGATGTCCTCCTCTGGTCTCTAGTACTTCATGTACTTGAGAAGATCCATTCACATTAGGACTAAAAGAAGGAAGAAAGCACGTGTGATGTTGCGCCAGTCCAAGGCAGTGTGCCCTTCAGGGTGCCTTATTCCCTTAGCTTGGCCCAACCAGTTTCACCATCTGCTGATGACCTTTTGTGTCTGACTCCACAATTTAGAAACCTATTACATGAATCTATCAGATTGTAACTTGGCACATGGGTTACAGGAGTGGGAACTCTGCTGCACTATCACTTCTGCCTTCTCCTCTGGAACCACATAATCACCAAACTAGTGAATGTAAATGAAAGGGAGAGGTGCCACTCATCAATAGAGGCAAAGAGGATGCTAACCTAGGAATGAACACTACAGGTTTAAAAAGCCGTACCCTTCCCACCCTCCCCGGAACTTTAAAAAGAAGTGCCTTTGTCATTGTTTAGGCTTGAAGAAAATAGGAGCTGCTATCAGTCGCTTAGAAACACTTTCCAGCTGGGCTCCTACAACAAAACTGCTGGGTTAATCCACTCAGATGTGTGGACTTTGTAGCTCACAAATGTTAAGAGCAGTTTTGTAATGAATCCTCCATGGACAAGACAGTCCTTATTTGACTAGATGGTAACTACTAGCTCTTTCCCTGTCTACTCACCTCTGAGTGATGAGATACAACCATACAAAGTGTGAGATGCTTCCCTTTATAGTTTTGAATTTGCATGGTAACATTTCATTCTTGATCAACTAGAATATCTCTGCCATCTTCACTTTCTCCTTGTAGGAAAGCAGACAGAAAAAATATTTTGGGCTGATGTGGTGACTTATGCCTGTAATCCCAGCACTTTGGGAGACTGAGGTGGGAGGATCATTTGAGCCCGTGAGTTTGAGACCAACCCAGGCAACTCACTCTCAATCTTTGTCTCTACCACCACCACCAACACCACCACCACCACCATCAAAAACAAAACAAAATTAGCTGAGTGTGGTGGTGCATACCTGTAGTCCCAGCTACTCAGGAGGCTGAGGTGGGAGGATTGCTTGAGCCCAGGAGGTCGAGGAGTGAGCTGAGATCATGCCACTGCACTCCAGCCTGGGTGTCTCAAAAAAAAAAAAAAAAAGTTGAATGATTATAATGAAAAGTCTCATAATGATCTGAGGACACCCATTGGTTCCTATTCCTTCTGTCTGTATCCTGTACTTATTAGCTTCTTCATCAGAGGGTTTTCAACTTGAAAGAGATAATCTGGTTTAATGTCTGAATTTGAGTAATCTAGGGTATATACAAATCTCTTTTAAAGAAAATACATTCTTGCAGATCTGCAACATTACCTTTATTACTTTTTATTATAAAATTTCTGAAATATGTAAAAATATAAAACTACATGTGTGCTATACAATCATAAAAACTAAAACAAATTTGCAAATTAAATATAAACTGGGCATGGTGGCTTATGCCTGTAATCCTAGTACTTTGGGAAGCCGAGGTAGGTGGATCCCTTGAACTTAGAAGTTTGAGACAAGCTTGGGAAACATAGTGAGACCTTATCTTTACAAAAAATCAAAAGATTAGCTGGGCATGGTGGCATATGCCTATAGTCCTAGCTCCTCTGGAGGCTGAGGTGGGAGGTTGGCTTGAGCCCAGGAAGAGGAGGTTGCAGTGGGCCGATGTTGTGCCACTGCACTCCCACCTGGGTGACAGAGTGAGACCCTGTCTCAAAAAACCCCACAACACTATATATAGATGTAGATACGTGTATGTATATATAAACAAAATGACAACCAATATAATTCAAGTTCAAGACAGTTTAAAAAGCAGATATTGGTTGAACTTAAATTGTCAATGCAAGGTATATTAATAGAAAGATGAGCTGGTATGATTATTTTTACTCATGACAATCTTAATTATTGCTAGTAATCATTTAAATTGTAATTGTTACTATTTTGCTATTTTAATTATAAAGTCATTTTAAACTACTGAAGATTGGTCAATTTAGAATGCACACTCCCCATACCGAAAAATAATAAGTATAATTTAAAAAAGAGTGTTTATTGCATCTTTATCAGCAACGTATGCCTGGCACTTAGCAAAGGTACAGGTGCTTGCATGTTTGAATTTTCAACACTGTCATGAGCCATATAATGACTCAATTTTCCCATCACTTTTCTATGTACAAATTACCTCAAAAGTCTTGCACAATGAGTGGTAACAGCATTTGCCCTCAGTTTGGTGTACACCTGATTGTGAACACAAATACATAGGCAGCTATTAGAATCTCATGTTCATCCAGATGACACAGCTGTGTTGCATTAATATTTATTTTATGAAAATGAAAACACAAGGTTACATTCTTACAGACCTTTTGAATTTTGAGAAAAATCTGAGGACCCTCAGAGGTCCTAGGGCTCCAAACTAAGAAACCTTGGTTGAATTATCATCTGTTTCAGCCCCATTTAATTCTCACAGAAACCTATGACATAGATGCTAGCATCAACCCAACTCTACCAACGAGGACTCTGGGGCACACGGAGGTTAAATAACTTGTCCAGCACCACACAGGCAGTGAGGGAGGAACCAGGATTTCATCCCAAGTCCATCTGTTTCCAAAGCCTCTCTTTTTGAGAACTCTTAGTACCCCTACTCTAGAAAATCTGTTCAGAATCCCAAGGGAAGTGCATAGGAGTGATCACTGGGCAGACAGGGACACATGCCTAGCTTCTTTGCAGTTTCTGGAAAAAGTTAACAATAAGCTGAACTAATCTAATGCAGTGCCTGTTTTATGGGACAAAGGTCTCAATTGTAATGAGAACTGATTTGCCCCACATGTACTTTCTCTCAGAATCAGCCTCAAAGTCTTCAGGCCTCATCTGGACATTTGAGGCCCTTACCTGAAGCCAGTGATGAGCTGTATTGTTGGATGAAAATTGCTGTCTGTGTCTTGAAGTCTGGCAGCTTGTTCATTCATTTATCCATTAACTCATTGTATAGTGGGCTAACCTTCCAGGTATTCTATCAGTATAAGAAAGCAACTCACAGGTCCTGACTCTATCATTTACAGACCTAGAATATTGCCTCTGGTTCCCTTACTATTGGGCATGAGTGCCTCCTTCTTTCTCTCTCAGAAGAAGGCATGAATTTGCTGTAGGGTGGTGAAAAAATATTAACTAATCTAGGCATCAGAAACTAGGTGAAAGTCCTGCTTCTGCTCCTAAAAGCTGTGTAACCTTGAGCAAACCATTTATCTTCTCTGATCACAATTTTCCCACCTTTAAAACAAGAATATTGATAATGAATTTATTGTGAGGGGTCCATAAGACCATGTGTATGACAACACTATGGACTTTGAACATTTTCAACAGTAGAACAGGTTGTTATTTTTTTATGTCCCCCAAACACTTACTGAGTACTTATTAAATGTCAGTATCTGTGTTGGCACTGGAAATACAAAGATTAGACACGATCCCTGATCTTAATGAGCTTGTAGTCTAGTAAGGGAGATTAGTGTTTAAATAAGAACATCATGGTGTAATAAGATGGACAATTGTAGAAATATATGCAATGAAATAGAGGCGGTACTCAAAGTGACTTGAGTAGGACAGTTTAAGCTACATAGAGCAGAGACATGAACTTAGCTTCTAACTACCATTACAAGTCATAGAAACACCCAGAAGCATGGTGTGTTTGGGAATTAAGATCAGTGAGGTGGGGCAGGATGTGAGGTAAGTATCCCTAGGTCACAGAGGACCAAGGCTCCAGACTTGTTCTACTTTTGCTGTACCATGATTAGATACCGTCGTAATGCTCACCCGAGCTATTTCCTTTCTACCCAGAACTGTAGAAAGTAATTGTTTTGTGCCAGTTTAGAATGCACTTGGAGGATGAAAAACATCAAACATTCTCCATTTAATTGGCTTTTGTTACTATTTTTGCATTATGGTTGCAGGACCAGCTCTGAGAATTTTAGAGCCACCTCAACAGGGTGTTCCGTCTTGTTCTTTTTGGTAGGTCTCCTTTCCTTTTGGCAGGCTGTTAATTTCCTCTGAATATATAATTTGGCCTCTGCAATGTTGTTCTTTTGATGGCCTATTTAGGCCCCCAGAACTAGAATACACTTGGCCAAATGCATTATAAACAAAGGAGATTTTACCTCTGTAGTTCTTTAGGAAACATGTAATATTTCCATTCCTTCTATGAAGTTGAATGCCTGGAGCACTGAGTGAATTAGCTTGTCTTTTTGCCTTATTGAATTGATCAGAATATTTGGCATCTTTCATTTTCAACTCTTGTCGTCATTATAGCCTTGTGACTTTTGTGAAGAATGTGGTTTCTATCACATAATTCTATGAATTCAATCAAACCATGACTCAGAAAGTGTTGATATCTTCTGAATGACATTTTCAACAAATGTCCCAAACAATATGACTTGAACATCAACATCCATTGAACTAATGAAAGCTGGAGCGTGTATTATTCTCAGTCCACTGCCTTAAACCTCAGGGAACAATTAAATACCTATGTATTGGAGGCAATGAAAAGAGAAAGTGAGTATCATAAGTCTGTGGGCCCTTTTGATTTGGTTTGACTGCAACAAGATTTCACAGCCTACATCACAGCCACAGGCCCTTCTTATAAATAACTTTTTCAGTCTGAATTTGAAAATGTGCAGGTAGTTTTTAGAAAGTGTGGTCTGGATCAGAGGTCTCCAACACAGGATGATCACACCCACAAGACAATCCATTGCCACACTGGAAGAATATATTATAACTAAGTACATATATAGTATGCATAAACTATCAGAACTAATATAAAATGTAGTATTTAAATATAAAATTAGTTATCATATATTAGAATTAATATAAAAAAGGATGAATCAGAACTTTATGCAATGAAGAAATTGGTTGTGCCCTCAGATGGTCTAGATTTCAGATGGTCAAGTGCTGTCATTCATCCTTTTCTTTCAGTATGCAATGAAGAAATTGGTTGTGCCCTCAGATGGTCTAGATTTCAGATGGTCAAGTGCTGTCATTCATCCTTTTCTTTCAGTATCTTAAGAGGGTTTACAGTTTACATATATAAGCATGGGAAATGGGCAAGGGTCTTAAATGATTTCTGTATTGAAATCATGTGATAAAGGTAATATCAGATAATAATGCAAAGTCCGTGACAGAGGTGATCACATATGACAAGAAATTGACCCATCACTTCAACATTATAAACAAAACTATTTGAAATATGGATTTTCTTTTCTTTTCTTTTTTTTTTTTTTTTTGAGACAGAGTCTCGCTCTGTCGCCCAAGCTGGAGTGCAGTGGCGCGATCCTGGCTCACTGCAAGCTCCGCCTCCTGGGTTCACGCCATTCTCCTGCCCCAGCCTCCCGAGTAGCTGGGACTACAGGCGCCCGCCACTGCGCCCGGCTCATTTTTTTTGTATTTTTAGTAGAGACGGGGTTTCACCGTGGTCTTGATCTCCTGATCTTGTGATCCGCCCGCCTCGGCCTCCCAAAGTGCTGGGATTACAGGCGTGAGACACCGCGCCCGGCCGAAATATGGATTTTCTTATGAGCTGAATTGTGTCTCTACCCCACCCAATTCATATTTTGAAATTCTAACCCTCCAGTATCTCAGAATGTGACCTTTTCTAGAGATAAGGTTTTTACAGAGGTAATTAAGTTAAAATGAGATCATTAGGGTGGGCTCTACCAATATGACTGGTGTCCTTATAACAGAGGAAATTTGGATACAGAGCTATGAATAGAGGGAAGAACATGGGAAGACCCAGGCAGACGAAAAACATACACAAGCGAAGAAGAGAGACCTGGAACACATCCTTCCTCCACAGGAACAGCTCACAATAAGCCAATGCCAACACTTTGATTGATCTTGGACTTCCCGCCTCTAGAACAGTGAGAAAAGAAGTTTCTGTTGTTTAAGTCGCTCAGTCTTAGCTCTTTATTAAGGTGGCCCTAACAAACTAATAGAGATTCACATCCAGTCTCATTAGCAATGTGCCTTAGTCATTGTACGTTATGCCTTGAGTTACTAATTAATGATAGTGTGAAGCCATTATGACTAGAAAGACATTTGAAACCATGCTTTCAGAACATGAAGACAAACCAAGACTTTATAAAAAATGAAATATATTCAATTCACTGCTGTCAATGAAAATACTACCATCAATAATAAAATTTATAAGAGAAGAATAAAGGATTTTTTGTGCCATTAAAAAATAAAAAATTTAAAATAGCGACATTTATTTTAATTTGGATCCTAAAATTATTTTATGTCCACTTTGCTATATAGGTAATATGATAGTCTACACAGTAGTACATGTATATAATTTACAAATAAATATACATGAATATGGTCAAATGCTAAAATGTTTTATTGATGAGGTATGTAATTAAAAATGTTTGGGGACCACTGGCCATGATAATGTGGCTTAGATTCCTCCTTTCTAAACCTAGCTATTTTAGATTCTGCAGATATAGGACATGTTAGGGCAATTTATCAAGGAAGTAGAAGTTCTGAACTAACCAAAGTTTCATTATAAGAGGAAAGAGTTTACGAATTGGATGACTCATATTCTCCTATGAAGATTTAAATAAAAATGTTTTCTTTATAGGTATCAGGTTCTAAAGATAGTTTCTAAAGTGATTTAAGTGAAGTTGTTTTTAGAAAGTAAGCTTTGTTTATTTTTTAAACACTTGACTTCTATTCAATACTATTGGTAAAATTCCCACAGTGGCAAGAAAATCAGGCACAGCCCTCCGAAGTAGTGAAGGGTACTTAACAACCCATTTATTTGGAAGTTGTTTTGGTATTTTATATAGAAGAAAATCAGGAAGTTCAGCAGCTACCTCTGGAGAATGCAATTTGATTCCGTCAGAGCATCAGTGTGTAGAACTGGGTAAGGAGAGAATTTCACACACATCACACACACTCATATACACACATGAATACATATACACATGCATACATATACACTTACACATACACATAGACTTATATACTCACAAATACACACATACATCCACACACCAGCATGTATGTATCCTAGGGGAAAGACTTTTTACCAGAGCAAAGCTACTAACTTCCATGGTAGGAGAATATATAAGGCTGGATGCTGTGGTTCATGCTTGTAATCCCAGCGCTGGGAGGCCAAGGTGGGAGAATTGCTTGAGTTCTGGAGTTAGAGACCAGCCTGGACAATATAGGGAGACCTTCTCTCTACAAAAATTTTTAAAAACTTAACCGAGTGTGGTGGCATGCACCTGTAGTTCCAGCTTCTAGAGAGACTGAGATGGGAGAATCGCTTGAGTCCAGGAGGTACAGGTGAGACTGTGTTGGCTGTAATTGTGCCACTGCACTCCAGCCTGGCCAACAGAGCAAGACTCTCTCTCTCTCTCATTGTGGAATCATGATTAAATGATGATTACTATATATAGTACTATATATATAAATATATAGTCATATATATATATATACACGCACATATATATATATATAAAGTCAGAAAACTCCATAGACATTAGACCTCGTAAGGCAAGTCATTGTGTGCTTACATGTCCCAAATGTTTTGTTCTTTGGAGCCTTTTTAAGAATGGAAGAAAATAAAAAATGCAAGAGCCTTTTATGATCATTTATTGTGCCACTGTTAATTTGAAGCCTGCCACTCATAACATGGAGAATGATGATTGCTTTATATATAGGAATATATAGTAACATATATTACTATATCTATTTATATGTAGTATATATTGTTTTACATATAATATACTATATTATGTATGTTATAAAATATAATAGATAATATATTATATATTATGTATAAAACAATATATACTATATATAAATGTATATGGTAAATTAATAAATGTATAAATGTGTGTATAAATGTATATTATATATTATATATCTCAAAGGATGGTTAAGCTTTCAAAAGGCAGGGATAAAATAAGGGGCAATTTAGGAAAATAGGAATATATAGTATATTATATATAAAACAATATATACTATATATTACAATATAATTATATATACTATATAAATGTATATGGTAATATATATGTTACTATATATTTCTATGTATATAGTACTATATGTATAGTAATCATCATTCCCCATGTTATGAGTGGCAGGTTTCAAATTAGCAGCGGTACAATAAATGATCATAAAAGGCTCTTGCATTTTTTATTTTCTTCCATTCTTAAAAAGGCTCCAAAGAACAAAACATTTGGCAAGTGTAAGCACACAGCGACTTGCCTTATGAGGTCTAATGTCCGCAGAGTTTTCTGATTACCATTAAGGAAAGCAAAAGGAAAGACATTGGTTCAGTATCATTTCTACTTATCCTTTTCTTTCCAGGTAAAATAAATCTTTACATGGGTCTAGACCAGCAAAAGCTCTTTGCAGCAGCAGATACACATCACTGGGTACGGCTAGTTCTCAAACATGCACTTGATTTTATTTACCAGTCTTATAAATCATCACACGTCCAAAGAAACGCCTAGGTGAACCAAAGTTCTGATTTTATACACTCACTGCCACCTGTCACTCACAGCCTGCAAGTCCTGTGCCAATGTCAGAAGCTGGAAATATGTTATGATGTTTAAGACCAGTCCCCACCTGTGCTCCTTATCAGTCATTTTCTAGTGGATTGTAAGGTGCTCATGTGGCAAAGTTAACCTCTTAGGAAGAAGGAGAGAGATGGAGAACAATAGAAGAGGTGGAACTAAGTCCTGGGGTACTCCAGCATCAAGAGATTGAGGAGAGGGAATCGGGATCAGTTGGATGTCAGGAAAGCAAAGTGAGAGTGCCATGATGGGAACCAAGAGAAGAGAGAGTGATCAGCTCTATGAAATGACACCCCCATTTTTACCTCCCCCAATTCCCCCTTTGTCTTTCTCAACTGCAAACATGGGTGATTTTCTTCTATGCTGTGAGGTCACTGAATGTATCAGTAGAAATTCCTAGCTCTCAGAACCATTTGGGACTTTTGCAACCTATACAAAACTTCAATATCCTCCTTTTCTTCCTATTTTATATTTCCTCTTTTGAATTTAATCCTCAAGCGATTAGAGTATGCTAAAAGGGACCAAGCTTAGATTAGCAGAATTTTACTAAAGGTTCAAGGATGCTTTTGGCAATGAAATTCCATTCAACATGTATTTACTAAATGCTTACTAAGTATAAGATGCTATTCTCAATGCTGTAGGAAAAAAAAATAAAATGCTATGTTCACTGAAGTCAACATCTCAAATGTTTGCAATGTAGGAATGAAATTACTTTAAAAGAGATAATGCATAAATTGCTTTGGAGATACAAAGGAGGAAGAGATCACATTCAGTCAGAGGGATTATAAAAACCTGGAGAAGGATTTAGTGTGTGGGTGGGCCTCAAAGGATGGTTAAGCTTTCAAAAGGCAGGGATAAAATAAGGGGCAATTTAGGAAAATAGGAACAACATGAGCAAAGGCACAGAGATGGGAAAGTATAGCTCGTTTTTGGAGAAATGGTCATAGTCAAATTTAGCTGGAGCATAAAGATATGCATGTAAAAAAGAAGTGAGTAAGATTGGAGGAGAAGTGATGGCATATGTCAGAGAGTCCTGGGTAGGGAGGCAGTGAGGCAGGGAGGTGGGGGGACCACATGGTGAACTGCAAAGAGCATGTGCTTCCCAGCCAGAGATGGGTTAGAAATCAAGGATCTCCCCAAAATATTAGCTCTGCAATAGGATCGTCAAATCATGTCTCTGAATCCATAATTTTTCTAATACAAAAGACACGTGTATACTTACCTTAAAAAAATACCACCCAAACCAAACCAAACCAAACTGTGATGTTCATAATGATGGCTGTGAGACTTTTTTGTTAACACTTTTTGTTAACAAAAAGTTCAATTGTTTTCAGTGTATCTTGTCTAAGAAGTCAGGAAAGTGAATAGGAGGCTGGGGCTGGGTAAGGGCACCTAGGAGTCACTGAGGATAGCTTTCCTAGGAAAGGTTGGTGTAGGTTGTACAGGAAAGAGGGCTGTAATAAGACCTTTTGTGTTTTGAAGGTTTAAAATCTAACTATGTACCCTATTCTGAGGGAGGGAAGAGAGAAAAGGATTCTGGATCTGAGAAGCGGTGAATGTTGGCAGGAGTCCTGAACAGCATCCCTCGGGGCTGGGCAGCATTTGGGGAAGCGGGCGTAAGCGGCACGAGAGTGCAAGGAAGGAAGAGCTGCAACTGCGTGGCTGAGCTCAACCCTGGAAGATAGGGCAGTCCTTGCTCTGGGAGCCACGGAAATTTCTACCTGGGTTTAGGCGGACAGAGGCTCTGTAGCAGCGGACGCGCATCACTGGGTAGAGCCAGTCTTCAACAGTGCCACCGTGTGGCAGAGAGGAGCAGTGGCAGTTATAACTCCTTAGAATTGTATGCCCGTTCTCCCAGCCCAGCCTTGAAAATTAAGCAGCTGGCCGGGCGCGGTGGCTCAAGCCTGTAATCCCAGCACTTTGGGAGGCCGAGACGGGCGGATCACGAGGTCAGGAGTTCGAGACCATCCTGGCTAACACGGTGAAACCCCGTCTCTACTAAAAAATACAAAAAACTAGCCGGGCGAGGTGGCGGGCGCCTGTAGTCCCGGCTACTCGGGAGGCTGAGGCAGGAGAATGGCGTAAAAACCCGGGAGGCAGAGCTTGCAGTGAGCTGAGATCCGGCCACTGCACTCCAGCCTGGGCGACACAGCGAGACTCCGTCTCAAAAAAAAAAAAAAAAAAAAAAAAAAAAAAGAAAATTAAGCAGCTCGCTCTCTCCTGGGAGTGTGAGGGCTTCAGCATCCGGGGACAAAGCCAGTGTATATGTGGAGAAGGCTTTAAAAAGCCGATATGGTACATCTAGTTCTAGATCCTTGAGGAATCGCCATACTGTTTTCCATAATGGTTGAACTAGTTTAAAATCCCACCAACAGTGTAAAAGTGTTCCTATTTCTCCACATCCTCTCCAGCACCTGTTGTTTCCTGACTTTTTAATGATCGCCATTCTAACTGGTGTGAGATGGTATCTCATTGTGGTTTTGATTTGCATTTCTCTGATGGCCAGTGATGATGAGCATTTTTTCATGTGTCTGTTGGCAGTATGAATGTCTTCTTTTGAGAAATGTCTGTTCATATCTTTTGCCCACTTTTTGATGGGGTTGTTTGTTTTTTTCTTGTAAATTTGTTTGAGTTCTTTGTAGGTTCTAGATATTAGCCCTTTGTCAGATGAGTAGATTGCAAAAATTTTCTCCCATTCTGTAGGTTGCCTGTTCACTCTGATGGTAGTTTCTTTTGCTGTGCAGAAGCTCTTTAGTTTAATGAGATCCCATTTGTCAATTTTGGCTTTTGCTGCCGTTGCTTTTGGTGTTTTAGACATGAAGTCTTTGCCCATGCCTATGTCCTGAATGGTACCATATGACCCAGCCATCCCATTACTGGGTATATACCCAAAGGATTATAAATCATGCTGCTATAAAGACACATGCACATGTATGTTTATTGCGGCACTATTCACAATAGCAAAGACTTGGAATCAACCCAAATGTCCATCAGTGACAGACTGGATTAAGAAAATGTGGCACATATGCACCATGGAATACTATGCAGCCATAAAAAAGGATGATTTTGTGTCCTTTGTAGGGACATGGATGCAACTGGAAACCATCATTCTTAGCAAACTATCACAAGAACAGAAAACCAAACACCACATGTTCTCACTTATAGGTGGGAACTGAACAATGAGATCACTTGGACTGGGGAAGGGGAACATCACACACTGGGGCCTATCATGGGAAAGGGGGGAGGAGGGAGGGATTGCATTGGGAGTTATACCTGATGTAAATGACGAGTTGATGGGTGCTGACGAGTTGATGGGTGCAGCACAGCAACATGGCACAAGTATACATATGTAACAAACCTGCACATTATGCACATGTACCCTAGAACTTAAAGTATAATAATAATAAAAAATAAATGAAAAAAATAAAAAATAAATAAAAAGCCTATATGTGCCTCTTGATGATAGGGAATATGAAAACTTGATAAATTAATTGAAAAGTAAAGAGAAGTGGCAAATTCAAATTTGTATGACAGTTCTAAGTGATAATTGAAATAAAATCATTAGATAAAAAGGAAAAACTATATCTAGTTCTAAAGGTTAGCTTTTGTCTCGTTAGCAAACTCAGCTGTCTATAAACTCACATTCCTAAGGTTCTGGATTGAGATTTTCTTTTGGTTTTCATTCATCAGGGAATGAAGTGAAAGGATTGAATTTTCACTTTACACTTAACTCAGGCTCGATAAGAGTCTGCAGGAGACAGTCTCTAATAATCCTAGATGTCCTGTCTATACCTTTTAACATCTCTGCATTTACTCCTTGAGTTTCTTGTGGATGAGGAAGGATTTTGAAAGGGAGATGATGAGAAAAACATCGCTCATGTTAGTTACTGACTGAATTACATCAATTTCTGGTCAGTCGTCATTAGGTAAAGCTCTAAATTTCAGTCAGGATCTTGGCTAATTGTGCTTTGGGTTTGATAAGGCGTCACTGAAAAGTGAGCAATGAAAAAAATCAAAGCTAGGCATTTCTCATTTTTAAACGAATGTATCATTCATTATTGGTTTAGTGCTCATTAGGTTTTGGTAAATAAATCAAAATTTTAGATTTGGAAAGTTCTATAGTAGTCATTTAGTTCAACCTTTTATCCCAGGCAGGCGACTTTTTCTGCAAAATACCTGACTTTTTGTGACAGAAGATCAATCAATTCAGGATCTGCTAAAACACACCTAGGGAAGTAAAACTCACCACTTTGTGAAGCAGAACATTCACTTCATATTCAGAGTGTAGCCTGGGAGCAGCAGCGAGGCATCCCTGGAGAGTTAGTAGGAAATGCCCAATCTGAGACCCTATCCCAGACTTGCTGAATCTGAATCTTCACTTGACAAGATTCCTGGGTATTGGGTACTCATATACATGTAATGTTTAAAAAGCACTGGCTAATTCTATCGTTAGATCGTATCAAATGTTAGAAACTGACATGTTACTAAAACCTGAGGTACTGATGTGGTCTATGAACCGATCCCCACAGCCTCTGCTGTTAGCCCAGCTTCTGGCCATTCCTGCAGTTATAAAGCTTTGGCTGCCACTGCCATTGTGGCCACCTCATCTCCTTACACTCAGTAGTTTCTGACTTTCCTGGGTGTGAGGGCTGGGCTTTGGCACAGCCTTGGTCACATTTTCTGTGGTAGGAGCTGTGGCAACTCCAGGGCTTGGGCCAGATCAGATCCTGCTGCACCACTGAGACTCTGGTTCTCTCAGTGCTCCTTGAAGGAGTAGGAGAAGGTTACTAAGAAGTGTAGGGGTATTTCACTTTGGGAGGCTGAGGAGGGCGGATCGCTTGAGGTTGGGAGTTCGAGACCAGCCCTGGCCAGCATGGTGAAACCCCATCTTTACTAAAAATTCAAAAATTAGCTGGGCATGGTGGCACATGCCTGGAGTCTCAGCTACTGGGGAGACTGAGACATGAGAATCCCTTGAGCCCAGGAGGCGGAGGTTGCAGTGAGCTGAGATCATACCACTGCATTCCAGCCTGGGTGACAGAGTGAGACTCTGTCTCAAAACAAAACAAAACAAAACAAAACAAAAAGGAGTGTAGGGATATTTGTGCCATGTGGAGAGTGAAGAGTCAGGAAGGATCTGGGAGATAAATGACTGGCTCTTCTTCTTCCTGCTGACTGCTGCATAGTGCAGTGTCTGCCCTGCTTCTGCAGAGATTTGTGACCAGCAGTGTTTCTTGGGAAGCTGTGTACACCCTTATAACATACTATTTTTTTCTTGTTCTCCCTCCTTTGCTGCCACACATCCCTTTTTTCTGACATTTTACCCCCAAATAAAGCAGTAATGCCTAAGCTTTGCCTTAGAGTCTGTTTTCTAAGGAACCTAGACTAAGACAGCTGCCTTGTATATGCTTCACTCACTGCTCCTAATTCTGCCAACTGGCTGGCTTTGGAATGGTCAACATCTTTCATATACTTTCTTCCTTCAAATTCTACAGTGCAGCTACCAGGCTTTCTCTTTTCCTGGTCAAGCACCCTCATTTTCCTTTAATGATTCCTCAAAATGCAGTTTTTAGTCTCTCACCTCTTGCCTCAGTTTAATATGTCATTATCTTAAATTGTGGCTCCTTGACTGCTCCATTGAGTTTGGTCAGTGCAGGGCTGCATTCATGATCGGGGGATGGGCTTCTCATTTCCTTTATTGTTGGTATCATACTATTAATACAATTAATACAGCTGTCCTGACCTGGACCTGTTCTTGTGGGAATGCTGGCTATTTGGGTTGTGGTGACCTGACAGGTTAAAAGTGAGCTTAGGGAAATTAGATTGAGAGCGAGCAAGGTTTGGCCTTCTGTGTCAGCTTCTGAGGAAGGTCAGGGTCCTCCATTGGCCCTGGAGTTCTTTAGGATGTCTGTTTTTCTTAAAGACAAATTTGTGTTGACTCCCAAGGCAGGGGTAGTGAGATGAGGTATTCATGTTACTTCCCAGGAGCTTGCCCTCCTTGGGGTTAGAGTCTTCATTTTCTATTGCCTAGACTAACCCAGAGCCAGAGGATTCCTAAAAAAACATTAAAGATTGTACCACATTCACAAGAATGTGAATCTCAGAGGATGATCTAATAGGCATATGAATTGTTCTAAAGTCTAGAAGATCTTGTTTTTCTGGATGCCTTAAAAAAGAAAAAGAAAAAAAAGACTCTATCCCCTACCAAGTTTTAGGAACTTTTATGCTGTATGAATCGGCATTGGCTGAGTGCTTACAGGGAGCAAGCACTGTACCAATTTCATGGGAAGCACAGATAAAAGCAAGAGATAGTGCCTCCAGGGTCTTGTAAAGGCAAGACATATCTTACAACAAGATACCTAATACTATAAGGAGCCTGTGACCAGCGAATGAGCTCAGAGGAGGGGAGGACCCTATGGCATGGAGAAGTCAGAGAAGCACTAAGGAATCTTCAATGAAGAGACCCTTAGATTTGCGGTATGACTCTTTCCTTTAGCCCTCCCAGTGGAAAGTTACAGGCTGGAAACTATCTTGGTATTTCCCTTATACCTAAAGGCAAAGGACATGTCATATTCTTGATATTTACAGAACACTGTGAAAACATATGGTACAGTACCTTATCAGGGCAGAGAAATGACTACATTTTTGTTTTTAGTTAAAAACACTTGGTTGAATCAGGGATTCCCAGAGAAGATGGCCAAATAGGAACAGCTCCAGTCTGCAGCTCCCAGTGAGATCAATGCAGAAGGAGGGTGATTTCCGCATTTCCTACTGAGGTACCAGGTTCATCTCACTGGGACTGGATTGACACTGGGTGCAGCCCACGAAGGGCAAGCAGAAGCAGGGAGGGGCATCGCCTCACCCGGGAAGTGCAAGGGGTCAGGGAATTCCCTCCCATAGCCAAGGAAAGCCATGAGGGGCTGTGCCATGAGGAACAGTGCATTCCAGCCCAGATACTACACTTTTCCCATGGTCTTTGCAACCCACAGACCAGGAGATTCCCTCGGGTGCCTACACCACCAGGGACCTGGGTTTCAAGCACAAAACTGGGCTGCCTTTTGGGCAGACACCAAGCTAGCTGCAGGAGGTTGTTTCTTTTCTTTTCTTTTCTTTTAATTTTTAATTTTTATTTATTTTTTATTTTTTGGTACCCCAGTGGTACCTGAAACGCCAGCAAGACAGAACCATTCACTCTCCTGGAAGGGGAGCTGAAGCCAGGGAGCCAAGTGGTCTTGCTCAGTGGATCACACCCACACAGAGTCCAGCAAGCTAAGATCCACTGGCTTGAAATTCTTGCTGCCAGCAGGGCAGTCTGGAGGATCTGGGATGCTGGAGCTTGGTCGGGGGAGGGGCACCCGCCATTGCTGAGGTTTGAGTAGGCGGTTTTCCCCTCACAGTTTAAACAAAGCTGCCTGGAAATTTGGACAGGGTGGAGCACACCACAGCGTCACAAAGCCGCTGGAGCCAGGCTGCCACTCTAGATTCCTCCTCTCCGGGCAGGACATCTCTGAAAGAAAGGCAGCAGCCCCAGTTAGGGGCTTATAGATAAAACTCCCATCTCCCTGGGACAGAGCACCTGGGGGAAGGGGCAGCTGTGGGCGCAGCTTCAGCAGACTTAAATGTTCCTGTCTGCCAGCTCTGAAGAGAGCAGAGTATCTCACAGCACAGCGCTTGAGCTCTGCTAAGGGACAGGCTGTCTCTTCAAGTGGGTCCCTGAGCCCCGTGCCTCCTGACAGGGAGACACCTTCCAGCAGGAGTCGACAGACACCTCATACAGGAGAGCTCTGGCTGGCATCTGGTGGGTGCCCTTCTGGGAAGAAGCTTCCAGAGGAAAGAGCAGGTAGCAATCTTTGGTGTTCTGTAGCCTCTGCTGGTGATACCTAGGCAAACAGGGTCTGGAGTGGATCCCCAGCAAACTCCAGAAGACCTGAAGAAGAGGGACCTGACTGTTAGAAGGAAAACTAACAAACAGAAAGCAATAGCATCAACATCAACAAAAAGGATGACCACGCAAAATTTCCATCCGAAGGTCACCAACAGCAAAGACCAAAGGTAGATAAATCCACGAAGATGAGGAAAAACCAGCACAAAAACGCTGAAGATTCCAAAAGCCAGAATGCCTGTTCTCCAAAAGATCACAGCTCCTTGCCAGCAAGGGAACAAAACTGGATGGAGAATGAGTTTGATGAATTTACAGAAGTAGGCTTCAGAAGGTGGGTAATAACAAACTCCTCTGAGCTAAAAGAGCATATTCTAGCCCCATGCAAGGAAACTAAGAACCTTGAAAAAAGGTTAGAGGAATTGCCAGCTAGAATAACCAGTTTAGAGAAGAACATAAATGACCTGATGGAGCTGAAAGCACAGCACGAGAACTTTGTGGAGCATACACAAGTATTAATAGCCAAATTGATCAAGTGGAAGAAAGGATATTAGAGATTGAAGAGCAACTTAATGAAATAAAGCGTGAGGACAAGATTAGAGAAAAAAGAATGAAAAGGAGAGAATAAAGTCCCCAAAGAATATGGGACTACATGAAAAGACCAAAGAGAGGACACAAACAAATGCGAAAACATTTCCTGCACATAGATAGGAAGAATCAATATCGTGAAAATGGCCATACTGCCCAAAGTAATTTATAGATTCAATGCTATCCTCATCAAGCTACCAATGACTTTCTTTGCAGAATTGGAAAAAACTAAAGTTCATATGGAACCAAAAACAGCCTGCATAGCCAAGACAATCCTAAGCAAAAGGAGCAAAGCTGGAGGCATTACGCTACCTGACTTCAAACTACACTACCAGGCTACAGTAACCAAAACAGCATGGTACTGTTACCCAAACAGATATATAGAGCAATGGAACAGAACAGAGGCCTCAGAAATAATGACACACATCTACAACCATCTGATCTTTGACAAACCTGACAAAAACAAACAATGGGGAAAGGATTCCCTATTTAATAAATGGTCCTGCGAAAACTGGCTAGCCATATGCAGAAAACTGAAACTGGACTCCTTCCTTACACCTTATACAAAAATTAACTCAAGATGGATTAAAGACTTAAACATAAGACCTAACACCATAAAAACCCTAGGAGAAAACCTAGGCAATACCATTCAGGACATAGGCATGGGCAAAGATGTCATGACTAAAACACCAAAAGCAATGGTGACAAAAGCCAAAATAGACAAATGGGATCAAATTAAACTAAAGAGCTTCTGCACAGAAAAAGAAACTATCATCAGTGTGAACAGGCAACCTACAGAATAGGAGAAAATTTTTGCAATCTATCCATCTGACAAAGGGCTAATATCCAGAATCCACAAAGAACTCAAACAAATGTACAAGAAAAAAACAACCCCATCAAAAAGCATGTGAAGGATATGAACAGACACTTCTCAAAAGAAGACATTTATGCAGCCAACAGACACATGAAAAAATGCTCATCATCACTGGCCATCAGAGAAATGCAAATCAAAACCACAACGAGA
This sequence comes from Macaca nemestrina, assembly GCF_043159975.1. Taxonomy (NCBI): domain Eukaryota; kingdom Metazoa; phylum Chordata; class Mammalia; order Primates; family Cercopithecidae; genus Macaca; species Macaca nemestrina. The sequence continues at coordinate 83,032,553 of NC_092131.1, read as the reverse complement.
TACCATCTTATGCCAGTTAGAATGGCAATCATTAAAAAGTCAGGAAACAACAGGTGCTGGAGAGGATGTGGAGAAACAGGAACACTTTTATACTGTTGGTGGGACTGTAAACTGGTTCAACCACTGTGGAAGACAGTGTGGTGATTCCTCAAGGATCTAGAACCAGAAATACCATTTGATCCAGCAATCCCATTACTGGGTATATACCCAAAGGATTATAAATCATTCTACTATAAAGACACATGCACATGTATGTTTTTTGCAGCACTGTTCACAATAGCAAAGATTTGGAACCAACCCAAATACCCATCAATATTAGACTGGATAAACAAAATGTGGCACATACACACCTGGAATACTATGCAGTCATAAAAAAGGATGAGTTCATATCCTTTGCAGAGACATGGATGAAGCTGGAAGCCATCATTCTCAGCAGACTAACACAGGAACAGAAACCAAGCATTCATAAGTGGGAGTTGAACAATGAGAACACATGGGCACAGGGAGGGGAACATCACACACTGGGCCTGTTGGGGGATGGGGGGCAAGGGGAGGGATAGCATTAGGAGAAATACCTGATGTAGATGATGGGTTGATGGGTGCAGCAAACCTCCATGGCTCATGTATACCTATGTAGCAAACCTGCACATTCTGCACATGTATCCCAGAACTTAAAAGTGTATTAAAACAACAACAACACTGGTGAAGAATCCATACCAACAAGCCCCAAACAATAAAACATCTCTCTATTCAGAATGATTACTTTCAGTTTAATATCAGTCTCTTATCCCTTGGAGATTGAGGACAGCAGACTCAATTATTTTTGGCATATTTGAGAACCTATTTTTAGCAATGTAGAAGCGCCACTATAAATGACCAAACAGGGAAAGACAAGCAGAGAAATTTGGGAAGGTATTTCATCACCTACTGGCCAGTTTGTAAATGTTATTCTAAATGATTTGTGGTAAGAGTATAGCACTAAGTTGGTTTCTTTCTGTTCCCAGCACATTCCTTCTGGGCAGTCTTCTATTTTTAAATGAGTATGAAGGTACACTGGCAATGTAAATTAGTTTTAATATTTTAAGAGTAACCTTACCATGGCTCCTGAGGTCTTGGTGCCTTCTCAAGGGCAAGGAAGGAAGGCAAGTAGGGCAGTAAGGGCAAGAGAATTATTAAACCCATCTCAAATCCCACTTTTCTCTTGATAAGGATGGTGACCAGTCTTAAAGCTGTGGTCTTCTACTCAGGGGTTCTACAAGGACCCTGAAATTATATGTAAAATACTGTGTGCATTGAATTGTTACAGAAAGACACTTTCCAACTGCTTCCCCATCATCTTTCTTTGCCAAATCATTCTGCAACACTTTCTATTCGTGGACAGCTGTTCTTACTCCTTCATACTTTCCCAAGCCTGGAAACCCTCATTTTATTCGTCATCTGTGTATTTTCATTCTTGCTCCTGCAATCCATTTTGTTCTTAGTGGTCAGTGAACTCAAGAAAGAAAAACCTTGTACATTTATACATGGGATGGGGAGGGGACAAAAACAAAAACAAAACCCCTCTTTGGTGGCTCCCCTCTGCACTTAGAATAAAATCCAAAGTTCTACCCTGCAAGCTAGTCTAGTGCCACACCCTTCCTCCAGAAGTTTCTTCAGTTCTGCTTTCTCTCTGTTCCACAGTGGCACGTTCTTCTCTGATTCTGTTCTCACTGTCTGCAGTGCTCTCTGCTCTTTTTGCCTGGCCACATTCAACCCATCCTGCAAGTTCAGCTTAAATTGGACACTCACAAAGGGAAATTATTGAATTACATCTTCTAAACGTATTTTTTTCTATTATGAATAGCATCTTCTAAGAAAATTTCTTGACTGGGTGCTGTGGCTCACACTTGTAATCCCAGCACTTTAGGAGGCTGAAGCAGGAGGATGGCTTGAGTTCAGGAGTTCAAGACTAGCCTAGGCAACATAGCGAGACCTCATATCTACTAAATTTTTTTTTTTTAATTAGCTGAGCATAGTGGTGCACACCTGTAGTCCCAGCTACTTGGGAGGCTAATGTGGGAGGATCACTTGAGCCCAGGAGATAGAGGCTATAGTGAGCTGTGATCTTGCCATTGCACTTTAGCCTGAGTGACAGAGTGAGATCCTGTCTCCAAAATTTTTAAAAAGGTTTCTTATTCTATTTTAAAACCATGTATTTATCTTTCTATTTATTCGTATAATGTTTATCTCACCTCATAGACTCCAGTTGCTATGAAGACAGGTGCCTTTTTCCCCCTCATTAACTGTTGTATTCTTATGCTTGCCTGAGTACCTGCCTGAAATATTGCATGGTCTTTAAAACTATTTATTGATTGAGCTACTGACTGACTGACTGAATGAACATTATTGACATTTAAATTAAGGAGAATAGTTCTGTTAGAATAAAAAAATGAATGCTAAAATAAAATGAAGACATTAAAAATTATTGAGGCATGTATTTATTGGCATTGAAACATATACCTTGGTGGCTGGGCGCAGTGGCTCACGCCTGTAATCCCAGTCTTTGGGAGGGCAAGGCAGGCAGATCTCTGGCGCTCAGGAGTTCAAGACCAACCTGGCCAACATTGTGAAACCCTGCCTCTACTAAAAATACAACAATTAGCTGGGTGTGGTTGCACATGCCTGTAATTCCAGCTACTTGGGAAGCTGAGGCAGGAGAATCGCTTGAACCTGGGAGGCGGAGGTTACAGTGAGCTGAGATCGCATCACTGCATTCCAGCCTGGGCAACAGAGTGCGACTCTGTCTCAAAAAAAAAAAAAAAGAAAAAAAAAAAGAAAAAAAGAAAAGAAAGATATCCTGGTATATTTTTGATTGGGGAAAGTGACAATTTACAAAATATTGTACATTGTTTTATCTTTTTTTGTTTTGTTTTTGGAGACAGGTCTCACTCTGTTGCCTAGTCTGAAGTGCAGTGGCATGATCACAGCTTACTGTAACCTCTACCTCCTGGGCTCTGGTTGTAGCAGGACGAGCCGCAGACAAAACCTCTCAGACACTGAGTTTTAGAAGGAAGGACTTTATTCAACTGGGAGCATCGGCAAGCTACTGCCTTAAAATCTGAGCTCCCTGAGTGCACAATTTCTGTGCCTTTTAAGGGCTCACAACGCTAAAGATTTCACGTGAAAGCATCATGATTGATTTGCTCCAGCAGGGGGTATGTAACAGGGGCTGCATGCACCGGTGGTCAGAGTGAAACAGAACAGGGCGGGGAGTTTCACATGTTCTTCTATACAATGTCTAGAATCTATGAATAACATCGATTTCTAAGTTATGAATTGATTTTTAATTACTGGGTTTAGGTCAGGCAGGCCCAGTCCTGGTTTCGGGCCTGGCGCCGGGCTGCCTGTCTTTGGTTTTACTTCCTTATTTTTTTCTTAAAACAGGTACTGAGTATAAAACAATATAAAACAATATGAGAGGGTCTCTCTCTTTCAAGGTTATCCTCCCACCTCAGCCTTCTGAGTAGCTGGGACTGCAAGTGTGTGCCACCACGCCTGGCTAATTTTTGTATTTTTTGTAGAGATGGGGTTTCACCATGTTGGCTAGACTGGTCTCGAACTCCTGACCTCAAGAGATGCACCTGTCTTTGCCTCCCAAAGTGCTAAGATTATAGGCTTGTGCTACATGCCTGGTCTGGTGCTTTAATATTGTGTATTAAAAAGAAAAATATTGGATACAAAGAATTCAAAATTTCATTTCAATGGGAGTCATAAGTTCAAGGGATCTATTGAACAACATGATGAGTATAGTTAATAATATGTTGTATACTTACTAACATTGCTGAAAATTGCTTAGAGTAGATTTTAGATCTCTCATCACATACACGAAAGAAAAGTATGTAAGGTAATAGATATGTTAATTAGCTTGATTTAGCCATTCTACAATGTGTGCATATATTGAAACATCATGTTGCACACCATAAATATACACAATTTTTGAAAATTAAAAATAAAAACATTGGGCTATATGTATATGCCAAAATGTAAACAACAGTTCTTTGGGGAGCTGATTTTAGATGGTTTCTATTTGTTTTACTTATCTGTGTTTTTTTATATAATTGTTTTGTTTTAAAGTTATAGAAGCCATTGATTCCTTAAGTAATATATTAATTCATTCAACAACTATTTGTTATCTACTTTATATCAAGCATTGTTCCAGAAACTGGATTTATGTGCTGCTTATAAAATTCAAGTGCAAATCCTTTTGCATACACCTTCTTTTTAACATTTCTTTCTAGTTAACTACTTTAACAGTGTAGATGGATCCTTCTAAATGTTTTCTTTATTCGTTTGATAATATTTACAGACATTTTATTATTTTACACAGTTATAGATTTTTGAACATAATATGATCATACTATGCCTCTCCTTCTGTGACTTCGTTTTTAACAACTTAATATATCCAGAAAAATTTTTCATGCCACCACATTTAAAGGTATCTCATTAAGAAAAAAAAGCTGCATGTTTCCATAGTTATTTCATCAATTCTCTTATTAATAAGCACTTGGGTTGTTTCAAGTTACATGCACACACACCCAACAATATGTTATTTTGTTATTCGGATTTTTTTTTTTGTAGAGATGGATTTTCACCGTGTTGGTCAGGTTGGTCTTGAACCCCTAATCTCAAGCTATCTGCCCATCTTGGCTTCCCAAAGTGCTGGGACTACAGGTGTGAGTCATTGTGCCCAGCCCCCAACAATATGTTATTTGTTTAATTAAAAGTAAGGTAAACAAAGAAAAGGAACACTTAGTCGTTCATGACGAAAGGCAAATGCTATACCAAAATGGCTTGACATTGCAAAAAAATTACTCATAATGTCTGTGAACTAGACTTGAAAAGGTGACTGTTGTGATCACTTTTCAACTTGAAATTTTTTGTGTCTAGAAATTCTTAAATTGGGTCAATCTGAACATACAGCCAAGCACTGTCAGTGGTAGGCAATATTTTATGAGCAGATTAAATTATTCACATTTTGATGCCATTGTAATGATTTTTAGGTAGATGAAAAGTGTTTAATTTTAGTCTTTTTCCCAAAGGAAGAATATTTTCCTTCAATGAGTTATTGTATATTGGTGATGCTTGCTGGGAATCAAAATCTGGTGAGAAAAAAAAAAATCCCTCAGAATCTTTTATACTGTAAAAAAAGGAAGGGTAAAAGGGAAGGCCAAACTTGAACTACTTATGCAGATTTTATTTGGAAGTGATACCTACTTTATATGTTTGAAACGTGCTCATGCTTCTAATATTAACACCTATTGGATCAATAGATATGTTACAGCATGTGAAATTTGATATACAACAAAGAAGGTAGTTTTAGTGCTTGCCTTCTAAAGGCTTAGTCTATAATTCCAAAGGTTATGCTATGAATTTGAGATCTGAAAATTAGAGATTCACCTATGCCTTAGTTTTTTTTTCTTTTACTTATTCTTATGCTTTTAAAGTAAAATTTACATAAAGTGGAATGCATCTATTAAGAGTGCAGATTAACTGGGCACAGTGGCTGACGCCTGTAATCCCAGCACTTTGGGAGGCTGAGGTGGGAGGTTTGCTTGAGCCCAGGTGTTCAAGACTAGCCCAGGCAACATAGGCAGATCCCATCTCCACAACCAATAAAGGAATTAGCCGGGTGTGGTGGCGCACATCTGTGGTCCCAGCTATTGAGAAGGCTGAAGTGAGAGGATCACTTGAACCCCGGAGGTTGAGGCTGTAGTGAGCAGTGATTGTGCCACTGCACTCCAGCCTGAGAGACAGAGTAAGACCTCATCTAAAAAAATAAAGTGCATGTCAATGAGCTTTGACAAATATATAAGCCTCTTTCATCCTTATCCTAACTAGGATGTATTTCTATCACCCCACAACTTCCCTCCTGCCCTTTTCCAGTCAACATTCTTCTTTTACCCTAAGTCAACCATTCTTCTGATTTCCATCATCACAGATTATTTTTACCTGTTCTTGAACTTCGTATAAACAAAATTACGTATGTTCTTTGGTGTCTTTTCTTTTATTCAACATAATGTTCCTAAAGTTTATTTAATTGTTTTGTGTATCAGAAGTTCATTCCTTTTTATTGATGGAGTAGTATTTCATTATATGGTTATATTTCAGTTTACTTATTCATTATCCTATTGATGGACATTTGGGTTATTTCAGATTTTGACTGTTATGAGTAAGGCTGCTTTGAACATTTTATACAAGTCTTTTTGTAAATACATGTTTTTGTTTCTCTTGGGTAAGTACCTAGGATGGGTTTGCTGGGTGAAAGAACAGGTGTCTGTTTAACTTCTGAAGACACTGGCAGCTTTTATTTCTTCTTTGGTGTAACACAGTATTCATTTTTTAGTTCTTCTGAAGTACTTGAGGGTCCTCAGAGGAATGAATCTATTAAAGCAAGAATGATTATTAATTAAAGTTTGTGACAAATAAAGTATGCAATTTCTGTGTCAGGGATCTCAGCTCTGCAAAGAGTTGTCTCAATTACCTAAAATCAAACTTAATTACCTAAAATCAAACTTAATAATTACCATGGCATCCCAAAAGCCTTAAAGGTCAATGTACTTCATATAAAATCTTGAATAATCTTTTCAGAAGAAAATTATATCTGTCAGGATCCAGCCAGGAAAAAAAACATGCAATTATTTTAACAGAGAAAATTTAACATAAATAATTGTTAACTAGGTATAAAGTTATTAGTTAGGTAACTGAAGAGGAAAGAGAGAATAGCGAAGTGTAATATAAGTAGCAATTACAGAAGCATCTACCTTTCCCTCAGGGTGGAGGAAAAGGGAAGAGACTGAAATTCTTAGAATGTAGTAGTGTGGGTCTAAAACAGACGGTATGGGCATTGCTTGGCACATATTGATGTTTTGAGGTGGGGGTCAGGTGCCTATAGGCCCAATCCAGCCTTCTACCTGTTTTGTATGACCTGGGAGTTAAGAATGGTTTTTTATGTTTTTAAAACATTGAATAAAATATAAAAGAATAAGGGTATTAGTTTCCTAGGGCCACCTGTAACAAAATAGCACAAATTACATGACTTAAAACAACAGAAATTTACTCTTGTACAGTTCTGGGAACTAGAAATCCAAAATAGAGTTAGCAACAGGGCGATGATTCCCCTGAGATTCTAGGTAGAATCCTTCCTTGACTTTTTCTAGTTTCCGGGGGTGGCAGTCAGTCCTTGGCTTGTAGCTGATTGCTTCAATCTTGGCTTCCATCTTCACAGAACGAACTCCTTTCTGTGTCCATGTCTTTGCAACATTTTTCTCTTGTATGGATACCACTTGCTTGGGCATGAAGGCTCATGCCTGTAATTGCAGCACTTTAGGAGATAGAGGAGGAAGGAACACTTGAGCCCAGGAGTTCAAGACCGGCCTGGGCAACATAGCAAGACCCCATTTCTTAAAAAAGGAAAAAAAAAAAAAAAAAAGAAAAGTAAAAGGAAGGATACCAGTCATATTGGATTAGGGCCACCCTAATGACCTCACCTTAATTTGATTATCTGCAGAGACCTCATTTCCAAATAAGGTCATAATCACAGACATAGGAGGTTACTAGTAAAACATATCTTTTTGAGGGGCACAATTTCATTTATAATGATAATAATATTTTGTGACACATAAAATTCATAGAAGATTAAAATTTCAGTGTCCAAAAATAAAGTTATACTTGCCATGCATATTCAGTTAAATATTATCTACAGCTGTTGCTACAACAGCAGGGTTGAGTAGTTGCTATATGAACAAATGGACTGCAAAGCTTGAAATATTTACTATGTGGTCCTTCATAGCAAAAGTTTGCTGACACCAGTTCAATGTGACTGGTTTTGCAAGGATTGGAAAACATGCAAATTGAATTCAGTTGCTGCTACTGGAAGGCCTTGATACCCTTAGATGGAGAAGACCTGTTACTGTGTGATGCCCAGAAGGACATGGAACAGAGAAGCCCACAGGAAGCAAATGAGGAGGAGGAAGTTCCTTTATTCTCCTTCTGTCTTTTAGTTTCCCTGTGTTGGTGGAGCTTAAGAGGGAAAGCCTAAGTTAGGAAAGCAGAAGTGTGATTTGTGAAGTCCCAATTCCAGAAACATAAAGCAGAGAGAAGAGTAGCTTTGGAACTGGTAGGCAATAACTTAATAATTTGTACACATACACATACACACACACACATGCACATCCAACAAGGAAAAAATATGCATAGCTACTATGATCCTCATTTCCATAACAACTCAAGGTCATAGTTTATATTATTAATTCTTTTAGAAATATTTTATGTAAACTAAACATATATATTTCTTTAGGTATAAAATTATAATAACACACACATAAGTGTGTATATATATATATATAAAACCAAACATCATTTTGAGATGATTGTAGATTTACCCACAGTTCTAAGAAATAATACAGAGAAATCTCATATACACTTACTTTCCTCCAATGCTAATATCTTACAGAACTTTAGTACAATATTACAACCAAGATACTGATATTGATACAGTCAAGATGCAGAGAACTTTCATCACAAAGATTCTTGTAGCATTCTTTTGTAGCATTCGTCCTTCTTTCTCACCAATTCCCAACCTCATTCTTCGCCCCAGGCAATCACCAACCTGTTCTCCATTTCTAGTATTTTGTCATTTCAAGAATGTTATATAAATCGGCTCATACAGTACCTATCCTTTTAGGACTGGCTTTTTGGGCTCATCATAATTCTCCAGACATTCATTCAAGTTGTTGCATGTATCAATAGTTCACGCAATCCTTTTCCTTGCTGAGTAGTATTGCACATATGGATATACCAGATTTTTGTATAACTGTTCACTCATGGAAGGACATCAGGGCTATACTCAGTTTTAAGCTATTACAAGTAAAGTAGCTAAAAATATCTATGTATAGGTTTTTTTTACAGATGGAAGTTTTTTCCCACACCCCTGACCCCCCGGCTAAAAGCTGGAGAGGGCAATTCCTGGATTGTATGACAGTTGCACATTTAGTTTTTTAGGAAGCTGCCAAAATAATCACTGGAGTGTCTGTAGCATTTTACATTCCCACCAGCAATGTATGAGTGATCCAGTTTCTACACAATCTTGTCAGCATTTGGTGTTGTCACAATTTTTTATTTTAGCCATTCTAATAGATGTGTAATGATATCTCATTGTAGTTTTAATTTACATTTCCCTGCCAGTTAATGATGTGAAATGTCTTATAATGTACTTATTTGCCACCTGTATACCATATTTATTAGTATGTCTGTTTATGTCTTTTGTTCATTTTCTAATTGGTTTTTCTTTGTTAAGTTTTTAGAATAGTTTATATATTGTAGATACTAGTCCTTTGCCAGATACATTTTTGCAAATATTTTCTCCTATTCTGAAGCTTATCTCTTCATCCTTTCAATAGAATCTTTCATAGAGCAAAAGTTTGAAATTTTGATGAAATCCAATTTATCAATCTTTTCTTTTATGGATCATGATTTTGGTGTCAAATCTAAAAATTCTTTAGTCTTAGATTCTGAAGACTTTCTCTTATTACTTTTTTCTAAAAGTTTTATACTTTTAAAATTTCACTTAAATCTTTAATACTTTATTTATTTTTTATTTTATTTTATTTTATTTTATTTTATTTTTTTCAGACAGGGTCTTGCGCTGTCACCCAGGCTGGGGTGCGGCCTTGACTTCCTACATTAAAGCCACCCTCCCACCTCAGCCTCTTGAGTAGCTGGGATCACAGGCACATGCCACAACACCTGGTTAATTATTTTGTATTTTTTTTTTTTAGAGATGAGGTTTCACCATGTTTCCCAGGCTAATACTTTTTGAGTTAATTTTAACTTAATGTTGAAGCTTAGGCCCACATTCATCTTTTTGACCTGTGGATGTCCAATTGTTTCAGCACCATTGTTGAAAAGTTATTTTTCCTCCATTGAATTGCTTTTGCACCTTTGTGAAAAATAAACTGCACATATTTGTTTAGGTCTATTTTGGGTTCTCTATGCTGTTCCATCGATTTATGTGTCTATTTTATCACCAGTGCCAGGTAGCCTTGATTACTGTAGCAATATATTTTGAAATCGAGTAGAATAATTCTTGCTTTATTCTTTATCAAAATGGTTGTATCTATTCGAGTTCCTTTGCCTTTACATATACATTTTACAATAATCTTGTCTACATCTACAAATTCTCTTGCTGGAATTTTGATAGAAATCACATTTGACCTGTATGTTGAGAAGGCTATGAGTTAGGTTAGTGATTTGCAGAATAAATTTGCCTGTGACCATCTCCATTGTTTCTTTGCATACATTAATATTCATTGACACACATGCCAGTGTGCGCATGCATGTGTGTATGTAAAGAAAAAAGAGGAGGGGGGAACTTCTTCCCTCTCCGGATTTAGTGTCATATGAGGTATAAGCAGTTCAGTGAGGGTTTGGGGCACAGGTGAAAAATCTGCCAAACAAAATCTTTAGATACAACCATCAAGATGTGGCCAATTTGGTTGAGGTATTTTGATGCAGTCCATTTAAAACATAGTATCACTGTTATATTGCCAACTTATATTAGCAACAAAGATCCCTGTGTCATTTCTAACTCCCATTCAAATCACGGAGGGTTTTCATATTCAGTTGTGTTTAATTTTGTATTGGCCCATGTTTTTGCCCTTATAAAGCTTAAAATTAATTTTTTAAAAATTTGAATAGGCAATGGATATATTCAAAATTTAAAAAATGTAATGCATCATGTAATACAATCACAAAAATATCAAAACAATATATAAAGAAATGAACTGTATATTCTTATAGCCACACTATCCATATCCATTTAGTTCTACCCCACCCCGAACAGGTAACCACTTTTTAATTTGTTTATCATTCCAGGGAATAGCCCTCACATATGTTTACATATACACTTAGAGTATTTACTTTAAAACACTATCATTAAAAATGTAAATACATTTTGACGTTTTGTTAATCACTTTGTCTGGCAGTAGATATGGTCTATGATCTCAGTTTGTTCCATTTTTAAAAAACACAACTTGTAATAATGTATCTTAAGAGTCAATACCCTCATTTAAAAAATTTTTGTTAAAACTTAAATCTTGAAAGTTTTCCCCTCACTTTCTTAACTTTTATATACCAATATTGTTAGATAGATCTGTTTAATTTTAAGGCCTGAAGATTCTTTATTAATCTTACTCAAGACATTTTGAGACCAGGAGAAGAGGAGTGTGTTCAGGGCCCTGTTTGTGGCACAAACAGGGAGTGGAACAAAGGCCCAGTCCAGAGCTGCCCACACTCCTGAACACACCCATTGCTGTGAGATGACTCAGATTTATTGTTACCATGGCTGAAATCCATTGGAAAAATGTTTCAGCCATTCATCTCAATCCTCTGCTAGTCATGCGGTTTATTCTTTATAAATGAAGATTTCTTCTTTTTTGCTGACAGTTTCATGATTTTAGTTGTTTCTGCTCTCTTAACATTTGCCCAGTTCAATGATTAATCCTCTGATCTGAGCCCACTTAGATTGGAGTAATATCTTGCCAATGAGAATGAGCAAGTGAATAATTGAAATTTTTATTAAGGATGAAATTTCTTTACTATATTATATTTATCATATATGATAGTTTCAACTTTCTGAGCCTGTCTTGTCAAATGCATTCTTTCTCATTATCTCCTTTATAAAATGTTTAATTTAAATGGTCAGTCTTCTGTTTGTATGCAGGAGAATGTTAGCCTGATCCTCAACCAATTAATACCATGTTTCAAGTTGGGTTTGACTTCTACTAATGTAGTAGTCTGACCCCTAGTGGTTATAAGAAACATCTGCACGGCTTATTGTAAGCAAATTTTGACTGGATTTTCTGAAAAGTGAACATCGGACAATGAATTTCTCCTTGAAAATAAATAAAATAAAAATGAGAGTAGAATTTCGAGTCTGTAGAAGAAATAATAATAGGAAAGTTCAGGTAAAATCATGTTTCTATAAAAATAATTTCTAAGTCGGTATTTTTACTGATTTTTTAGTATTATGTGATCAGGCTGGACTTATAAACACACGTATGTTCCAGGAATTAATTCTATGTTATTTATTGGAAACAAAGTTTGTTTGCCCCCAAAATTAATGTTTTGTCATTGTCCTGGCATGCCCTTTCTAGTCTGCGTAGAATTGGGATCAAACTTAGAGCTGGATGACATTTTTGTGGTCTGAAGATCAGAGAACCAGAAAGGATTGGCCACAAAGTGAAGTCACAAAGTGAAATTATCAGTAAATCTAAGCGATCTCTGTCTTTCATGAGGCCCTGAGGTCTAGGAGGGCCTGAGTCACAGCAGGAGAGTACAGCCTGCCCTTGATTCTTTGGAGTTAGGAGGCAAAGTCGTGCTATAGGAGAGAAGGAGGAGGGTCTCTAGAGTGTAGATCCAGGAAGGAACAAACTGTAAAAACTATAAATGCAGTATGTGCTTACTGTAAAAATGTCCAAACAGAAGGATATGAAGTAAAAGATAAAAATTACTCCTTTATTTTCCAGCCTGAGTTCCACCAAAACCATAGCCTAGAACTATGTACTTAGACATGCAACCACCATTTTTTGTGTGCACGCATGTGTGCATGCGCGTGCGCACCTGCACCCACAGGTTTCACATGGGTTCATGTTACACATATTGTTCTATAAGTTGATTTCTTCACTTAATATCGTGGACATCTTTCCAAGTCAGTATATTCTTATTGTCTGCCTATCTACTGTTCTAAGAATGTGGACTAATTTGTTAACTATCCTTAAGTAATTCACATGTAGATGTTTTTAAAAATTTTCTGCTACTATAAACAATGTTTTAATAAACATCCTAGAGCATGTAACTACAGACTTATACAAGTGTATATGTATACATATGTATATATATATTATATGAGTATGTGTATATATATACACACACACATATATGGAGTAAATGCCATTAAAATAAAATTTTAGGTCAAAGCTTATGCATAATTACAATCTTGACATTTAATAAAAGCATATTTTTGAAACTGATATTGTCCCATTTCCCTGTCTTCACTTATTCCTTGTTCCTGGTACCCCTTCCCAGACCCTGATGGCTTTGTTTCTCTTTCCCTTAGTCGGCCCTGACCTTTGTCCTTTATGCACATCTAACCTTTCCTTTTGTGAAAAGAATATAGTCTTGCCCTGTGAATTTCCTCAACTACCTTTGCTTTGTGTAGATGTGCTGACACCTTTTTCTCTCCCTCTCTCTTTATGCCTCTCAGACAGCTGAGGAAGAAGCACCCTTCTAGCCTCCATCTGTTCACTTTTGCCACATCCCTTATTCTTTCTGAGCCCTTCTCCCATCAGGTATCCCTTAATGCTTCTTTAATCTCGCCTTTTTTACTTCTTGTTTCTACCTGGCTTATACAATGTTATCCTCTATTCTTTAAGCCGTGTTTTCCATAGCTTGTCTTCTAAATACTAGTTCTGGGAGGTACTCGGTGGAAAAAAATAATCATTTTGTCAAATAAACTTGAGTCATTTGTATACTATTAACTTCCTTTTGAATACTGAGAACTCACAGTAGCTTGTTGAAGGTGCTGAGAAGTTCTGCAGTAATGAAAAGACATCTTCTTACCTTTGCTTACTCAGTATATCCCTAAATTATTTTACCATAAAGCTACCCTTTCCCTTTTTAATCTTCTGTAATGTTTTTAAATATCTATAGATACCTTTTGGGAAATTTTTCTTGTCTCTGTGACTCTGCCAAATTCTAAAGCTAAGGTTTTTTTCTTCCTATTTTTTAAATTAAAAAATATTTTAAATGGATAATCATACATATTTATGGGGTACATAGTGATATGACAATACATACAATGTGTAATGATAAGACTGGAGTAATTAGCATATCCATCATTTCAAATATTTATCATTTCTTTGTGTTAGGAGCATTCAGTATCCTCCTTCTAGCTATTTGAACCTTTATATTGTTATTAACTATAGTTATCTATAGTGCTATAGAATGCTATAACTTAGTCCTCCTATCTAACTATAATTTCGTATCCTTTAACAAATCTCTCCCTACCCCCCAACCTTTTTTCGCCTACCCTTCTCAGCCTCTAGTATCCTCTGTTCTACTTTTTACTTCTATGAGGTTAATTTTTCTTTAGTTTCCACATAGGAATGAGAACATGCGGTGTTTAACTTTTTGTTCCTGGCTTATTTCACTTAACTTAATGTCCTCTAGTTCCATCCATGAAATGTCATATATATACATGATACGGTTTGACTATGTTCCCATTCAAATCTCAATTTGAATTGTATCACCCAGAATTCCCATGTTTTGGGAGGGACCCACGATGAGGTACTGAATCATGGGGGCTGGTCTTTCCTGTGCTATTCCCGTGATGGCGAATAAGTCTCATGAAATCGGATAGGTTTATCAGGGGTTTCCACTTTTGCTTCCCCCTTATTCTCTCTTGCTGTGCCACCAAGTAAGAAGTGCCTTTTGCCTCCTGCCATGATTCTGAGGCCTCCCCAGCCATGTGGAACTCTAAGTCCAATTAAACCTCTTTTTCTAATGGCTGATAGTATTCCATTGTGTGTATATACCACATCTTCTTTATCCAGCCATCTGTTGTTAGACCCTAGGTTGATTCCATGTCTTGGCTGTTGTGCATAGTGCTGTAATAAAAATGAGAGTGAAGAGGTCTCTTTGTTACACTGATTTTCTTTCCTTTGGATAAATGCCCCGGTAGTGGGATTGCTGGATTCCGTGGTAGCCCTCTTTGTAGTTTTTTGAGGAACCACATACTGTCTTCTGTAGTGGCTTTGCTAGTATCAGTCCTACCAACCACACACAAGTGTTCCCGTTTCTCTGCATCCTTGCCAGCATTCATTACTTTTTATTTTTTGATAATAGGGGCTGAAGTCATACCTCGTTGTGGTTTTGATTTGCATTTCTCTGTTGATTAGTGATGTTGAGCATTTTTTTCATATATTTGTTGGCCATTTGTGTGTCTTTTATGTTTTTTAAGGTCTAGAGTATATCATTTATCTCTGCACTTAAAAAAAAAAAACTGCTTGTTCCCAGACAACCCATTGCAACATGGTCTCTACCCTGACCATTCTACTGAAGTCCGCTGAACCTGTTCTGATTCTGGGTTCCCAACTGCTAAATCGGGGGCTTTCTCTCAGTCCTCCTCTTGAATTTCTTGCTAAGGAAAGAAATATGTTTTGTTACCAGAGTTTTTTATTTAATTGCAAAAAAAATTTCTAACTGATACACATAGGTTTTGAAACTTCTTCCCTTTCCTCACTTCTGAACCCAGGAGCTCTCCAAGAGCACCAGCACGTTTTGAAATTCTCTTCTCACAGCAGACAGGGATTCAGGCAGTCCAGGAAAGTCTGCTAGTTGAGAGAAACTTGAGCAGTTCCTCTCAACTAGCAGAGTTTCTCTAAACTTTGAAGAAATTGCCACTACTTCTCCTGTGTGCCCTTCTTTCACACAAGGGTAGTGGCAATTTCTTTGTAAGTTGAGCATTGTCTAAATAGTTCTTCTAAAAAGAAGATGCAGAGCTCACATACCAGTTCAAGAATCTTTCATCTGACTGGAAGGTAAAGTTGAAAATCCAGACACTGTGTGGAGTAATGGCAATGGGTAATTACCCAAATATTTATGTTTTTCAACATCTTTTTTTTTTTTTTTAAATATTTTCTATAGTCATTGTTGGGAGAAACAGTTGAGTCATTTTTTCATGTTGACTAGGTTTTATTTGTAGAATAACTTACATTATTTTTGAATTGGCATGTTGTCATCACTTCCTACTCTGTTTCCAGGGTCCTGCCTTCCTAAAAATGTTTCTGACACTTCTATGTTTGTTCAAATGAATTTTTTCATCACAACAATTGATTACAGAAGTCAGGATATGCCAGACCTTGACTGCCTATTCATGAGAGAGAGAAGTCATAGGGCCAGATGATGTCAGTTATCAGATGTCACAGCCAGCCTGATAAGACATGAGTTGGGAGAGAGTTGAAGGTCAGAGGAGTCCCATGTGAAAGGTGAAACCAGAGTAAATGCAGAAAAGAAAGTTGTAAAAATTGATGGTCATGTATGGAGGTGCAATGCCTAGATTCACATTCGATAAAACTGTCCCTGGCCTAGTCCCTCAGATGGAAGGTGAGCAGCTCTTCCTTTCCCTCGCTTGCTGCTTGACTGGGGGGAGAATGCTTTGTCATGCTGATCCCGGATAGGATTAAAATTGTTTTTGCAAATTTTAATAATTTCATAAACTTCTCTGAGATGACAATCCTCATTTTTGAATCTTCTGTGTTTTCTTGAAGCCCTATGCCTGGAGCATGGTGCTGGCTTCTGATGGGCAGGTATCTTTCTCTTCATTTTACACCCACAAAGAAGTGAAGTGAGGGTGCCCTTTGGTGCAAAATTGTGGCAGAGTTGGGAATCTAGTAGGTTTCTGAGACCTCTGGGTTGAGTACTCACCACTCAAATGTACTGGTTGGGAAGCACTGCTTCCTCATGCTGTATGTTCAGAAGTTATTTTCTGAAAAAGAAATCTGAGGCTGTGCTAAGGAAAAGACACATAAATTCAATTCCTCTTTTTTCCTCAGTCCCTCCACCTTCCCTGTAAGAGTTGCAATCCTATTACTGATTGCCTGATGGTAGGGGACATCCAGCACTAAGAAAAAATGTCATTAAAGAAAATGGTAGCCTTTAAAGGGCTTTTTATTGATTTTCAATGGGTTTAACTGTTATCCTCAGGCTTTTGGACATTATCTCTTTCTATTGAAAAGAGGTGGCCCTTTTTGTTTTTAAGCTGAACGTGCCTAGTGCAAGGAAACTACTAAGATCAGTCTTGGTATACCAAATTGAGGACATTATTGTAAAATTCATACTTGCAGGGCAATTTGGATACTTATAAGGACCAAAGGAAGGTATAGGAAAAGGAAAAGGAGAAAAAAAAGAGTAAGTAAATGAGAACTGAGACAAAGAAAGGGCTCTATGAGGTAATGATGAATAGAACAACGGCTCATTATTATATATGGAAAAGAGTGACCTTGCTGAGACTGAGAGGCCACCTATGCTGTAAGACTCCCTCCACCACCAATGAGCTCTAGGTGCTCAAGGAAGATAAACGTAACTGCATAAGTGCTCATGCGGGGTGGGAAAAACAAACAGAAAAACTCCACTGTTGTCTGGGTTCAAAACAGCTTTACTCTGAGATAATCTTACAAAATTGTACAGGAAAAGGGAAAGCATTTCTCTACTAACTAGACAGAATGATAAGCCACACACATTCCAGGGCTAATGGTCAATGATCCCAAATGAGCACCTGTAGGGAGGCAGAGGCCCGAGACCAGCATCACTAGAAGATCCCAGACCTGAGCTGTAAGGAGTTGCTCTCATGGTGTTTGGTGAACTCTTCCCTTACTGATCCCTCCCTTGGAGACTCTGAAAAAGTGATTTTTATCACTGGTCCAATGCTGGTGAGGGTTAGGGGACATTTAAATTGTACATGTGGGTACTTCTGGAACTTTTTCAACTATTTGGAGGCAGAAGGCCTTACATAAAAAGGCTGAGACCTTTTGCTCCTCAATTGAGAACTGAAAACACTGAGATTGAAGTAATTCTTATAAACATAACTCTGCTGTATTCGCCACATATGCAGCCTGAATCCTAAGCATACTATAGATGATTTTGCTGCACACAAAGTGTGGTAATCATTAGCTAAGGTTGATCAAGCCCAACTTGATGATGGCTGAGCATTGCTTTCTCAATTGCTACTTTTCAAGAATTGTTAAAAGAACCTGCCCACTTCTTATTTATAGAAACAAGGGCCATTAGAATGGGAGCTTAGAGATCATCTAGTCCAATAATGTTAGTTTACAGGCAGCACCACCAAGGTTCATAGAACTCAGTGACCTACTCCAAGTTTATACGTTAGAGAGGAAGACAGAAAAGAATAGGTTCAAATGGAAGTAATGGTACATTCCCAGCATGTGATAATACTAGTAATTAGTCTTGGCTCTACCTACTAGGTGGATCTTGAGCCACAGATTTTTCCATTATTTTGTCCTACCACTGAACCTCAATCTCTCTTTAAAAGAGATATTTATTTTAGATTCAAGGGGTATATGTTACCTGGGTATATTGTGTGATGCTGAGGTTTGGGGTGTAACCAAGTAGTGAGCACACAATAGTTATTCAACTCTTGTCTGTCTTCTTCCCTCTCCTTTAGCAGCCTCCCGGTTCTTTTGTTGCCATCTTTATGTCCACGAATACCCAATGTTTAGCTCCTACTTATAAGTGAAAACATGTGGGATTTGGTTTTCTATTCCTGTGATAATTCACTTAGGATAATGGCTTTCAGCTGCATCCATGTTGCTGCAGAGGACATGATTTCACTCTTTTTTTTTATGGCTGCATGGTATTCTGTGACGTATGTGTGCCTCCTTTTCTTTATCCAGTCCACCATTGATGGGCACCTAGGTTGATTCCATATCCTTGCTATTGTGAATAGTACTGCAATGAACATCCAAGTGTATGTAACTTTTTGGTAGAATGACTCATTTTATTTTGAATATATACCCAGTAATTTGTTTGCTGGGTTAAATGGAAGTTCTACTTTAAATTCTTTGAGAAGTCTTCAAACTGTGGCTGAACAAATTTACATTCCTACCAGCAGTGTTTCAGTGTTCCCTTTGTCCCAGCACCTGTTATTTTTTGACTTTTGAATTATAGCCATTCTGACTAGTGTGAGATGGTATCTCATTGTGGTTTTGACTTCCATTTCTCTGATGATTAGTGATGCTGAGTATTTTTCCATGTTTGTTGGCTAATATGTATGCCTTCTTTTGAGAAGTGTCTGTGCATGTCTTTTGCCCATTTTAAAAAAATGGGGTTATTTGATTTTTTCCATTGTTTAAGTTACTCTCTCATTCTGTAGGTTTTCTTTTACCCTGTTGATAGTTTCTTTTGCTGTTCAAAAGCTCTTTAGTTTAATTAGGTCCCACTTACCAAATTTTGTTTTTGTTATAATTGCTTTCAAAGACTTAAGTCATAAATTATTTCCCAAGGCCAATGTCCAGAGGGTGTTTCCTAGGATTTTTTTTTTTTTTCTGGGATTCTTATAGTTTGAGGTCTTACATTTAAATCTTTAATCCATCTTTAGTTAATTTTTGTATCTGGTGAAAGACAAGTGTCTAATTTCATTTTTTCTGCATATGGTTAACCACCTATCTCAGCACAATTTATGGAATATGATGTCCTTTCTGCATCTTTGTGAAAGATCAAATGGTTGTGGGTGTGGCTTTATTTTGGGCTTTCTATTTTGTTTTATTGGTCTATGTGTCTGTCTTTTTTTTTTTTTAACCAACACCATGCTGTTTTGATTACTGTAGCCTTATAGTATAGTTTAAATTTGGACAATGTGATGCCTCTGGCTTTGTTCTTTTTGCTTAGAATTTCTTTTGTTATTTAGGCTCTTTTTTTTTGTTAACTTCTCTCTTTATTAGACTTTCTTAAATAGAGAATTAAGGAACTATGTAAATATTCAAGTGTATGCTAGTGATTGATGATGTGTAACACTGGCTTGGGCTTTAATCATTTCTCCTTTCTGATAATTCTAAGTAATTTAGTTACTTTTTCTCATAGGTACTGGAGAGGTATGTTATGACTAGAGAAATAGTGTAGGAATTGGAATTGGTGGTCCTTAGTTTAAGTCCTAGTTAGCAATCTGCAAATGTAATGAGCTGCTGCTGCTGTTTTTGTTATTGTTAATAATATCTAAATGAATGACTGTGAGAGACTTACATCTCTAAATTTTCATTTCTTATTGTTAAAATTTAAAAATTCCTGCTCTTAGATTTAGTGTAAGAATCCATAGAAAAATGTTAATGAAATGCATAGAAAAGTTAAAAGCACTGTATATTTTGTTATTGTCACTTTAATATTACTAAAAGTAACAAATATGCTACTGAAACTCTTTTTAAAATAAATCATTGATTTTATGATGTTTTTCCAAGAAGGATTTGTGATGGCTTCAAAGAGCAAAATAAAATAAAAATAGAGAAATATCAGTGGCAAGGGAAAAAGAAGAATACACAGGTCAGCAGAATAGTTTTGTTCATAGAATAGAGACACATGTAGGCATTACTTCCATTATACCCTTCAATTTTTTTTTCAAACAGCTGACACTCCTGAGGAGAGATGTCTGTTCTATAGTACTTTTTAAAATTGTTTTTTAGATGCTTAAATGAGGGATACTTTATTGTAATTGGGGTGAACTCTACTGTACACCCAGGCTGAGGAGTCTCTGGGCTTTGGTTTGTCTTTCATTACTTTTTGTGTCTCTAGTTGGAAGGATAGTGCTGCATGACATTTTAATGAACATATAACCAAAGTCAGATTTTCAAAAGTCTTCAAGTACTCAGGAAAATACATGAGAAATATCTGTTAAAAAATCTGCTAGGGGATACACAGTGAGAAGCATATAAAAACAACCTTGTGAATATGTACATAAATTAGATGTTAGTAAAGGGTAACTAGGGTTGGGGGTGGTTCACACTGAGATCACTTCTTCAAAAAGGACATTCTTTCACTGCAGAGAGGGCTGATTAAAAATGAATGAAACAATAATACATTGTCTTTAACACAAGATAATTAGGATGAATCTCTAGGATATATAAACACAGATCATCGATGCTCAGCTTTCACTCTCCTAGTTAAAAGAAATGAAAATAGTGTGAAGTTTAGACAGAGTAAAGATAATAATTGGAGTTTGAAATGAGGTAGAGTTGACAGTGAGAGCTATTTTGAACATGAAGTGAGTTGACTGAGTACTAGGTGAAGAGATAGAGGGAGAAGGAAGGAAAAATGAGAGGAAGGGCCCATGATTAAGGGTGTATTAAATGAAGAAAGAGGTTCAATGTCTTTACTTGGGATGGGGACAGACATATAGGACCTTTTACTCTACTTTCCTCCTCATTTTGACAGGCTGTGGTTAAATATTTGGAGCATGGGCTTTTGGGTTATGTATTATGATATGTAAGTGGAGAATCTCCCATGAGCCTTATTGTGGGGTCAGCAGTCATCCTGATAATTAATGAGATCAGATGATGGATTTGGATATTATCTGCAGGCTTTTAACACTGACAGAAGAGAGGGGAAAAGCTAGATACTAGAAGAAGGTGGTAAGAAAGAAAAGCCTAAGAGTAGGAGGAGAGAGTGCATCACCTGATATGGCTGTGCGCTGTAAGGCAGGGGCTCTCAAACTCTGAGCAAGTGGTTCAGAAGGTCTGTGGGGGCCTGAGAATTTGCATTTCTAAAAAGTTCTCAGATGATGTTGATGCAGCTGGCTTGGGGACTACACTTTGAGATCCACTACAAGAGTTTATGGGAAGAGACTAGGAAAGACGTTTACCACTTTCTGGTATTGACTGTAATTTTTTTTCAGTTTGTTGACCAAATTAAATGAAAAGTGATTTTCAGATCATTATTAAAGGCTTTAAACTGCAAGTTGAGAGCCTTGAAAAAAACAGGAAGGATTAGACATCATTACACATGCACACTGAGAGCCTGAGCAATAAGGGTGAATGACTGGGCTGCTCTATTGTCAGGCTGTGCATAGTATTAAGTGAGATTGTAGCTAGTCATAGTGCAAGTGACTTCTAACATGGTCCTAATAGAATGGTGTATGTGGGGAAGAAAAAAACATATTCTTTTGTAAAAAGCCCCAGAGTCTCCTGTCAAAATTCTAAGCACCATCTTCTCCTCTTTCTGGCATAGCGATAGAATTTGTTATGAATACTTTCAGCTTTCAACAAGAAATAGAAATTCTTACTAACAGCAGATTAATAAAAATACATTTATTTTCATCTCATAACAATAAGTCTGTAAGTAGGTGGCTGCTGGGGTTGGTTGGTTCAGGGGTTTAGTAAAGTCAGAATTTGCTTTCTTTTCAATTCTCTTGACCTTTTCCTGTGGTTAATACCCATGTTGCTTATGGCCTGGCATGTGGGCTCTCCTGGAAAATGTTCCATGTGCACTAGAGAAGAATATGTATTCTGCTTTTATTGAGTGAGTGTTCTATAGATGTCTGTTAGTTCTATGTGTCTCTGGCTGGCAGCTAGGTAGAGAAGAATTTTGGTCTCAGCTGCACATTTCTGCAGTAGAGCTTCCATCATATTGATCTGGGGCCTGGGGGAAGTGATGGTATGTGAGCAAATTCATGGCTCAGTTGCCCCAGGCTGTTGATGTCCTTAGTGAGATTTAGTAGATTTTCTGGACTAAACGTTTTCCATTTGCTATTTGCCTTAAGACAATTTCTAGAGTTTTTTTTTTATATCATTTTCAGCAGTTGAATGGTTGACTGGCAAGAGGGTCTACACTTCTCACATCATCACTCTGGGAGTTGATTTCTCTTATGTATATTTTTAATCATAGGAGTATCTTTCTGTTCTTTTACACTGATTAAATAAATTAGAGCCAGATCAGTGAGATCATAGATAGTAGGTTAATTATCTTAAGGTTAGTGAGAAAAGCCAACTTCCCAAGACAAACATTGTTTAAAGAAACAGTAAGTTCTTTTAACAAATATTGTTTCTGATAATAAACATTTAGTCTCAAGTTTATAAATTAATGACTCCTGTAGTTGTTAAAAGAAACATTTCATTTTTTTCACTTGGGTAAACAGATTTAGGAAAAAATCAACTATGATTATAAGATCTTAAAAAAACAACTTTCACTGAAATTTTGAGGCAACTAATATGCAAATACCACTAACATTGCCCTTATTTTTCATTTCAACAAAGATAATTTGTAATCATCTGCTTTACTTTCTCAAAAACCCTACTTCAACAGCTCTTTACTTAAAATTTCCACTAGTTGCTACTGAAACATATGATCTCTGAGTTTAATCAAGGCTGGGTAAAATAATTTGAGTTAAATAATTTATTTTTGAGCTGCTTTTGGAGAAAGTGAATGACATAAATGAAAGTAATATATTTGAATATAATTCTTGGGGAAATTTTATATCCAAAAACAAGTTTCATTAAGTGTAGTGATATAATGAATCTTCTACATACCCCTGCTGCATGAGATTTTCCAAAGAGAATTTTGTTGCAACCAACAGACTTGCAGCCAATATCCAAACAGTGCTTGGATCAACTGGGACATGAAAATAACTAGTCCTGTAATGCTGTAATGTTATTTAATATGTTAAATAACTCTGCATGCTGATGTGGGCTAGAATGATGACTATGACCAGGGGAAGAGATGAATAGAATATAATTAACTTTTATTGTTTGGAGATAGCTGACAGCTGTTGCCAGATAATATACTGCAGAACACTAAGTTTATACCTTTTACTCCCCGGGTACTCCACAGGTTGGTATTTGTCCTCTAACTTCTCCTGCCCCCATGAGATTTGTTCCATTCACTGAGCAGGCCAAACATGGGAGAGGTAGACTGTAGAGTTTATAGGCAACTCCTTGGTCACCTCAGAAACAGAAGGTGGGAGACTAAAGTTTACAGATAGCACAACTGTGCTACACTCATACTCCCTCATCAATGGGATTTCTGATGAAGTAAAATTGGGGTTTCAAAGCAATATGGTAGTCCTTGGGTTAAGGTTCAGCAATTCCATTTCATTCTTGATAGTTCAGCCAGTGCAATTATCCTAATAATAAAACTATTGACTCCTGTACATAAAGCAGTGGAGAAACATTAAAAGATGGCCACTTATTTTCAGTCTGCATTCTTTTGCAGCTTTCACGTCTAAGCAGTGTATTCAGAGTTGTGAAAGAAGCTGGCTTTTGTACATTTAATAGCGTCATTTGCCTAAATATCTGATAACTATTAATAGAAACAGGTATTGAAGGCTAGTCACTTTTCCTGAGAAAAATGCCATCACTCTGTCCCTTGGTGACCTCAATCCACATTTTTTAATTTTAATTTTTGTGGGTACGTAATAGGGGTATACACATCTACTATGGGGTACATGAGAGGTTTTGATACAGGAATGCAATGCATAACAATCACAGCATGGGAAATGGAGTAACCATCCCCTCAAGTATCTATCCTTTGTATTACAAACAATTCAATTATACTCTTAGTTATTTTAAAGTGTACGATTAAATTATGATTGACTATAGTCACTCTGTTGTGCTACCAAATACTACGTCTTATTTATTCCCCGTACTATTTTTTTTGTAGCCATTAAGCATCTCACTTCCCCTCCACCTCCCCCTAACTTCCCCACTACCCCTCCCAGTCTCTGGTATCTGTCCTTCTACTCTCTGTCTCCAGGAGTTCAATTGCTTTAATTTTTAGATCTCACAAATAAGTGAGAAACACGCAATGTTTGGCTTTCTGTGCCTGACTTATTTCACTTAACATGATAATTTCCAGTTCCAACATGATAAAATCCATGTTGTTGCAAATGACAGGATCTCATTCTTTATTATGACTGAATAGTACTCCATTCTGTATATGTAACACATTTTCTTTTTCCATTCCTCTGTTGATGGACACTTAAGTTGCTTCCAAATCTTAGCTGTTGTGAACAGTGCTGTAACAAGTACGGGAATGCAGATATCTCTTTGATATACTGATCTCCATTACTTTGGGTATTAGCAGTGGGATTCCTGGGTCATATGATAGCTATATTTCTAGTTTTTTTGCCTGAGTTGCACACTGTTCTCCATAGTGGTTGTACTAATTTACATTCCCACCAACAGTGTACAAGGGTTCCCTTTCCATATCCTCACCAGCATTTGTTATTGCTTATCTTTTGGATATAAATCATTTTGACTGGGGTGAGATGATATCTCATTATAGTTTTGATTTGCATTTCTCTGATGATCAATGATGTTGAGCTCCTTTCATATGCCTGTTTGCCATTTGTATGTCTTTTTCTTTTTGAGTCAGCCTCTTGCTCTGTTGCCCAGGCTGGAGTGCAGTGGCATGATCTTGACTTGCTGCAGCTTTGATCTCCTGGCCTCAAGCAATCCTCCCCCCTCAGCCCCCCAAGTATCTTGGACTACAGGCACGTGCCACCACACCCAGCTAATTTGTTTTGTGTTTATTTGTAGAGATGGAGTTTCACCACGTTGCCCAGGCTGGTCTCAAACCCCTGGACTCAAGTGATCCACTAGCCTTGGCTCCCAAAGTGCTGGGATTACAGGCATGAGCCACGACACCCAGTCCTGTATGTCTTCTTTTGAGAAATGTTTATTCAAATCTTTTGCCCATTTTAGATTGGATTAATAGATTTTTCTCCTGTAGAGTTGTTTGAGCTCCTTATACATTCTGGTTATTAATCCCTTGTCAGATGAGTAGTTTTCAAATATTTTCTCTTATTCTGTGGGTTGTCTCTTCACTGTTGATTGTTTCTCTTGCTGGGCAGAATATTTTTAACTTGATATGATTCCATTTGTCCATTTTTGCTTTGGTTGCCTATGCTTGCGGGGTATAACTCAAGAAAAGTTTGCCCAGACCAATGTCCTGGAGAGTTTCCTCGAAACTTTTTTGTAGTAGTTAAATAGTTTGAGGTCTCAGATTTAAATCTTTAATCTGTTTTAATTTTATTTTTGTACATGATGAGAGATAGGGGTCTAGTTTCATTCTTCTGCATATGGATATTCAGTTTTCCCAACACTGTGTATTGAAAAGACTATCTTTTGTGTAGTGTATCTCATGGCACTGTTGTCAAAAATGAGTTTACTGTAGGTAAGTAGATTCATTTGTGGGTTTTCTATTCTGTTCCATTGGTTCATACACTTGTTTTTATGCCAGAACCATGCTGTTTTGGTTACTATAGCTCTATAGTTTAATTTAAAGCCAGGTAATGTGATTCCTCTCATTTTGTCCTTTTTGCTTAGGATTGCTTTAGCTATTCTGAGTTCTTTTGTGGTTCCATATACATTATAGGATAGTTTTTTCTATCTCTGTGAAGAAGGTCGCTGCTATTTTGATAGGGATTGCATTGAATCTGTAGATTGCTTTGGGCAGTGTGAGCATTTTAACAATATTGATCCTTATAGTTAATGAACATGAAATATCTTCCCATTTTTTTGGTGTCCTCTTCAATTTCTTTCAGCAGTGTTTTATGGTTTTCATTATAGAGACCTTTTGCTTCTTTGGTTAAGTATTTAATTTTATTTGTGGCTATTGTAAATGGGCTTACTTTTTTCTTTCTTTTTCATATTATTCACTGTTAGCATATAGAAATGCTACTGATTTTCACATGTGGATTTCATATCCTGCAACTTTACTGAGTGTATTTATCAGTTCTAATAGTTTTTTTTGTGAAGGCTTTAGGTTTTTGCAAATATAAGATCATACCATCTGCAAACAAGGCTTATTTGAGTTCTTCCTTTCTAGTTTGGATGCTCTTCTTCTTTTTTTTTTTTCCTTGTCTAATTGCCTTAGCCAGACATTCAGTACTATGTTCAATAACAGTGGTAACAATGGACATTCTTGTCATGTTTCAGTATCTTAGAGGAAAGGCCTTCAGTTTTTCCCTATTGAGCAGGGATTTGACATGATGAGATGCGCAAAAAGGATTTTAGAGAGAGGGAACAATAGTAACAAAAATGAAGAATGAAGAAAATGTGAAGCTGGAGAGTAAAGTGGCCTGTTTTGTTTAGCTAAAATGGGTTGAATTCAGAATGCTAAGGAATTAGTATTTAATTATGAGGAGTAATTGGAGGACTTGAGGGAGATAATATGATGAATACTGTGGGCTTTGTACAGCTTTTGTTTCTCAGGCTATAGCCTTACTATTTATCTTTCAGAGCTTTGAGCTTTGATTCCTTTTAACTTCAAATTTCTTTCTGATTCCTCATTGCCTATATTGACTTAGGAAAATTTTGGAATACTGGAAAATGTTCTGCAAGTTGGGTTCTAGTAGTCCTGAATGTGTGGGCTGTCACATCCAGATGTCCTGATTTTTCTGAATTATCTTAGTCAACTTAGTTGGCCCAATGCAAGCCACTGTACTGTATTGCAACACACACACACACACACACACACACACACACACACACACACACTCACTCTCTCTCTTTCTCTCAAATATATTCTTTGATTTTGCCTGTTTTTAATTTTATTTAAATAGAATCACAGTTCTTATGCTCTTCTGTGATTTGAATCTTTTATTCAACATTATATTTCTGAGATTTCCTCATTTTCTGGTGATTGCTGTGTTTATTTTCATTTGTTTTTGTTAATTTACAATTTTCCTTTGTAGAAATATACCATAGTTTATACTTTCTGTTGTTTGCACTTTTGGGTTTTGAAAATGCAAAAATAAACATTCACGAACACAACTTTCTTCTGATACACATGTGCAAGAAGTTTCTCTAAAGTCTGTTTCCAGGAGTGTAATTGTTAGTTCAAAGGAATGCACATACCAAATTTTTTTTCTGAGCAGTTGCAAGTGGATGAGCATTCCTATTGCTTCATGGCCTATTGTTCAGTTTACAAATTTCTGCCAAGCTGGCAGACATGTAGTTATATCTTGCTATAGCTATATCTTGTTTTTCATTGATTACTAATGACTTTGAGCATCTTTTCTTTTTTGTAGTGAGCAATCAGTGAGAAAGATCATGACACATTTTTTCATTATTATGGTGCTGGAATTTTCTATTTTTCTTGTAGTTCTTTCAATTTTGCTTTATATGTTTTGAGATCATTTTATTCCATACATATAAACATAAGATTGTTGTAAATCCTGGTGATTTAAAACTTTTGTCATTATCTTTATCTCACTAGGGATTTTTGTTAGTACTTATCTTTTTCTATCTTTTAACTTTGAAATGTTCTGTTTCCTCATAGTTTAATTATATATGTGTGTATATAAATATATATTAATATGTATGTTTGTGCATACACACACAATGCACATATAATTCTTTTATACCCATTTTTATACTTTTTGTCTTTGCTGCATTTAGTCTGTTGATGTTTAATATAATAAGGATTTAATTATTATATTATTGGATTTAAGTCTACCATCTTATTTGTACTATCATTCACTTTATTCTAAATTTGTATATGTTCAAATTTTAGTGTATTATTCATATTTAGCTTATATATGCATTTATAACTTTATACACTTTTCTCCAAAATATGTTTCCTGGGCTTTGTATTCTTTTATTCCCTTTCGTAGATTATTTTCTTTTAGCCAACTCAGTTTCTCTTGCTACTAGTTTAGAATTTATATAATTTGTTTCTATTATTATTATTATTGAGACAGAATTTTACTCTTCTTGCCCAGGCTGGAGTGCAATGGTACGATCTTGGCTCACTGCAACCTCCAACTCCCTGGTCCAAGCTATTCTCCTGCCTCAGTCTCCTGAGTAGCTGGGATTACAGGCGCCTACCACCACGTCAGGCTAATTTTTGGTATTTTTTTTAGTAGAGACAGGGTTTCACCATGTTGACCAGGCTAGTCTCGAACTCTTCACCCTAGGTGATCCGTGTACCTCAGCCTCCCAAAGTGCTGAATTACAGGCATCAGTCACCATGCCTGGCCTGTTTCTATTATTTTATTATTTCTGTATAAATTAAAACATAAATTTCTAACTTATAAAATCCTATTATTAATCAAAACCTTCAACTTCCTTCAGGAAAACACAAAGTCCATAAAACATTATAAGTTAAAGTATCTCCATCTCAATTATATTCTTTTTTGGTATACTTAAATTCTATATAAAAACTGTAGAAGGCTTATTTCTGTAGTATGCATTCTTTAGAATTTCTTTTATTACAGTGTGGTGGTGAATTTTTTATGTTAACTCGATTGTGCTAAGGGATGCCCAGATAACTGGTAAAACATTATTTCTGGGTGTGTCTGTGAGGGTATTTCCAGAAGAGATTAGCATTTGTATCAGTAGACCGAGTAAAAATCTGCGCTCATCAATGTAGAGGAGCATCATTCAATCTATTGAGGGTCTGAACAGGACATAAATGAGGAAAGGGTCAATTAGCTCTCTCTGTTTGAGCTGGGACATCCATCTTCTCCACCTCTCAGACATTGAAGCTCCTGGTTCTTGGGCCTTTGGACTTGAAGACTCATCTCTTCCCCACAGCCTCCTTCCCTCTCCCTTGTTCTCAGGCCTTTGGACTCAGACTGAATTACACCGCTGGCTTTTCTGGTTCTCCAGCTTGCAGACAGCAGATTGTGAGACTTCTTATCCTTCATTAAGTGCATGAGCCAATATCCATAATCAATTAATCTCTTTCTCTCTCTTTCTCTCTCTCTTTCTCTTGTCTCTCTCACTCTGTTTCTGTGTGTGTACAGACATCCTACTGGTTCTATTCTCTGGAGAACCCTAACTAACACACTCAGGTTTACAAAGGCAAACTCTTTTCAGTTTTTATTTTCTCAAAATGTACTTATTTCACCTTCAGTATTGAAGTGTTTTGTCACTGGTTATAAAATTTTAGACTGGCAGTTTCTTTGTTTTCGTTTTCTAGCACATGGAACATATCTTGCTTCTAGCTTTCATTACTGTAAAATAGTCAAGATGATTGATCTTATCTCCTTGACTGATTTTAAGGTTTCTTGAAATATGGTGTCCTGTAGTTTTCCAAAATGAATAATGTATCTAACTGTGGAGATTATATCTGTATCTGTATTTTTTTCCCCTATATCATGCTTAATATTGCTGGGCTTCTGATATTTGGAGACTTTCAAAAATTCTAGAATATTCTCAGACATCTGTTTCAATATTCTTCTAAATTTCCCGTATTATTTTATTTTTCTGGAACTTCCATTAGATTATTGCTAGATCTTCTCAATCTTTTTTATTTCCTTAATTTCTCTTCAAACAAATACTAATATGTTAATTTCTTTGTCTTTCCTGCTAGGCTGTGAATAATATTTAGGCTTCATCTTTTAGATAATAATTTTTTCTCTGTGTATAGTGTGCTGTTAGATGTATCCATTGAGTTTTACATTTTAATTATATATTTTCATTTTTAGAAATTCTATTTTCATATATGTCTTGCAATTCTTTAGAGTTTTCTTACTCAGGTTTTCAGTGATCCCTTTTATTTCTGTATACATGTTTTAATAGTTCTTTAATATTCTGTGAGAAATATTAGTATTTTGATAATTTCAAAAATCTCAAATTCTTTGCATGTCAGATCCTAACGTTTATTATTTTTGATTGCCCTCACCTATAGTGTTGTTTCTTTGTATGTTTTGTGACTTTTGACTTGACGTGTTGGTATTTCTTTGAATTTCACCTATGGGAATATTTTTGAGGTCTCCAGAGATAATTTGTGCTTGCTTCTGCCAGTTCCCTTAGGTCACTACCAACGCAGAAACACTTTGAATTCTCAATTAAACTTGTATGGATTGCACAGACTGCATGGTTTGGCTTGCACACTAGTATGAGGTCTGGATTGCGGTTATGAGTTCTCAAGGGAACTCTTTTCTTTCCAGTTTCCAGTGCCAAGGTTGAGACTATTATATTCTTGTGACTGAGTATTTATTTCTTTTTAAAATCCTTACACTGAGGGTGAAACCCAGTGAGATTTCAGTTTTATGAAGTATAATTTCTTATGAGATTCCTTACTTAGCACTTGCTCTAGGCTGTGCTTCTGTCCTTGACTTATGCAGACTTCAAAGCAGAAGTCGAAGGGCTCCAAGTTCAGCAGAAACATTCTTGCAAAGCCAGCTCAGTACTCACTGACCTCTCTGCTTGCTTACTTTCACCTATTTTTGTGTTGTTCCTATTACCTTTTTCTTGCTGTTATTTAGTTTTGAAAGAAAAATAAGAAAATGTATGGCTTCTATCTGAAAATTGGCCCCATATATTTTTTAGATGGCACTAAACCATAACCTGAAGATATTTTGGACTTTATTTTGAATTCCTAAATAATTTGGCATAATAGGATATTTTATTTTCATGAAACACTGAAATTCAAACGTTTGATTCTTATTTTCCACTCACTAGAGAGAAACTCACTCTAAAAAGCAGTGGAGTGTTTTTTTTGTCTTCCTGATGCGTGGTTTTGAAAGCTCCTTTTAAGTAATCCCTGAAGATTGTCATTATCATTCATAAAATTATCTGAGAAAATTGTTAATAAGTGTAGGAGGAATCAAGGATGATTTAAATATGCTATTAAAAATACTTCAGTGGAATTAGACCTATTATGTCCTTCCAGTACCTAATTTTGGAAGGTAATTATAGATCAAATATTCAGTGAGGTTGGGGATTGATTTTCTTGCCCTTGGAATACAGGATTTTTATCCAAGTGACATTTACATAAATATATTTTGGAAATACCATCTACACCAAATTTTATTATGCCTCCCATCCATAGAGTTGAGAGAAGCAAAAAATTAACAGAAAATTTCAGATGTACTCTGAAAGAATCAAGTAATTTTGAAGAAAAGCTGAGTTATTTTGAAGTTAGCGTCTCTAACCATCGCTTATTGTTATCCAACATTTTTGTTTGAGAAGCTGTTTTTAAACCCATTTCTACCTAAGTCCCCCATAAATTTTTTTCTTTGCCTTTGAGCAAGGGCAAACTTTCATTGTGATTTATGAATCATTCAAATGATATGTGCAAGATGGTATTTTCATTGACACCTGAAAAAAAGCAGTTCACTGTATGTTTCCATCAGAGTAGGCAGCAATTATGAAAATAATCTTCAACTTCCCACCTTCGCATTAGTGACACAAGTAACTCAGGATTACACTAGTAGGAGGGCAACACTTTCTATAGTAATGCCATTAATTTTTTAGAGATGAGTGACAGCAAGCTACAGCCGTGCTGGCAACAATGCCAAGCAAGCATAACATTATCTGCTTTAGGAGAAACGAGGCAAGATTCTGGTCTTGGTGCTGTTGCTGTACTCCTAGCACTGTAGGCTGTTTGGCATGCAGTTAGAAATGTGCACTGATTTAATAAATTTTGAGAACAGAGATGCTTTTGAATTTTAAAATAAATCCATTGTTATAAAACCTGTTATATATTTAATTTAAAATATTCACCTCCCTAAATACTAATATTAAGAAGATACAAGATTTGTTAACTGTGTTTTACTTCAATATTATGACTCCCCTCCATACTGCCTGAAACAACTATGACCCGTGTAGACCCCGGGTTATATTTTTAGACACCACCAAGACAGACTTAACATTTCCTTCAGCTTGAATAGACTCTAGACAAGCTTATTCCTGACTCTAAGCCTCTCACCTCCTTTAATTGGACCTTCGGAAATCTTGTTATTGCAAATTCTTCCCTTGACCCTTTAAGATGTAACTTTTTTTAAACAAAAAGCTTCTTGTCAGTTTTACAACTCAGGACAGGTGGACTTATTTAATTCCTGGTCCCATAACTTGGTCTCAGCCCATGTTGTTAACTTCATTTTTCAAGCATTTTCTAGATTTTATGAACATAGACTTCACCCCTTTTTTTTTTTTGCGACGTTTACATGCTTATATTTTCTCTCCATTTGAACTTCCTCTTCCCTATATTTACCTATCAAAATTTTACCCAGGTAGATGTCATAGTCATCTTTCTACATACCCACAAAGGAAATAATTTTTTTACATACATTATGCTCATCATAATCTAATTTGTATTATGGGTATTGTAATACATGTTATCTACCCTCTATTAATTTGTCAAATGTTTGAAGATGGCTTTGTGTCTAATATATCTTCATGTCTTCCCAATTACCTAGTATCAATCTTACACATAGCAGAAACTATTTTAAAGATGTGTCTTCGGTACGTGAACTAAAACCACATTATCAAATGCAAAATAGTGTTCTAAGCCTCTCCCTGATCCTGGGCAAAGTTGATAGTAAGCACTAACTGCGTGTCCAGAGGCCTCTCCAATTACATGTGTGATTTCTGTTTTTGCAAACCAGAGTTATACAAACAGTCATTTGAATCACATTCCCAGGTCAAGAAACATGAATAAACTTAGAGTATGGCAGAAAATGCCTCAGTTGAAAAGGCGCCAAGCCTATGCTATAAAGGGATCCCATCCTATATTATTGTATCTTGAGTCAAACTCTTGTCTGACTCAAACAGGAAATTAGAGTTATAGCTTGTGTGAGGGAGCAAATCTGAAATATTCAACTCCTTCGACTTATGGATACTAAAGAAAATGAGGATGTTTATTTTGATTGGTTGGGCTGCACAGTTACAGGTCTTAAAGGAGGCAGAGAAAAAAAATCAGTGTACTAGAGATCTCAACTAAAGCTCTGGAGGACTGGCACATCTACACGAGGCACAAGCTCATAGTGGCTGCCCAACGTCCTTCCTCTCTTCTGCTTTAGCTACAGGAGCTCATCTTTGTTCACCATGGCAATGCAGCTAGTTAAATACTCATTGCATTAATTTCCCTGCACATGCAGTCTTGCCAATGAAAAATAAGAGAAAACATTCTAGGTATGGTTTCTGGGAAAGCTATTTTTTTCTTGAATAAAAAAAGATGGACAGGTGGCACATGCTATTAACCCTTTCTCCTCTCCCTTCCTTCCTGGAACTTGATCTAATATGCTAATCTTTAGTAGTATAGCACCATTTTGCAAGTATAAAGAAGAAAGATACATGGTAAGGATGGTAAAGTGAAAAGATATAGAATCCTGGGTTCCTGTTGGCAAGTTGGTATAGTTGTGTTAGTGTTAGATGTCTCATTTTTGCTTATTTTTGTTGTTGTATGTGGGAAAAATTAACCTCGATTTGTTAATGCTAGTGTACTTGGATTTTTGTTATGTGTAGACAAAACAAACCTGAAAAATATACTGGACATACTTAGAACACTTGTGGATGATTCAAGCACTTGGGAGACCTGGCCCCTAACTATTTTATGCCATTGTTTATACCTTCCCAATTCACTTGTTAGCTGGTTGAATGAAGGGGATCCAACAGATAACTCCAAAGAAATACCAATGGATAGATGCTAGAACCACAGACAGAAGAAGTAAGAAGCCCTAAACCACTACTGATCTGCCAAACATCTGATTGGACTGTGAGGTGATCCAGCAATGAAATTTCATTGTGTTAAACCACTGAGATTTAGGGGTTGTCAGAACAACTGGCATTAGTAAGTCCAACTAAAACACCACCCCTCAGTGTTCACAGATAGATGAGTTGAGAAAAAATTGTGGCATACTCATACAATAGAATATTATTGGCCTTTTAAAAGAAGGAAATCCTGCCATTTGTGATAATATGGATGAATCAGGAGGATGTTTTGCTAAGTGAAGTAAACCAGTTACAGGAGACAAATACTATATGATTCCACTTATATAAAGTATCTAAAACAGTCAAACTTGTAGAAGCAGAGGTGGGAGTATCACCTGAGCCCAGGGAGGTTGAGGCTGTCGTGAGCCGTGGTCGTGCCACTGCACTCCAGCCTGGGCAAGAGTGAAACCCTGTCTCAAATACACACACACACACACATATATATGTGTGCGTATATATGTATACGTGTGTGTATATATATGTATATGTATATATACCTGACTTCCCTGACCACTGTTAATAATATACAAGTATATCTTTCCAAAACAATTTTTGTGTATTTTCTTTAATAAAGTGAAATCATATTGTGTATACTATGTGGTATTCTATATTGTACGCTTAAGAATGGTATTAGGAGCAAATAGAAACCAGTGTACTTGTTTATCTTGGTCCACTTTCTGCTGCTATAGAAATTACCCAGAATACAACAGACTAGGTAATTTATAAAGAGCAGAAGTTTATTTGGCTCATGGTTCTGGAGGCTGGGAAGTCCAAGAACATGGAACTAGCATCTGGTGAGAGTTTTCTTGCTGCATCATTGGTGAAGGTATCACATGGCAAGGAAATGTGTACACACAAGGCATAGAGAGGAAAAAAACCAGACTGAGCTCATCGTTTTATCAGGAGACTGCTCTCCTGATACTAACACACTCTCTTGATAATGCCATTAATTCATTCATGAGTTCTGAGCTCTTGTGATCTCAAAGGTTCCACCTCTCAACACAGTTACAATGACAACTAAATTTCAACATGAGTTTTGGTGGGGACAATCAAGCCACAGCAATATTTTAAATAGAAGTGTAAAATAAAGGAAATGTATTACACTGCTGATTCAAGAGTTGAGAAGCTAAACAGAATGATGAGGGAACCCAGAAATTATCAACAGTAGGAAAATGCTTCTTGCTACTGTCATAGACCTTAAGAAATACAAAGAAGCGGAGTTAACATAACATAGACGCCAGGGTCATCCAGTGAGAATTAGATCCACAGAGGGCCTGCAAAGTAGAGCTGGGATAATGGTGACATTCAGTGGAAGCTGGAGCCACAGAGAAGATACATTTGCTGCTGGGGGTGCACCTGCAGCAGGAAAAGAAAAAAAACATAGGCTGGGCGCTGTGGCTCACACCTGTAATCCCAGCACTTTGGGAGACAGAGGTGGGCGGATCACAAGGTCAAGAGATCAAGGGCATCCTGGCCAACATCGTGAAACCCTATCTCTACTAAAATACAAAAATTAGCTGGGCATGGTGGCGGGCGCCTGTAGTCCCAGCTACTCAAGAGGCTGAGGCAGGAGAATAACTTGAACTCGGGAGAGAAAGGTTGCAGTGAGCTGAGATCGCGCCATTGCATTCCAGCCTGGCAACAGAGTGAGACTCCATCTCCAAAAATAAATAAATAAATACATACATAATAAATAAATAATAAATAAATAAATAAAATAAGGAACAAACCCAAGTTTCCTCACTTTTCCTAGCCTTTGGCCTTCTGCTTGTTATGTAGTTTGGACCATGGAAATGTATTTGGCTGTAATACATACCAGGGTGGAGAAGAGAAGAAATAGATTTAAAAGTCAACAGTAGAATGGTTGTTTATAGCCTATCCTTTTGTTACTTGGCCCCCATTTTCATCCTTCTACCCATGTTTAATGCCCAAGCAACTTAATATTTCTAAGAGAAGACAGCAGTCACTTACATAGAAAAAAAAATTTCTTCCTTTCCTTCAAAGCAGAGGCAAAAACTAACTATTATCCAAGGACAGTTTATCCAGGTGATATATAGCCTCTTTCATTAACTCTGGATACCTACTTATGGTGGGGTTGTATCCCAAATTGCTGGGATCTTGGTCTTGCTGACTTCAAGAATGAAGCCGTGGACCCTTGCAGTGAGTGTTACAGTTCTGAAAGATGGTGTGTCTGGAGTTTGTTCCTTTAGATGTTCAGATGTGTCCAGACTTTCTTCCTTCTGGTGGGTTCGTGGTCGCCCTGACTTCAGGAGTGAAGCCACGGATGCTAGCGGTGAGCGTTACAGCTCTTAAAAGCAGTGTGTCTGGAGTTGTTCATTCCTTCCGGTGGCTTCGTGGTCTCATTGGCTTCAGGAGTGAAGCTGCAGACCTTCCCAGTTGAGTGTTACAGCTCATAAAGGCAGCATGTCTGGAGTTGTTCATTCCTTCTGGTGGGTTCGCGGTCTCACTGGCCTCAGGAGTAAAGCTGCAGACCTTCGCAGTGAGTATTACAACTCTTAAAAGTGGTTCGGATCCAAAGAGTGAGCAGCAGCAACATTTATTGCTAGCAGCTAAAGAACAAAGCTTCTACAGAGTGGAAGAGGACCCAAGCACATTGCTGGGGCTGCCTAGGGTAGCTGCTGCTGGTGCTGGTGGCATGTTTTTATTCCCTTATCTGGCCCCACCCACATCCTACTGATTGGCCCATTTTACAGAGAGCTGATTGGTCCATTTTACAGAGCGCTGATTGGTCCATTTTGACAGAGTGCTGATTGGTGCGTTTACAAAGCTTTAGCTAGACACAGAATGCTGACTGGTGCATTCATAATCCTTTAGGTAGACACAAAAGTTCCCCAAGCCTCCGCCAAATTAGGTAGACAGAGTGCTGATTGGTGTGTTTACAAACCTTTAGCTAGACAGAAAAGTTCTTCAGGTCCCCACCCTACCCAGAGACCCAGCCGGTTTCACCTCTCAATGGCACTAGCCGCAG
Organism: Macaca nemestrina; assembly: GCF_043159975.1. Lineage (NCBI taxonomy): Eukaryota > Metazoa > Chordata > Mammalia > Primates > Cercopithecidae > Macaca > Macaca nemestrina. The sequence continues at coordinate 82,995,524 of NC_092131.1, read as the reverse complement.
CACTTTGCAGCACCTAGCCCGGGCGTTTTGGCAGCCCAGAGGGAGCTCATCCCCCAATCAAGCCCAGCAGTTCCCCTGCAGGTCGCGCCCAGTGCCGGCCCGCTGAGCCTGTGCCCACCTGGAACCAGTGCCACTGGCAGCCCCGGCTCCGGTCTGTGCCTCTCCCCCAACACCTCCCCGCCAGCAGAGAGAGCCGCTCAGGCCTTGGCCAGCCCCAGAGAGGGGCCCCCACAGCTCAGCGGCGTGCTGAAAGGCTCCTCCAGAGTGGCCAGAGCAGACGCCGAGGCCGAGGAGGCGCCGAGAGAGAGCGAGGGCTGCTAGCACGTCACTTCTCAGGGTCATCTCTGAAAACTAAGTTTATAAAATTAGAACCCACTAGTACTCCTCCAACAAAATAGTAGAGCATAGATAAAAGGGGAAAATGGGTATTTTGTTAAGAAATGGAGGCATAGTAATAATAAAAATATGCATAGCTGATACAGTCTTCATTTATGTAATGGTCATGAGGCCATAGTTGGTATTTTTCAATTTCTTCTTCCACCATCTGCTCCCTGTTCTCTTACACTCAGGTATACCTTAACTGGGTTCTCTTTTGGTGGAGAGCTCTAACTCTTCCTGAAATATTGGGTCTTTAGTGGTCCTGCCTTGATTTGGTTGCTATAATCTTCCATTAACTTTTACTGCTGGATATGGAAATACTACGCTGTTTCCTAGTGGATTCTGACATAGTCTTCCCAGTCCCTATTGTGTAGCAACAATGCAATTTTCCTTTGATAAATTGGGTAAACCATCAAAACTGGTGTAGTAACTCCTCTTCTGCCAGTGGAATCATTGGTATGAGGAGCCCCAAATGACCAGTTGCCAGTTGGGAACTAAGATCTATAAAGCATCAGAACACAGGGCTGCAAGATTCCAATGATGGAATATTATGTGTAATAGTGAAAGAGCCACTTCTATTTCTATCCATTGATTTCAGGTCTGTGTGTATTGGCAATGGGAGAAAATAACACCTTATATTTGCCTCTGTTTTAAAACATACCACGTTTTGGAAAATAGCACACCAACCCCAGTAAATTTTCGATAGACCATCTCCTATTCTGTTAGACTGGCTGCTTCTTGGGCTATATAATAAGATGAGGGAATAATGTACGTGCAAGTCTCCATTTTTGCCCTAAAATAGCAAGAGGTTTTTGGTGGTTTAAGATTTTTCAGCTTTATCTGAGACACCCATCCCAAATCCTGCAGTCCCATTCTTCCACACAACATCTTAACTGTAATGTAAAAGACTTGAGTGTACTTGCATTGAATAATCCCATTGAAGGCTACCTGATGGAAATTGGAGCCAAGGAGAAGATGCAGCCTTTGCTGGGGACAGCACTGAGGCAGAGGGACAGGGAAAACATCCGTTAGTGTCTCCCTTTCTTCTACTGGTTTATAATGAGTTTTATTTGGGCAAGAATGTGTATGGAAAGAATTATCACAGAAGTGTTTCTGGGGGAACCCATAGGGGAGTGTAAGAAGTAGGATAAGAGAGGGGCAAAAGACAAAATCCAGGCAAAGTACCTTAGAGGATGGCTGTCACTGAATCCTGCAGGGACCATCCGAAGTGTAAGCTGTATCTCAATTCTTTGACCCTGAAGCAAATGTTTTCTTACTTCCAGTTATCATATTCATTGGTTAAGAGTGACTGCCCCACTCTTGGAATTAAATTCCCGGGCATTTCCAGTTCTTTGCTAGGAAAAGTGGGCTCTGGGAACTTGCAAACAGTTTTCTGGAAAATAACTGGAGGCATTCCCTTGAAATGAAATCACATGAAAGCAGCTGAGATACACACAAAATCCATAAAAAAGGGATCCCAGGCAGTCTGGATTCAGTATTGACATTGTTGGCTGTACCTGTGCTCAGCTTTCTGCTTGTGCCTGTCATTGCAACTATTGGAAGCCACAGGACAAGGAAATATGGCTCCCTCTGAGATGGAACAGAGCAGAGAATGATGGGGAATGAACTGAGAACAATTTTTTGACCTCCATAGCATATCATAAAAAATTTCTCTGATATTACACATTTTTCTATAGCCATCTTAATAAGTGCATAATAGACCAATATATAGATGTTCATATCCAATTCTGCAGTCTCCTTTTTGGCTGGAAATTAGCTCTTCCCTAGTTTGAATATAGAACAACCCTGCAACCAGAGTTTAGTTCATCTTCTTAACTTTTTCCTTAGGACAAATAGCATCAGTACTTTAATAGGCCTTCTGTGGAGATGAGGATAGGCATAGCTCTAGTCAACCACAGCAACATGTAAAATTCCTGGTATTGTTACCAGGAAGTGGGAGCATCCTTGGTTCTTGTCTAACTTGGAAGAAAGAATTCAGTCAAGAGACACATTGTAGCAGAATTTACTGAAGGACTACAGGTACATTTCTAGAGAGGAATGGAAAACAGCTCTTGGCTGGTCCAGCTGGAAAAATAGTAGTAGCAGCAGTATCACCATTATTTAAAAAGACAGAACACTCTGAAAGTCAAAACAGAGTGCAATGCACAAAAGAATGAACCAGGAGCTAATGCTGAGGGACACTCTTTAGGAGAATCTTACATGATTATTTATGAAGGGGTGTGAGTGGATGTTAATTGCAAGCATGTTTTGGGAGGTCTTTTTGGATACACAGGCTCCATGGTTGTACATGTTAGTACACACATTGCATGTGTTATTAGCATTTTAAATCTCCCAGAGATGTGTTTTTTTACTATTATAATGAGCAAAAGGCTACTTTAGGGTGAGTTTTTAGAGGAATGGGCATGTTTGTCAGTGGGGAAAATCCCTAGCATACCTGTCTCTGGCTAAGGCATGGTCTAAGTCCCCTTCAGGGCTAGAGGATCCCAACCACGAGGCCAGATGTAGCCAATGTAGCCATCGTCCTTTTTGCTGAGTGTCAGTGGCAGCCCTGACTATCAGTGGGCAGCATCTTCAGGACCTCTTTTCCTAGGGGGCTCCCTTGCCTGCTCATTTCTGGCTATCTGCCTATTCTCTAACAGTATGAATATATATCAGCAGACATTTTATACAAGGTCTGAGTTCCAAAGTCAGTTGTTTATAGTTTAGTGTTTGAAAATCAAAACATATTTTATGCTAAAATTATGTTATAATTGGTATTTTGGTTCCCAGTATAGCTCTTGAGCCTATATTTAGCTCAAATACAGCTGAACTGCTGAATTATGGTATGAATATGACCATCTCGTCCTATTTCTCTCACTTTCTCATTTCAATCCATGTTTTCATGAAAGGTCATCGCCCAGCTGTGGAAGCAAAATACTCCTTACCAGTCATTTAGATTTAAGTTGAAATTTAATTTGTCCTGGGTCAGAAGAATTTGCAATTAAGTTTCTGTAATAGTGCGATACTTTATACCCTGGAAAATAATTTGCAGGTTCCATTTATAGAAGAAAATTTTAAAAGAGAAGGTAACTTTTTATCCTGAATTCATGCCTTATTATCTCTGCATACTTTATTCTTACTGCCCTTTAAGGTTAGTTTCCTGCTTATATTTCCCAGGAACAGTACAATAATGGTTTTCATTTTGAAAACATGTCCTAGAAAAGTGGACATTTAGGAAGATGCTAGTCATTTAGGCATGGAAGATTTTCTAATCTTGTGCCGTTGTTCTTTGGTGGGTTTGTTATATATAACATTATGTCTTGCTTTAGATTATGTTTAGTTCTGTTGAAATATAGCTGTTTTATAATTAACCTACATGGATATAATCAGATAATCACTACTGGCTTACTGTCAAGTCTGCTTCAGATATTTGTAGCTTTAATTTGTTTCTCAGAAAATAGTTTATGGGCTCATTTAAAAAAAACTTCAAAAATAAACTTTATATTTTATCATCGATTTCTATTTACATGAAAATTGCAAAAATGGTACAGGTAGTTCCTATATACTCTACTTCCAGTTTCTATTAACATCTTATAGTATGGTACATTTGTTACTATTAATGAACCAATATTAATCTATTTGTATTAACTAAAGTCCATGCTTTATTCATATTTTCTTAGTTTTTACCTAATGTTCTTTTTCTGTTCCAGGATCCCATCTGGGAGATCACATTACATTTAGTTATTGTGTCTCATTGGGCTCTTCTTGGCTATGACAGTTTCTCAGACTTTTCTTATTTTTGTCATAACACCAAACCTCAGGTCATTTTCAAAGACCTACCTGGTATCTGGAAGACATTGATTTGAAAGGAGAAAGTTTTCAACAAAAGATTTACATATATAGTGAAGGCTAGTCAATTTTTTTCCAAGGTAATCTGGTAGACATTTAATAATTCAGTGAATTATTTAGTATCATATTCACATTTCCAACTAAATTGAAGAGAAAATCTTCATGCAGAAGGGATTCTTTTTCTTTTCTTTAGCCAAGTTGTGTGTTGTATATCTTCATTACATCCACTGTGAAAAGATTACCTTTTCACTGTTGATATATTCTGCATTTTATATGGAACAGAACTCTCAGGTAGAAAAGTGATTTTACTCTTTGACTTACAGAGCTTTCGATATTTATCATAATTCCTGTCATATCCTGTAGATATTACTTTGACCGTTGCAGCCAGAAATTCCGATGTAATCAGTTCAGTTTTCAGGGAGTTCTTTGAATCAAAACCATTAGGAGTCTCTAAATGAGCTCCACTAGCGGCTCTTGCTGGGTTGTGCTCACAGGTGAGTTTCCATCAGTAATTAGATATTTCATTCCTGGCACTGAACAAGCAGTGCTTGTCATACTAGGACACCACAAGGTTTGGAGCTTATTTGTGAAGTAAAGGAAGCAGAAAATGCAGACCATACTGTGAACGAAGAAAGACTATTAGATACTGAGCTTTTTATTTGCTGGGAATCTCATTTAATTTTCCACCAATGAATTTAAGCAGAAGACTACTCCAACAATTCATTTTCTGCTACTGTAAAACTTTAAAATTCTTAAATACTTGTCCTGTTCAAAATGGAGATTTTTAGTATATCTCGTTTATCTTGCTTTTGGATCTACGTTTATCTATCTATCTATCTATCTATCTATCTATCTATCTATCTATCTATCTAGTTAGCTAGCTAGCTTTCATCTATTGACCCACCCATCATCTATCTATAATGTTTATATAATAGTAATATACAAAATTGGAGACAATGAATGGGATAATTGCAAATATTGAGAATGAAATGAGAATAAGATGGGGGCATGGCTAGAATGTATTTAGGAGCTCACGGTTTCTGATCTTGGTGTTGAACAGGTTCTATATGCTTCCTATTTTGGCCCAACTCTAACATAGTGACATTTGTACAATAGATACATTACAAATTTTTTTTTTTTTTTTGGTCTCAGGGAAGATGCATGGTCATGGTTTTAAGAATGTCAGGGAAAAATTAAAAAAAAATCAGTGCAAACTTGATTTGTCAACTAGAAATACAATCCTATGAGTATAGTTTGGATTTAATAGATTTGGTATTTGGCATAGGGGTCTTCATTTTAAACACAGGCATTTATTTATTTATTTATTTTTTAATTATACTTTAAGTTCTAGGGTACATGGGCACAATGTGCGGGTTTGTTACATATGTATACAAGTGCCATGTTGGTGTGCTGCACCCATTAACTCGTCATTTACATTAGGTATATCTCCTAATGCTATCCCTCCCCTCTCCCCCTACACCTCGACAGGCCCTGGTGTGTGATGTTCCCCTTCCTGTGTCCCAGTGTTCTCATTGTTCAATTCGCACCTATAAGTGAGAACATGCGGTGTTTGTTTTTTTTATCCCTGCGATAGTTTGCTGAGAATGATGGTTTCCAGCTTCATCCATGTCCCTACAAAGGACATGAACTCATCCTTTTTTATGGCTGCGTAGTATCCCATGGTGTATATGTGCCACATTTTCTTAATCCAGTCTATCATTGATGGACATTTTGGTCTTAATCCAGTCTATCATTGATGGACATTCTAAGTCTTTGCCATTTTGAATAGTGCTGCAATAAACATACGTGTGCATGTATCTTTATAGCAGCATGATTTATAATCCTTTGGGTATATGCCAAGTAATGGGATGGCTGGGTCGAATGGTATTTCTAGTTCTAGATCCTTGAGGATTGCCACACTGTCTTCACAATGGTTGAACCAGTTTACAGTCCCACCAACAGTGTAAAAGCGTTCCTATTTCTCCACATCCTCTCCAGCACCTGTTGTTTCCTGACTTTTAATGATCACCATTCTAACTGGTGTGAGATGGCATCTCGCTGTGGTTTTGATTTGCATTTCTCTGATGGCCAGTGATGATGAGCATTTTTTCATGTTTCTGTTGGCTGCATAAATGTCTTCTTTTGAGAAGTGTCTGTTCTTATCCTTCGCCCACTTTTTGATGGGGTTGTTTTTTTCTTGTACATTTGTTTGAGTTCTTTGTAGATTCTAGATATTAGCCCTTTGTCAGATGGATAGATTGCAAAAATTTTCTCCCATTCTGTAGGTAGCCTGTTCACTCTGATGTTAGTTTCTTTTGCTAAATGCAGGCATTTCTTTTGCAAGTGCTTCAAGAATCACAGGTTTATTAACTCTATTTTATGATATACTTCTCTGGAACCAAGATGTCTCATTTATTTTTTGGGTCACCCCAAAATTACCTTTCAAGGAGGATTTCCAATTCACAACAAATTGGGATACTGTCTTTTCTAGATTTCCCATTTTTTCATAGGAAGATAACAGCCTCCACTATTCTCCCAACCCTGCCAATTGTTAAAGCACCTAATGTCAAAAATTGTTAATGATCTGTGATTTTACCCTAATTGAAAGCTGACAAGTTAGCCTACCATAGTTTCGTAGATGCTGGCAGGAGATACAAAACTCTTGTGTCAGAGACAAAGGACTTTATTTCTCCTGGCACAGCAAGTATCATGAGCTTCATGTTCAGATTGGTTCTTCTTGTCCACTATATCCCATAAATGCAATGAAAAGTAGCCCAGGTAGATGCTGTGCAGACAGTAGATTTTTGTCACAGCTGAGAACCCCTGAATTTGGAAAACCCTCAATTGTGTAAGAGTGCTGCTGGCAAACTTCCCCAACCTTTTCTCAGAGGAAGACACTACATTTATTATCCTGGTGAGAAAACAAATATGCCCTCTACCCTAGAGGGAGACACTACTTCTGTCTTCTAAGGCTGTATAAGCATCTGTGCAAAGATAGTCCAGAACAAAGGTATCAATACCTTTTTCTTAGAAGACAGGCAGAAACACAAGAAAACTGTGGAGTATGTCTGCCATCACATGGCTTTACATATTATCATAATATATAAAATTATGATCTATCTGTCTATTGTGTATTTATGTCTAGAGAAAAGAATTAGCTAGACCCTACATACTCGTTTTTTATTAATCTGTTTAATCATCCCATTTTTTCTTTATTCATTCTCATATCTCAATGCTTACATTGCACTGTGCTATGTTAGAAATACAACAATGAGCCAGAAATATGCAGTTCCTTGCCTTGTGAAGCTTATATTCCATAGTGAAGAGAGACTTTAACAACATAATCACACAAATACCAACCCATTACAATGTGGCATATGCAAATAAGGTTCAACAAAAGTGAATAATTGGAGACATCAAGGTTCTGATGAAGGAAAAGGGTTAAGCTCCTCCTAAAATTACCCAAAGACCCATATGCCTGGGGTAAAGAGTGAAGAGGAGAGGAGCCCCAAATAAGGCTGGAGACAGTCAGGAATCAGACAACGCAAAGCCTGGCCTGCTGTGAATAACGTGGAATTTTATTCTGAGGGCATCAGGGAAATACTGCGATGTTTTAAGTAGGGAAGTGATATCACTAGAGTTGTGTTTAAAAAGGTCACAGAGTCTCTGTGTGAACCATGACTGGGGGAGCACAAGATTACATTCAGAGAATTTTGTTTTAGGTGAAATCATGACAAGTTAGTGTAGAAGTTTAGGATAGAGGGAAATGGTTTGTTCTGATAGGCAAAGTTAAACTTATTGACTGATGGGTGGGAAAAGAATGGGAGACATCAAGGAACGCTCTTGGGTCTTGCTCGAACAGTGAGTGGATGAGTGGAAGGCCACCTTGAGAGAACACAGTGAGGATGGGGCCAATTAAGTATTGACAAATCTCTGCTACTCAACATCTATCACAATTATGATTGAGAAAAATGTTATTTATTGAGGCTGGCTTCAAGGTTATGCAGTTCACCTACTTCTCTCTATTCCCTAGATTCTACCCCTTAATTGAGCTATGTGCCCCAAACATCTTAGTCCTTTCAAGAATCACTTTTATTTAATAGCAGTTGAAGCTACCAGTTTGATGCCATCATATTTTCGGGGGGGATGTTATGAGAAAGAATCATCTGACACTTCACTGCTTCATTTTCTGTGACATCAGGGTCTTCTCTATGGGAATATATGAAAGAAATTATCGTGTGATCTTGGCACAGGATTAATAACTTCCTGAGAAACTGGTGTGTTCTTAATTTACAGATGTGGAACCATGAATCAGATTGTGATTCTTTGTTTATATGATTGGCTTTTAGAACGCTTGGAAGCAATTTTGTTTTGCCCACTTCTAATGAATATAGAGGGTTTTCTGGTGTGCTGACCTCACTCTTTCCTACCCATCCCTCTTTAACCTCATTCAATTATTTATTTCCTCTTGTCAAACTGAATGCCTTTTTGGTAGTTGCCATTAATCTTTTCTGGAACAAGTTGGAGTGCAAATAAATAAATAGAAATCTTGGGCAAGTTGGATACATTTTTGTAACCTACTAGGCTTTGGTTCTTCATCTGTACAATGAGATTTGGAACAGATGAACTCTTAATTTTTTTTTTTTTTTTTTTTTTTAGCTCACCAGTTTATGTTTCTAAAGGAAATTAGGAGCGTTTTCAAGTTTGAGCCATCACAGACAATAAAGTACCCAAAGCTGACTAAACATCAACCATTATCCCTTTGCTAATGGAATTATTGATTATTGAGAACATTCCTCTTCTTGAAAATGACCTAGAAGCTGCTTTTGTAAGATACTTTCTTCTCCAACATTTACTACAGTACTGTACACAGGATTGTTATAGTAAAACGAGAAAGCATTTCTCTTGCCCTCTTTTCTTGCTCTTATTGAAGTTCACATCACTTGTAGCGATTTTAGAAGATGTTTGCTTTTTGCTTACTATACACAAGTCTCATGATCTGGAGTCATTCTAAGAGCTACTCATTGGTAAGTGTGTTTCGAATGTGTCACTGCCCAAGTTCCTTAAAGAAGAAGCTATCCCTCTGAGGGATGAGCCAGGGAACATGGTTCCATGGAAATTAAGCTGAATTAAGCTTACACCCTCAGGTAAGAAGAGCTGGAGTTAATTTGAACTGGCCTGCCTGAAAGAAAAAGTAAGGTACTCTGGTGCCAGTTCTCATAGGTGTTAGAATTCTTTATTTGTGAATTGAGTTTGCTGGTTGGCACTATGACTTTCCATTACTCAAAGGCCAAGATGACTTTCTCAGTGAGTCATCAGTGCAGGTAGCAGTTCATTTGATACCTGAGTTAGTGCAATAACATGCATTTACAAAACATCTCTGTACATGGGTTTTTAGATGGTATATAGGGTCTCCCTGTCTTATACTTTGTATACAAATAGACATGTATTTTAGGTGTAACTCTTTCAACCAATGTTTACTGCTTACCTTTAATGGACTATTACCTGTGCTATGTCGGTTTACAGGAACAAATGAGCCACTCCTGCTTAGAATCTGGTTGGTGTCTTTTTGGGAAGATAGGTAAATAGGTACAAGGCTGGAGGGTAAATACACATGAAGCTGTATATAAAAAAGAATTGAGTAAAGAATGGTGAGCTCTTTAGTGTCCTGAGATAGAGGATAGAGCAGGGGTGTTGAGGGACTATGTGGAAATTAGCTCATGGAAGAAGACATGAAATTAACTGTAAACTTCCTTTCATACTGTATTGTCCTAGCTGCTGTGGGAAAAATCTGCTGCAATAGAAAGATGTTACATATGACGGCTTTTTTTTTTTTTCTGGGACAAAAGATTTCTTGCATTTATGAATCTTTGCCAAATCAATTTAGTGTTTCTGTGAAAGGTGGAAGCAGGACTAACTAGAGGAGAAATGAAGTTCTTTTTAGGGTTGATTGTACAGCACAACACATGGAACAGATTTGAGAGGCTGACTTTGACTGCTCTGGGTCAAAAGCTGTAAAAAGATACAGACAGGCTATAGTTAGATACAATCTCTCAAGTATGCTGCAAAAGTCATAATAGAAAAAAGTTAGGCTGGGTTTCAAAGTAGAGAAGTAGGCAACATTTCAGAGATTATTTAATATAAGGTCGGTGAGAATACAGATCTAAGTACACCTCTGTTCTCCCTTTGAAAACCCCAGACACAAGATTCCTATTTCTGGGTTGTTATTGATTTATTTATCTGTACACCAAGATCTAGGTACAATACTGAACACAAACCCTGATGTTTGAAACTTAAAAATTTTCTTTCTTACAAGCCCCAGAATAAGGGAAAAGATAGGAATATGTTTGGGAAATTTTAGAGTTTCTTCTCACCAGGACCCAAGTGACTCCCCAGGAGTGAGCAAGTGGTGTGCTCAGGTGTTCTAAGGGAGCAATATCCAGAGAAGGTAACTTCTTGGTGCATGATCACACAGATATTGGAGACTTTTAATCAGAACACACAGTGGGCCAAGATGACTTCTTCAGGAAGATGAGCACTCATGGGACCTTTCTAGGGATAACAGTAGCTAACAATTTACAGCACAATCTGAGTACCGGGCATAATACTAGATGCTAATAAACTGTTTGATATTCACTTTATATATGTGAGATGTGCATACTCTTTATTATGTGAAAATCAAAGCCCTGAGATACTAAATAATTTTCCATTGAGGAAGAGTGTTTGAAAATAAGTATGACCTTGTCACTGTTAGAACATTGAATGTGGAGGGGACAAGAAAGCTAATGTTTATTTATTACTTACTGTTTTAGGGATCAAAAAGAACCCTGGAAGGAAGGTGTCGTTATTATTTCCATTTAAGACAGAAAAAAACCAGACTCATAGAAAGTAGTTGTCTTATATTGTGTAGCAACTAAATGGTAGGGTTGGAATTCAAACTCCGCTTAGCTTATTTCGGAGTTTGTGTACTCTGTTTGGTGTGATGAATTTAGGCAGAATTTGAGGTTATTGGATTTTGTCTTGATTACCTTCACCTTTACCTATCCTTCTTCTTCTCTCTAGGGCTCCACACAACCCCGGAGCCTAATTTGTATTTAATTCTTGTTCTCTGTTCTCAGGTTGTTAAATAGTCTCTACCAAATATAAAATGATAATTAATGTGATAAAATAATAGTTAATGTGATGAGCAGGTACGTATGAAATTTAGAGGGAATGCTTTCTGTTTTCTATTTATAAGAAAAGGCTTGCTGCTTGTATTATGGGGGCAGAGATTGGTAAAGACCAGACAATTGACCCTTTTTCCCAGTTTCTGTAGAGAATCCCAAGTTTTACTGGGCAGGCACTTAGGAGGAATGTAATTGACTTTGAATCTAACAACAACAACAAAAAGATATAAATTTATCTCTCACTCTTGAATGCTGGTGGCTGTGAACTAGATATAGGATTTTCTTTGTTTTGGTTGTTCAAGGATTTCTTAACCTGCCATGGTTGACCTTTGAGCTGGATAATTCGTTGCTGTCGGGTCTGTCCTGTGCTTAGCAGCATTTGTGGCCTCTGCTCATTAGATGCCGGTAGGATCCTTCAGTTATATAACTGTATAATGAAGAATGTCTCCAGACATTGCCAAATGTTTTGGAGACAAAAATCACCCCTGGTTGAGAACCACTGGTTTAAAGCCACCAAGTTTTTCCAGTGATGACTTTTACTAAGTCTATTATATTTTTAAAAGGTTGTTAATGCAGTTTGTTCTGTGTGAAGTGAGAAGAACTAAGCTGTAGAAATCTACTTGTGCCCCTGTCATTAGTGTGGGTCTACTCTCCTGCATGGTAGAAATACTTAAAAGGAACTTTCTCTGTGAAAGAGACAAGCCAAGAAGCTGAAACTACAGAAAGGTAAAAAATAGTTTTTTAATGAAAATCCAGCTGCCAAGAAAGAATCTATATGTGATTCCTTTTTGGGTTATTCTTCACTTCTTCTAGATGGTATGTATAAAATTAGTAGAGAATATTATTCACTAAAATGTAACTTAGCAACTTCTCTGAAGTACAAATATAAATTTCACTTTATTTAGTGCCTGATTTAGTACAAGGAATTTTATGCTGAGGCCCTACAGGAGCTATAGTTGTCACCCACCACAGTCTGGACCTGTTAGCCATGTGGAAACCTCTTTAATTAACTGTCAGCTTCCGTATTGTTTTCATCCTCCTCAGCCAGGTAATGTGGAGATGGTCCAGAATTATCCTTGGTAATGTCTCCTGTACATGAACTTGGGAGAAATATGAAGAGAGGACCAATTCCTTATAACAGTTCAGTAAGTAGTCAAGCCCCACAGACCTCCCCAGAACTGTGGCAGTAGTTTTAAGTATTGGGATTTCTCTTTATATGGGTGCCTCTTTCAGATAGCTCAGATTTTAAAAAGATGAATATTTTTTCTCTGTTATAAAAGAATTGTATGCCCATTGTGGAAAATTTAAAAAATATATTATGAAGCAAATAATGGTTGTCCATAATCCTATCATTAAGAGAAAATCACCATAAAAATTTTAGATTATTTTCTTCTTGGATTATACTATGCATTTTTACATTGATGGTATCATACTGTAAAATATAATTTAGTGTTCTACTAGTTTAAATTTTAAAACTTAGCTTTATTTCGTCAGCTCATTTCTATGACATTTATAATCCTTGAAGCTTAGTTTTTAGAATGTAGTGTTGAATTAATCATCACAGAAATCCTTTTGCTGTAAGTAAAGAAATTAAACATGATCCTCTTTGTACAGAAGGAAAATTAAAGTACAGAGGTGAAGTGATTTTTCTTATATCCTATATCCACATTAATTTATTGGGGGAACCCACCCCCAATATTTCAATGTAGGTTCTTTCTATTTTCCATAAGTGTCGGCCGGCTGAGAAATAAAGAGAGACAGTACAAAGAGAGGAATTTTACAGCTGGGCCATGGGGGTGACATCACATATCAGTAGGACTGTGATGCCCGCCTGAGTTTCAGACCAGCAAGTTTTTATTAAGGGTTTCAAAAGGGAGGGGGGTGTGTAAGAACAGGGAGTAGGTACTAAGATCACGTGCTTCAAGGGGCAAAAAGCGGAACTACTAATAAGGGTCTAACAAAGATCACATGCTTCTGAGGGAACAAGACAAAGGGCAAAAGCAGAACTGATAAGGGTCCAACAAAGATCACAAGGCAAAGGGCAAAAGCAGAACCACTGATGAGGGTCTATGTTCAGTGGTGCAGGTATTTTCTTGATAAACATCTTAAACAACAGAAAACAGGGTTTGAGAGCAGAGAACCGGTCTGACCACAAATTTATGAGGGTGGAGTTTCCCAACTCTAGTAAGCCTGAGGGTACTACTGGAGACCAGGGCATATCTCAGTCCTTATCTCAACTGCACAAGATAGACATTCCCAGAGCAGCCGTTTATAGACCGCCCCCAAGGAATGCATTCCTTTCCTGGGGTATTAATATTTATATTCCTTGCTAGGAAAAGAATTTAGTGATATCTCTCCTACTTACATGTCCGTTTATAGGCTCTCTACAAGAAGAGAGACTATAATATGGCCCTTTTGGCCCGACCCCACAGGCAGTCAGACGTTATGGTTGTCTTCCCTTGTTCCCTAAAAGTCGCTGTTGTTCTGTTCTTTTGCAAGGTGCACTGATTTCATATTGTTCAAACACACATTTTACAATCAATTTGTACAGTTAACACAGTTATCACAGGGGTCCTGTGGTGACATACATCCTCAGCTTATGAAGATAACAGGATTAAGAGATTAAAGTAAAGACAGTCATAAGAGATTATAAAAGTACTATTTGGGAACTGATAAATGTCCATGAAATCTTCACAATTTATGTTCCTCTGCCACGGCTCCAGCCAGTCCCTCCATTTGGGGTCCCTGACTTCCCACAACATTAATTATTGATGTTAAAAGAATAATTTGAATCTAAGATATTTGCATGATTACATTTGTGCTACAGAAAGAGTAGTGTTGTAGTGTTTTAGAGAAATGCCAGACTGGACAGGGAGACCAGTTAGGAAATTGGTGCAATAACGTAGGTCAGAAATGAAGACCTAATTGAAAATAAAACTAGCCGAATAGGGTATAGAGGGTAGAAGATGGATTAAAGGGATATCAAGGAGTTACAAGTATCACTAGCATTTGGTTAGTGGTTTATGCGGAAAGTAAGGAAAAGGGAGGAATCTAGGCTATTCTTAGGTGTTAATATGGGTACTGTTCACCAAGAAAGAGAAAGCTAAAAAGTAGAACAGTTTGAGAGAAAGATGAGTTCTATTTTGGATGTGATGAAATGGGAATTTTCATAGGACATGTGAGTGGAAATATCTGATAGGCTGTTGACTTGAAGCTTGGTGGGGGAAAAAGGAGGGAGGGAAGGGAAAGAGAAAGAGGGAAGACAGAGAGACAGAGACACAGAGAGAGAGAGAGACAGAGAGAATCTGGGATAGAGTGTTAGAGTGGTTTTCTTGGCATAGACCATCATTTAGAATACAATTGATATCAAATAAATAGATGAACTCATCTCAGGAGAACATGGCAGGTGAGAGAAGAGAGTCAGATGGATCCCTTCTCCAACTCTCATAAACTCATCTTTTTAAGTTGGTTTCTTGGTTAATCTGTGATATCAGTGAAGGTTTCATTTCTTCACCGAGATGGCTTTCTGCCACCAAACAGAAATGTTTCTTCTGATCTCATTTGCCTTCACTGCAGCAGTTAACATTGATTGTAACTTTGCCTTTTTAAAACTCCCTCCTTTTATGACATATGTACCTTTGTAAGTGCATTACTGAGCAAATATGGCATTTAATAAAAATTCAATAGGGGAGAGTAAGGAGGATGTTTACATCTTGGGCTCCATAGCATTTCCAGAAATTTCCTTTGGGTATCTGACTTCTTCCCTATCTCTCTTCTCAATTCTATAGCCTTGTCATTATTTCATTCAGAGCCTTTTTTTTTCTTTTTGGGTTCTATCTGCAAGCTTTTCTACCACTACCCACTACTTAATACTGTCTTCGAGTACCCCATAGTCATTAAAAGAAGGATTAAGATTTTAATTGTTCTCAGTAAAAAAAAAAAAAAATCCACCTGATACCAAAATCCATCCTTCTGTGAAGGCCCCAAGAGATTACATACAACAAATAATATTTAGCTGTTGATGTCTAAATAAAAAATATATGTACTGAGTGAGTCTTTTAAAATTTACCAACTGAATATGGAATCACGTTGATTTTTTTCTGGGACTATTTTAGCCCTTAGAGTTCATCACTCCATGCAGCTGACAGTCTGCTTTTTAATCTGGCTCTACTACAACCCTTCCTTCTTATGAAGGGAAAAAGTGTGGCTGTTGCAGGGATGTGGGGTGTGGGATTGAGGGGCATTAAAAGGAACACACACATTTGGTAAACAGCTTCCCACAGAGTTGACACTGTGATCTCTTCATTCAACATTTCATTAACAACTACAGTGTGAGTTAAATATTATTGTTCCCAATTATAGATGAGGAAAGTGAGGATCAGAGGTAGAAAGAGAGGATAGAAAGTGAGGATCAGAGGTAAGGTAGATAACTACCTTACTTTCAAGTGGAAGAGCTCAGTATGTCCTGAGCTTGACAGCCTGTGCTGCTGCCACTGAGCCATACAACATCCATAGAAAGCTATCCTTTGCAGGACCATTTCCTATTTTTTGGCCTCAAGAAAAGAAAAACAGCTTTAGTTCTGTCCTTTTGTTGTTGCTTATTTTAGACTTTCTACACATGGTAAGACTAAACTTTCCACGCCCAGAGGCTAAAGATTGGCCTGAAATATGGGTAGCCGAATAGGACTTAGGGTTCTAAATGTGTTTCTGTAAATTAGAAATCTTCTGTAGGTACGGAGAGGGTCTTCCTAAACTTATCAATTTGGAAATTTGCAAAATTATGTTTGTGCTATTTGGAAATTGCCTGTTTACTGTTAACTTCATGATTTAGCAGCTAATGTATTTTTAATTAGGCCTCAGACTATTTGGGAGAGGACATCTATAATACAGTTTTATAAATAAGTCTATAAAGCAGCCACTGTGCAGGAACATGAGCACTGGCAGCCAAGATTGCCACATTCAACCCAACATGCTACAATGTCTCTTGCTCTCAGGTGAACTTTGAAAACTGTCATGTAATTGCAGTAATTTCAAGGGCACATAAAGCTGCTTCACTATGGAAGAAGGAAGAAAGCCTATCTTAATTTCCATTTCCATTTTATTTTGTTTTGTCTTTGAGCTGGACCCTTTTCATTTACTCCGTGGATACTTTCCAATTCATAATGTTACTTTTCATGAAGGGCTTTACGGGGCAAAGCTTTGACAACCACAAAAATTTATGAATAGGCGCCAAACTAGCCAACTGCTAAAGAATAAAAAATATTCTCCTGTTAAATAAGAATAACATATCTGAATTGAGGTGCCCAAAGCAGTGATGGCAAATAAAAATTCACTGCTTTCAACATTTGTTGTTCCACTTCTCTGGTGCTTGGAAGTAGGAATGTGTTTCTGTGGCAAAGTAATATATCAGAAATCAAGACTAAAGCACAAAGAGGCACACTTTTTGGAATGATGCAATCAGAGGCACCTCATGGGGCTTTTGGGTACTGAAGTCCATTAGTCATGAGAGTTGGTCTCATTCTTTTTTTCAGAGGTCTCATTATTCAGGTAGTTCAAATGATGATAACTCCCTTTTCACCTCAATTTCAATTCCTTTAATATTTTTTAAAGATACTCTGCTAGAAGATGTAGGGGATGCAGACTGAATATGACATATTTCTTTAATTTTTTTTAAAAATTTCAATAGGATTTTGAGGAACAGGTGGTGTTTGGTTACATGAATAAGTTGCTTTTGTGAGATTTTAGTGCCCCCATCACCCAAGCAGTGTACACTGTATTCAATGTGCAGTCTTTTATCCCTCACCACCCTCCACACATTCCCCTGAGTCCCCAAAGTTCATTGTGTTATTCTTATGCCTTTTGCATCCTCATAGCTTAGCTCCCACATATGAGAAAGAATATACGATGTTTGCTTTTCCATTCCTGAGTTACTTTACTTAGAATAATGGTCTCCAATTCCATTCAGGTGGCTGCAAATGCCATTGCCATTACTTCATGCATTTTTATGGCTGAGTAGTATTCCATGTTATATATATACCACAGTTTATTTATCTACTTGTTGGTTGATGGGCATTTGGGCTGGTTCCAAATTTTTGCAATTGCAAATTGTGCTGCTATAAACGTGTGTGCAAATATCTTTTCTGTATAATCGCTTCTTTTCCTCTGGGTAGGTTCCGAGTAATGAGACTGCTGGATCAGATGTAGATCTACTTTTAGTTCTTTTTTTTTGAGATGGAGTTTCACTCTTGTTGCCCAGTCTGGAGTTCAATGGCGCAATCTCAGTTCACCACAACCTCCACCTCCCAGCTTCAAGTGATTCTCCTGCCTCAGCCTCCCGAGTAGCTGGGATTACAGGCATGTGCCACCATGCCCAGCTAATTTTGTGTTTTTTTAGTAGAGACAGGGTTTCTCCGTGTTGATCAGACTAGTCTCAAACTCCTGATCTCAGGTGATCTGCCCACCTGGGCCTCCCAAACTGCTGATATCACAGGTGTGAGCCACTGCGCCCAGCCTACTTTTAGTTCTTTAAGGAAATCTTCACACTGTTTTCTTTTTTTTTTCTTTTTCTTTTTCTTTTTTTTACTGTTTGATTGCGATATTACCCTTTGTTCTTTTTTTTTTTTTTATTATACTTTGAGTTCTAGGGTACATGTGCATAACGTGCAGGTTTGTTACATATGTATACTTGTGCCATGTTGGTGTGCTGCAACCATCAACTCGTCAGCACCCATCAACTCGTCATTTACATCAGGTATAACTCCCAGTGCAATCCCTCCCCCCTCCCCCCTCCCCATAATAGGCCCCGGTGTGTGATGTTCCCCTTCCCGAGTCCAAGTGATCTCATTGTTCAGTTCCCACCTATGAGTGAGAACATGCGGTGTTTGCTTTTGTGTTCTTGTAATAGTTTGCTAAGAATGATGGTTTCCAGCTGCATCCATGTCCCTACAAAGGACACAAACTCATCCTTTTTTTATGGCTGCATAGTATTCCATGGTGTATATGTGCCACATTTTCTTAATCCAGTCTGTCACTGATGGACATTTGGGTTGATTCCAAGTCTTTGCTATTGTGAATAGTTGTGCAATAAACATATGTGTGCTTGTGTCTTTATAGCAGCATGATTTATAATCCTTCGGGTATATACCCAGTAATGGGATGGCTGGGTCATATGGTACATCTAGTTCTAGATCCTTGAGGAATCGCCATACTGTTTTCCATAATGGTTGAACTAGTTTACAATCCCACCAACAGTGTAAAAGTGTTCCTATTTCTCCACATCCTCTCCAGCACCTATTGTTTCCTGACTTTTTAATGATCACCATTCTAACTGGTGTGAGATGGTATCTCATTGTGGTTTTGATTTGCATTTCTCTGATGGCCAGTGATGATGAGCATTTTTTTCATGTGCCTGTTGGCTGTATGAATGTACCTCAAAATAATAAGAGCTATTTATGACAAACCCACAGCCAATATCATACTGAATGGGCAAAAACTGGAAAAATTCCCTTTGAAAACTGGCACAAGACAGGGATGCCCTCTCTCACCACTCCTATTCAACATAGTGTTGGAAGTTCTGGCTAGGGCAATTAGGCAAGAGAAAGAAATCAAGGGTATTCAGTTAGGAAAAGAAGAAGTCAAATTGTCCCTCTTTGCAGATGACATGATTGTATATTTAGAAAACCCCATTGTCTCAGCCCAAAATCTCCTTAAGCTGATAAGCAACTTCAGCAAAGTCTCAGGATACAAAATTAATGTGCAAAAATCACAAGCATTCTTATACACCAGTAACAGACAAACAGAGAGCCAAATCAGGAATGAACTTCCATTCACAATTGCTTCAAAGAGAATAAAATACCTAGGAATCCAACTTACAAGGGATGTAAAGGACCTCTTCAAGGAGAACTACAAACCACTGCTCAGTGAAATAAAAGAGGACACAAACAAAGGGAAGAACATACCATGCTCATGGATAGGAAGAATCAATATTGTGAAAATGGCCATACTGCCCAAGGTAATTTATAGATTCAATGCCATCCCCATCAAGCTACCAATGAGTTTCTTCACAGAATTGGAAAAAACTGCTTTAAAGTTCATATGGAACCAAAAAAGAGCCCGCATCTCCAAGACAATCCTAAGTCAAAAGAACAAAGCTGGAGGCATCATGCTACCTGACTTCAAACTATACTACAAGGCTACAGTAACCAAAACAGCATGGTACTGGTACCAAAACAGAGATATAGACCAATGGAACAGAACAGAGTCCTCAGAAATAATACCACACATCTACAGCCATCTGATCTTTGACAAACCTGAGAGAAACAAGAAATGGGGAAAAGATTCCCTATTTAATAAATGGTGTTGGGAAAATTGGCTAGCCATAAGTAGAAAGCTGAAACTGGATCCTTTCCTTACTCCTTATACGAAAATTAATTCAAGATGGATTAGAGACTTAAATGTTAGACCTAATACCATAAAAATCCTAGAGGAAAACCTAGGTAGTACCATTCAGGACATAGGCATGGGCAAAGACTTCATGTCTAAAACACCAAAAGCAATGGCAGCAAAAGCCAAAATTGACAAATGGGATCTCATTAAACTAAAGAGCTTCTGCAAAGCAAAAGAAACTACCATCAGAGTGAACAGGCAACCTACAGAATGGGGGAAAATTTTTGCAATCTACTCATCTGACAAAGGGCTAATATCCAGAACCTACAAAGAACTCAAACAAATTTAGAAGAAAAAAACAAACAACCCCATCAAAAAGTGGGCAAAGGATATGAACAGACATTTCTCAAAGGAAATCTCCACACTGTTTTCTATAGTGGTTGTACTAGTTTACATTCCCACCAGCAGTGTAAAAGTGTTCCCTTTTCACCACATCCATTCCAACATCTATTATTTTTTAATTTTTTTCTATTATAGCCATTCTTGCAGGAGTGAGGTAATATTGCATTGTGGTTTTTATTTGCATTTCCCTGATAATTAGTGATGTTGAACATCTTTCCATATGCTTCTTGGCCATTTGTATATCTTTTGAGAATGTATATTCATGTCCTTAGCCCACTTTTTTTATAGGATTTTTTTTTTCTTGCTGATTTGCTTGAGTTCTTTGTAGTTAATATCACATATTTCTTAATTTTCAGAGTTTTGTAATCTAGGGATAGAAACACTCAATTTTTAGTTTTGTAATTCATTTGTCATTCAGGTAACTACAAGGCAGAATGGCATAAGGAAAGGTCCATTAATATAATAGACATAGAATATTTGGAAAATAAGGGATAGAAATAGTGATTCTAACAGTATAAAATCTGGGGTGGAGAAGGTGAAATCTGACCAAGTCTTTGAAGACTTTGTGCAGAAGATGGAGAGAGGAATAGTTAGGGCAGATGCAATTGTGTGATCAAAGGAGTATGAATTGGATAGTCTGAAATCATATAGTTGGATATAAATTTGGATGGAAATCTGAGGTTGCTAAAAGTATTGCATAAATGAAAGATAATACCAGAGTACAATAAGAGTTTTCAGAATTGTATTTTCTGATTTTGAGACTCTGGATATAATTTAATAACTTTTTTCTCCAATATTCTCAATAGTTTTTGGTACTAGATTTTACATTTTAATGTATACTTTGTTTTTATTATTTTTTCCTAAAATAAATTATGTCCAGTGTAGTACACTGTCAGTTCATGCTTTTCCTATGGAAATACATTATAACTGGTTTTCTTGTTTTCCCTTTTGCTCTCCTGTAACTTTTTTTCCAGTACAGTAGCCACAGTGACCATTTAAAAATATAAAGCAAATTTCTTCACTCTTTTGCTTCAAACTTTTGAGTGGATTTCCATCAGTCTATTTTAAAATATAGATTAATGAACATCTAGAAGACTTTAAAGAGAAACTAAGCTATTTGTGATGTATAAGGGAAAAGAGTTTGATACTTCTGAAAGAACTTTCTTTATGATCCATAAAGCAAGACTTCCTGCCAGGGGTTCAGTATGTAATGTGTAATAGTAATAGCCCATCACCACTAGGCAGTGCTTCAAGGACACACACACATACACACACACACACACACACACACACACACACACACACACACACACTCCTTGTCACTATTATATGCATAAGGTGCTAGTATCATCTCTATTGTATAGGTAAGAAGGCAATGGCACAGAGAATTTGTATCTAAAAATCCAGACAAACCTTAGCCAAACTGGTGATCCCCAGTTTCATGGTCTTCTAATTTTGTGATCCCACTGACTGCAGATCAGTGGTGTCTGCAAGACATTTTTCACTCGTCATTTCTTGATTTCTATGCCTTTCTACTAAGTTCAATTTGCTATTTACTTAAGTCTATCTAGAGTGAAAATCTGTGGGAGTGGTAATTTTCTTAGTGTTTGTCTAAAAATGTGTTTATTTTGCCCACATATTTTGAATGATGATTTAATAGGATATAGAGCTCTAGACTAAGATATTTTCCCCCAGCACCATGAAATATTATTTTTGGATGCTAGCTCCTGTTACTGCAGTTGAGAAATCTATTGTTTTTCTAATTGATTTGTTTTTCCTCTCTGGCTACTCTTAGTTATTTTAAAAATTTTATTGATGTATAAAATACACATAGGAAGTGCACAAATCATAAGTGTACAACTCTTAATTTTGATATAAATACATACTTAACCACTCAGATAAAGGTTTAAAAACATTTCTAGTATTCAGATTGTTCCCTTATGTCCCTTCTCAGTCAACATCCACCCTTTTCCCTCTAGCACTTGGAACTCTCTCCTTTTTTAAAATCATAAGCTCATATCTGCACTCAATTTTTTTTGCCATTTTATCCAGCATTTCTAGACGTTTATAGATGTAAGTTTTTCAAGTGATCTTACTTGAAATATGACCTTAAGTAGAAGTCTCAGATAAAGGTTATTTCCCATTGCACTTAAAACAAAATCTCACCTACTTAACCTAGCCCACATTGTTCTGTATGAACTGGCTCCTGTGCACCCCTTGAACCTCATTTCATACAACTCCCTTCCTCATTCAAGCAGCAGTGGCCTCCTCTCTGTTGCAGAGTACAACAAGCCCTTTCCTAACACCAGGCCTTGTATTTGCTGTCCCTCTGCTTAGAATCTTTTTTTCTGCAGTTCACCCTTCAAGTTTACCATGGCTAGTTTACCCTTCAAGTCAGACTTCAATGTCAGTGCCTCAGTGTCCGCCTCAGTGTCCTCCTCAGTGTGACCTTAATCTCTTCTCATCACTCTATATATTTCTTTCACAGCACTTATCACAGTCTATATCTTAATTGGTAATTTATTTGTATACTTCTTTAAAAAATCAGCTTTTATTTTAGATCTAGGGAGTATACGTGTAGGATTGCTACATGGGTATATTGGACCCAGGTAGTGAGCATGGTACCCACTCCCTCCTGCCTCATTCTAGTAGTTGACAGTGTCTATTGTCCTCAGGTTTATGTATATGTGTGCTGAATATTTAGCTCCCACTTATATAAATAAGAACATGTGGTATTTGGTTTTCTTTTCCTGTGTTAATTCACTTAGGATTATGGCCTTCAGCTGCATCCATGTTGCTGCAAAGGATGTGATTTCCTTATTTTTTATGGCTGTATAGTATTCCATGGTGTAGGGGGCATCACATTCATCACAACTTGAATTTATACTATAAGGCTACAGTAATCAAAACAGCATGGTATGAGTATAAAAGCAGACACACAGACCAATGGAACAGAATGGAAAACTCAGAAATAAAGTCATACACCTACAACAATATGATCTTCAACAAGGTTGACAAAGACAAGTAATGGGGAAAGAACTCCCTATTTAATAAATGGTGCTGGGATAACTGGCTAGCCATACACAGAAGAATGAAACTATAACTGTACCTTTCATCATATACACAAATTAACTCAAGATATCATTTCTTTTTCAAAAATTTAATTCTGTAATTTTTTGTTTCTGACTGCTTGTCTATCTCAAATGTCAGCTCTCTGAAATTAGGCACATTATCTGATTCATAACTATGTGATTCATCACTACTGTATTCCTGGAGATTAGTGGAGTAGATGTTTTATTAATGTTTTCTAAATAAATGAATGAAGTAACTTTTGTAGCTTCAGAAAATTTTGACTCCAAAGAACATATATGTTACATATGCTTGGCCACTAAACACTTAAGAGTCTGTTCTCACACTGTGAACCAGATTCCTCCGGTGCTTAAGGCACGGCTTACGAGGCAAGTTAGACACCTTCTGAAATCTGGGCCAATTGTTGCAAGTTAATGATAGACCATTTAATAGACTAGCAAAGAAATGTATTAGGTTGGTGCAAAAGTAATTGTGGTTTTTACCATTAACTTTCAATGGTATCTCAAAAGATATCAAAATGGCAATATTTCTGGGGTGGTTCATAAACAATCTAAGCCCCATTGATGTTGGCTCCCACTAACCCTTGTTATCTCACCCCCAACCTGCCTTCTGGGTCTAATTTTAAACTTAAGTTCTGTTTCTCCCTTATCTCTCTGTTCCTCATAAAAGCCACCAGCCCATTTATTGCTATCAAGTTTTTAAACTATTTCTGCATTTCAAATAGAGTCTTGAAAATTCCTTTCGTAAATCAGGAGGGTTATCTGCCATTTTCTAAGCAGCTGATTTAAGAGAATTGGATGTATAATTGTGCCAGGTCCTTAGACAGCTCATTATTTATGCAGGCTTATATTTTATTGCTTCAAGAAAACTGTACAAAAGCAAAATCACAAATTCCAGCAGCATACCAAAGTGACTGCATTGAATGTAGATATTAATCTTTGCATTCTCCGATCTCTTACATGCAAAGCCATTTGTGAAAACAAAGATAGCATGGAAGCTTCTTAATGAATATTTGTCCAGTGAACATATGGATAACAACATTTTGATATTTTCAATCCAGGTGATAGAGCTTTCTTTTTCCCTCTACTCTCTCAGATGTCTCTGGTGGAGTCAATTGTTAATTGGTCAATATTTTAAATATTTATTGTACCTTTACTATGTGTTTAGCAATGGGACAGGGCTATTATGTGCAGGGGGAGGAGAGTGGCATCAGTGAGGAGGTAGAGACAAAGCTTTAAGACAACGTGTTTTTACATGAAGATAAGAGAACAAAATAGTAGTCATTCAGCAAATATTTATTAAGTACCTATCATGTATTAGGTATTGTCTTAGACATTGGAGGTACATTCTCAATTCTCATGGACTTTAAATGCTAGTGGAGTGAGAAAAACGTTTAGCAAAAATATTGGTAAATTAAATGATATATTATATGATGATAAATATTAAGGAGTAAAATAAAGGAGTGAGGAAGTATAGGGTATTCAAAGAATGGAGGCCGATAATTTAAATAGGGTGGTCTGGGAAAGGGACAGTGAGAATGTGATACTTGAGCAAAGACTTGGGAGAAGGTGCAGGTGATGTGGATATCACAGGAGTTTATGGTTGTAGAAAAATTTAATATTAAGCAGATCATTTGTATTTGTTTCTAAATCTAATAAATAAATAAGAAAATAAATAAATAAGCAAAAAATCTTGAAACCTCTATGAATACTGTCAAATCAGCCTGATTATAGTATACGGGTCTGCTCTGCTATTCCTTTACAATCCTGTTCTTGCATCCAGTTGAGGTGATATCTGGCTGAGCAGATGGACTGCTAATAAGCTTGAGTTCTATTGTGCCATCGGAATCTTCTTCTTCTCTGTAACATTAGATGTGTCACAAGGTGAGTCAGGGAGCTGGTGAGGCAGATGGCACCTGGGTCTCACTGCAGTTGCATTAGGCAATGTCCTATGCATGCGTATGGAAGTGCAGACAGACAGTGCAGGAGGGTGGGAGGAAACCAACTACCCAGATAATTTTCACTAGGAATCTTCTCACGGCAGAAAACTGGAAGGTTGACCACCTTATATTTCTTTCTTCATGACAATGAGGATCTCCAGAGTTTTATAGCCTAAGAAATATGTTTTAAGAGGCAACTTCTCCAAGAAGATTTCTCTAAAGAAGACTTTTTGTTTGCTCTCTTAGACTGGTTCAGGTGTGACTTTACTACAACTTTCTAAACTTCTGCTGAATTCTGCTCTTTTCACCTCTGTACAGGAAAGGGCAGGCCTTGTTGACTATAGGATTGCTATGAAACTTTTAAAAAAGTTACCCAAAGGTGGTGTCTGTCTTCCAGAATGTGGAATATAATACTACTTTAATTTGGCCATCTCTGACGATGGAAATAGGGAAGGGAGTTGGTATCATAAGGAGGAATTTTGATGTTATTTTTTCTACCACTTGCATATGATGAATGGACAATTATAGGTATTCCAAGTTAGTCATAGGATCCAGTTATTCTCATAAAATTCAAATGGTGTACCTAGAAGTCAAGTTTTTTTTTTTTCCCATAAAATATTGGGAAGTATTTACTTGTTTTATTGTTTTTGTTGTTTTGTTTTGTTTTTGGAGACAGTGTCTTGCTCTGTTGCCTAGGTTGGAGTGCAGTGGTGCTATCACAGCTGACTGAAGCTTCTATCTCCTGGGTTCAAGCTATCATAGCACTTTAGTCTGCTGAGTAGCTATGACTGCAGGTGTGCACCACCACACCCAGCAAGTCTTTATTTTTTGTAGAGACAGGGTCTCACTATGTTGCTTAAGCTGGTCTAGAACTCCTGGACTCAACTGATTCTCCTTCCTTGGCCTCTCAAAGTGCTGGGAGTACAGGTGTGAGTCACTGCACCTGGCCAGAAAGATTTATATATTATATTTTATGATATCTACAAAGGGAAACTTTTGCTAGAAGAAAATATGACTATTAGGCAATCATTCATGTCCCAAATTGCAATTACTAGAATCAAAAAGGATGGGGAGAAATAAACATATGTTGAAAACTTTCTATGTATTGGGTGTTTTCCATATATGGTCATTTATTTAAACTTCACAAAATCCCCATGAGGAAGGCATTGTCCTCAATTGATGGGTAGGAGAGTTTAAGAAACTTTCCCAAGGTCACACATTAAGAAAGAGGTAGAGTCTGAGTTGAATCCAGATCTGTTTGACTCGAAACTTCTTCTGACTGTGTTATTTCCTCTCCCCATGGATGGTGCTTTCTGACTTTCCCGTTAGTACCATTAGTACTTGTTTTACATATTTTATTGTTTGTGGCAGATAGTAGGTATTATGTGCCAACAATTCATTAAAACATTATAACATAAAACAATTATTTATAAAACAATATAATATAAAAATAGTATTAACTTTCTGTAGTAGTTATCTATTGCTATGTAAAAATTATCTCAATTGGGTAATAATGATGTGTCAATGTAAGTTCATCAATTGTAACACACGTAACACTCTGGTGGGGGATATTGGCAATGGGGGAGGCTCCATGCACACTTGGAGGGAGAAAGGATATGTGGGATATTTCTGTACCTTCCTCTCAATTTTACTGTGAATGTGAAACTGCTAAAAAATGAAATCTTAAAAAAATTTTGGAACGTATTTACCCCAAAACATAGCAAGTAATGGCAATGAATATTTATCACTTTCTAAGACTTAGGAATCAGAGAGTGACTTAGGTGGGTGATTCTGACTCAGGATCCCTTATAAGGTTGCATTCAAGCTGCTGGCTGGGGCTGCAGTCATGTGAGGGCTTGTCTGGGGCAGGAGGGCCCATGTGTAGGGTGGCTGTGAGCAAGAAGCCCCAGTGTTTTGCCACTTGAGCCTCTCACTAGGTTACTTATGACATGGCAGCTAGTTTTCCCCAGACCATGTGCTGTAAGAGAGAAAGAGAGTATGCAAGCTGGAAGCTGTCCTGTGTTTTACAATCTGATTTTGGAAGTGATATTTCATCACTTCTGTGGTATTCTGTTGGTCAGTCTGGGAAAGGACTATACAGAGGTATGAATAATAGGAGACTACCTGTGAGCCATCCTGGAAGTTGGCTATCACGTTCTACAATTTTAATACTTTTTCTTGGTTGAGAATTGGGAAAAAAGTCTTCCATGAATTGTCTTTTTGGGCACCTTTTGCCCCCTTTTTCCATGATAATATTTAAAGGTTATCTAATTTGATCATTCTCTAGTTATCTTAGTATTAAGCACATGTGCTGGAAAGAACTTTGATTATTACTTTTGTAGGGACTATTCAGGCTTCATATCCTGAATACTCTTTATAGAAAGAGATTCTTATCCTGTATCTTATTTTAACTCTAACCCTAACCCCAAACCTAAGCATCATATGCCCGCAAATTGCCTCAATAATGTTTCAAAAAATTCAATAATATCTGATCAAATATAGGGCCATCTTTCTATTCTGGAGTATATTTTCTATTACTCTTTGACTGCGGCAATTTTTGTTTTATCTCCAATTGTCTCAGAGTTGAAGCTGGCAAAGGGAGAGTAAATATTCTTCCCCAGTGGAATGCACTCTGCTATTTAGACCATGTGCATTTGGTTTAATACATAAGTGACCAGTGAATGAACATGAACTGATTGTCTTTAAATGACAGCTCCATCTTCTCAGGTCCAAAAGACCATGTATGTCACTGTGGTAGACATTGTAGCTTCTCCCTTCCCATCTCAAGTGGAAGTTTTTACATCTCAACTCTTCTCTACACCTGAGTAGAGAAGAGCTCCAAGGTGACCATTATCGCTCAGCAGCGTAGGTAACTCACTCTAGGGGTTCTAGTGTCAGCTTTTTACAAAGCTCTCTGGCCTCTCAAACAGAGTAGTCCAGAAGCCCATATCAAGAATATTTTATCTTATTATTTGTCAAAGTTCTACAGAATCTTGGAAGGTGGGAAAACACTTGTTTTAAAATGCACATTTTTAGACCTTCTCCAGATATTCTGAATACGAATCTCTGTAATTTGGTGGGTAGGGAGACTCAGACTGTATTTGTGATTTTTTTTCTTTTTGAGAAAGGGTCTCTCAGTGTCACCCAGGCTGGAATGTAGTGGCATGATCATAGCTCACTGCACCCTCAGCCTCCCAGGCTTAAGCAATCCTCCCACCTCAGCCTCCTGAGTAGCTGGGATTATAGGTGCACACCACCACTCCTGGCTAATTTTTGTCTTTTTGTAGAGATGCGGTTTTGTCATGTTGCTAAGGCTGGTGGTTTTTAATTTAAATAATACATTTATTAAAATGAAATTTCATACAAAGAATTTACCCTTTTAAAGTTTACAATTCATTGGTTTTCAGTATATTCAGAAAGGTCTGCAACCATCCCCAGTAATTAATTTCAGAACATTTTTCATCACCCCTGGAAGAAACCTTGAACTCATTAGCAATCACTTCCCGTATTCCCTCTCCCTAACTCCTGGCAACCACGAATTTACTTTCTGTTTCTATGATTACCTATTCTGGTTATTTTATATAAATGAAATAATACAATATGTGTGGACTTTTTTGACTGGCTTCTTTTGCTTAGCATAATGATTTCAAAGTTCATCAATGTTGAATCATAAATCAGTACTTCATTCCTTTTTATTGCCCAATAATAATCCATTGTATGGATAATAGTATACTCTGTTTATCCATTCATCAGTTGGTGGACATTTGGTTTGCTTCAACTTCTAGCCATTACGAATGCGATGAACATTCATGTATAAGTTTTGTGTGGAAATGTTTTCAGTTCTTTTAGATATTGTTGTGGCCTAAATTATGCCCTCCCCACCAATTAACATGTTGAATTCCTAACCCCAGTACCTCAGAACATGATTACATTTGGATATAAGGGTTTCAAAGAGGTGATTAAGTTAAAATGAGGCCATTAGGGTGGGCCTGAATCCAATCTGATGGGTGTTCTTATAAGAAGAGATCATGACCACAGAGAGATACCTAGGGTGCACATACACAGAGAGATGAACATATGAAGAGGTGGCAAGAGGGCAGCCAGCTGCAAAGCAAGGAGAGAGGCTCCAGGAGAAACCAGTTCTGGTTGGCACCTTGAACTTAGTTTTCCAGCTTTCAGAACTATGAGAAAATAAATTTCTGTTGTTTAAGCGACCCAGTCTATAGTATTTTGTTTTGACAGCCCTAGCAAACGAATATGGGTATACAGCTAGAAGTGGAATTGCTGCCTTATCTGGTAACTGTATATTTAACATTTCGAGGAATTGCCATATTACTTTCCAAAAATTTCACCATTTTACAATCCAATTTCTTCACATCCTTGCCAACACTTGTTATTGTCTGCTTTAAAATTTTTTTTAGCCATCTTAGTGGGTATGAAGTGGTATCTCATTGCAATTTTGACTTACATTTCTCGAATGACTCATGATGTGTGCATTTTTTTCTTGTATGCTTATGTTTTAAAACAAGGTTCACAAGTAATTTTTATTCATTCCAAAGTTTGAGAATTGGTGTTGCAGATTTATCATAATTCAAAGTTGTTACCTAGCTTAAACCCTTGATCTGGGACTTTAGTTGTCCAAATCAAAGTGACCTATGCTATAGTGTGGTCAGTATAAAATATCCATGTTAAAGATAACTTATGAGTAGGCCAATCAGTCCTTAGGAGTATATGTGATGTGACCTCAGAAACTTCACACTAGTTTGTTTTCTTGCCTACATCTGTGACATTTAACCTCTAAGAGCAGTATGTGGCAAAGTTCACTTTGTCTTAGGAGCTAGTGAGTGGGAAAGAGAAGCCATCCTTGTGTGATATCCTGAGTGTGACCCTTGTTACCACTGGAGACACGACCATCACTGTGCCCCCTCATGGATTAACTACAGGGTGGCTGAGCCTTTAGAAGCAGTTCGGCATCCCCTAGTTTGGACTTACTACTTTATCCAGGTCCAGCTTCTGCTTTTGGCTTCATTCACCTTTTGAATTTACATTCTTTTTTTGTCCAATTCTGAGAAACGTAGGTGTTTCCAAATTTACACTCTCTAAATGTAACTGAGTGTTGATATAACCTGGCTCTGAAATACGTTTGAGAGTCTGGGAAACAAAAAGTTGGGCGATCTTTTTGAGGAAATGCTGGGCAGTAGTTTTTACCTGTCTCTCTAAGTTAAATGTTCTTATAAATAAGCAAGAAAATTCCTTTAAAATTAAGTGCTGTGTAAGAAAACTGGATGGAAATATGTCACTTTTATTCCTCCTCACCATTGCTAGATTAGAGTGTGTCACTTACCTGCATGTTGGGGTCTTGAGGTACTGAGAAGGGAAATCAAGTTCTGCTCTCTCTCCATGAACTTTCAGTTCAGTAGGCTGCCACTTTTAACAGCAGCAATCCTAAACCCCTGAAAATGCAGTATTATTAGTTTGAAATTTCTAGGCAAGTTTTAAAAAAAGATTTAACAATTTTGGGCAATTTCTACACATTTATATTATATAGATTGTTATTTCTTACTCCTGCTATTAAATATCTGGCATAAAAGCAGGGATGTTAAATCTTTGCATTTCAGAGCTCAGCTCAACAAACCTGGTGAAGTTTCATAACAACAAGTGGAATGCTAGTCTGTTAGTTTTCAGCAAAATGTGATCTCTTTGTTATGATGCTTTTTAGTGATAGTTTCTCTGTAAGGCAGTCCTTGGTATTATCTGAACATAATTAAGCTTTACTTTTGCTTTGTCACAATTAAAGTAAAATAGAAGATAAAATCTGGCTTGATATCTGTTAGAGTTGTTAGATTTTCATTTCCGTCCTCTTTTTCTATTTGTGGAAAATTCTCCATTCTCCCACCATTCTCCTCCTAAAGACGCTTCAAGGGCCCTTTCTTCCTTTTCCCACCCTCTGGCATTGAGGATAAACTAGATCCCAAGATTCAGCAGCTACCTCAGCTGCCTAGGAGCAAGCTCAAGATTTTTGGACTTTAGATTGAAAGGCTTAATGGACTTCCAAAGGGGAGAGATTTAACCGGTAGTTGGACACATGGACAACACATTTATTTTACAAAGCTAGACAATGAAAACAATATATCAACTCAATGTTTCTGTTTCAGTAGCAAAATATTTGCAAGCATTATGTAATAAAATATGAAATAATATAGAAGTAACCTGATAGATAATTTGTACATAATGTTCTAGTAATGTCTAAGGAAAGTGGTAACATCAATCCAAATTACAGAATTATCATAATAGTTTAGTTATATGAAAAGACTGTTAACATTTCATTGGTCACCACTGATAATCTCTTTTTATTAGATTTATATTTAACAGTGATTAAGTATCACAATGTGCTGGCAACCGAATAGAATAAGGGCTCAGAAATTGTTCCTCTCCAGTGATCTTATAATCTTGCCTTATACCCATGAATTTTCTTTTTTATTTCTTTTGTATGGACCATGGAACAGTTTGCATTATTACTGATCATAAATTCTGCCGTGATGAGATTAGT
This sequence comes from Macaca nemestrina, assembly GCF_043159975.1. Lineage (NCBI taxonomy): Eukaryota > Metazoa > Chordata > Mammalia > Primates > Cercopithecidae > Macaca > Macaca nemestrina. The sequence goes on along the minus strand of NC_092131.1, from coordinate 82,963,765 downwards.
TTTATAGATGTAGAATCAATAATACTTGAACACATTTGCAGCTGTGTACTGCCCAGTATTGCTCATTAATGGCTTTAAAAGAATCAGTGCATTTTGCTAGAAGCAAAGATAATGAGCCATTGATTATCCCTGCACAGCACAATTTACAGCCCATTTTATTTTTAATGCAACGTTAAATTAATTTGTAAAAGATCAGAAGCATTGCTTTATTTTCAAGCTGTGATTAAAGAGTTATTGAACTTTTCATAGAGAGCATTAATCAATTCTCATCTGTTCTGATTTTCCCAGAGTTCTCTGAAAATAAAGATGAATAGCTTGTGATTACCCACACTTATTGTGAGGTAGCAAACATGGAGGAGAAAACATCCTTATGGGGTTCATCTCTATGTGATGGAATTTGTCAGGAAGGGTTCTAGTCCATGGAATTTTTCCTTAAGTTCAGATTATGACTATATTCTAGATCAATGAGTGGGGATGGAAATTTCACTGGAGTTTTAACTAAAAGCACCTTGAAGAATATGAAGATACATATAAGGTAAGGTATGCATGTGTATTAGTTAGTTCTTGTACTGCTGTAAAGAAATACCTGGTCAGTCACAGTGGCTCATGCCTGTAATCCCAGCACTTTGGGAGGCCAGTGTGGGTGGATCACTTGAGGTCAGGAGTTTGAGACCAGCCTGGTCAATATGGTGAAACCCTGTCTCTTCTAAAAATACAAAAATCACACCCAAGTGTTGTGGCACACATCTGTAATCCTAGCTACTTGGGAGGCTGAGTCAGGAGAATTGCTTGAACCCAGAAGCAGAGGTTGCAGTGAGCTGATATCATGCCACTGAACTCCAGCCTGGGTGACAGAGTGAGACTCTGTCAAGACCTGAGACTGAATAATTTATAAAGAAAAGAGGTCCACAGTTCCACAGGCGCTACAGGAAGCATGGCTGAGGAGGCCTCAGGAAACTTACAATTATGGCAGAAGGTGAGTGGGAAGCAGGCACATCTTGCAAGGCCAGAACAGAAGGAAGAGAGTGAAGGGCAGGTGCTACACACTTTTAAACAACCAGATCTCATGAGAATTCACTCACTATCACAAGAACAGCAAGGGGGAAATCTGCCCCCATGATCCAGTCTCCTCCTACCAGGCCCTGCCTCTAACACTGGGGATTAAAATTCTGTATGAGATTTGGGTGGAAACACAGATCCAAACCATATCAGCATGATTCATGCTTTTCCATTGGAATGGTGTATGATTTAACTATGCTCACCTACCTCTATTCTTTCTTCTTAAATGTCTTTTAAACTCACTTTAAAAATATTTACAAACTCATATAGTTTTTACTTTCTTTATCATTTATTAGCAAACTTCTATCCTTAACTGAGTCTAGCTAAATTAGATATTAAATGTACAGAAGGACTAACATCATTTTGGTGAATTGCTTAGGCCACTAAAATGACCTTCAGACACCTGTTTGACTTCAGAACTAAAGGACTGCTTTATATTCTCAATGAAGTACTTCATAGTAGATACTAGGGAGAAATTATAGGAAAATGAGATGAACTGAGTAGAAGAAAGTGCTATATAGAGTCAGATGTTACAATTTTTGATTAGATGGTAATAGAACTCTAATAGGAAAGACAAAACTGTTGAATCTGGGAATTAGCAGGATGTAGAGGCTTCTTAATTACAGTGGGAAGAATAGATTTAGAGGGGCTAAGAACAACCACTAGACTTTCCTATTAAGGAAAGGGCAAGTTCTAGAATGGTTGGGATAAGAAAATTATCCTGTAAGGGCTAGAAGAAGGTCCATGTTAAATTTAGTATCCAAGGAATAAAGTCAATCAGGCAAGCAATTACATTAGGGGACAGAAACAGGCTATCGAAATCCAAATAGTTGGTCAAAATCCAGAAATGGGGAATCAGGGACAAGCTGATCTTACGGGCCCCGAGGGACAGTTAGGGAGAAACTATGAGCTAAGGATTCCAATCCCTACTTATCAGAACTAAGTAGCAGTCCTGTTTAAAGTTAGAATAAATTTAGTGGTGATGTTCACCCACCATCAGGTGTCTACTACACATGCTTTGGCAGGTCTGATTTGTTGGATTAGATAACAGGGACATAGGGCGAACTTTAGGGACCTAGAGATGACCTATGGAGAGTGAAATGTCTTCAAATAATACTATCAGGAAACACTAATGAAAGTGTTTAGAGGCTGGCCCAGTAAGTAGGTAGTCATCCAGAGATGTGGTTCAATGACCGATGAAAGGATCATCTGCTTCAAAATGGCTCTTTGACTGGCTTGTTGTCTGATTCAGTATCTTCAAACCTTCCCTGACTCCCCACCACTTGCTTTCTCTCTCTTTCTCCTAGATTTTATTTACTTTTTGAATTATTGCTTCTGAAATATAGATGTTTTGCTTGGGTTAAAAGTCTTAATGGTTTGAGGTTGACATGTTTTAGACTGAGGCACAGAGAGAATAAGACACAGAACAGATTTGCTTTGTGTAGGGTAGGAGAGGACAGAATAAATTAGACACTTAGGTAGATATCTCCACAGATTGCAAGCTTGGGTTAAAAGTAGTGAGTGGTGCTGAACATCTGGGGAATTGTGAAGGCCCTTGTTGCTCTGAGGGAGTGGAGAAATTCCAATAAAGGAATGCAGAGATTTGGTAAGGGCAAACTTCAGTTACCTTAAAATGTTGTCCACGACTGTTCTGTATAACAGTAAATCAACAGGTTAAGTAAGGTTTATATTGGAAGGAAAGATGGGTTGCGACTCTTTCTGTGTGTGTATGTTTTTGTGTGTGTGTTGTAGTTCAAAACAAATACATAAATAAATGGAATGAGATTGAAATCCACAAATGGGAAGGCAGTGGGATGCACTAACATGAGAGGCACTAACAGGTCACATGGGAACTGTTCAGGTAGTGGTGTTGTCAGAGTCAGATGTGTAGATTCCTAGGTAAAGGGAAGGCATGGTTAGGCAAAGAAAAACGAGGGTCACGTAAGGTTATATGCATATTAAAAGGATGTAGTGAGGTGTGCTTTAAGGAATTGTAATAAGTGACTTAAGGAGAAATTGATACAAGATTGAGGAAGTGTTCAGTATTTATAGATTCAGGATATGGGGCTATAAGTTATGTAAAATATTTGTAGTAGCAAAGGGCTTGAATGAAATCATTGTACTTGTTCAGCTTTGAACCCAGATCATTGCTATTATCCTTTCTGTGTCAAATAGAGGTATATGCTGTTTTAGGAAAACTGAATATACAGCGGTATGTATTCATATATATAAACATACATATGGGAGGTGATTTGTTACTTTAGAAAAGGGTTCATTTCAGCATTGAGCACACCTTCTTGGGTGACTGTTGCCTTTGAACTGGCATGGCCATAGGGGAAATCTGATCCAAACTCTTACCAAGGCGGGGAGCCCATCCATAGCAAATCTGTTACATAGGTATTGCCTTTGTGTTAACACTTCACAGTATGCAGTAAAGAAATTACTTTCTCAGTTTTACAGATGGGAAACTAAAGTAAGAAGATATCTAAAGTTATTTAGCAAACTACCCCCTGATTTCTAATTCAGAGCTCTTCCCAGCTGGCTCTCCAGTTGCTCATCTTCTACCAGTGTTATCAGATGCCTCTTTGCTCTGAGACCTTCCATTAGATGGGGTATTACTGAGGCAACTGGAAGTTGATGTAGCTTTGGGCTCAGCCCTGGGTTCAAACATTGTCTCTGTCATCTATTAGCTACAATTAACTAAACCTCTTTGAGTCTATCTGTTCTCTTTTAAAATGGAATCAAATGTCTACTTTAGTTTTTTCTACAAGGATTAAGCGAGATAATGAATATAAACTGCCTAGGACAGTTCCTGATACTTAGTAGGTGCTCAAAAATGTTTGATTGCTTGCTCTACATATGCCTCAGTTGTTCACTTTGTCTATGAATACATGCAGAGCTATCTTAATGACAGACTAATGTCTGCAACGACATGTCCTTTCTAAATATATAGTTCATTTCTTTTTAACACATGCCATTCATCTAAGCCTCTCTGTAGGCTCTAAAAGATTCATACAATTCTTGATTTTGACATATTTCTAGCAATCATTTTGAATTAGAGATTAATGTTTGAACTGCTGCAGAACTTTGCATAGGAATTTGACTTATTTGTCTTATGCCTTAACTGAAATAAACTTGATATTAGACCTTTGCTTAAGTTAGCTGAATTAATTCTGCTTTAATTCAAGTTCATCTCTGCAGTGGAAAATGACAGGCATTATTGAGTTATATACACTTCTCATCCTTGCAGGAGCAATTTAATACACTGCAGAGCCTGTCAAATTTCAATTCAAGGTTGAATGACTAATGCATAAAAGTCAATTCCATATCCTATCACAGATAAAGCCGGTTATTTCTTTTTATCAAGTAGATGGGGATGCTATTTGGATCTAAGGTAGTAAAGGTTTGAAACTTCAAGCTTTGCAAAGTTACAGGAGATGTGAGTGTGTGGAAAACTAGGGAGTTTCAGGAGTAGCATCTGCCTAAAGAAATGAATGAACACAGAGAGAGTTTGACTTGGTCATTTTGTCCTTTATGCAAGTACAATTTCCATAGCTTTTGAATTTAGTAGCAAACTTAACACAAAGCCAAGAGCTGGAGGAATAAGAAAAGTTTTCTAAGGCTCTTACTTTCCGGCAATGCTGCTGTAATCTAAATTTATATGTGGGTATGTATGTGCATGTGTACGTATGCATGTATATGTGTATGTGCATACATGTATGTCTGTGTGTGTATGTCTGTGTGTGCATGCACATTAGTGTATGCACAAAGGCACAAGCATGAGCATAGGTCCTGGCACTGCAGGCAACCTGCCTGACATTTTTCTGGATGCTGAAGGTATAGGAGTGAAGAAAAATTCCTACCCTATGGAGTTTATATTTTAGTGGAAGGAGAAAGACAATAAATAATAAAAATAATAAGTATATTACGTTGCATGTCTGATACTGTAGAGAAAAATAAAACAGAGGCAGAGGAAAAGGAATATTGTGAGAGATACGACTTTGTTAGAGTGAGCGTGGAAGACTGAAGTGAGCCATGGAATTACTTTGGGGAAAAAGCATTGTAAGTAGAAAGAGCAGCAATTACAGAGGCTCTGAGGCTGGGCAGGCCGGCATGTTGGGAGAACACCAAGAAGATCAGGGTTGTTGGAGAAAAGTGAGTGAAGGGGAGTAGTAGGAGATGAGATGAGGGAAAAACAGGAGTCTGGATCCTGTCCGCCTATAGAGGTGACTTTATGGACTTTGTCTTTCTTTTGGAGTGAGATGAAAGCCATTGGAGGGTTTTGCAGGAGGAATATGATCTGAATTCTACTTCTCTGGCTGCTGTGCTCAGAAGAGACTTTAGAGGAACATGGAAAAGCATGGAGACCAACTAGAAGGCTAGGATATGACAGTAGGGTGACAATTTTTTTTGATAATGCCACTGTTGAAGCATGGCTATAGGAGGAGAGGTTGAAGTAGGAGGAGGACAAGATAACTGGAGGGGAGGAGGTCAGCCACGAGGCCACATTATTGTCAGGATCATCTACATGTGTGAGGCTAAATGTTACCTCTTGAGGAGATTTGCTGGATATGACTTGGGGCTATACTCCTAAGTATTTTTTTTTTTTTTTGACAAGTCTTAATGCCTGCTGTCATTGGGCCTACAGAAACCATCAAGAACATTCACTGGAAAAGATTACAGCAGGCTGGCTGGCATTTTACCTTTGTTGATATGTACCCACAGTCCTTCTTATTAGCCATTTGGCCAGATAATACCCAAACTGAGAGTTAATACAATGTCGGTGCATTTATTTTTTTTATTATACTTTAAGTTCTGGAGTACATGTGCAGAATGTGCAGTTTTGTTACATAGGTATACACATGCCATGGTGGTTTGCTGCAACCATCAACCCATCACCTACATTAGGTATTTCTCTTAATGCTATCCCTCACCTAGCCCCCCACCCCCGACAGGCCCCAGTGTGTGATGTGCCCCTCCCTACGTCCATGTGTTCTCATTGTTCAACTCCTGCTTATGAGTGAGAACATGCAGTGTTTGATTTTCTGTTCTTGTGATAGTAATATCAGTGCATTTATGATGAAATACTCTCTTCCACCAATATTATCCATGTCCTGTCTTGGAGATTCTACTGATTAAATACATTTCTCATTCTCTTGGCATTACATTTTCATTTTATTTCTTTTGATGAGAAATTCACTTTTAATAGGGAAAGTGAGCCTTATGCAGGCACATTTTTAGAAGTAATTTATATGGATAATTGTGCATCTTTAAAAATTTTTGCATCATACAAAATGTTCTTATGTGATAAATATAAGCCAGGGTATCTTTTATCAGTCAGCAAATCAAAGCATTTAATTTATTTTTCCTGTATGGAGAGCACAATATAGAACTCAGGGAAGAGAGCTACAAAGGGAACAGAAGATATAATTTTTTTCCCATGAAACTTACAGAATAATTTCGGCAATACAGAGAAATCAAGAGAACAATAATTTTCAAAGGAACCACCAAGCAGTCATCTAGCCAACTTCCTAGTAGAGGTGTGAACAGAATTAGACTTAATCATGGAAGGCTTCTTAGAAAGATGGACATTGACGGGACAAGATTTTTATAATGAGCTTCTATCTTAGAGAGGGAGAGGGAGAGGAAATTCCAGGGAGGGAATAAAGTTAGTTCCATGCAGAAGATAGCAAAGTCAGCATGTCTGGGGTAGAAAATGCATGGAAGGAAAAATTTAGAAGTGAAGTTGGTGAGTCTTCACCACCGTACTGGGGATTTGATATGAGAATCAAATAATGCTGGATAAGTAGCGTCATATAAAGAAAAATGGTGCTGCTGTTTTTTTTTTTTTTTTTCTTTTGGAGACAGGGTACTCCAGACTAGAGTTGTAGTGGCCCAATCAAGGCTCACTACAGCTTCAAAGTCCTGGGCTAAAACCATTTTCCTGAATAGCTGGGATTAAAGGTGTGAGCCACCACTCTTGGCTAATTTTTTATTTTTTATTTTATTTTTTCTTTTAGACAGAATCTTGCTCCATCATCCAGGCTGGAGTGCAGTGGCACCAACTTGGCTCAATGCAACCTCTGCCTCCTGGGTTCAAGCAATTTTTGCGTCCCAGACTCCTAATTAGCTGGAATTACAGGTGTGTGCCACCATGCCCAGCTAATTTTTTTTTTTTTGAGTAGAAATGGGGTTTGCTATGTTGGCTAGGCTGGTCTCAAACTCCTGGCCTTGAATGATCAAACCTCCTCAGCCTCCCAACATGCTGGATTACAGACATGAGCCACTGTGCACAGCTCCTGCTTTATTTTCTTTGTACATTTATAGTCAAACACAGTCTGAATGAGCTGTTTTAAAATTCCCTATATTATGCATCATTTTGCTGGGATGTGGAGTCTATGAGGCAGGATTTTCATTGCTTTTTGTCATGGCCAGCATGTAGAACATCATCTGTGCATAGTGGGTCCCAGCAGATACCTGCTAAATGAATTAGTGAATGAGCTGCGGAGTCAGCCAACAAGGGGAAGCACGTTAAGCCATAGGCCTGGTCTACAATGGATTTCCCACTGAACTTTCAGAATCTGCTGGCCTTCTATCACAGTTGCTCTGCTGCAGAGCACCATTTTTGCTATTATAGGCATTAAGCCAGCTAGCAAACAGCCATGCTGGGGCACTTGCCAAACTCAACAAATGCCATTTAGAAACAAAAGAACCTCTAATGGAGACATCAGCCATTTGTTAAACAAACCATTAGTTTGGAAGCAGAAGCTGCACATGTGATGAATCTACTAATTTTACAGAGCATTATTAGACATTAGTTAATTGCCAGACAACTTCATGTCCCAGGATACATTGAGGAAGCCTCTATTACTAAGGAGAGATTGGATGTCTTGCCTGTTAATAATTACAGGACTCATATACCAGAATAAATGAGTGAGTGGCTCCTACATCATCCTAGTGTTCCACTGTCACTTCTAGAATTATTTCTGAGTTTTTATTTTTAAATAAAGGTATACTTACATGCTGAATATTTATTTATATTTATTTATTTATTCGTTTATTTTTTGAGACAGAGTCTTGCTCTGTCCCCCAGGCTGGAGTGCAGTGGCCTGATCTTGGCTCAGTGCAACCTCTGCCCTCCTGGGTTCAAGCAATTCTCCCACCTCAGCCCCCTGAGTAGTAGCTGGGATTACCGGTGTGTGCTACTACTCCTGGCTAATTTTATTTAAAAATATATATTTATATACATATTTTATATAATATATAAATTATATAATAAATATATATTATATATTTTATATAATATATAAATCATATAATATATAAATATGTCATATATTTTATATAATATATAAATTATATAATATATAAATATATATTTTATATAATTTTATATAAATAAAGCATATATTATATATATTAAACTATATATAATATATTAAACTATATATTATATAAAAATATAATTATATATATTAAACTATATATAATATATATTAAACTATAGATTAAACTATATATTCTCTATATATTTATATATAATATATATAGTTTATAATTATATATATATTTCAGTAGAAACGAGTTTTCACCATGTTGGCTAGCCTGGTCTCAAACTCCTGACCTCAGGTGATCCACCCGCCTCCACCTCCCAAAGTGTTAGGATTATGGGTGTGAGCCACCATGCCCGGCCTTTGCTGAATATTTAAATGGAACAGAAAGATAAACATTTAGAATTAGTCTCTCTACCCAAAGTCCCTTGCCAGATGCATTTTTTAGTCATTATCAACGATTATAAAATGTCACAAGCATTCCTCTTCAGATTTTACTTAATGTCACAGTTAGGATATTTTTACAGCACAAACAAATATACCCAATTATTATTTAATGGCCGCATAGTACTCTATTTTGTGTGTGTTTAATAATTTAATTAACAGGACAGCACTGATCATTAGTATTTAGGTTTTATTTTTTAACTATTATACAAAGAACAAGATAAATGTACCTGTAATGCCCCATGACATAACGTTATGAGTATATTTGTAAAGCAAGTTCCTGACAGAAGTATTTCTGAGACAAGGAATATTTGTGTTTAAAAATATGAAACTGCTATATTGGCATCTTGAATAGAAAGTGGCCATGAGAGTGCCTATTTCTCTTCACTGTTGCTAAAGTTACATATTGTAACATTTCAGTTTGTGCCAATTTGAAAGTTAAAAAATTATGTCTAATTTTTATAGTTTGCATTTCTTTAACTCTGAGTAAGTTTGAATATCTTTTCTGTATACCAGTTGGTCTTGTCTCTCTCTCTCTCTCTCTCTCCCCTCCCCCCCTCCCTGCTTCCCTCCCTCCCTCCTTCCCTCCCTCTCTCCCTCTCTCTCTCTCTCTCTCTCTCTCTCTGTCTCTCTTTCCCTCCCTGTGTGTGTATGTGTGTGTGTGTCTGTGTGTGTGTGTGAAAGCAAGGTTAATCTGCCATTCAAAAGCTTTGCCCATTTAGAAGGTGTGATTGGCTTCCTGTAATAGATATATATATCTGTGGATAGGACTTAGGTTCTATCCCTCGCCACTGGATTGTGACTTTGTAATGAAAGGACTATGCTGTATTTATCTATCCCACAGTTTGGTAAATGGGTAGATTTCTTTTATGATTATGGATGGTGTAAAAAATTGACAAGAAGTCATTTGGTGTAGTAAGCATCAGGTATAGTAAGCCTAATGGAGAGAAAAATAATGAAGGAAATCAAGTAACTTTAAGGAAGTTTGTAGCCGGTTGAAACGCAACTTGCTGAAAACTTAATGCAAATAAATAATTATATCTGCACAGTTTATGATGCTGCATCACATTTTCACTTTAAGTTTCTGACATTTGCAGGAAAATAATAAAATTTTAAAATATCTGTATTATTCATTTGAGATCTGTTACTATTTTTAACATTAGTCTAGCAATGTTGATATTTTCTTTGTAAAGGGTAGTAAGCTCAGTGTGAGTTCTTAAATATCTAGGAACCCATTTTTTTCCCTCTCTTAGAGCATGTATTTAATTTTATGAATTAAGCAGAAATATAGAAATTATATGGAAAATAGAAAAATAGAAATTATATGCTAGAATTTTATTTAACTTGTTGGAGAAATTTTTTAACGTGGGGAGTGGTGCAATCATTACTTTGAATAAACTTATGTATTTATTTAAATATTATTTATAATACTTAGAATACTTTTTCAGACCAAATACCTGTTGGAATTAAGTGTATTGTACATATTGTCTGGTGTTTTGTGCATAGCTGCAACATAGATATTAAAGTCTTCTTTTCAAGCAACACAAACTTTAAGCATTGCCTACATAATTTAAATGCATGTGTATGTTTCATTCTTTTCTCTATCATAAAAGTAACCGAAAGAGTGCTAGATACCATACCAATTGTTTCAAAATCATGACTGCTCTCATTTTTGTTTGTGGTCTTAAAGTATAAATCTGTGGAGGCGACATGTAAACACAAAGAAAACCCCTTTACAACCAATAGTCCTTAAAGTAATATACTGGCACATCAAAAACCTGACACAGTCTTAAATCTTTACCAAAGGTGTTGTAAGAAAAAGCAAACAGAAGAATGAAGTAGTGCTATATAAGAACATATGAGGTAGGTAAAACAATCAGCATTGGTCCAAGACACTCAATCAGAGCAGGTTACATTTTTTCCTGGCAACAATCCTTTTGAATGAAAAGAAAAGGAAAAAAACACAAAGCCGTGGAAGCATAGTTGTTTTGGGTTGAAAGTGAAAGTTGGTGGACCTAAATAAACATGAACCTGCTTGGTAGACAGGCCTCTCAAGTGTGACTTGTCTGCAGTAAATTTAACTTTTAACTGCATATTCTTTCCCAAATCAATGAGATATTTGTTTGTTTTATGGGCTGGAAAACCAAAATGATTGTTTTCTAAAAGCCAACATATTTTATTTCTTTTCTGGATTATGGAAAGTAAAAAGCAAAAAGATGCAAAACTGAGAAAAGGCCCTAGAACACAACTCTGGCTAATTATTATAGCTAAGGGCTCTTTTTTTTTTTTTTTTTTTTTTTTTTGAGACAGAGTCTTGCTCTTTCAGCCAGGCTGGAGTGCAGTGGTGCAGTCAATACTCACTGAAACCTCCACCACCTGGGTTCAAGCAGTTCTCCTGTCTCAGCCTCCCGAGTAGCTGGGACTACAGGCACATGCCACCACACCCAGCTTCTTTTTGTATTTTTAGTAGATACAGGGTTTCACCATATTGTTCAGGCCGGTCTCGAACTCCTGACCTCAGGTGATCCACCTACCTCTGCCTCCCAAAGCGCTGGGATTACAGGCATGAGCCACCTTGCCCAGCCTGCCAAGTGCTCTTTCTATTCACACTCTAGGTAGTTTTATTTAGATATTATTTTCACGTCTAGAATTTATCTGTCTAGTCTTCCCTGTCATTCTTTAGTAGCCAAGATCACTTTTTGTAGAGGGCTCCAGACCTTCTCAGTCATTTGGACTGATCTCTGTGGGCCTTTGTTCCCAATGGTCAATATTTTCAATGACTTTTTTTGCCTGATAGGTCTTCAAAAAGTTCACAGAAAATGCATATTATTTAAAAAATGTTGTTCTTTGCCCATTTTTAAATGAGATTGCTTTTTGCTTGTTGACATGAAGAGACACTTCTCAAAAGAAGACATACAAGTGGCCAAGAAACATGAAAAAATGCTCATCTTCACTAATCATCAGAGAAATGCAAATCAAAACCACAATGAGATACCATCTCACATCAGTCAGAATGGCTATCACTAAAACATCTAAAAACAACAGATGCTGGTGAGGCTGTGGAGAAAAGAATGCTTATACACTCTTGGTGGGAATGTAACTTAGGTTAGTCACTGTGGAAAGCAGTTTGGAGATTTCTCAAAGAACTTAAAACAGAGCTACTATTTGACCCAGCAATCCCATTACTGGGTATATACCCAAAGGAATATAGATCATGATACCAAAAAGACACATACTTGCAAATTTATTGCCATGCTATTCACAATAACAAAGACATGGAATCAACCTAGGTGCCCATCAATGGTGGACTAAATAAAGAAAATGCACAGCATGGAATACTACACAGTTATGAAAAAGAATTAAATCATGTTCTTTGCAGCAACATGGATGGAGCTGGAGGCCATAATTCTAAGTGAATTTACATAGGAGCAGAAAACCAAATACCACATGTTCTCACTTATAACAGGGAGCTAAACATTCAGCACTCATGGACATAAACATGGGAACAATAGACACTGTGGACTACAGGAAAGTAGAGGAAGAAGTGGGAGATGGGTTGAAAAACTACCTACTTGGTACTTTGCTCACTACCTGAGGTCAATATACCCATACAACAAACCTGCACATGTACCACCTATATCTAAAATAAAAGTTGAAAAAACCCACAGCTATACATAGATTTCAAAAAAAAATTTGTGCCAAAATTCACTTGTACTAGCTTATAACACTGAACAGGATCAGTTTGAGGTACTAAGAAAGATAAGACATGAGTTTGAAAAGAGCTCCTATCAGAACAGCATGCCTTCTTCTAAAATTGAAGAAAGAACAAATACCAGACTTACTGTGAAGCTTGGGTGGAAGGAAGAGTGGTAAAATCATTGATCCTTTATGAAAAATTTATGGGGATAATACCCCAAAGAAATCAGCAGTTTACAAGTGGATAACTCATTTTAAAAAGGGATGAGATGATGTTGAAGATGAAGCTCACAATGTCAGACCATCCACATAATTTTTTTTTTTTTTTTTTTTTTTTGAGACTGAGTCTCGGTCTGTGGCCCAGGCTGGAGTGCAGTGGCGAGATCTCGACTCACTGCAAGCTCTGCTTCCTGTGTTCATGCTATTCTCCTGCCTCAGCCTCCTGAGTAGCTGGGACCACAGGTGCCTGCCACCACGCACGGCTGGTTTTTTTTTTTTTTTTTTGTATTTTTTGTAGAGATGAGGTTTCACTCTTTTAGCAAGGATGGTCTGGATCTCCTGATCTCGTGATCCACCCGCCTCGGCCTCCCAAAGTGCTGGGATTACAAGCGTAAGCCACTGTGCCTGGACTATCCACATACATTTTTGAGGAAAAAATTAATCTTGTTTGTGCCCTAATTGAAGAGGATTGATGATTAACAGCAGAAAAAATAGCCAACACAATAGACATCTCAATTGGTGTAGCTTACACAGTTCTGACTGAAAAAGTTGAGCAAATTCCACATGATGGATAGAGAACTGTTTCACCCAGACTAGCTGCAGACAAGAGCGGAGCTTTCAATGGAACTTTTAAATAAGTGGAATCAATTTCCTAAAGCATTGATTCCAAGAATCGTAACAGGAGATGAAACATGGCTTTACCAGTACAATCCTGAAGCTAAAGCACAACCAGAGCAATGACTATCAAACGTTAGAGGCGGTCCAGTCAAAGCCAGAGCAGATCAATCAAGAGCAAAGCTCACGACAACAGTTTTTTGAGATGCTCAAGCCATTTTGCTTGTTGACCTTCTGGAAGGCCAACGAATGATAACTTCTTCTTATTACGAGAGTGTTTTGGGAAAGTGAGCCCAAGCTTCAGCAGAAAAACACCCAGGAAAGCTTCACTGGAGTCTTTCTCCACCACGACAATACTCCTGCTCCTTCCTCTCATCAAACAAAGGAAATTTTGCAAGAATTTTCATGGAAAATCATAAGCTATCCACCTTACAGTCTTTATTTGACTCTCTCTGACTTATTTTGTTTCCTAATCTTAAAAAAAATCTTCAAAGGGTACCAATTTTTCTTCAGTTTATAATGTAAAAAAAGTCTTCATTGACATGGCTGAATTCTCAGGACCCTCAGTTGTTTAGGGATAGACTAAATGGCTGATATCATCGCTTATAAAAGTGTCTTAAACTTGATGGAACTTACGTTGAGAAATAAAGTTTATAGTTTTGATTTTTATCTTTTAATTCTATTTTTCTATAACCTTTCTGAAGTTCCTTGTATTTGGCGTACTAGAAGTGCTTCATGCTGTCCGTAGCATCCATGTATGTATATGTGCATGAGGGTACACACACACACACACACACACACGCGAACTGAAAGTGCATCCATACATGTATATGTGCATGAGGGTGTACACACACACACAGACACACACACACACACAAACATGAGCTGAAAGTGCTTGGAGTTTTATGTCCTCCAGGAAGTCATGGGCTTTCATAGCCTTATGTGATGAGGGCTATGAAAGTCCAACTCCCTAACCTTAAGCTGAGACAAACTTTATACCCCAGAGCTGCCCCGAGAATCTGGCAAAGCTTGGGACTTGGCTTGTCCTCTTCCCCTTTCCTGTCCTGCTTTCTCATTCTTTTCCTGGTTTCTCTGGGAGCAGTTTCTTAATAAATCACTAGCATAGAAATCTCCCTCTCATATTTACTTTTGGGGAATCTGATTAAGGGAACTTGTTATATACAAACTCAAACTTTTTCTTCCTATTTTCCCTTTTGGAACTTACCCTGAGTCAATGAACAATGGCACAAGACAGTACCTCTGAATGAGTCTGAACTACAATTTCAGGTTTTCTTCTTGGTGATCTTATTTGGAGTATCACTGAAAATTTGTGAAATGAGCCAGACATAGTTATGCTCCCAGCTCACACATGGGAAACAAAGGGCCAAATGACTTGCTCCAGCTCATGGAGCAACCGGGGCCCGGGATGCCTGTTCTTCCATATTTCATCTTGCGCTCTCTCCGCTTCACTGTTCAGCTTCTCCAAGTTAGAGCTTTTATTCTCTCCCAGCGCCCCCATGAGGGACTGAAAGAAAACTAGGTCCCTTTTAGCTTCTCAAACTGTACTGTCCAAAATAACAGCCCGTAACCCCATGTGGTTATTTAAATGTAAATAAAATTAAAAACTCAGTTCCTCGGTCAGACTAGCCACATTTCAAGTGGTGAATACTCACAACCTTGCAGAAAGTTCTTTGGATAATGCTGTCTTAGACCCTTTACTCATCAGAAGTTTGAAGTATTTTTCTCTTTGCGTGTATCTGCTAACTTGATATGTTTTTCGTTTTTTAAAACAATCTTGGGACAAACATCAGGGTGATTGCTATCTTGAATTCACCATTACAGGCATCTAAATCTTCATAAACACATGCTACATGGGCTTTGGGTAAAAGAGAAGGGGAGTGGCCACAAATACACATGTAATTAGGAAAGAAAATTTCATAAGGACCCCATTTATCTCTCCCTGAAATACTGGTGAAATAATTCCCGCTTTTGCCTACCACACAGATGTAGAATTGAGGTGAAATTACAGAAATAAATTAGAGCACCAAGAATTAATTAGAACAATTCTAAAACTTATCTTTGAGCTTATTTATGTAGGTGTAATGTAAGTATATGGGATCATTAGATTTTAATTAAATGTTATCTGTTAATTAACAGAAGACTGCTATTTCCTACAAAATGAAGAATACTTTTTTTTCTAAACAATAATAAAAAGATTTAGAAAAAAATAACAAACTTATGATTTTAACCTTTGAATACATATTATCAACCAAGACAGTCAATTTTTGTGCTCTAGAGTAGAGTGAAAAAAACAACAACATCAAACAATGGTAAAGAAGTGAAATGATAGGGATCAGAAAATTCGGCAGGATGGTGATACTTGCTGTGAGATTTTGAAGGCTGCCAAATACCAGCAAAGGCTGAGGAGGCTTCGTGAGGTGCTGGGAAGAATTAGGGAAGCTGCAAGTGCTAGGTAGTTTTGGAAATGGAATTAAATTTAGAAACCAGTGTTTTTACAACTTAAGGCTAGAATGAAAATAAATTGTTTATGCAAAATTTAAATAGTTCTTTCTTTCTTCTTTATAAGTACTTTAAAGCAAGAGACACTTGAATTTAGAGCAATAGAACAGAAAGAAAACATTACACATTTTGGAAAAAAATTAAAGATTTATTTATTTTCAGAAAGCCCACATTACCCACCAAAATTTCCAACACGTAATTTCAACTATAAAGATACAGATTTATCTTTTGGGCAAATTTTTTTTTCTAAGGCTTGGCAAATATTGCACAATAAATCACAACATGCTAAGATGAATGAAGTTAATTGAAATCACATTTCTCAGTATAATCACATACTCAGTTGAGTATAATGCTGGATAATGAGGACACACACACACACACAATATGTATATGATAAAAAAAATCTTCATGTTTGTTAACATTTTAGTTTCAATGAGATGGACTTGTTTATTTACTTTTAAATTTGGTTTAATGAGGTTTTAAAAACAGAACTATTCCATCTAAGTAAATTTGAGACCTAAAAGTGCTAATGACACCAGATGTCAGTCTCAATTTTAAAAAGTAAGATCAAGACTTCTGTAGGTAAAAGAAAAATAATTACTGGGGAATTATTTTATATTATTTAAAAGAAAGGGCACTATTAAGAGAAAGCGTAGCTATGCCTACTGAAAGGAATAAGAGAACATGAGAGAGCTAAATTGTTCTGCAAAAAATGGCCAAGGGGGTTGGGGAGATGGGGAAAGAGGAGTGGCATTACCTCTGACAATTCAGGAGGTAGGAAAGGTGCCTCTAAGCCATACAGAGAAAGGGTGAAGAGGTAGGTGGCAGCTAGAGGGGAGTGTTGGAGATGGGAGGTGTTCCGTCTATTCAATGTTGCATACAAATTACTCCCAAACTTAGTGACATAAAATGAAAATTTACTATATTCACAGATTCTGTGAGTCAGGAATTCTTAGATTTGTTTGGGCAGTCTCTCATGCAGTTGCAGTCATATCCTGGTTGGGGCTTCAGACACCTGAAAATTTGATGAGGGTGCTGGAGAACTCACTAGCATAGCTGGTAAGGTAGTACTGGCTGTTGACTCGAGGCTTCAGTTCTCCATGTGGGCTGCTGCATGGAGCTGCTTGAGTGTCCACATAACACAATAACTGGCTTTCCCCAGAGCAAGCAATCCAAGAGGTCAAGTTGGAAGCCATACTTCCACTGTATACTCTTGATCAGTCAGAGCCAGTGCTGATTTAGTATAGGAGGAGATTACTCAAGGGCATAAAAGTCAGGAAACATGGATCAGTGGGGTCCATCCTGGAGGCTAGCCACCACAGAACAAGGCCACAGAGATATTTATTAGAAATTTGAAAATTATTTTTACATATAATGTGCCATTCCTCAGCCTCTTCACCCAATTTTCAGTAAATCTAATACACTCCTTAATGTTTTGTGGAGTTGGATTTGCTCCTGAGGTCTGCTTTAAGTGGGCTTGAAACAAGAGGAGAGGCCATCTACAGTTTTGGACACATCTGAGTTACATACATATTTTGACATTTTTCCCAAATGAAGCAGGGAGTCTCTGAATTATGTTATAAAAACTCCTGTAAAAGTGATAGAAATATCTAAGGTTTCTTTTTCTATTCTTGCAAGTGACAGATTACTCTACTTTTGTCACCACAATTAAAATGAGAACATCTAAATTCTTTTCCTTATTCTAGACAATGTATACCTCAGGGTGAAGAGAATATCTTTCTTCTATATTTGATCTTTTATATTGGCTTGAGACCAAAAAGCTAGTATAGGAGATTCCACCTAGTCCAGTTTTTGCCATATACACATCCTCAGAGGGTCACGTAAAACTCTCTCCTTCCATGCAAGAGCACTTTCCCTCCCACCTCTCTTTTCCCAATACCTTGACAAGGAGAAACAAGAGCATGAGGATCCAGAATGAGAAATAGGAAGATTTAGGGAGGAAATGTCCTAATCAACAGTCTTCTGGGAATTCAGAACTTCTCTTTTCAGTTCAGCTCATCTTCTGTTTCACGGGAAAAATGATTAGTCCTGAAGCATTAACTGCTCATCAAAAATAAAATCAAGTAAAAACAAAGGTAAAGGAAATTGGCTCTTTACCATTGTGGAAAGGGCTGAAGATCTGTCATTTCTATTTCAGATTTAGTCAGAGAGAATTTGGGTAAGCATTGACTTTCATAAATGCACTTCATGGCACACAGCTCCATGTTCTCTCACAAATTGTCAATGTGAGTTGATGTAATACTCAATAGCATTTCCCTTTGGAACCTGTTTTCAAAGAGCTATTATTGTGATGGCAAGAATATGTTAAGCACACAGATTATTATCCATTTGATTTTCTGCTGAAGAGAATTATTGCAAAGGTATCAAAGCAGTTTGATTATCACAGGGCGAGTTTTTATTTTCAGCTTTTTCAAGCTGTGTATTGAGTTGCTTTGCCTTCATTTAAACATTAAATTCTATAATTAATTTACAATACACTCAGGGAAAAGACTCCTTGGTGTAAAGCAAAAAGCTACAAAAAAGTAGAAGATTTAGTTCCCTCAAAGGCTTCACATTAAATTTCAATTCAATTCAATTAACATTTATTGAATGTCTGGAGGGAGCATGGCACTGTAGTGGGTACTAGAATTCAAACTATGCAGAAGTTCAAGAGAGTTTCAAAGTTAATTTTATAAATATAGGTAGAGAAAAATCAGAATCATTTAAACTATATTCTTTTTGAAGTCTAGATTTCCTTTGATAGATTCTCAAAATGGTGTGTAATCTGATTGGAAGCTCCCTTGGAATATGGTGAAGAGCGCAAAAAACATTTTTTCTTGACTCTTAAATTTGGAGTAAGTAAGTTTTTATTACTACCTCAAGAAATGGCTTAAGTGATAGAAAAAACTAGTTTAAAATATTTTGACTAAAATTAGTGAATGATAGTATTGCTTTTGGAAAGGTACCATAAAATAAAAAGACTCCTCCTGTTATACATGGAATTTAACATTTCAGATTTGGAATGTATTTACTCTTTAAGTGCCATTCAGAAAATAACAAGTAGCAGTCTGGTTATCACCAGGAACTGGGAATAATTTGGAAAGAGTGTAGAGATAGTTTTAGAACTGTTGGAATTTTTCAAAAGACCTAACAAAATCTAGCAAAAGAGGTCCATCCAAATGTCTTCAGAGCCCTCCTTACCTGAGAAAGTTTCATATACCTGCCAGCCCTTTTCCTGCCAAAGTCAAAGATGGGCCTAGATACAAAGCAAATGCAATGAGTTCCTTTCTTAGGATCAAAAACTACACCTCATCTGCAGACAAGGAAAGCAGTTGTTTGTAATAGAGCCCGAGCACAAAAACACTGTTTCTTTGTCTATGTTTTATTATCAGTTTCTCCGGTTTATCCTGTGAGATTCTTTCTTAAAACTTTGTTAATATGATTCTATGCAGCTGTAAAAAAGAATGAGATCATGTCTTTTGCAGGGACAGGAATGGAGCTGGAGGCCTTTACTCTTAGCAGATTAATGCGGAACAGAAAACCAAATACCACATGTTCTCACTTATAAATGGGAGCTAACTGATGAGACCCCGTGGACACAAAGAGGGGAATAACACACTGGGGCCTACTGGAGGAGGGAGGGTGGGAGAAGGGAGAGGATCAGGAAAAATAACTAGTGGGTACTAGGCTTAATACTTGCGTGATGAAGTAATCTGTGCAACAAACTCTCATGACACAAGTTTGCCTATGTAACAAACCCACACATGTACCCTTAAACTTAAACGAAAAGTTAAAAAAATTAATTTAATTCTGAGTTAGACTGTTTACTGAAAAGTATTTCCTTTCCCCCTGCGCTGTGGTGGAAAGTGCCACCACTTTCTTTGTATATTAGCCAACTGTATATTTGTGAGTCTGTTTCTGCACTCTATTTCGTGACATTTTTCTATTTGTCTATCCTTTCATCCATTCCATCTTAACTGTTATTTATTAGCCCTTGCAATCTGAAAATCCTCTAACTTTATTTTTCTTTTAAGTTTGTTTTGGGCATTCTTAAGGGTTTTTATGTCCATACAAGTTTTAGTTCAGCATCAGCTTCTTAATATCAATAATTGAAAACAAAAACAACAACAACAACCAAAGCCAAAAACCAACCAAACAAACAAATAAACCTCCTGGGATTTTAATTGAAATTGCATTTTTTTTTTTTTTTTTTTTTTTTTGAGACGGAGTCTCGCTGTGTCTCCCAGGCTGGAGTGCAGTGGCGCGATCTTGGCTCACTGCAAGCTCCGCCTCCCGGGTTCACGCCATTCTCCCGCCTCAGCCTCCGAGTAGCTGGGACTACAGGCGCCCGCCACCACGCCCGGCTAATTTTTTGTATTTTTAGTAGAGACGGGGTTTCACCGTGTTAGCCAGGATGGTCTTGATCTCCTGACCTCGTGATCCGCCCGTCTCATTTAATCTGTGGAGCAGTTTGAGGCGATCTGAAGCTTTACAGTACTGAGTTTTCTAGTATGCAGACGTGGTGCGTTTTACCATTTATATGAGTAGCTTTAATTTCTTTTATAAATGCTTTCCAGATAGAAGTCTTGTATAAGTTGCATTAGATTTATTCTTGTATTTGATTGATATTTTTGAAGCTATTATAAAGGGTAGAAGTAAAAAAAAAAAAAATCCAGTTGTTTGTTGCTAGCATGTAGAAATACAGTTTACTTTTGTATATTGATTTTGTATCTAGAGACTTTTAAAAATCACTTATTAGTTGTAATATTTCACCTGTAGACTCGGCTGGATTTTCTAAGTGCAAAACCATGTTGTGTCCAAATAATGGTAGTAATAGTTTTTCCCTTACAATCTTTATACTGTTTCTTTCCTTTGCATTACTGTACTAGCTAGGATATCCACTTCAAAATCGAATAGATGAGGTAAAAGCAAACATCTCTTCTTGTTCTTGATTTCAGGGAGAATGATTTCAATACTTTACATAAGGATTTTTGTAGATGAGGAGTGATTTTTATTGTATCTATTTTAGTTGTTAATAATTGTTAATCATTGTTTCATTTTTTTTCTTTAGCCTACTTTCCTTCAGCCTGAGACTGGGTCCTCCTACACCCTCCAACAGCTTTGTAAACAGTTTTGTAAAATGCCTCTTGATTTTTCACTTTGTCAAATCTGCCAGTTAATCAGATCCATTCTTTTTTTTCCCTTTTCTGGAGACGTGTAGACTGTTTGCAGTCCACCTAAGTGCTTCTGGGACTCCCTTTGCCATCATTCTGGGAATTCTAGTTGCCTTTTTCTGATTTCCAGGGGCTGTTTCTGGTTCCTTCATTTTCTTTCTTCTTGGCTTCTTCCCATGTTTCCGTGGTAAACAACTTTAGCCATTTCCTGTGGGCACCCGAGCTCACAGTGCAGCATGGAGCATCAGGGTAGGTCTGTGGGAGACCCATTTGAGAAAACTCAAATGAGCAGAGGGGCTTTAGGACAGAAAGTGAGGAGGGGAAAATGGGAAGAAACATCTGCTATGCTTCAATCCATGACAATAATGAGGCCATTTTGAGTAACATAAAATTTGGTCAATACCATATCTAAGAATGTATTTTCCAAACCATTTATCAAAATGGCTAAAGCACATTAAAAAAATTCAAGTAAAATATTCACAGAATTCCTGAAAACCACTAAGATTTGTTAAACTTTGAGATTAATTACAAAGATTCCAATGAACTTTTCTGTAAATAATTAGTATTCATTCAATAAATATTAACAAATATTCAATATTTTTATACGCCAAGCACTGTTCGAGATGTTTGAAATGCATAATTGAACAAAATAGACAAATCTCTGCTTTCATGGGGGAAGACAGGCAATAAGCATAGTAAGGTAATTTGTAGCATAATAGAAAGTAATAAGAGATGTAGAAAGGATATGGCTGACTAGGAGTCCTAGGCAGGATGAAAAGTGCAATTTTAAATAAGGTTGTCAGAGTAGGCTTCATGGAGAAGGTGGTATTTGAGCAGAGATTTGAAGAGGAGCACCGTAGGCAGATAAAACAACCAATGCAAAGGCCCAAAGGTGGGCACATATCTGGCATGTTCAGCAACATGGGGTGCCAGTGTGGCTGAAGCAGAGTGAATGAGAGAGAGCAGAACAAGAGGTGAGGTCAGAGAGATGATGGGGGCTAAGCCATGTTGAACCACACTGGTCATCATAGTACTTGAGCACTCACTCAGAATGAAAATAAGAGCCCTCAGTAGCGTAGATTTGGAGCAGAGTGACAAGATCTGGCTTGTATTTTGAAGCAATCACTTAGGGGTGGTGTTGAGAAGAGGCTGTAGGGGCCAAGGGCAGGAGGAGGAAGACCAGGCAGAAGCTACTGAAGTGATTCTGGCTGGTGGCTCCAATCAAAATGGCAGCAGTGCAAGCAGCAGTGCAGGTAGTGAGAAGTGAACATCATCATTGCTGGGTAACACTGCCCTAAAACCAAGTGGTTTAAAATAGTGTATTATTTATCCTCATTCTGTGGGCTGGCCAAGTGGTTCTTCTGGACTCATTCATGTGACTGCATCTGCTGCAAGGCTGACTCCCTCACGAGGCCAGGGGACCTTGGTTCTCTTTCATCCAGCCTCTAGCCTTTCATCCCCCAGTGCTAGGCCAGCCTCCTTATGTGGTGGCCTTAGGGAGTATTCCAAGAGAGGGAGTGTGGATGCTACAAAGTACCTACCTTGAAGTCACATAATATCACTTCTGCCACATTCTGCGTTTTTAAACCAAGTCACAAGGGCAGTTTAGATATAACTGGTGAGGGAAATAGACTGCATGTCATGATGGGAGGAATAGCAAAGTTACATTGCAAAGGAACCTGCATCCTGGGGTAGGAGGAGTTTGTATCCAAGTTTTTAATCCACCAAAAATGTATTTAGTATCTTTTTTTTGAGATGGGGTCTTACTCTGTCACTCAGGCACAATCATAGCTCACTGGAGCCTCGAACATCAGGGCTCAAGTTGTCTTCCTGCCTCAGGCTCCCAAGTAACTGGGACTATAGGCATGTACCACCACACCCTGCTAATCAGCTAATTTGTCAGTTTTTTTTTTTTTAAAGAAGTGGTATTTTTATATTGCCTAGGGTGGTCTTGAAACCATGGGCTCAAGGGATCCTCCTGCCTCAGCCTCCCAAAGTGCTGGGATTATACTTTGTAAACCCAAAGTGTGAGCCATCATACCCAGTCAAAAATTATTCAGTATTTTGAGAGTATAAGTTGGATACGTGATGTGAGAGAAAGAGAGGAATCAAGGATGACTTTGAGATTCCTGGCTTAAGCAACTGGCAAGTAGGAGTTTTTAATCAACCGACATAGGTAAGACTGTGGGTAGATTAAGTTTTGGGTGAGAAGAGCAGGATTCAGGCAGGGGAACTGAAGGGCAGGCTTTCTGTACCAGCACTCAGTATGCAGTTTCATATCAAGTCACAGGCTGAGGCCAATGCCGGTCTTTGAGAGTGGGAAGTCCAAGCAGACAGAAGATGACAAGTAGGTGTCGTTGGCTCTAATGGAAGATGGGCAAGAGAAGGCCTCTACATTCTAGAAAGTGAACTTGCTGTATGGTTTGCCTGGCAATGGACAGGGTGAGGTAAATAATGTCACAGAAATTCCAGGATGAAGGGTTGCAAGAGGTTTGTAAGAAAACTCAAGGGGTACAGTGGTTCAGAAATGGACATAACAGCCTAGAGAAGACCTGGGAGAAGCCCTTGAATAACCGTTGGTCCATTGTGCATCTAGGGTCCTTAACAAAAAGATAGAGACAAGTGCATAATATGTTGGAAAAAAAATTTACCATTCCCACACAGGGAAGTGTCTATAGCAAAGCTATCCCTGGATCTTGTAAATGTGGAATATGGCCCACAATTTAAAGTCAGCTTTTTTTTTTTTGAGTGGGGGAAAAATCTCACAAGGAAATGCCTGATCCTTCTTTAGGCATAAAAAGAGCACGATTCACACCCAAGGAAGAGAATGTTGAGGGGGAGTGCACCCATGCTGTGTGAAACTTCATTGTCATGCCTCTGTGTGAGGGAATGTGGATACAGTGTCTGTGTGTATTTGCACACACGTTTATTTCGGCAAATATTGGTAACTGCCTGATTGACTTTTCTTTAGGGCAAGGACTCAGATGGTCAGGAGGGAGAAACAGGTTGCTCCTCTGGCTGGTGCACATTCTTGGCTACGTTTTACAAATAAGCTGTAAAAGATGGAATATATTTGCTGGCTGGTTTGACAGTCTACCCAGAGGTAGGAGGATGGACTCTATGACCTTTGAAAGTCAATTTTCATCCCAAGATTTCATATTCCAATTATGGCTGATGGACTATTTAAATAAATGATGGTTTTTCTATTAAGAAAGAAAATTGACTGGAATTCATTCTATTTGAGCCGCAAAAATTTGAAAATAGGTCAACTCTTAATTACCCAGGGTAATAGGGAACATCTTGGATGGATTATCCCAAACCACAGGTAATTAACAAAATGTGCAAATTAGGCACTGATTCATAGCATTCATTAAAATTTACATTTAAACTACTACTTAAGCCGCATACATTTATAGATGAGCAAGTCAACATGGTAAAAATAATTGTAAGATGAATATACACATTTTAAATAAAATGTAGAGTTGAAGATATTGCCAAAGGACTGGACAATCTGAAATATTTTCATACTCTAAAACTCAGAACATTTACCTAGCGCTCCATAAGACATTTGGCAGATTTTTAAAAATCTCATTTTTGTAAAAGGCAAGGGAGAGATCAACAGAGGTTTTTCACCCCCTGGAAACTCTTGTGCCCACCCAATGCTGGACCCTTCCCTTTGTGCTGGTGTTCAGGCCTATGAAGCCACCTCTTTCTCTCCTTGACACACTGCTGTGAAAAATGTTAACAGCAGAACAAAGACTAGGGTGAGTCAGGAAGTGAGAAAAAGAAACTAGAGACAGGAATAATTATAGCACAATCCTTAACTGATTATGGAAACCAAAATTTTAGTGCCATTTCTGTATTACCTTCAATTTTTCAAAAACAACAAACAAACAAAAATACCACACCTGTCTTGAAGACTTGTTTTCTGCCAGATTTTGTTATATTGCTTCTTGTTACTCTAAAACAATTTGCTAAAATAATCCAAGATCTCGGCGCTCTTATTTTTATTGATGATAATTGTGTGCCCAACCCTACACTGAGAACTTTGCAAATGTTTCACTCCTTTCTTATTCTTAAAACAGCCCTTTGCAGTGAGGATTATTCTCATTTTATAGCTGATACTCAGAGATACTCATAATAGCATGTGGTGGAGATGTGGTTTAAACCTAGGCCTATCTGAGGCCAAAGCCCATACACTTTCTGCTAGGCTAGGGGTTTCTAAAACACCACAGGTGTTAGGTGTGGTTTCCTAACACCAACTGACCAACAGAATGTGCATCTCCTGGGAACTTGTTGGAAATATAAATTATCAGGCTTCACCCCAGACCTACTGAATTAGAAACTTTAGGTTTGGGCCTAGCAATCTGTATTTTCACTGGTCTTATAATCACTTTTCACAGGTGATTCTTATGTATGCTCAAAGTTGAGAACCACTGTACTAGGTCATGCTCCCTTAAAGAAAAAAAAACCCTTGTTATTTTTGAGTAGAGAAACAGAATTAATTGCAACTGCTTCCAAATGAGGAAAGAAGTCAATGGTTTAATTTAATTGAGCTTCTTACCTGGACTTTTTGTTTCTATTTTTTTTCCATTGTTAGCTTTCTTACTGGGAGCAGCTAGAATAAACTTCTTCAAAATCATGGAAAGAGAATGTACTATAGTCTAAATAAGAGGTCTCCAAAGTAGGCTATGTACAATCTGGGCATGGATCAAACATGCAAGACCATTCATCGGGCTGTAGGAAGAAAATATTAGGATTTCTATTTACAATTTATTTTTACCCAAGAAAAACAATGAAATGAACTTTACTAAAATTTAGTATGGATTAACACATAATGCATACATTTATATATAAATTTACATACATTGGCTGCAGGTATTAAACCCTGGCTCACATACTCTTGGTCCTCCTTTGTACTCTATTGTGTGGCATCCAATCATGCACAGGTGTGATTTATCAGCCTCATGCTTCAGCTTCTCCATATCTCTATCACCTATTATTCTTTCTCTACCTTTGTCCAACCATGTTCAAACATGCACAAATATGGAAGTGTGAGAAACTTGACTCAATGGGAGCTGAGAGCCAATGGATAAATACTTACCTTTCCCATGTCCTAGAAGAACAGTTCTAAAGTGTATTCTACATGGCTCTTTGGAGGGACCTCATTGGCCCTTATTGGCCCTTAATAGTAACCAGCCCAATTATGTCCCCTTTGAATTGGCCTCTGACCTTCCCTGTTTTCCCTTTTCCAGCCCCTACTCTCCTGTTCTCCTTGGTGGGATTATTCCTGCAAATAAACTCCTTGTATGGAAGCCACTGTCTTAGACTCTTGTTTTTTGAGGAAGAAACCAGGCTATGCAAGATGTATACTAAAACATCTTTATGAAAGGGAATAAGACAAAATTTTTTTGAGACTACTAGTCTAAAGCATTGATTGTCAAAGTATTTGTAAAAAATAAGCTCATAATATACTAATATTTGTATATGTGGCAAACTATGTACCACATATGTGCTGTTTTTATGAGCATATTAGGTATACCTCTACCCCTTTTTCTCCCACCCCATGCAGCATATTGATACAAATCAGAAAGAGTACTTCTATTATGGGGATGTTCTTACATTTACTCAAACTTATAAATAAAGCTAATCAAGTATAGGC
This sequence comes from Macaca nemestrina, assembly GCF_043159975.1. NCBI lineage: Eukaryota > Metazoa > Chordata > Mammalia > Primates > Cercopithecidae > Macaca > Macaca nemestrina. The sequence continues at coordinate 82,937,045 of NC_092131.1, read as the reverse complement.
TTTAGTACTTTATTATTAATACCAAATTTCTTTGAAGACCTGGTAACTAATTGTAATTCAAAACATTTTGGGTGGGATGCTTTCGTTGAAATCTCTAAAGCAAACAGATCCAGGTTTAGAACCTGGAACTCGATGCTAGTTTTCATGTTTAAGCAACTTGTCAAGTTATTTACTTATAAGCTATTATATCCTCATATAAGAGTTTACATACAACTGTTTGCCATCTTAGTCCTTGCTCAAAAACAGCTCAGAGGTTTCCTTCATATATGCCAAAAAAATTAGAAAATTAAGAATAAGAAAACAGCTCAGGGGTGTTATGAGAAGGGTACCTCACCTCTTTAGTATTTTTCGTCAAAATTTGTAACTTCAGTCTAATGAGAAAATATCAGACAATCCAAATTGAGGAGCATTCTACAAAATGTCCAATACTCTTCAAAAGTGTCAAGATCCCCCAAAACAAGACAAGACTAGAAAACTGTCATAGATCAGAGAAGAATGGAGAGATCTGGTGACAAAATGCTTTGGGATATCCTGGATTGGATCCTAGAATAGCAAACAACGTGAGTGGGAAAAGTGGTGAAATATGAATAAAGTCTGTAGTTTAGTATTGTTTAGTATTGTGCTAATATTAATTTCTTAATTTTCAAAAATGCAGTATGGTTTTATAACATCATGGGAAGCCGGGAGAAGGGTATGTGGGAATACTCTGTACTATCTTTGTAACTTTCCTGGAAATCTAAAATTATTTCAAAGATTAAAATGGAAATACCTTTTAAAATAATGTGCAATTTAAAACAAATAAACAAAGCAACTCATGTAGACAACTCTGGTTAATTTGGGCAGAATCTTATCTGTAAGCCTTAATTAGGAAGTACTTAAGGAAACATGGTCTGTAAAAGCAGAAGTATGTGTATAGACAAGTGATGTCTACTCAGTCAGAAGAAAGTGCTCCCCTGATATTTAGAGAGCCTATTTGTACCATGAAGACCCAAAGTCTACTTTTTTCCTCATTTAGGGCATTTTTGGTACAGAATTATCTAATTACTTCAAGATGCCACTTGGCACAGCCAATAAATCCAGCTCTCTTCCTTCAGGGGATTAAGTGGTAGCTCATCCTTTTTTTTTTTTTGTAATTATTTTTCTATTAGCAACTTTCAGTAAATACTTTTGTAATTGCCCATGGGATGTCAGCATTCATGAGATGAAGTTCCAACTCTAAAGATGAAAGCCCTGTTTTTGAATCAAGCACTTAATGAGTAAGGATTTCACAAGCTGCAAAATCTGCCCTTGAGAATCCCCGACAACTGAATATTCCATGGCTTCCACTGATGATCATGCTGTCAGTTAAGTATTTTGCTTTTTTTAAACAGCTGGGCATAGTTTTTTCTCTATGAAATCCTGTGAAGAGAGTTTGATGTAGCAAATTTTTTTTTAAAAAAAGGCTTGTCATATACCAGGAGGTATCAACAATCACCAAGCTGTTGTGCATTAACTACCTGTTTCACCTCCATTGAGGGACATGTATTGTGTGAATCATTGGATCTATGGTGAGTTGTGCCAGCTTCATTTTTGGATTCATTTTTATATTTAACCCAAATGTATGCTTAAACATTTTTGGTCATTTTTAACAATCATAAAAAGCAACATTCTGAATCATAAAATTAAGTTTAATCAAAAACTAAACTTGGTTCAAATAAAATGTATTTCCATTTTAATCCTTTTCTTAGAAACCTGGCTGTGATAAATACCAAGGAATTCTATGCCAGTTCACAGCAGTAAGAGTGCAGAAGTGCCAGGTTAGTACAACGTGATCATTATGTTATATGACTAGATGTGTGTAAACAGATCCATCAAAATCTGTCTGTCCTTTGGTAGGTGATAAAATTAGATCAAGAGACCTGGCATCTATCCCAGATGATTTCCTTTCCTTTCTCTATCATAAAGTTGATATTGAAGCTTGAATGAAGCTTGATTTTGGACAGTTAAAAAATGATATTGTGGGGAGAAGGAAAATCTTTTAACTTTGAATTCAGACAGAACCAATAGCGAACCAAAAAAAAAAACACTTACAAATTTGCCTATTATAACTTGCATTTTTAACATCTAATGAGCACTTAAAATTCACAAATTTAAAGTTGTCATTTTGACTAATGGAAGGCCAGAGCAGAACTGCTGTTTTTGAATACATCACTTGAGTGGCAACCTAGATTTGCACAACACAATGCTACTTGCCCCAAAGCTCACGTCTCTCACATTTTATCAGTGTGTTGAGGGCCATTTTGGAGTCATGTGTTTTTAGGATGGTATGCAAGTGACACCCTTTTGGCTGATGAATATGCCATGCTTGCCACCCAGCAACTACATCTCAGTTGACTTGTTATATATGCAGACAATATCTTTGTAGATTATAAAAGTAAATCTACAAAGAAATCTGAAGCTGGTAGTTGTGATGGAAGAGAAGATAAAGTTAATAAGCTGGAGTAGAAAAATGTAAAAATCAATTTTTCCGGTTGTGAAACTCTCAGTTTTATGCCTGACAAATGTCAGGAACTTCAGAACATAAAATTGCAGCACGTCACTCCCTTTATTACTGTAGAAGGTAATCAGTCCTTTAGTAAACATATCTTGAATGACTACTTTTTTGTTTTAGCATGATTCTTGAGGCTTAAGACAAGTGAAAGAATGACCAGAGATGACATCAATCATCAAAGTTCTTCAAACCTTTTTGAGAAGACAAAAGGAGCCTAGAGGAGACAGGAACAATAACAGTGTTGTTATAAAAGCCTGTCTAGAAAAAGAGAGCACTGATTGGGAGTCAGGAGAAGCAAATTCTAGTTCCAGCTCTTATAATAATTTCTCTCCACTACCTTCCAGAAGCTAATGTGCTCAAGAACTGGGCCCAGGTCTTAGCACAAGATCTTCATCCATGAAATAATTGTAATTTATCACCCAGACTGAGACACTTGGGAGAGTGAAAGGGAGCTTCATGGGTAATTATTCCAGAACAGCTGGAGTATATTGGGACTGTCTTGGACAAACTAAAAGGCAAAATCATTCTACTCCCATACTTCTAGGCTCTGGCTGATTCTCTCCACAGATCTCTTCCCAATGAAAATATCCTCCTCTTTGTAGCATATTTGTACTTCTACTGAATGATAAATAATTATATGCATTCCTTGTTTTTATGTAAGAAAATACAGTTTCCTGATACTGTTTGATGATTTTAGAAATTATGTCCTCATTTTGGTATTTTAACCCAATAATGGGAAATTTCAGACTGGAAGAAAGAAAACCAGTAACCTAAGGAAGATATTTTTATCCAGACCAGGACTTTTGGTCACTTTCAAATCTCCTGCCTAGGTAGCTGTCTGATCAGCCTATTTAAAATAATCACTGAGATAGGTATTAATAAAATGAATTCAAGAAAATTGCTTTTTAGATGTTAAGTTGATAAGAACATACCCCTATTAATAAGTACCTGTGTGCTTACTCTGCACAGGGTTATGCTATGTGCAAGTTGTGCACATGGCATATATATGACCAATGAAAACATGAAACTTGTTTTAACAAAATCAGTAACAGAGAGTAACATGTGCCAAATGTGTGTTAGAGAAAACAAGAACCACAGGACCCAGAAAAGGAGAGAGAAATTGAATTTGACATGTACCAGGAAGGTGGATTGAGCTTATATGGGTGGTGAGTATGTAGGGTAGCTGGTGGGTGGGGGGCAGGGGGTAGGTTTGGAGCGTGCTGTCGGAAGGACAACCAGATTGTCCATCTTTTGGTCTGCCAAGGGTGACATAAAAAAATTCTGCCCTTTAAATTTGGCTGGCCGAATTCTATAAAATGTGAATCACATTTTCCCATCAGAAACTAATTTACATTACCCCGAAGTGTGAAAGCTCAACCTGCAAGACAGATTTGATTTACCAGTCCATGCATTCCGCGTGTGTGTGTGCAACATTATTGAAGTAGGTGTGCTCTAAAGGCACTTTGTAGAAATGCCTTTGTCTAAAGGGTGGTTAGGCACAACATGAGGGGCCTTGATGATGTACTTTACGCTAAGGTAAATGTGTAGAGAAGCCTCATGTGTGATTGCGTCTTAGTAAATCCACAGCTGACTGCAGATTTATGGGTGTCGTTATTCCGTTGTACAGACAGCACCTCCATTGAATTTAATGAGCTGAACTAGGTGAAAAGTTCATTCTAATCTCCTGGTCCCTGGAACTCAAGCACTCCCTGGAATCACAGAACATATCTCCTTCTCTTGTTTTAAAAACTGAAGGTGACTTTCTGATAAACAAGTCTCTCTTGAGGGTAATGACAAGGAAGTTATTTTGAAGATGCTTCCTTCAGTGCCTTGATTGAATATTAACCTACAACAGCTACCTGTTGCAAAGCTGAGAGGTGATTTGTCAAATTTAAGATCGATGGCAGATTTGCTTTAATTGATTTTTGTTCCCTAGAGTGAGTTTATTACTTTGAGAATGGCTTAGATTCTCTCACCCATATGTTTCCTTGCTATTCAGCAAAAAACATTAGCAAGTGATTTCTCTTATGTAGTCTTTTACGTGATAATTCTGAACTAATTCTAACATGTTTATCGTAATTAGGTAAAATGTTTATGAAAGACATGTCTACAAACCTAACCTGATGTTCCCTCCATATTTAAAAAACTGTCAACAATGAATTTAGGTAAAGAATTTTTTTTTTTTTTTTTTTTTTGAGACAGAGTCTTGCTCTGTCGCCCAGGATGGAGTGCAGTGGCGCAATCTCGGCTCACTGCAAGCTCCACCTCCTGGGTTCATGCCATTCTCCTGCCTCAGCCTCCTGAGTAGCTGGGACTACAGGTGCCAGCCACCACACCCGGCTAATTTTTTGTATTGTTTAGTAGAGACGGGGTTTCACCATGTTAGCCAGGATGGTCTCAATCTCCTGACCTCATGATCTGCCCGCCTCGGTCTCCCAAAGTGCTGGGATTACAGGCGTGAGCCACTGCGCCCGGCCTTTTTTTTTGACAGTCTCTCTCTCCAGGTTGGAGTGCATGATCTCGGCTCACTGCAACCTCCGCCTCTTGTGTTCAAGCAGTTCTCCTGCCTCAGGCTCCCAAGTAACTGGTATTACAGGTGCCAGCCACCATGCCCAGCTAATTTTTGTATTTTTAGTAGGGATAGAGTTTCTCCATGTTGGTCAGGCTGGTCTCAAACTCCTGACCTCAGGGTATCTGCCCGCCTTGGCCTCCCAAAGTGCTAGGATTACAGGCGTGAACTACCATGCCCAATCAGAGAATACTTTTGTTGTTGTTATTACTTGTTCTTGTTTTTTTCCACTACCTTCCCCGAGAATAGAACTTTTAAGGTCTCTAATGGAAGCTTTGAAATCTCACAGTGCTGCATTCACACATGGGAAGCACACTAGTGAAGTGGAACAATGGGTATATCTCAATAGGGATGCTCTTGGCATTTTGCATGTGTGGCGGGGGGACATTTTGTGTGTATGTGCAAGTCTGTCTACCTTATTGAAGGACTTTTACAATCACTGGACCCTACGCCGTAAGTGCCAGGAGCACACCCCAGTTATTGCAACCACCAAAAACATCCCAGCACAACTATTTAGCAGCTCTTAAGGTATAACTCATTGCAGATGGTAAAAGAGCAACTACTACCTAGATGTAAGTAATTTCTAACTTGAACAGTTTATGTTTTCAAAGATGACTTTGTTAAGTTGAAATGTAGAACACATCTCTCTATATGTAACACAGAATATAAATGGTGATTATGTCTCCAGGCTGGTGATACCTGCCTGGCTTCCATGACCCCATTCACAATCCCTACTTCAAGTTCTTAGACTAAGACAACTTAATTCCAATCTTTCAATCTCTTTCCCTCTTCCTAAAATAGGCTCTTCTTAAAGTCTCTTTGTTCAAGGAGAACTTATGGAGCCATGTTTCAGGAGCATATTGATTTCAGGTCAGAGTTTTACTCGATCAGAACTTGTTAGTGGCTCTTACCATATCCCCAGTGAGCTGGTTCTTTTCTTACATCCCAGTTACTGGTGTAATCTCTATCTGGGTCTTACTTGCTTTGTGTCCTGTTTTACTTCTCTCTTTGCTGCCACTGCCAAACTCCTGGATGTTTGTTCTTGATGTCCCATGGGGCCACTTGTTTGCTGCTCTTTGTGGACCCTTTTTGTTATCAACACCAAATGGGGCATCTGATCATTCCTTCCTTCCAGGCTGAAGAGGTTGTGCCCATCTGCTCATTGCAATTTCTTCCTAAAGACTGTTTTTGGGTGCTTTATTAATTGTTCACATTGTTCTGGTAGGTAGGTCTCTAACTCCTGACTCTTTTCTAGGAAGGGCTTGCCTAAGCACCAAGCGTAACAGTTATCTCACTCTACTGCAGACATGATGTAGCCTAAATCAGGAAACTGGATGAAAACGTGGAAGCAATGCTGTTGCAGTATGGAAATTAAACGAAACTAAAAACAAATTGAATAAGAGTTTCTAAATCTTTAAATCCGATGCATAAAGTAGTCTTAATTAAAGTAAAAGAAGAGATACATGAGAATTTACTTTAAAAATTTGAATTTTCTGAGCCTTTAAGGCAAGGTCTTTAGAAACTGGTGGTGGCAATGACTTCTTATTATGGTTAATTTTCCTTCAGAACTGGTGAATTTACTGTTCCTTGATATGGAAATATTAACACTACTCTTAGGCAGATCAGACATAATTAGGATACTTTTTTTGCCTCACAAGTGAAATGAAAAGATAGATTTCCCTATTCTTCCTACAAGATAATTAGGCAAAAAATGAAATAGTGAGCTAAATGAAGAAAAGTGTTAAAAACAAGTGTGTGGGTAAGCAAAATGAACAGCTTGATGGGGAGATGGAAATAGCAGATAATGCACCTTAATGCACCTTATTATTATTTTGTGGGTAAAATAATTTTGTCTTATTTGTTTAATAAGTCTGTATTTGAGAAATCAAAAGAGGCAAAAAGATAACTACTGAAAAAAGTGAGTCTTCCTCATACCTCTTTAATCCTGCTGGCCCAGTTGCTTTCCCTAGGAGGAAAGTGTACATTGTGGATTTGCCGTGTATCTTTCCAGAGATACTATTGTTTGTTTTTATTTCAATAGCTTTTGGGGTACAAGTGTTTTTCGGTTATATGGATGAATTGTACAGAGGTAAAGGCTGAGATTTCAGTGTACCAGAGATATTCTATGAATAGGCAAGTGTTTGTATGTATACATGCATTAACACACACATAAATATCTAAAAATCTGAATTATTTGGATAGATTTATGTATAATTGGCATTGAAGTTGATGAGGACCAGAAGGCTCTTGTCAAGAAGTTCAGTAAGACAGTGATGTCAGGCTTTATTGAAAACCTTACTAGAAACATATTTCTCTCTCTCTCTCTCTCTCTTTTTTTTTTTTTTTTTTTGAGATGGAGTTTCACTCTGTCACCCATGTTGGAGTGCAGTGCAGTGCAGTGGCGCAATCTCAGCTCATTGCAACCTCCGCCTCCCAGGTTCAAGCAACTCTCCTGCCTCAGCCTCACAAGTAGCTAGGATTACAGGTACCCACTACCATGCCCAGCTAATTTTTCTATTTTCGGTAAAGGTGGGGTTTCACCATGTTGGCCAGACTGGTCTCAAAGTCCTGACCTCAAGTGATCCACCTGCCTTGGCCTCCCAAAGTGCTGGGATTACAGGTGAGAGCCGCTGCGCCCAGCCGAAACATACTTCTTTATGGTCTCATCTTTCAGTTGCAGCCATATGCTATCTTTAGTGTGGATAACATCAATAAAATGATGGTTTGGTTGACCTTATCCGTATCTACCTGTTCCCTCTGAATGGATGTATGGTTACAGATATGGTACCTTGTGCTGTCCTTGGGCACAAATGTTTTGATATGTGCTGATCTAAACCAGTTTCCCTTTCTCTTCGAATGCAGTGGTTAACCTGGATTCTTCCTTCCCCATCACCCTGGACATTCTCTTCACTGTTCTCTTTGGTTGAAGGCATTGCTTCTTACATTTTATGTATTCTTCTTTCTTAGTTTACTTTCTCATTTTGTTGGAACATGACTACCAGTTATGTTTTGAGAAAGGGTATGTGACAAATAAATTTGAGATGTTGTACATCAGTAAATATCTTTGTTTTACGTTTCCACCTGCTTGATAATTTGACATGTATAGAATTCTCTGTTGGAAGTAATTTCTTTTCAGAATTTTGCAGGTATTGCTTCACAATCCTTCAGCTTCCAGGGTTGCTGATAAGTCAGAAGTCATTCTGATGCTTCATTTTTGTATTGTAGCATATTATCTGTTTTTTTTTGTTTGTTTTTTGTTTTTTTTTAAATTCCCAGGAGCTTTCAGTATCTTCTCCGGGTCCTTAATGTTTTGAAAAGTTTCCACCTATTGTGTTGAGCACTTGGTGGCTCCTTTCAACCTGGAAAATCAGGTCTATTAGTCCTGGGAAATTTTCTTAAATTATTTTATTTATGATATCCTCCCACCTGTTACTTTGCCTTCTGGAACTCTTATTCAAATTAAACTAATATTTGAACATTATATTTTTTGCTTCCTCCTTCAATTTCTTTTTTTTTCTATTTGTTTATCTTCCTACTTTACTTTCTGGGAGATTTTCTCAAATGTATCTTCTAATTGTTCTATTGATTTAAAAAACTTTTCTGTTACCATATTTTTAATTTTCAAGAGCTTTTAAAAAAGGTAGCATCATACTTCATGGAAGTAACTTCTCTTATTACTCTGAGGGTAAGTACAGATTAAGTTTTTTTTTTCTAGTGGCATTATCTCTGTTTTCTGTAAATTATTCTTTTCCAGTTTGTTTTTGTCTTTATCTGTCTCATAAACCAATTTCTTCAAATGTTCCTTGACCCTTTGTTGTCTGCTTGGATTAAAAGTGAGAGCCTAAAGTGCTCATGGAATGTGGGGCAATTTGAGTTTCACTTAGGGTGATTTGGTGTTCTTTCCTTGTCTTATTCTCTGAGGTTATTCAGGTAAAAATTTCAGCTCTTTCTAATGGGGCAAAGTCTGGCTCCCAGAGCTGTGGGAAGTTATGGCCAGGTGGCTAAAGGTCTCAGCACTTAGTTCAGAGCGCTTAACAAGCATTTGCTATCCTAATTTCCCTTTTATGTATGGTACCCAATTCCTCAATTATGCCTGAGTCATTCCCTGGTTCAGAAACCCTGTTTTACCCTTCTGAAGGCAAAACTCTACATTTCTCCTGGTGTTGGGAAAGATGGTCATCTTTCAGCATGCTGTGAGGAAAAGGATCTAACTGCTACACACACAACTATAATTAAATTTTCCTTATGTTAACCTCTCTGTCTTCATTACTTACTCCTAGTCCTGCAGGTAGCTGGAATTTACAGTGTAAATCATCTAATTTATCAGCTTTCTTAACTGTTGGCTTTAGACATCTTTGCCTTGGGTCTGTAAGTCAGTTCCCTCTCATGATCTGCTTTCCATCTTCCAAAATTTTGTTGCTGTTTCTCCAGGACTTCCCATCTTTGTGGATTTAGTTCTTAAAAAATTCCTTTATTGTACTTTAATGGGGTTGTGGGCAGCTCATTTGTGTTATCCTCTGTCACCCAGGCTAGAGGGTAGTGGCACAATCACAGTTCACTGAAGCCTTGACCACCTCAGCTCAAGGGATCCTCCCATCTCAGCCTCCTGAGTAGCTGGTATTACAGGTATGGGCCACCATGCCTGGTTATTAGTGTTGGTTTGGATGGTGGGTTTAAATGTGATTATTTTTTACATTTTAAAATATTTTTACATTTTTATCTTACTTTTTGTGATTTTAATTTGTGAATTCTATATATTTTGAATTTACTACACTTGTTAATATTTTACTTTGGTAAAAACAAAACAAAATACAAAATACAAGCTCATGGAATTATTTTGAAAATTCTAAACGTTTTCTTGCCCTCAGGGATAGAAGTGAAATAAACAGTTACATGCAATAAAAGAGTGGAATCACTATTCAGTAGCATCCTTTTATCTGCAGGGCGTATATTTCAACACACCCAGTGGATGCCTGGAAATTTGGATAGTACTAGACTCTGCTACCATAAATCAGAATACATTTCGGTTTATATCTTACCCACAAATGTAATGTGTTTTCTATCTTAACTAAGCATGTATCATGTACTGTGGCTGTAACTTTTGCAGTTTGAGGCAAGACAGCAAAACACAAACACATTTTTTTTTCTTCTTTACAATTTCATGGATGAAAGATTCATTCTTACTGTAGATCTTAGCAATTTCAGCATAATATTTTTCTTTGTTTCTTAAGTAGAACATGTTCCATTTAATAAAAGCACTTGACAGCTTCTCTTTGGCATATCTGAATTGCCATTATCACTATTCCTTTGCTGTGGGGCCATCATTAAGTAAAATAGGGGTTACTTGAGCACAGACACTGTGATATGCAATAGCAGATCTGATAATCAAGATAGCTACCAAGTTATTAAACGTGAACAGCATGAATATGCTGGGCGAAGGAAAGTTCAGATCCCAAACTGGAAGGAGCAGGAAGGAGATTTCATTGCACTACTCAGAATGGCATACAATTTACACCTTACGAATTGCTTATTTCTGGAATTTTCTATTTGATAATTTTGGACTGTGGTTGGCTACAGGTACCTGAAACAGCAGAAAGTGAAACCACGAATGGGGTTGGGGACACCTGAGGAAGAAGGTGGTTTGGGCAGTCTTTTGTGGCAACCACCAGATGATGCCATTGACCAAGGTCAGCTTTGTTATGGTTTAGCTTTGAGAGAGAGGGGTGGGGTATTGTTTTGAGATTCATAAGGATTGAGGAACAACATCTATCAACTTTCCATGTATGATGCTTATGTAAGTTTGGCATGCTTTCACTTGGTATATTTGGTCTGTCCATTCTCAGACGTAGAATGAGTTTTGGTGGCAGTTTTTCATTTGGTGTTTGTTTCAGCTGCTTTGGGATTTTGCCTTGAAGGTCAAGGGATCTAGCTGATTTAAATGATGTATTTTATTCAGTGAGAACCCTATTAAATGTATTAAGAGAGCTTACTTTTGATTAGTCATGGAGATAATGAATGAGTAAGAAAAAGCTGATGTAAATCCACCCACAATCCTAAAATCTCATTTGTAAAGTCTGGTGTTTTCTTCCTTGACATTTTATCTATTTCTGCTAGGGAAACCAGTTTCTTGAATTGCACAATAATCAAAAAATAAAGAAAGTAAAATCAATAAAAACAATGCTACTAGCTGGTGCTAAATGTGACCTGAAGCTTATATCCTTTAGATAAACACATCAGGGTTGGGACCCCAAATCATAACTATTTTTACAAATACTATTTTTTTAACAAAAAGATTTTTAAAAATCTTCTTATTAAAAAAATTACTTTTCAAAAGGCAGCTCTTGATTTTTTGTTTTTACCAGTTTTCATCTGGCTAAACACTGATTTAAACAAATGTAACTAATGGTAATTTTACATAAACCTATACTGGGTCATTGAAAGGGTTTAACACCTGCATAAATGAAACCATAACTGGGACTGAGGATTTCAGGCTCAATTTTATGGAAGCTGATAATAATGTGCTTCATGAAGAATAATGAAGTTCTCTGAATTTCAACAATTTTTTCTTTTCCTTTTTCTTTAATTTTTTCCCCCTCTTATCACACTTTTTATAGAAGAATGAGGTAATTCAGCTAATGAAAAACATATTGCTAAAAAGACTGGAAAACAGGTTGTGGCCGGGTGCGTTGGCTCACACCTGTAATCCCAGCTATTTGGGAGGCTGAGGCAGGAGAATTGCTTGAAACTGGGAGGCAGAGGCTGCAGGGAGCAGAGATCGCGTCATTGCACACCAGCCTGGGCAACAAGAGAGAAACTCCGCCACAAAAATAAAAAAAATAAAAAAATTTAAAAAAAAGCAAAAACAACAACAAAAAAACAAAAGTAGGTTGTAAGAGTTAAAGTGGTTGGGTGTGGTGGCTCACACCTGTAAATTCAGCACTTTGGGAGGCCAAGGTGGGAAGATTTCTGGAATCCAGGAGTTTGAGCTCAGCCTGAGTAACATAGTGAGACCCCACCTACACACACACACACACACACACACACACACACACACACACACACACACAGTGTGGTGGTACATTCCTGTAGTCTCAACTACTCAAGAGACTGAGGCAGGAGGATCACTTGAGCCCGGGAGATTGAGACTACAGTGAGCTGTGGTTACACACTGCCCTCCAGCCTGGGTGACAGAGCAAGACCCTGTCTCAAAAACAAAAAAAAGTTTAGGTAGTACTCAGGAACAGATAAGACAAAAGGGGTTTAGGAATACACAGACCATATAACATAAAAGTGAAGAATTAATAAACTAAAGTAATTTGAACACAACTGTTCTTGTGAAGCATCTTGAAACTGTGATTTTTATGACTTTATCATTTTTTTTTCTTCATCTTCTCTTTCACATTTATAATGGAAATTAAATAGGAATGAAAATTGGTTGGAGGCTACCTGCCCAAATGAATTAGGTTGAAATGATGAGATAAAGAAATGGTTCCTAAGTATTTACTGATAAGGTTTAAAGGAAATGAGAACCAGGGAGAAGATTGGAAACAATATATTTTGCCTCTGGTATTATGATATAGATTATTTACAAACTATGTAGTTGTGGTTCAAAACACAAAATTTTATCCCTGCAAATGCTACTACTTGGTAAATATGCTTTGTCTACCAAGACTGGAAAATAGGAAATGGAAAAGTGAAAAGGAAAAGTGAAAATGGAAGAGTAGGTATGCCAGATACAAACCTACATAATCTGAGGGTGCAGCAACAGTGGGGTGCCCCTGATTGATCCTTGAATTTTCTTACCTTTTTAAAAAAAATATATTGTTCATGTCTGTGTCATATTCCACTTTCTGGGAGACTATTTAAACCTTGTTTTTCAACAATTCTGTGGACATATTCATTACTGATATCATATTTTTAATTTTTAACAGCCTTTCTTTAATTTATTATAGCATATTCTCATTTCATCTGAAGATATTAAAGGACATTTTTATTCATAAAATTTTCTTTGGATCCATACATGATCTGTTTTTATCTGAATTTTTTTATTTGTGTTCATTTTTATTTTGAACTTTGTCTTCGTTTACTCACTATTATGGATTTTTTTTTTTTTTTTTTTTTTTTTTGAGATGGAGTCTTGTTCTGTCACCCAGGCTGGAGTGCAGTGGTGTGATCTCGGCTCACTGCAACCTCTGCCTCCTGGGTTCAAGCAATTCTCCTGCCTCAACCTCCCAAGTGGCTGGGACCACGGGCGCGTGCCACCATGCCTGGCTAATTTTTTGTGTTTTTAGCAGAGACGGAGTTTCACTGTGTTAGCCAGGATGGTCTCGATCTCCCGACATTTTGATCTGCCTGCCTTGACCTCCCAAAGTGCTGGGATTACAGGCATGAGCCACTGCACTCGGCCTTATGAATGCTTTTTATCTAAAATCTCATTTAATCTTTACGACAACCTTATGAAGTAAAAATCTTATTCTATTTTACAGATATGAACATTTAGGTAAAGAAAGGTTAATTAGATTGACAATGGTCACACACTTAGTATCGGAGTCAGGATATGAACCTAGTCTGTCTGTCTCAAACATCTTGTGTCTTGTCTACCCACTCATATTTTGGAGTGGAGTCTCAAATACTGGGAGGAAACTCTGTGTGCATAGCTGGGGCTTCTCAGCTGCCAGACTTCTCTGTAGGGAACAAAGCAGGAACCAGATGATTGCTGATGGACCCTGACATGCTGCATCTGGAGATGTTTCCTCAGAGAGAGACCCTCTGTTCTCCTGTGCTGAGAGACTGTGAGTCTAGGGAAGGGGTTGGCATCTTCATCATTCTGTAAGCAGATGGTTTTCAGCTTGGTGCCTCAGCCCTTCCCTCCACTGTGCCAGATTTTATCAAATTTGGAGCTTCCCTGGTTCCATTTTTCTAGAACATAAAATAGTCTGTTCCTGTGATGATGGGAGAGGAGATGTCACCTGGCTACATAAAGTAAGAGAGGAGAACTGGTGGTCAAAGTCCTCCTTATTTAGACTTCATATTGACCTGTTTTTCTGCCTATTTCTGACATCAGCTTCAGAGGTGTCTGTGGTTTCCAATTCCTGAGTCTACCCAAGTTCTGTGGTGTGAATTGATGTGCAGTTTCCTGTTGCTACTGTAACAAATTACTATAAATTTAGTGCTTTAAAACAAGACAAATTTATTATCTCAGAGTTCTCAAGTCCAAAATAAGTTTTAATGTAGCTAAAATCAAGGTGTTGGCACGGTTATGTTCCTTCTGGTGGCTTCTGGATAGAATGTTTTCTTTTCTGTTTTTTTTTTTCTTATTAAAAATGTTTCACTAGTTTGTGGAGGAACAGGTAGTTTTTGGTTACATGGATAAGTTATTTAGTGATAATTTCTGAGATTTTGGTGCACCTATCACCTGAGCAATATACATTGTACCCAACGTGTAGTCTTTTATTTCTCCCCCCAGACCCTCTTCTACCCAAGTTCCCAAATTTCATTGTATCATTCTTATGCCTTCATGTCCCCATAGCTTAGCCCCCACTTATAGGTGAGAACATATGATATTTGGTTTTCTATTCTGGAGTTACTTTACTTAGAATAATGGTCTCCAACTCCAACTTGCTGCAAAAGACATTCTTTTATTCCTTTTTATGGCTGAGTAATATTTGATTGTGTATATTTACCACATTTTCTTTATCCACTCTTTTTTTTTTTTTTTTCAGTAAGATGGAGTTTCACTCTTATTAACTAGGTTGGAGGGCAATGGTGTGGTCTCGGCTCACTGCAACCTCAGTCTCCACCTCCTGGGTTCAAGGGATTCTCCTGCTTCAGCCTCCCAAGTAGTTAGAATTATGGGAGTCTGCCACCATGCCTGGCTAATTTTTGTATTTTTAGTAGAGATGGGGTTTCACCATGTTGGCCAGGCTTGTCTTGAACTCCTGACCTCAGATGATCTACACGCCTCAGTCTCCCAAAGTGCTGGGATTACAGGCATGAGCTACTATGCCCAGCTATCCACTCCTTGGTAAATGGACATTTAGGATGGTTCCATATTTTTGACATTGTGAATTGTACTGCTATCAACATGTGTGTTCAAGTGTCTTTTTCATATAACGACTTTTTTTCCCTCTGTATAGATATCCAGTAGTGGGATTGCTGGATCAAATAGTAGTTCTACTTTTAGTTTTTTGAGGAGTCTCCACACTGTATTCCATAGTGGTTGTACTAGTTTATATTCCCACCAGCAGTGTAAAAGTGTTCCATTCTCACCACATCCATGCCAACATCCATTATTTTTTGATTTTTAAATTATGGCCATTCTCGCAGAAGGTGGCATCTCATTGTGCTTTTAAATCTGCATTTCCCCTAATAATTAGTGATGTTAAGCATTTTTTCATATTTTTTGGCCATTTGTATATCTTCTTTTGAGAATTATCTATTCGTGTTCTTAGACCACTTTTTGTATTTCTGTGGTCTCAGTTGTAATATCTCCTGTTTCGTTTCTAATTGAGTTTATTTGGGTCTTTTCTTTTCTTGGTTAATCTTGTTAGTGATCTATTGATTTTGTTTATCTTTTAAAAGAACTAGTTTTTGGCGGGGGGTGGTGGCTCACGCACTTTGCATAATCCCAGCACTTTGCGAGGCTGAGGAGGGCGGATCATGAGGTCAAGAGTTTGAGACCAACCTGACAAACATGGTGAAACCCCGTCTCTACTAAAAATACAAAAATTAGCCAGGCATGGTGGCACGTGTGTGTAATCCCAACTACTCAGGAGGCAGAGGCAGGAGAATCGCTTGAACCCAGGAGGCAAAGGTTGCAGTGAGCTGAGGTCGTGCCACTGCACTCCAGCCTGGGAGACAGAGCAAGACTTCGTCTCCCCCCACCAAAACAACAACAACAACAACAACAAAAACTAGTTTTTTGTTCCATTTATCTTTTGTATTTTTCATTTAGTTTTGTTCTGATCTTTGTTATTTCTTTCTTCTGCTGGGTTTGGGTTTGGTTTTGGTTTGTTCTTGTTTCTCTAGATTCTCAAGGTGTGAGCTTAGATTGTCTACTTGTGCTCTTTTAGAGTTTTGATGTAGGTATCTAATGCTACAAACTTTTCCCTTAGCACTATTTTTGCTGTATCCCAGAGGTTTTGATAAGTTGTGTCACTATTATTGTTCAGCTCATATAATTTTTTAAATTTCCATTTGATTTCATTATTGGCCCAAAGATCATTCAAGAGCAGACTATATAATTTCCTTGTATTTGTATAGTTTGAGGAGTTCCCTTTGGAGTTAATTTCCACTTTTATTCTACTGTTGTCTGAAAGGGTATTTGATATAATTTCTATTTTCTTAAATGTATTAAGACTTATTTTGTGACCTATCATGATCCATCTTGGAGACTGTTCCATGTGCTGGGAAAAGAATGCCTATTCTGCAGCTATTGGGTAGAATGTCCTGTAAATATCTGTTAAGTCCATTTGTTCTAGCTTATAGTTTAAGTCCATAGTTTATTTGTTGACTTTCTGTCTTGGTGACCTGTTTAGTGCTATCAGTGGAGTATTGAAATCCCCCACTATTATTGCATTGCTGTCTATCTCATTTTGTTTGTCTAGCGGTAATTGTTTTATAAATTTGGGATTGTCAGTGTTAGCCTCATATATATTTAGGGTTGTGATATTTTCCTGTTGGACTAATCCTTTTATCATTATATAATATCCATCTTTGTCTTTTTTAACTGTTGTTGCTTTAAAGTTTGTTTTGTCTATCTGTATAAGAACAGCTACTCTTTCTCACTTTTGGCTTCCATTTGTGTGGACTGTCTTTTCCCACCCCTTTACCTTAAATTTATGTGAATCTTTTATGTGTTAGGTAAATCTCTTGAAGACAGCAGAAATTTGGTTGGTGAGTTCTTATCCATTCTGCCATTCTGTATCTTCTAAGTGGAGCATTTAGGCCATTTACATTCAAAGTTAGTATTGAGATGTGAGATATTGTTCCATTCATCATGTTAGTTGTTGCCTTAATAGTTTTTTTTTTTCTGTTATGTCTAGGTCCTGTGAGATTTATGCTTTGAAGAGGTTCTATTTTTGTGTATTTTGAGGTTTTGTTTCAAGATTTAGAATTCCTTTTAGCATTTCTTGTAGTTCTGACTTAGTAGTGACAAATTCTCTCTGTTTCTTTGTCTGAAAAATACTTTATCTCTCCTGTATTTATGAAGCTTGGTTTCACTGGATACAAAATCCTTGGCTGACAATTATTTCGTTTCAGGAGGCTGAAGATGGGACCCTAATACCTTATGGCCTGTAAGGTTTCTGCTGGGAAGTCTGCTGTCAATCTGATAAGTTTTTCTTTATAGGTTATCTGATGATTTTTGTCTCACAGCTCTTAAGATTCTTTCCTTTGTCTTAACTTTAGATAACCTGATGACTAAGTGCCTAAATGATTATGTTTTTGTGATGAATTTCCCAGATGTTCTTTGAGCTTCTTGTATTTGGATGTCTAGATATATAGCAAGGCCAGGGAAGTTTTTCTCAATTATTTCCTCAAATAAGTTTTCCAAACTTTTAGGTTTTTCTTCTACCTCAGCAACACCAATTAGTCTTAAGTTTGGCTGTTTAACATAATCCCAAATTTCTTGGAGGTTTTGTTCATTTTTTAAAATTCCTTTTTCTTTCTCTTTCTCTAGTTGGGTTAATTTGAAAGCCTTGTCTTTGAGCTCTAAAGTTCTTTCTTCTATTTGTTCTAGTCTATTGTTGAAAGTTTCCAGTGTATTTTGTACTTCTCTAAGTGTGTCTTTTATTTTCAGAAGTTGTGATTGCTTTTTCATTATGATATCTATTTCTCTGTAAAATTTTTCATCCATATCCTGTATTTTTAAAAAATTTCTGAGTTGGTTTTCACCTTTCTCTGGTATCTCCTTTAATAATTTAATAGTCAACTTTCTAAATTCTGTATCTGGCAATTCAGAGATTTCTTCTTGGTTTGGATCCATTGCTAGGGAGCTGTTGTGATCTTTTGGGGGTATTATAGAATCCTGTTTTGTTCATATTACCATAATTACTTTTCTGGTTCCTTATCATAGGCTACCCAGAATTACTGTTCTGGGTAGCCTATTTCAGTGGAAAAGTCTGAAACTCAAGGACTGCTGTTCAGATTCTTTTGTTTCATGGAGTGATCCCTTGATGTGGTGCTCTTGCTGTTCCCCTGGGATGTGGTTTCTTGAGAGCTGGACTGCAGTGATTGTTACTGCTCTTCTGGGTCTAATCACCCAGCAGGGCTGCCAGGCTCCAGGCTGGTGCTAAAGGATGTCTGCAAAGAGTCCTGTGATGTGATCCATCTTCAGGTCTCCCAGCCTTGGATACCAGTACCTGCTCTGGTAGATGTGGCAGGAAAGTGAAGTAGACTCTGTGAGAGTCCTTGGTTTTATATATGTTTAGTGTGCTGGCTTTCTTGAATGCTGGTCATGCTAGCAGTGTAGTTGTTCACATGGACATACTCAGAACCCGGTGTGTGATGTTCCCCTTCCTGTGTCCAAGTGATCTCACTGTTCAATTCTCACCTATGAGTGAGAACATGCGGTGTTTGGTTTTCTGTTCTTGCGATAGTTTGCTAAGAATGATGGTTTCCAGCTGCATCCATGTCCCTACAAAGGACACAAACTCATCCTTTTTTATGGCTGCATAGTATTCCATGGTGCATATGTGCCACATTTTCTTAATCCAGTCTGTCACTGATGGACATTTGGGTTGATTCCAAGTCTTTGCTATTGTGAATAGTGCTGCAATAAACATACGTGTGCATGTGTCTTTATAGCAGCATGATTTATAATCCTTTGGGTATATCCCCAGTAATGGGATGGCTAGGTCAAATGGTATTTCTAGTTCTAGATCCTTGAGGAATCGCCACACTGTTTTCCACAATGGCTGAACTAGTTTACAATCCCACCAACAGTTTAGAAGTGTTCCTATTTCTCCACATCCTCTCTAGCACCTGTTGTTTCCTCACTTTTAATGATCATCATTCTAACTGGTGTGAGATGGTATCTCATTGTGGTTTTGATTTGCATTTTCTAAGACACTTAGTAGGAATTAATTGCTCCCTTCTCTGAACTCCTGAGGCATTTTGTTTTCCTGTTTAGTGGTACTTACTATTCTCCACTTTTTATTTATTGAATCTTCTCCATTAAGTTGTAAATTACTTGAAAACAGTCATTTACTTTTGTATCCTTTTAAATTCCAGATTTAGGATGTGCTCATAGTAGATGCCTACAAGTTTGTTTAATAACTATTGCCAATAGACATTTTCAAATTGCATGTCATTTTCTTGTAGGGAAAATTGAGACCCTGGGCAATGGTTCACATACACTCTCTCTGTGCCTAGATAAAATTGCTTCCTGTGTAGTCGTCTCATTGGGGCAGTAATGTGATTTTCAGAAAGATATCTATGGATACAGTTAGAGGCTTAAAGTTTATTTAATTGCAAAAAGAATAGGGAGATTTTCAGAGATATTTAGTTAAGGCAAGTGATAACATAGAGAGAGATTAGATAGAGATATAGTTTCCCCAGTCTTCCAAAATTTCCTATAGGGAACTATAGCTGTGGATTGTATCATATATAAAGAATGAAGATTCAGACAATTAACTGTTCTGGAGACAGGCTGCATTTCAGCCTCCCTAATAGGTAAAATTTACCTTTGCAAACAGCCCTAGCATATTCCTCAGAGGATTGTGAGACTGGATAAAGCAAAGGCCAGTTTTTAATGAGATGCCTCAATATATTTCAGCTTTATCCAAAGTCACTGCTAAAAGATATAAGTTCTGAGAGTGGGTCACTCTTACCCTTGAGATTTCAAGACATGATTTTTGTAAATAATTTCAGGTGAGATCTTGAATGCATATGGGTGACTTCTTAATTTAGCTGTCTTAGGAAAAAAAAAAAAAACACTACTGCATGCTGTTTCAATTGTTTCTCTTAAGGAAGGTATTGAAATTCTTGACCAAAAAATATGTTATCTATTAGGGTGCCTGATGTTCCTCATATTATAATCTTTCCTTAATGTTCTTTAGCCAATTTCTTAAAATTATGCCATTCCTCTTTCTTCTCTACAATTGCATACAAACAAAGCTGAGTTGCCAATGTAACCAGAAAGTTTTTCTGGGACAATGGGAAAGACTTTAGATATTTCTGTTTCTAGTTAGTAAAGAAAGCAACTTGGCATTTAATTCCCAGCCCTTTCAGGTTGCCAGCCACGAAGTATTCCTTACCAGTCTCCCACTGCTGAGTCTTCGTTCATCTGTCCACCTCCAGGTGAGTCTTTGTTTTTCTATCAATAAATTTATCTGGTTTACCTTTTCTTTTGTAAATCTGCCTTACATTGGCTAGACCTCAATGAGGTCAGACTTCTTGAAAATGGAGGCAGTCTCAGCTCTTAGGCCACTCAAAGGCCCCTGAGAGAACTTGGGTTGGACTTGGTGTGTGGGCGTGGGCCTGCCCTTTCCTCCTTTCATCAGGAGCGCTCAGAAGTGGGGCAGCAGCTCTTCTAGACCAGACAATTCTTAGTGCCTTAATTTTTTTAAATTCAAGGAGTCAACTTTCAATGGAATTTCTAATACATCAGAATAGAAATTAGGTTTAAAAGAATAGTACCCATAACAGAGAAATTGTGAGGGGGCAAAGAGATCAGGATGAAAAGCCAATCAGGAAGCTGTAATGAAAGGGCACTGGTGGGGGGTGGGATATGGTGAAAGAAGGCATAGAAAAGAGGTAGTGAGGCACCTGTGCTCAGCACAGAGAATCACCAGCTGTTCTCCTAGTCTTGGGGGTGTATTGGGGTCTGTATGTTTATGCTGTGCTGATACCCAGTGCCACACAGATGTCTTGCCCACAGTGATCAATGAGACTGGAGAAGGAAGGAAAACATATTTTGTTCTTTCTGCAAGAATTCTTTACAGAAATGGGCAAGTGTAACATCCCTAGGTATGTCAGGTGACATTGCCAGTTGTATTTTTTTTTTTTTTTGAGACAGAGTCTTACTATGTGGCCCAGGCTGGAGTGCAGTGGTGTGATCTCGGCTAACTGCAAGCTCCGCCTTCCGGATTCACGCCTTTCTCCTGCCTCAGCCTCCGGAGTAGCTGGGACTACAGGTGCCCACCACGATGCCTGGCTAATTTATGTATTTTTTAGTAGAGAGGGGGTTTCACTGTGTTAGCCAGGATAGTCTCGAGCTCCTGACCTTATGGTCCGTCCGCCTCAGCATCCCAAAGTGCTGGGATTACGGGCATGAGCCACCGCGCCCGGCCACCAGTTGTATTTTTTTAATATAAAAATTAGCAAACTGTGACCAAGAGATGGATTTCCCATGTTTCAGAGCGTATGCTTAAGTATTCTAGGAAAGAATGTTTTGAGCCCGCCAGCTTTATGGGGGCCTATAATCTAACTGGTAGGAACAGCACAGAGTAGCTGAATAATAGAATGAAACCATTTAGCATGGACAGGTGTATGTTCCCAGTCAGGCGTAAGATTCACAGGACTGCAAGTAATATTTTCAATGCAGCCAGTGACTGGGGAGGCCTGGTATGAAATATGGAAAAACACCTCATATGAGGATGTGCAAGGCTTTTAACCTTGGGGAGTTTGGCCCAGTTCATCAGAGAGAAAAGGGAGTAGGTACTTGTCACAAAGATTGGCTTCAGTATCAAGTTTTCATATGGCTGGCTAGAACCTGTATAAGGGTCCAGGAATGGATAGAGCTACTTTGTAATGAGAGACTTTGACACATGCGACCTCACTTAAACTGAAGCTGGATATCCTCTTAGTTGAAAAATACTCTAAAACACAAAAAACCTACTTCCAAGGTGCTTTAGTAGGTATCTTTAAAAAAAGATACCTTTATTTCCCTAGGATTTTGCAGGATTTTACAGCATCATGCATATCTTAGAATTTGGAGAATCTTATTATCCAGATATTTGAAAATTTTCCTTCTAGTATTTACATTTTTTTCTTGTGTGCATATGTTTGGATATTTTATATATTTTATTAATTATTCTTGGAATCCAACTTTACACAAACATATAAGTTGGTTTTGATTTTTTAGTGTTAAAAATAATGCTGTTATAGGCACATTTTACATAACGCTTTGTATTTAAAATTACTTTTCCTGGCAAGATAACTGTAAGAAGAATTA
The DNA here is from genome assembly GCF_043159975.1 of Macaca nemestrina. Lineage (NCBI taxonomy): Eukaryota > Metazoa > Chordata > Mammalia > Primates > Cercopithecidae > Macaca > Macaca nemestrina. The sequence goes on along the minus strand of NC_092131.1, from coordinate 82,914,770 downwards.
CTGATTTAAAAACTATAAGCAGGCCGGGCACGGTGGCTCAAGCCTGTAATCCCAGCACTTTGGGAGGCCGAGACGGGTGGATCACGAGGTCAGGAGATTGAGACCGGGCACGGTGGCTCAAGCCTGTAATCCCAGCACTTTGGGAGGCCGAGACGGGTGGATCACGAGGTCAGGAGATTGAGACCATCCTGGCTAACACGATGAAACCCCGTCTCTACTAAAAAATCCAAAAAAAAAAACACAACAACAACAACAACAACAACTAGCCGGGCGAAGTGGCGTAAACCTGGGAGGCGGAGCTTGCAGTGAGCCGAGATCAGACCACCGCACTCCAGCCTGGGTGTCAGAGCGAGACTCTGTCTCAAAAAAAAAAACAAAACTATAAGCAATTTTAGGCTTTAGATGTATATTGCTACTTTTTCCCCAGAAAGAATGAATGAATTAACATGTCTATCAACAGAAGAGAATTGCCCAGTTTGTTGTATCCTCATCAGCATTGGGCATAATCTGTGCTAATTTAGTTATTGTTTTCTAATTTGCATTTTGGGTTATAACTTGCATTGAATATTCTGATATGTTTATTACCTATTAAAATTTTAGTTAACTGAGATTCAAATATGTATTATCTATTAAAGTCTTAATAGATAATAAATATATTATGTACTTGAATCTCAGTGAATTAACTTTTTATACTTCCTGTTGAAATGTGGAAAAAATTTCCTGGCACATCTCATCTGATCATTAACATTTCTTGGATTTTTATTTGTTTTAAGAATACAAAGATTGTCTATTTTAATAATTCTGCAACCTTCATATAATAAGAATTTTAGCTTTCTTAATTTTGACTGATGTTACTATAACTCTTACTACAGGTAAAACTCAACTCATCAGGATAACTCGAAGTGTTTATTAAATGCCTGCTTTCTTATGACATTGTGTTAGAGGCAAAACAGAAGCAGTTTTTCCAGCCACATGCCCTGTCAATCCCCAAGCTTGGCTTTTGTGGTAGTAACAGCTGATGAATTCGTGCACTTGTTTTGAAAACTAGTTATTCTGTGCCCAGTATTTGAAACTATTAATGAGTACTTTGGCCACCTTGGGATTCTAGTGACTTTAGATATTCTCTGTATTTATTCCCCCACCCCGACAGTTTTCAGCTTTGCCACACAAGCTGAAAACCATCACCAGGCATCTACAATTGCATGTCAATTCCCCTCCCACCTTAAGATATATTACTCACCATCCAGAATGAATCAAGAGCAAGTGCTTTAAATAAAAGAGAATTCCTTGTTTTAACTTTGACAGCACTTCCTCCAGTTAAATTTAAACATTCCTCAATACCCGCAGGGATGAATACGTGTCTGGATTATTGGAACATTACTGAGGCTCCAGCTCCTTGACCTTGGCATGCAAGCTTTTTCACCTTTGAACTAAAAGCTTTCTCTGGGTTGTGGGTGTGATGATGTCTTTCCAAAGTCATTCAAAGCAGTGTTGACACTTGCGAGCTATTTTAAGGTCTGTCATAGAGCCTAAGATGTATTTCTTTGCTTTAATAGTCACCTATCAAAGCCTCTGTGCTTGTGGCCAGAGAGTTCCCTCTGCTCCTGGGATCCTGTGTTGCTACTGGAGTAAACAGGGGTGCCAACCACCCCGAGGTGGCCACATTGGGTCGCTGCCTTAGCAGAGGGCACACTGAGCCACATCACACCACACTCTGATTCTTGGTGACTACACTTCAGATATGTCTCTTAGCCTCAGTGTCCTCATTTGTCAAATAACAGAACAGGAGTAGTTACAAAGATTTATTCAATTTGTATGAAAGAATTGATGAATGAGTTTATGAATGAGTGAATCTAACTCTACCAGCCTCTGTAGTCTTAATTTTTTTTTAAAAAAAGATTCACATCCTCTTACCACAGAACATTAATTATTTTAATATACATTTCTTACAACCATGTACCAACCATGACCCTCAGTCAGGAAGCTAGTTTTTACTTTCTCCCAATTATAGAATCAAATCAAATGTTTCTTAAAATACGTAAAGAATCAACGAGATTGAGCAATCACATGGTGAAGTCATAGTTGTCAGACGTGGGCTGTGAGGCTGTGAGACTGTAAGCCTAGATGATGGTGCATCCATGACAGTAGACACAGCCAGAGGAAGCTTAGGCAGGAAGGGACAGCGGCTATGGTAGAGAAGTCCTGTAGAAACTATTTCTATGATTAATGCAAGACAGGTTTTGTATTATAAGACAAGGTAGTTTGTGGAATTATAGAGCTGACAGCTCTCTTCCACAAAGCTATGAAGAAAGTAAATGTAGAAGTACAGATGAAACATTGGAAACCAAAGCAGTTCTGGGCCACGGAGCCAGTGGCTTCACAGCAGGACTTGAGAGTCTTAGTTTGAATGACGTATGGAATGATTTGAAATGTTTAAGGTTTAACAAATTTGTAACTGTTTATCTAAGTTGTATTTTTTTATTTTCTAATAATTTCGTTGTTTCTAAAATTTCAATGGAAGAGTTTTATTTAAATATATTTGGAGTTGAGAAATGTAATCTTAGGTAGAACCAATCATACATCTGTTTAGTATATTAAAGTTCCGGTAGCATCAACAGACAGCAGGCACCCTGAGCATTAATGTTACCCTAACTAGGGACCCTGTTTAAACTGGCACCTGCAAAGATGGTCTTAGGACTCTACCTGTAAGCACAATTACTGGGTTTATTTGTTAAGGCAATATTCGGAAATGTTATCAACTAAGAACAAGCCTTCAAAGTAAAAAGTAAAGTAAATCACTGCCTCGAGCTGTCTTATTTTAAGCTTGATTGTAAATAAGTATAACTGCAAAAGATAAACACATGTTTAAGATTATAGTAAAAAAAATTTGGAATCCTACCAAACAGCATTTAAAAAATTCCTGATTGTTTTGAGTGTAAAGTCCACATTAAGTACATTTTGCTATTTAGTTGTACATTTAATATTGGTAGTTTGATAGGAAATTTTTCACTGAGATTGAAATAATGAAAAAATTAAATTTGTATTCCAAATGAATTAGGTATTGGAGTACTTGAAGTATAAAAAGCATTGGGAAAGCTTATAGCTCTGTATCCATACCCATACCTCTATCTATACTTTTAAAATAGTCATCAATAGTCTCTATGATCAGATAATAGAAATACTGTATAAAAATATTTCAAGGAAAATCAAATAGATTTCTACTTTTTAGCTCTAAGTCTTTGGAGGAAGTGTAAGTAGTTTGATCCAGGGTTAGAGCTGAGCTTGAGAGCATTAAGCTCACATAAGTGAGGAAGTCTATTGTCCAAGCTGGTTCTGCCTGGATCAACCCTTTTCGTATTTATCTCATTGACTCCACTAATCTTGATCAGTTTTAAAAAGATGAAGCCATTTTATACAGCTGATTCTCCACTGCCAAAGTCCACTGTTTACAAAATTGACTAGAATTTAACATCTTAGATGGCATTTTGTACTACATTCTAACTTCTAGAGAATATAGTTCATTTATTTTGAAAATATAAAATAAGAATGCTCAAATAAACTCTCTGTGGTATTCCACTTAGGAAATACAGAGCCCAATAGCTTAGAGATGCTCACATCTGGGGCTTTATTATTTGTGTTTTAGGTTCAGCAATAGTAACTGCTGAGCAACTCTTAAAAGTTACAATGATTAGCTTAGCCAGTAAGTTCCCAGACAGCTTTAAAACACTGATCTATGATCTTATATCTTCTACATCAGCTCACAATTCTATGGCTATATTTTCTGTGTAGCAGGAATTAATGTTTGGAGAGAAATGTGATGGCTTAATTGATTCTGAACATAGAACCTCAAGGTAGCTTTTGTTAAAGTTATCTGAAAATGTCTCTCCCACTCTGTATTAGACAATTCTACCCCAGATTTTTACCCACTGGGTAGAAAGCAGTGTCCACCTGCTTTCCCTGTTAGGCTCCAGGCCATCTGCCGTGATGCTGCCCTGTCCCAATGGTACCACCACTTCTGCCCGTTCTTGTTGCTGCTTTGCCAGGCACCACCATCAAAGCTCCCAGGCACCCCTGCCGATTCCACTGGGAATGGCTGTATTTGTTGGGGCTGTGGTTGCTCTGGATCACTGGAGGGGCAGAGTCTCCATCATTTCATATGGTAAAATGTCCCAGCACTAAACTCAAGGTCGGGTACAGAGCAGGCACGCAATGCTTTACTCCTCTTCCTTATATATTACTGCTAAAGGGGTACCAAAGTATTTCTACCTTGAGGCCATGTTTTATAGAAACTTTAGTGCAAGCAACTCTTTTGCTTTTCTCTAACAAACAACCTTCATTCCCATAGAAGTAGTCCAGAAGTTCCTGGGAAGACAGGTATGGGGCAGATCTGAGAGAGATTCTACCCTTCTCAGAAGTATCCCTAATGCCTCATGACTAATTATTATTTCAAGCTGACTTACCTATCTCCCTTTAATATCATTTTTCTCTGGTAGGACTTCCAGCACCCTATGAAAATAAACTTATGTGAAATTTAACACACATTATGTGAAATGTAACAATATCAAAACAAATACAAAATTTGAATATCTTCCACGGTATACAAGCAAATCATCTAAAGAAGACCAAGAATCAGATTGACATCAAATTTCTAACAAGAATCAGAATGATATCAGATTTCTCAATAGTAGCAATACATACAAAAAGATAATGAAGAAATAATTTTAAAGAAGATAAGTAACACTGAATTTATAATTTTATATCCATCCAAACTGTTATTCATATATAAGGGAAGAATAAAAACATTATCAGGCATGAAGGACCTCATACAATTTGCTATGCAAAGATTCACATTATAAACATTGGGAAGAAATATTCAAATAATAAGAGAAATCCAGAAAATGATCTAGGAGATGTGAGACTATCAATTAGAATGGACACTGGCCATAAACAACTGTCATGGCTAAAGTGGGGCATGTTGGCAGAATATCAGCCTGGGTGTTAGGGAGATCAAATAACTTAGTATGATTTATAGTTGTCTTAGGGGAAAAAAGTTAGGACAAAAGAAGAGACAGAGAAAGCATATAGAATACCTATGCAAACCCAGAACTACAATTTTTGACTATTAGCATGATGGAATTTGGGGTGGGCAAGTTAAGTGAGCAAGTGATACAAGAGCTTGCAAAAGGAATTTTCTTGTTAGGGGAAAACATATATATTGATTGGTTTAAGGTATCTGTTTTTACCTTCATGAATCTCTCCTTTTCTGTCATTAGCTTATTATTATTATTATTTTTGAGACGGAGTCTCGCCCTGTCGCACAGGCTGTAGTGTAGTGGCGCGATCTTGGCTCACTGTGTCATTAACTTACTTACTTTTTCCTTTCACCTGCATCCTTCTTTGTTTCTTCTTTTCTTTCTCTTTACCTTCTAACTACCATTCCCATTCAAAATTTCTACAATCAGAGATGTTTATTATAAAATACAGAATGGAATATCAAAGGTATAGTTGGTGTCTTTGGAAAGAGTACAGAAAGGTGAATGTTTGATAAATATTAATCTAAAGTGGAGGGCTCCATAACCTATAGCTCATATAATTTATTTAAGACTTAATGCCAGAAACAGCATGTATACTTTTATTCCCTTTTGTAATTACTGCTTCCTCTAACAATGACATATACTCAGTTAATATTTCCATCCACAAAGTGATTCTTAGATTTACTTTTTTTTTGAAAGATAGCGTCTCTCTCTGTCACCCAGGTGTCTGAGATGCAGTGACACAAACATCACTTCAGCCTCCAACTCCTGGGCTCAAGGGATCACACTGCCACAACCCCCAACTCTCCAACACTCCTCTTCCCTACCTGCAGGCTCCTGAGTAGCTGGGATTACAGCAAGTACATGCCAACATGCTTGGCTCCAAATGTTTCTAAAGCAAAGGTTTGTTCAATCAAGTTTAGCCTAAAGCTACCTCCCTACGTATTTTAACTTCAGCCTAAAGATTTCTCTGTACGTAGTGAACTATAACCTAAATAGAGATGTAAACAGACAGTAACATACTCTTGTGTCAATTACTGAGTTTTGGCCAATCAAAGGGGGCCGACTGTTCAAAACGTGTTCAGTTCCCTTCCAGAGTCTAAGTGATCTCATTGTTCACTTCCCACCTATGGGTGAGAACATGCGGTGTTTGGTTTTCTGTTCTTGCGATAGTTTGCTGAGAATGATGGTTTCCAGCTGCATCCATGTCCCTACAAAGGACACGAACTCATCCTTTTTATGGCTGCATAGTATTCCATGGTGTATATGTGCCACATTTTCTTAATCCAGTCTGTCACTGATGGACATTTGGGTTGGGGGAACATCACACACCGGGGCCTATTATGGGGAGTGGGGAGAGGGGAGGGATGGCATTGGGAGTTATACCTGATGTAAATGATGAGTTGATGGGTGCTGATGAGTTGATGGGTGCAGCACACCAACATGGCACAAGTATACATATGTAACAAATCTGCATGTTGTGCACATGTACCCTACAACTTAAAGTATTTAAAAAAAAACTATGTTTCAGGGGACACTTGAGGAATTATAACTGATTCATTGGGATGCCCCAAGTTAAAACCCTGGAGATTTCTCATGTACAGAATTGGTGTTCAATACATGTTTGTTGAATTGACAAAAAAAAAAAAAAAAGTGTTCAGATAAGGCAAATGTCAAGTTGTAACCAATCCGGTTGCTTCTGTCCCTCACTTCCCTTTTCTGTACCTCACTTTCCTTTTTCTGTTCATAAACCTTCTTCCACCATGTGGCTGTGCTGGAGTCTCTCTGAGCCTACTCTGGCTTGGGAGGCTGTCTGATTCTCAAATTGTTCTTTGCTCAATTAAACGCTGTTAAATTTAAGTTGGCTAAGATATCTTTTTTAACAGATAAAACCTTAAATCATTCCCACAACTCTATTAGGCTATGTATTGTAGACCACCTTTTATTTGTCCATTAACATATAGAGAGAGCACATTAATTTTTCTTACAATATTAGCCCAATGTTTAGGCTAACCTTACTTACCGTAATCCTTCCTAAAAGCTCTAATATTTCAATGTGTCTCAGTGGCGACCATCTATATTTTCAGAAAATCCACTTTGGCAAGCTTGTTGTATTATTCATGGTTCTCTTAGAGGGACAGAACTAATAGGATACACACACACACACACACACACATATACACACACACACGATACATATGATATATATATGATTATATATAGATACATACATATATATCTATGTATCATATATATAAAGGGGAGTTTATTAAGTATTAACTTACATGATCGCAAGGTCCCACAATAGGCTGTCTGCAAGCTGATGAGCAAGGAGAGCCAGTCTGAGTCCCAAAACTGAAGAATTTGGAGTCCAATGTTCCAGGGCAGGAAGCATCCATGGGATGCCCAGGAGAAAGATGTAGGCTGGGAGGCTAGGCTTGTCTCGCCTCTTCACATTTTTCTGCCTGCTTTATATTCACTGGTAGCTTATTAGATGGTACCCACCTGATTAAGGGTGGGTCTGCCTTCCCCAGCCCACTGACTCAAATGTTAATCTCCTTTGGCAACACACTCACAGACACACCCAGGATCAATATTTGCATCCTTCAATCCAATCAAGTTGACACTCAGTATTAACCATTACAAGTCCACCCCTTGTCAACTTCAACCCATATACAGCTCCCGAGATCATACTTTGACTGTTCTTCAAATAAAGACAATTATGCCTAATATAATACAACTATCCTTCCTACAACCAGAAACATACCAATCCCCAACCCAAATACTATTACATAAAGTTAACAATACTTAAAGGCTGATATGAAGTTAGTAAATCTTATGTCACATGATAAAGGAAAAGAAAATAAAATGAAGATTTTTGTTTTTTAGTACAATATATAGATGCACAAACATGTTTTTAACAAAAGAAGGAGGAAATACTCATGGTAGTTACAGTCCTCCTTTACTGCAGCTGGTCATGTGGTCATAGCTGGTATTGATGACTACCTTCTTCTACTACCCATTCTGTATTCCCTTTGTCTTCAGCAAACACCCCAGCAGGTTGTGGTTTCTTTCCTGGTGGAGTGACCCAAACCTTCATTCCTTAGGGGTCTGGGCCATTTGTAGTTCTGCCTGGATTGAGCTGTTGTAGTTTTCCATTGACCTTAATCACAGGGCGTGGTAATAGTAAGAGACAACCTAATGGATCTCCTGTATTCCATGCATACTCTTCCTTAGCTCTGTTATGGAGCAGTAGACTGATTTCATCTTGATAGTCTGGGTCAATCACCCCAGCCAACACTGTATTTCCCTTCTTAGCCTGTTGACTTAAAGGTAGGGGGAACCCAAAGTGTCCAGGTGGCAATCATAACTTTCAGTTTAATTGAATAGTTGTGTCTTCTGGTGGCAGCATTCCTCCCTCTGGAAGTAAGACTCCTAGGCTAGCAGAACGTAATGTCACAGGAACAGGAAGCAAAAATTTTGCTAGTGGATCACTACGGGTGATACTGAGTGGTGCCACTTCCACTTCTACCCCTTGATTCCTGACTTGTGATTCCTGGCTAATGGAGAAACGGTAGTATATATTGGACCCTGATTCAGAGTATACATGGCCTTCTGGAGAACTTTGCCCCAGTCCGGCAAAGTATTGTCACCTAGTTGGCAGTGTAATTGTGACTTTAAATGGCCATTCCACCGTTCTATCAGTCCACCTGCTTCAGGATGATGGGGAACATGGTAAGATCAGTGAATTCCACGAGCATGAGCCCACTACCACACTTTTTTAGCTGTAAAGTGAGTGCCTTGGTCAGAGGCAATGCTGTGTGGAATACCATAATGGTGGATGAGGCATTCTGTGAGTCCATGGATGGTAGTCTTGACAGAAGCATTGCGTGCAGGATAGGCAAACCCATATCCAGAGTAAGTGTCTATTCCAGTGAGTACAGACCTCTGTCCTTTCCATGATGGAAGAGGTCCAATATAATCAACCTGCCACCAGGTAGCTGGTGGATCACCCCAAAGAATGGTACCATATCAAAGGCTCAGTGTTGGTCTCTGTTGCTGGCAAATTGGGCACTCAACAGTGGATATAGCCAGGTCCATGTTGCTGAGCCATGTGTAACTTTCATCCCTGCCACCATGGCCACTTTGTTATTGGGCCCATTGGGGGATGACAGCAGTGGATGGAGAAAGAGGCTGAGTGTTGTCCACAGAACAAGTCATCCTATCTACTTGATTATTAAACACTGGTGAGCATTCGCATGGGATACAAATATCTTTACAGGTTTTGACCATTCAGAGAGGTCCATCCACACACCTATTCCCCAAATTTCTTTGTCACCAATTTCCCAATCATGGTTCTTCCAAGTCCCTGACCATCCAGCCAAACCATTGGCTACAGCCCATGAATCAGTACATAATTCCACATGTGGCCATTTTTTCTTCCATGCAAAGTGCACAACCAGGTGCACTGCTCGAAGTTCTGACCACTGAGGATATTTCCCTTCACCACTGTCCTTCAGGGATGTCCTAGAAAGGGGCTGTAGTGCTGCAGCTGTCCACGTCCAGGTGGAGAAGATGGTATTGTACAGAACCATCTGTGAACCAAGCCCTAGTCTTCTCTTCCTCTGTCAACTGATCATAGGGAACTCCCCATGAGGCCATCAGTGCAGGCTGGGGTACAGAAGGCAGGGTGGCAGGAATCGAGACCATGGGCATTTGAGCCACTTCCTCATGTAACCTACTTGTGTCTTCAGGACCTGCTCGAGCCCGATCACATATATACTACTTCCATTTGATGATGGAATGCTGCTGTGCACAACCCACTTTATGATTAGATGGGTCAGAAACACCCAGTTTATGATAGGCAGTTCAGGTCACAGGGTGACTTGATGGCCCATAGTCAAACGTTCAGTTTCCACCAAAGCCCAGTAACAGGCGAAGAGCTGTCTCTCAAAAGGAGAGTAGTTGTCTACAGAAGATGGCAGGGACTTGCTCCAAAATCCTAGAGGCCTCCACTGTGATTCATCTATGGGAGCCTACCAAAGGCTCTAAACAGTATCCCTATCTGCCAGTGACACCTCAAGCACCATTGGATCTGCTTGGTCATATGGCCCAAGTGACAGAGCAGCTTGCACAGCAGCCTGGACCTGTTGCAGACCCTTCTCCTGTTCTGAACCCAATTCAAAACTGGCAGCCATTTGGGTCACTTGATAAATGGGCCAAAGTAACACCCAAATGAAGAATGTGTTGCCTCCAAAATCCAAATAGGCCCACTAGGCGTTGTGCCCCTTTCTTGGTTGTAAGAGGGGCCAAATGCAGCAACTTATCCTTTACTTTAGAAGGACTATCTCAACAGGCCCCACACCACTGGACCCCTAGAAATTTTACTGAGGTAGAAGGTCCCTGAATTTTAGTCAGATTTGTTTCCCATCCTCTGGCTTGCAAATGTCTCACCAATAAGTTCAGTGTGTTTGCTACTTCTTGCTCACTGGATCCAATGAGCATAATGTCATCATGTAATGGACCAGTGTGATATCTTGCGGAAGTGAAAAGTGATCAAGGTTTCTCCAGATAAAATTATGACACAAAGCTGGAGAGTCTGTATACCCCTGAGGTAGGACAATGAAGGTATATTGCTGGCCTTGCCAGCTGAAGGCAAATTTCTTCTGGTGGACCTTATGGACATGAATGGAGAAAAAGACATTTGCCAAGTCAATGGCTACATACCAGATAGCAGGAGATGTGTTAATTTGCTCAAGCAATGAAACCACGTCTGGTACAGCAGCCGCAATTGGAGTCACCACTTGATTAAGCTTACAATAATCCACTGTCATTCTTCAAGATTCATTGGTCTTCTGCACAAATGGGAGAGTTGAATGGGAATGTGGTGGGAATTACCACCCCTGCATCATTCAAGTCCTTGATGGTGGCACTAATCTCCACAATACCTCCAGGGATGTGATATTGGTTTTGATTTACTCTTTTTCTAGGTAGGGGCAGCTTTACTGGCTTCCATTTTGCCCTTCCCACCATAATAGCCCTCACCCTACTAGTCAGGGAGCCAGTGTGTGGGTTCTGCCAGCTGGTAAGTATGTCTGTGCCAATTATGCATTCTGGCACTGGGGAAATGACCACAGGATGAGTCCGGGGACCCACTGGACCCACTGTAAGTTGGACCTGAGCTAAAACTCCATAACTTACCTAACCCCATAAGCCCCTACATTAACTGGAGGACTACAGTGATGTTTTTGGTCCCCTGGAATCAACATCAGCTCAGAGCCAGTGTCCAGTAGTCCCTGAAATATCTGATTATTTCCCTTTCCCCAGTGCACAGTTACCCTGGTAAAAGGCTAGAGGTCTCCTTGGGGAAGGAAGGGAGAAAGATTCACTGCATAAATTTTTGGTAGTGTAGTGGGGTCCTTCCTCCAGGGGACCTGGCCTCCCCTTCATTTAAGGGGTTCTGGGTCTGTAAACTGGCTCAAGTCTGGAAATTGATTGAAGGGCCATGATTCTCTGTTTTTATAATTCAAGTTAGTCTTTTGTCCATTCGACCTAGAAGTTTTCTGTTTGCATAATTAAAGTAGGAATGCAGTAGGCTTCCTATCAATTTCATTCTAAGAACACTCATTAATTAGCCAATGCCAGAGCTCTACATGATTCTGATTGCCGCTTTGCCTCTGCTGTCCATTATGGTAGCTATGCCCACTTTGCCTTTGATGGTTGAATACTGCCACTTGGCCTCTGCCTCCTGGGGATTCAATTATTTCTGTTGTATTTAAATTTTGTAGTTGAGTGATTGTGGTTTCCACCATTAGATCCGACATACAGAGAAGAACAATTATAGGGTTCTTCAAAGATGCAGGTGCTGCCCTCACAAATCTGTTTTGCAAGGCATTTGTCAAGAGTATATCTTCTGGACCCTCCCAGCTGGAATGAGCAGGTCTAAAGTGACTAATCCACTCCACCATCCCAATTTCTCTAAGCCTTTGGATCCCTTCCTCTACATTAAACCAAGGGATATTAGGCATTTCCAGCTCCCTCACAGTGGGCCATCTTTTAATCCATATTTCAGCCAACCAAGCAAATAAACAATTATAACCTTTTTTTTTTTTTTTTTTTTTTTAGCTCCCCAAGCTGCAACCTTAAAAGCAGACTCCCTACTTTTTGGGCTCCTTTTTGAGGGTAGCACACCTCCTCATGGGTCACACTCTCAACCTCACTTCTAGGGGCCAGCTGGGATTTTAGTCTAGTTATAGGTCTAAAAGGAAACAGAGGTGTTGGGGGTGGCTTCTGAGGAGAATCAACATTTTCCTGCCTGGCAACTGCCTCAGGGGAGGCCATTACTGTTGCCTCAGGCAGCACAGGCTCTATCTCCTTAGACAAAGGTAGAAAGGCTGATGACAGCATGGGTCAGGGAGGGGATGTTGCCACTACTGGGGATGGGGAAGCTGTTCCATCTGGCAAAAACTTTAATTAGAGTTCATAAACTCAGTGTACCCAGCTTCATCAGGGTCCTCCCACACATCCCCATTCCAAGTTGCAGAGTCCCATTCTCTTCCAATCAATGTCCTCACTTTAACAGTAGACACCTGGTGAGGCTGTGCGTGCATCTTTTGTTGCAGGTCAGTCACTTGCATGACAAGAGCTTGTGTCTATTTTTCTACAATTTCAGCTCTCACTCAAGGCTCTACAGAAAATAAGACTCTCACGCAAGGTAATCGTAGCAGATTTGAGGCTCAGTATCTGCTTCTGAAGCTGAGAGGCAGAATCCCTGAGTTCATCATTTTCTTTTCTCACTTTGTCCACTGAACTTAGGAACAACCAACCAGCTTCATTATATTCCTTGGTTCTCCACATATGGTCAGAGATATTATGTAGAGGGTCACTAAATGCCTTGCCTCTCACGAGTGGTGAATCAGGAGTGTCAAATCGTTTATTTTGCATGAGTCTCTAAACAGTTTCCACCAAGGACTATCAGTGTTCTACATGCTATTAGAAGAAGAGTCCTCTGTTCCTGTGGAACCACTCCTGGTACCAAAATCGGTATTAGTCAGGGTTCTCTTAGAGGGACAGAACTAATATATATGTGTGTGTATGTGTGTGTGTATATATATATATACGTGTGTGTGTGTATATATATGTATATATATGTGTGTGTATATATATATGTGTGCATACACACACACACACACACATGCACACAAAGGACAGTTTATTAAGTATTAACTTACATGATCATAAGGTCCCCCAATAGGCTCTCTGCAAGCTGAGGAACAAGGAGAGCCAGTCTGAGTCCCAAAACTGAAGAATTTGGAGTCCAGTGTTCCAGAGCAGGAAGCATCCATGTGATGCATGGGAGAAAGATATAGGCTGGGAGGCTAGGCCCATCTTGTTGCTTCCCATTTTTCTGCCTGCTTTATATTTGCTAGCAGGTGATTAGATGAGGTCTACCCGATTAAGGGTGGGTCTGCCTTCCTTAGCCCGTTGACTCAAATGTTAATCTCCATTGGCAACACTCTCACAGACACATCCAGGATCAATACTTGCATTTTTCAATCCAAGTTGACACTCAGTATTAACCATCATACTTGTCAACCATATAAACCACAAATTCAATGAAGTTTAATTCAACAAATATTTATTAAATATTATTATGCCCAGTGCATTCTGTTAGATACTATGGATTAATATAAAGAAGTCTTAGGTTTTGGTATTTTATTGGGAGAGACATATATAAAATATCATTTAATTCAGTTCAATTGAGTAAATTTTACTGTGAATGAACCATGTGGTAGGCACCATTTGGTGCTGGAGACACAAAAAGAGTCTATGTGCTTGAGAAATATATAGTCTAGCAAGGAGAAAACAGAAATCTGTGGAGAACATTGATTTTTCTCCATACATGGAGAAATGCTGGAGAACAGTAATTTGTGTCATGATTGCCATATCCATAAACATTGTAGACACACACACATACACACACACACACACAACTTCAGACATCAGTATTGAAATTCAGACTAGGCTTCATCTTGTTACAGATTGGTGATAAACATACTAAGAGTAGGAGACAACATTTCATCTGAGCCTTGTGCTATGCCTAGGACTGCGCTGACTGGACAAGAGAGAGAACGACATTCTAAGTAGATTGAACTGCATGAGTTAATGTAAAAAGGCAGAAAATATATTCCAGCCTCAATGCATGTGGTCTGAAATTGGTGAAATGGTAGAGCAGCAGACTGCCAGAAATCTATTTAGACAAAGAATTCAGGAGACTCCTGGGAGATAACTCATCCCAAGACGAGAACATCGAATGGACAAGCTTGACTCAGGAATAAACCACTCCCTCAGTTATTAAAAACTGACTTTGAATGCAGTTTCATGGATTGCTCTTGTCAAGGATGAATCAGTAATAAAGCATTTGGAAAATGAAAATAAGTTTAATTGCTAAGATTGCAAGAGAGATCAGGCTTTAAAATTACTGACTCACAAACTTAAATCTAAAGTGATTCTTAAAGAAAACACTCTTTACAAGATTACTAAGGTGACCATGTTTATTAGCCAACTCTTATCAAAATGCTGTGTAAAAAACAACTACAAAATCCACTGGGTTAACAAGCATATAAGTATGTTAGCTGAGGTGTATTAGTTCTAGTCAGAGTTTGACTTGTGGCTCCAACCTTACGATTGGTCTCAAGCCTACTCTAAGTGTCTCGCATCCTGAATTCCTTGGTCCAATGGGCTAGCTGGTGCCTATTCTCAAGTGATGGCCGAAGCTCAGGGGTGAATAGATAAAGGTGATGTCTCTCAAGGAGTGAGACCTAAACTGGCAAGCTGTCACTTTCACTTACTTTCCATTGGTCAAAAAAAATTATGTGATGAAGCCCAAAACCAATGGTGTGGGGAAGCATACTCACCTCTACTGGGTGAGACTGCAAAGCTACATGTCAAAAAGCAAGGTTGGAGGGAGGGTAAAGAACTGAAAATATTCTGCTATGCTGACAGTTCATGGTGCAGAACAGTAAGTTTTGTCATGATTGCTGTATTCATAAACATTGTACACACACATACATATACCTTTCAGACATCGGTACTACAAAAGTTAAAAATAACTTTGTTTTTGTTTTGGAGACAGTTATGGGAAAAGCTTAAGGTTTCACTTATTTTGGAGACTAGAACTAGACAAGGCAACCCTGTTTTTAAAATTTTTTTTTTTGCTTATTTGGGGATTATTGCTTGTTTTTCCTGACTGTGAGATGTGATGGTCATGCTTCTCCATAGAGGTAACAGGTACCCTCTGTTCTGCATAAAGACCTCCTGCCTAAAGCTGACTTAGGGGTTGGGATAGTATAACATGATATGAGGTTGGAAAAAAAAATTGACTGGGATCAGGACGTAAATTATACGTATATCAGGTTAAGGAGATTGACTTTACCCTCTGAGGAGTCTTCAGAAAGCTTTGAATACATTGAATTTGAATATATAAGATTTATGTTGTACAAATTTGACCCTCATGATAATTGAATAAAGACACAAGGAGAAATACATGAATAGAGACAAATGTAATTTGGTGCAAGGTAGACAATAATTATTATTTAAAAAATACAGCAGAGGGAGAACAGAGAGCAGAAAAATTAATTCTATCGGGGGGGTTTTGGGAAGATCAATAAATAAGATAGGCATCAAAATGACTTTCACAAATGGAAAACAAGTAATAGGGGAGGGAAAGCAAACAAGAAAGACAGTAGAACATTCATTTATTTAGCAAATAGTTACTGAGTGCTACTGGGTTCTGGGTACTGTGCTAAATATTGGGGTGTAATTTTGGGCAAAACCAAAAATATTTTTTGCCGTTCAAGAGTTTATTTCTAGTGGAGTCAGACATCAGCCAGACAGTAACTAAAAATAAATGTAAAACTGCATATGTAGCAAGCCCTGTGAATGAGAGCTACACAATGCTAAGGCTCTTCAACAAAGAGTTTTCTGTGGTAGGGTCAGGGAGATCAGGGAATTCTTCCATGAGGAAGCAATGCTTAAGCTGAGACCTGGAGGATTAAAAGGGGTTAATTAGGTAACCAGCGGAGGGATGGTGTCTGACAATGTGGAGAGCTTACTCTGTACCAGATGTTTACTAAATGCCTTACATATAACAAATCTTTTCATTTTCAGAATAACTCTATGATATAGACTGTTATTATCCCCATTTTGCAGATATTGAAACTATGGTTTTCAGAGAGTTAAAGGTTATACAGCTAGTATAGGGTACACCTGGCATTTGAACCCATACATTCTGTTTCAGTGATTCTGTTATCTCTGTGTTTACTATACCATCTTTCCAGGTAAGGAGGAGAATTTTAGGCAGAAGAAATGACATGTTCCAAGGTCTAGAGGTAGAGTTTCTAAAATGATATGAAATGAGACCATGTCAAGCAAGCAAAGGTAGTAAGCAGCAGGGTGTAATGGGATCAGGCAGGAAAGGCAGATAAGGAGTATGGATACAAGCTCTGTAGTCCAACTGAAGGACTCTCCTTCCCTCTCCTCCTTCCATCCCTTCCTCCCTCCCTCCCTTCCTCCCTCCCTTCTTCCTCCCTCCCTCCCTTCTTCCTCCCTTCCTCCCTTCTTCCTCCCTTCCTCCTTCCTCCCTTCCTTCCTCTCTTTATCTCTTTCTCTTTCTTTCTAAAGGAATTATAAGATATTGAAGCATTTTACACAGAGTTCACATTTTTAGATACTCATTTTGAAAATATTGTGGGGAGAGAGTGGGGGGAGCAGCAGAGATACAAATGGGCCATTTCAGGGCCATCACGTCATGCCAAACAAGAAGTTACGGTAGTTTGTTGTGGGAAGTCAGGTACCCCAAAAGGAGGGACCAGCTGAAGCCATAGCAGAAGAACATAAACTGTGAAGATTTCATGGACATTTATTAGTTCCCCAAATTAATACTTTTATAATTTCTTACGCCTGTCTTTACTTCAATCCCTGAACATAAATTGTGAAGATTTCAAGGACATTTATCACTTCCCCAATCAATACTCTTATAATTTCCTATGCCCGTCTTTAATCTCTTAATCCCGTCATCTTTGTAAATTGAGGATGTATGTCACCTCAGGACCCTGTGATGATTGTGTTATCTCTACAAATTGTTTGTAAAACATGTGTGTTTGAGCAATATGAAATCTGGGCATCCTAGAAGAACAGGATAACAGCGATTTTCAGGGAAGAAGGGAGATAACCATAAGGTCTGACTGCCTGTGGGGCCAGGCAGAACAGTCATATTTCTCTTCTTGCAAAAGCAAATAGAAGAAATATCGCTGAATGCTTTTTCTCAGCAAGGAACAGTCCTGGGAAAAGAATGCATTCCCAGTGGGAGGTCTCTAAAATGGCCACTCTGGGAGTGTCTGTCTTACCTAGTTGTAGATAAGGGATGAAATACGCCCTGGTCTCCTGCAGTGCCCCCAGGCTTGCTAGGATTGGGAAATTCCAGCCTGGTGAAATTCTAGTCAGATTGATTGTCTGCTCTCCAATCCTGTTTCCTGTTAAGATGTTTATCAACGACAAATCGTGCAGAGTGGGACATGAAACCTCATCAGCAATTCTAATTTCACCTTGGCCTTGTGATCTTGCTCTGCCCCCATTTGCCTTGTGATATTTTATTGCCTTTTGAAGCATGTGATCTCTGTGACCCACTCCCTATTCGTACACCCCTCCCCTTTTGAGTCCCCTAATAAAAACTTACTGGTTTTGCAGTTCAAGGGGCATCACGGAACCTGCCGACATGTGATGTCACCCCCAGAGACCCACTTGTAAAATTTCTCTCTTTTGTACTCTTTATTTCTCAGACCGGCTGACAGTTAGGGAAAATAGAAAAGAACCCATGTTGAAATATTGGGGGCTGGTTTCCCCCAATAATAGTTTAGACAAGGCTGCTTCTGCAAAAAATGGGAGGTTGGCATGGATCTGAAAGCTTTTCAGTAGGTAAAATTGCAAGGACTTTGTGAATTGAATTTTAGAGAGGCAAAGGAAGTGTCAAGAATGACTTGGTTTCTGACTTGTACAACTGGGTGGACAGTGACACTACTGAGGACAGACTTGCTTAATGGATTATTTTTGGGACTAGGTTAAGTCCACTCTGGAATGTTTGAGGATTGAAATATGGGGAAAAAATGCAGTCTAGGATAACTAGCAGAGAAACTCCTGTTTGTCTATGACTTTTCGTCTTACTGTTGCAAATTAGTAGTTGTCAGTTGCCACAAAAATATAGATACAATTAAAAATAGAAAAAGAAATTCACTTTTTCTGGTGAACAAAATTAAATATAGGGACAAGAATTACCTTATTAAGTTCAGGATTATTCTCATATCCATTATACAATATATGGTTTTATTTACAATGTAAGTATAGAATATATAGATCATATAAATTGTATATAGATTTTTTTACATCAATGGTAGAAGAATAATAAAGCTGGATAATTGTAAGTAGTTTTGATTCAAGATGAGTTGTATTTTTTCATTGTCTAGAATCTAATAAAATAGAGGGCCCTAAGATTATATCACAGCTCAAGAGATTAAAGTGTACTGCTTTGCCTTCAAGCTCAAATGCATTCAGATTGCCACAAACTATTTTTCCCCTTAAACATAGTCATAGAAAACTAGCATTTATTTACTTATTTATTGGCAAAGAGTATTTTCTTTCCAAAAAAGACAAGAAAAAAATATTGCTAGCTCCTTTCCGTATGAAAATCAGATTGATTGAAAGCAATGCTTTGCCTTAAAGAACAGACCCACTCTGTTGCAAAATTTTAATTTAGCTTAAAAGTGCTATGAAATGCAATTGAACATTGCAAGCAAGTGGACTGGAATAGTACCTTCAGGTGATAAAAAGGGTAGTAAATGTATTTCAAAGTAAGGTTCAGATATAAAAGAAACTGCCTCACTAGAAGCTATTTTTAATTAATGCTTTACTTTTGGCTCACTTGTATAAGAGCTAATAAGGATATTTAAACCCATAAATTTAACTTTGCTTTTATGTCTTTCTTGAGACATAAATTCTCATGAACTGTAAAGCACATATGGGAGGTTATTTTCAAACTCTTGATTACATTCATTGCAAGAACTTCACAGCTCAATCAAAAACATGGTCTAGGCAGTTTTTCAGTGAATTTGGGTCACACAGATAAGCAAGATACTTTAGACCACTGGTTCTCACAACAATGCCATTATGATCCTGTATGGATTGTTTTAGAAATTTGTGGAAGTCTTCTTTTGAAAAGTGTCTGTTCATGTCCTTTGCCCTGGGTATATAACCAAAGGAATATAAATCATTCTATTATAAAGACACATGCACATGTATGTTCATTGTAGCACTATTTACAACAGCAAAAATGTGGAATCAGCCTAAATGCCTAGAAATGATAGATTGGATAAAGAAAATATGGTACATGTACACCATGGAATACTATGCAGCCACATAAAATGAATGAGATCATGTCCTTTCCAGGAACATGAATGGAGCTAGAGGCCATTACTTTTGGCAAACTAACACAAGAACAGAAAACCAAATACTTAATGTTCTTGCTTATAAGTGGGAGTTAAATAATGAGAATACATTGACATGTAGAGGGTAACAACACACACTGGGGACTATTGGGGAATTGAGGGTGGGAAGAGAAATATGATCAGGGAAAGTAACTAATGGGTACCAGGCTTAATACCTGGGTGGTGAAATAATTTGTACAACAAACCCCCATGACACAAATTTACCTATGTAACAAACCTGAACATGTACCCCTGAACTTAAAAATAAAAGTTAGAAAAAACAAATATGTGGAAGTATTTTGGGTTGTCACAATGACTGCAACAGTTTACTGCTGTTCAGTGGGTGGGATCAAGATGTTGACTATCCAGCCATGTGCAGGGCAGTTTTATACATCATGTAATTTTACCCTACATTGCAGAATTTCTGAATATTCTATTGGTCATTCACATAGGTGAGAACCTCCTTTACACTTATTTGAATCTAAAACCTAACTTGGTTTTACATATCAACACAAAGTTCTTTTTTTAGAGCTTTAATATACACTGAATATTTCAGAATCACAGTTGCAATGTATACTGAAGAAAAATTTTATATTATTTTATTTTCAATTTTACAAAGATGTGTTTTCCACTTTGATAAATCATGCCATCGATGGGAATGCCTGCTGCTTATAGTAGATATCTGAGTAACTAATACACTGTCTCTCATCAGTCTGCATTTACTGCTATTGTCCAGTTCATGGTGATTCTATATAGAGGTATAAGAATCTGACTTCTTCATTACGCCTTCCAGAGTAGGCGCAGTATTGCAAATGTAGCTACCTGATCACTTATATCTCTAAATACCAATTATTTTATTATTCATTGTTTAAAAAGTTTAATATATGTTTATATATATTTGGTAATCATGAATATAGACAACTTATATTATCTATGAGAGTGCTCATTACAAAATGTGTGTTATAAAGGGGGAGTTTTTGGTATAAAAGGGTTGAGTTTTAACATTATACAAACATATATGTGACATATATCAATTTTAAAAGGCCAAAGAGAGATATTTGAGCCCGCTGCAGTCAGAGACTAGGTTATAGACAGTATAAATCAATACCTGAGCTTTGAATATGGGTATTTGATTGAAATATCAAATTGAAGTAAAAAATACTAGCAATTATTTACATTATACTACACATATATACATCAGAATATTTTGAAGGTGAGCACATATTTGGCAAATCATGCATAAATCTATATGCATTTTAAATGAAGGCACTCAAATTTCTACCCTTAATTAGACACTGTATTTAAATTTGGTTTGGGTAGTTGCTCTGTCTTATTTTTAAAGCACTCCATCTGGAGGTAAAATTAAACTAATTTATAAAAAAGTAGTGTTTGACATATTATATTGAAAATGTTAATATTTATTTCAAAAATGTACTATTAAGCACTTAGAATATTACAATTGACATAAATATTGCATGTACATACCAAGATGACATAGGCACACTCTTTTTAGCCAAATTGTTCAAGTCTTGACTTCATGACTTTGATGCTTTATATGTATTATTTATATATAAAACAACACAACATGACATAATATATTTTAGATGAGGGAGTAGATTTGGAATATCTAAGACAAAATCTCCATTTCTTATCACAGATTTTTCTTCATTTAACCTCACTAATAATCTCAATATACACTTTGCTCGCCTAGAAGATTCAGGTCATGAACAAATGGGTGAGACAAATAAACTCTAAAATTTGGGAGCTGAATTAATATGTTAAATTCTGCCAGAGCTAATATTCAGACTGAGAATATATATCTCACTATAAAGTAACATGTTACAATTATGTAAGAAAATATGCAGCTCTCAACTCTCATAAATCAACATTCTTATAATCAACATTGATATAATCAACATAAGCATCTCTATACTGCCTTACCTATACTAAATGCTGTACATCAGCTGGACAATACATTTTAAAAAATATTACACAGAGGTGACCAGTCATCACACCATCTTACTAACTGGTTCCTTTGCTTACTAGCTATGAAATCATATGCAAATGACTTTAACTTACTAAGCTTCAGTTTCAAATGGATAATTGTGGCAACTCGTAGTATTGCAGTGTTAAATGGAATAATGCATATAAAGATGTTTTATATAGTCCTTACATAAAAGAAACTCTTAGAAAATTTTAATACTAGGAATATTAACTATTGGTAGTAGCAAAGTTCACAACTATCTGAACATTTTACTTTATTTTCTTATTTTTTTAAGAAACATGAGGAATAATAAAAGTTAAGGTGCTTATATTATTGCTAAAATGCTTAGTCTCACAAAATTAAAATAACGCAGACAGAGTTGGAAATTATTAGTTAAAGGCCTAATGTGTCGAGTTGTTATTATTAAACTCACACTCATGAATCTAAGCTCAAGTTTACATACACTGAGTTTATATGTGAAGGAAAATAACAGAATTAGAGGTGATGTATGAAATATGGAGGCTATATATTAGAAAAATGGTTTTGGAAAAATGGTTTATTTTTATAGCAGTTTTTAGCTCTTGGAATAAAAGTTTTATTATTATATCTACAAAATGTTTTCACAGTAATTGTTTTGTGTTTTAAAGGAATATATGATATATGAAAATAAAGAAAAGTCTGTATAGTAAATTCTAATTACAAATTTTTCTTTTCCCTCCCTCCCTTCCTCCCTCCCTCCCTCCCTCCCTCCCTCCCTCCCTTCCTTCCTTCCTTCCTTCCTTCCTTCCTTCCTTCCTCTCTCTCTCTCTCTCTTTCTTTCTTTCTTTCTTTCTTTCTTTCTTTCTTTCTTTCTTTCTTTCTTTCTTTCTTTCTTTCTTTCTTTCTTTCTTTCTTTCTTTCTCTTTCTTTCTTTCTTTCTTTCTTTCTTTCTTTCTTTCTTTCTTTCTTTCTCTTTCTTTCTTTCTTTCTTTCTTTCTTTCTTTCTTTCTTTCTTTCTTTCTTTCTTTCTTTCTTTCTTTCTCTTTTCTTTCTTTCTCTTTTCTTTTCTTTTCTTTTCTTTTCTTTTCTTTTCTTTTCTTTTCTTTTCTTTTCTTTTCTTTCTTTTTGAGACAGAGTCTTGCTCTGTTGCCCAGGTTGGAGAGCAGTGGAATGATCTCGGCTTACTGCAACCTCTGCCTCCCAGGTTCAAGCAATTCTCCTGCCTCAGCTTCCCAAGTAGCTGGGACTATAGGCCCGCACCACCATGCTTGGCTAATTTTTTTTTTGTATTTTTAGTAGAGATGGGGTTTCACAGTGTTGGTCAGGCTGGTTGTAAACTCCTGATCTCAAATGATTCACCCGCCTCAGCCTCCCCAAGTGCTGGGATTACAGGCGTGAGCCACCATGCCCGACCTTATTTTCATTTTTAACTCATGGCTGTGCTCTAACAATAAAATTCTGTTGCTAGTAGATGTGAACATACAACAGGAACTGAGATAATATACTTGTGCTAATGTAATTTCTTTCCTTTAAAAAAATGAAAAAAGAAGTTATTAATGTAACTATCTTCTTATATACTTTCTTCCCTTGCAGAGGATGCTGCATAGGACACCCTATTTCTCATAATTGTATAGCATATTTTTTGAAATTCTGTATTTTACATAATATATGGCTTTAAATTAAAAAAATAAATCTCTTTCTCAATTACTTGTATCTTCCTGAGGGTCAAAGATTAAATGTTTTTAAAGAATATTACCATTATATTTCAAAGCAGCACATTTTCCCCCAGGAGTTTGGTTCTACATGGTTTCCAATGTGCCAAATTTTAAAAATATTTGCATGTACATTCTATTGAAAACCTATTAAGTACCTCTCATATAGTGAAACTAAGAAATATTCTTATTCTTCAAGGCAAAATTGTTATGTGGTAATTTAAAAAATTGCTGAGAGTGATAGTAAGCAATTATGTATATTACCTACTCATTCTTTTCTTTGAGTGAAGGGACACAATTAATTTGGCTCACGGTCCCATTGATGATAATGTATATGGATCTAGAAAGTCAATGGTCAAGTTTTTTATATAAGTGAGCCTATTTCTAAAGGCGACAAGCTGATAGATGGACTTAAAATATAGAATGTCTAACAAAGAGATGGAAGAACAAAAATTAGAGAAGTTAGTCATCTTCTGGGGATGAATAGCAGAGATCATATTGAAGTTGTCACTGACAATGTAATGATCAAATGCTTGCAGATACTTCATGGCACAGACATGATAAAATCTATATATTTAATTGGCTCTGGTTTTAGGAAGTAATTTCTAAGTTCTGTATTTTAAAGCATAATTGACTTAGGCAATTCTATAGAATGTACTGTTTGTAAACTGTTGTTGTTTTGGTAATAATTAAATTTCCTGAACTCATTCTCTCCACTTTCTCTTCATCTATAAGTGTGTGGGACCTGGAAGTCAATGTCAGGATTCTGCCGAGAGGTGGGCATGTCAAATTTCAATTACCTATTCAGGAACAGGGATGCAACCACGGGGTCTGCACATGGAGACATGGGGCACACTGCAAATTTAGGAAGGACCTGAGGTTAAAATTCCAGGTATCACCAATTACTGGTGTATCACCACAGGTATCACTACTTTGACTGGTGGACTACCTTGGTGCTTTGAATCCCTATGGAAAGGCCAGGCAGGCTCACGCCTGTAATCCCAGCACTTTGGGAGGCTGAGGGCGGTGAATCCCTTGGGATCAGGAGTTCAAGACAAGCCTGACGAACATGGTGAAACCCCATCTCCATTAAAAATACAAAAATTAGCTGGGTGTGGTGGCATACGCCTGTATTCTCAACTGCTTGGGAGGCTAAGGCATGAGAATTGCTTGAACCCAGGAGAATCGCTTGAACCCAGGAGGCAGAGGTGGCAATGAGCCAAGATTGTGCCACTGCACTCCAGTTTGGGCAACAGAGGGACACTCTGTCTCAAAATAAATAAATAAATAAATGAAACTAAAAAAGAATCCCTAGGAAATAGTTCATTGAGAGCCTGTATCTAGAGACCCCCTGAAAGATCTTGGTATTTCCTTTCTCCTGTGTGTGGTCACTTAAGAAAATGGGGAGTGACTTTAGGGAAGAAAAGAAAAAAAAACAAAAAACAGTATACATTTGTATAGTGTTACACAGCCCTTCCTCAAGGGCTTCTTCAAACTTTTCTTCAGATAAGAAACTTGAAGTCCATGAACTGGCTTCATTGTGAAAACTGAATGGTAGGTTTTGGCTCTCCTGTGTGAATCTTAAAGTCCAGTTTCTAGCCCTGGGTTTTCTGTTAAACACATCAGGTGACATTTTAGAACCTATCCATCTATTTCCTTCCTAGGGAAAACATAATCAGTTAAGGACTGTCGGATCTATGAGGGTCAAAACATTCAGACTACCACATTATCTCTACTTTCTGTTGCCCCTTATAGAAATTATGTTTACTTTGCTTCTCATGGCTAACTATTGCCATTTGGTCTTTGCCACTTGGAGATCCCATCAGCTCCACTAACTCCAGGGACCACATCTCACTAGTGACACATTATTCTTTCATCCTGGCCTACACAGACAAACCCCATAGAACTTTCCAAAGATGTTGGTACTCCTATCACTGATGTATTTTTTCAATATCTTAATAAAGTAAGTGTTTTTTTTTTTCCAGGAAGATATAGTGGTCATGGGGATGTGCAGTTTCACAAGACAAATTTACTGCAACATCCCTATCTTCTTATCTTTTGGTTTCCTTCCTCTACCTGATGTTAAGAAAGCTATGGCTTCTCAACTTTATCAAACAAACTGTTACAGGTACTTCCAGCTGCTAGAGCTAGCACATGCCATCCAGGATCTCTGGCAATGCCCTCACCAGTGAATTTAAACTTAATATTAAATTCCATTCTCCTTGATTTAACATTCTTAGAGTCCATTCACATGTATTTCTCAGATGTCTGCCAATACAAATTGGTATAACCTTGCAATTCCTTTGAGTATAAGTTATTTTCTCCTGCTCATGCTTTACAGTTTTCTTTCCAGAGCATGATGAGATCTGACTCTATTTATTGGTCTAACGGCCATGAAGGATGATAGGTGGGACTAGGGAGAATGGGCATCCCTTTGTAGGATGGAACTGGAAAGTTAGGATCAAAGTCACATGTGAAAGAGTTATCTTGTCTCAGCAGCTTCTTCCTCACCCTGGAGAGTGGCCTGGGCCTCTGAGCTCATGTAAGCATCCCTGTGCTTGGAAAGGGAGTCTTACCGCCTTGGGGTTCTAAATGGTTACATAGATTGATGGGACCCTGAAATCTTTTGAAACAAAATCTAAAAACCTGATTCCACTGGTACTGTCAAGGAAGATTTGTTCTTGTCTGCAACTAATTGGCTTTTAAACAGCTTTGTATGTAAAATTCATCACAGTTTCATTAGAATTCGGGAAATGCTGAATCAGGGAATTGTTTGAATAAGAATGACGTAAAGGATGCCATCACAGAAGGATAATATCATTATCATCAACTAATGGTCAGGTAGTCCTCAGTGAATTAAAAGTACTGAGGCTGGGCTCAAGGAATATATCAAGGTTGCCTGACTCAGACACTGACTGACTGTGACTTTGGGCAAATCATTTAATCTAAGCCCCAAGTATTTTTTATGTGAGATGGTAAAGTAATGCCACCTGACTACCCACAAGACAATTATTAGGATAAAATAAGGGTGAGGTTTGCTAGAATGGTACACAGTACAGGGCAAAGGATTTAAGGATAAAAATGTGGATATCTACACACAAAAATCTGTTCTAATTCTTATTTTCTGTTGTGAGACAAGAATGAGATTGATATATGATTGCAGTGGTCATGTACTGACTTTATTTTATCTTGAGGAATATAGCTACCTGCTGAAGCATATGGGAATTTGTTATAATATTCTGTTTTTGTGTATGTATTGATTTTACATGATAATGTTAAGAAGTTAAACTATAGGTCCCTAATTTAGAATCATTCTATATTTGGAGTGGTATTAAGGAATAAAGCTTTTATTACAAAAGAAAGATGATTAGAAACAAATATGAAAAAAGTAAAAGTATAAGAAAGAAGGTGATGAAGATAATAATGGATCAAAAAGTAAGAGTTATGCTTGATGCTAGAAAGAAACTGAAAAGGGGCACATGAAATCTATGTTTTTTGTAAAGAAACAAAGGGTAGAAAATAGTAGTAAAAAGAAAATAGAGGAAATCAAAATACATTAAATACAATAATTTAGTGGATGGACAGGCAAGAGGCTCCCCATCCATGCCCAAGATTTCTGCTACCATATATGTGTGGATGAGTTTCAAATCTGAGACTTTATGCCCAGTGGGGTATTGGATATGTCTTCTTAAAGTCCTGCAGTCTTTCAAACTCAGCATGTCCAAAGCAGCAATTATTTCCAATTCCTCACTGCCCCCAAATCACACACACTTGCAAATGCACATGTGCGCACACACATATGCACACATACTCATTGCTCTTCATTCTTATTCTGCTTGTCCTGGCTAATGCCACCCAAGCATCCACTTACCCACACACTTTTTCTTCTGCATTCCTCCTCATATCCAATTGGCTATCAAATCTTACTGCTTCTGCCTTCTGAACATATTTGTCATATTTGAACAAATTTGTCATATACTTAATTTGTATTGTTTTCAGATGTATTACAGAATGTTCCTAGCTGATCATCCTACCTGATCATCCTTTCAGTGCTGACTTTGTCTGAACTGTGGTCTTTCGAAAGCCCAGATCTGACAGTGCTTCACCCCTGCTTAAAAGTCAAACAGTTTTGTTTTACATATGAGGCCCCCTATGATCTATTCCTTGCCTGCCTATTTAGCATTATTAGGTGCTAATTCACACTTGCCACCTTTCTACCGGTATAAGACTAACTGAAGTTTTTCCAACATGGCATGCATATTTATACTTAATGTGTTTTTGCACCTGCTTTTTTTCCCCACATGGAATGTTTTTCTGTCTAGTTGATGGACTTTTGGTCAATCTTTTAAGAGTAGGTTTAATAATCCCTTTCTCTGTGAAGCCTTCACTGACACACATACCATGATAACTCAAGCATAACATAATTAATATTCCCTTTAAGCCAACCATTGTCTCTTTTACATACCACTGATGTGATATCTGATGCCATGTGTTTTCACGTCTGTCTCATCTTATAGTCTGAACTTGTTGAGGTCAGAAATCTTATTATGGATATTTCTGTATCCTCAAAGACCAGCTCAATACCTGGTATATAAAAGACTTTCATTTGGTGTTTAATGAGGAATGAATGTATACCTTAAATATCTGATCACTGGAGTTTGACATTAGCAGATCCTATTGATGATTTTATGTCCTGAGCATAGTGCCATTTGTAATGAGTCCACATTGCTGCTTCAAGACTCCAGTGCCACCTGCTTTCATCACTGGTTATCTCTGGCTGCAGTTGCTCCATGGCATAAATAACATATATTTCATGGACAACAAAGATATTTCAGAGTGAGTCCTCAAAGCCAAAGCCCTTTCACTGGTCGTCCTACCTGTCTTTGTGGTCACTGATTGGAGACTGTTTAGAGTTATTTCCAGATATAAATCCTGTGCCATTCTCACTTAGGAAGTGATATTTTGTTGTTTATCCTGGTTTTTGCTGAGGTAGGGGAAAATCTCATGTTTAGCAGAGAAAATGCAAGTGCTATAGATAGCCAGAAGAGAGAAGACAGTCCTAGATCTAATAGTTTATAGTGCCTATTTCCCAGCTACCCTCTCCTGATAGTTGACCTCAGTTCTGGTGAAAATGTTTTGCTGCATTTTTCCAGTCCCATCATAAATGTTAATTTAATCATCAAACACCAGTGATGTCAGCATTGTCACTCATCCTGCTTAGGCTTAGGTGCTTTCTGAGTTACTTTTGTAATGCTTTTTCAAATGGTAGGTAAAGTAATTGGGAAAGGGATGCGTTTACAAGTTAGCCATGCTCCCTCCCTATGCTTTGTCTGATTTGCATGTATTTGACTTGAAAGTTAAAAGTCAGTGTGTAGTGGTACTGCTATTCATCGGCTGTGATATCTATGTTAAGAGATACTCACACAGGGAGGGAGTATTTTGAAATAGAGCTATTTACCTTTAGTAGCTCTAATGTATGTGCTCATTAAGGGCATTTTCTCATTATTCAAAATGGGGCACTTGAATTGATAAACTGATGCTGCTTGGTTTGGATAACCAACTTCTGTGAACTGAGTGTGCAATACACTTAGCAAGCACAGTGTGGGAAACTAGAATTTTCAGGAATATGCTTCCTAGGTAACTAGTTTTCAAAGCAGAATCGCTATACTTCTTTAATAAAAATAAGACCATAGAGCATGTGAAACATACTAATATTTTAGTTGATGTATCCTTGCTTCTTGGAAACACATAGCTAAAATTTACCTTTAAAAGTAATCTTGTAAAGAAGTCTGAGATGGAAAATCTGTAAATGTTTGAAGGGCATGGAGAATCTGAGATATTTCCTAGCCAAGACTTTAGATGAAAATCTAGAAAATTATGGTGGCCTTTTATAGCCTTCAAGCATATCTAAAGACATATTAAGCACACAGTGCTTTGATGAAGCAGGGGAAAAATGTAAAATAATTTGTTGAGAAATCTTTTCTAACTCATGGATTGTGGTATTAAAAAGTGAGAATGGATTAATATTCATTGAAATCTCAAAGGAGTTTATAAAAATCCTGTGGGTCAATCGAGTGACAGCTATAAGATGCTGGTTTAAAGATGTGATTATTTCCTTAAACAAGGGGATCTTTGGAACCAAAGGGTTCTAGGACTCTTGGTGCCAACAGAGCTACTCTAATATTTATTTGAAGCCCGTTGACTGAACCTACCTTATACCACAATCAAACCCCCAAGGGCAACAAATAGGATAAAAGAAAAAAACACCCATCCAAAAGATAACAACTTCAAAGGCTGAAGGAACAGCAGCCCACAAAAATGAGGAAAAAACAGCACAAGAACTCTGACACTCAAAAAGTCAGAGTGCCTTCTTTTCTTTACACAACCACAATAGTTCTGCTGCAAGGGTTCTTAACTAGGCTGAGATGGCTGAAATGATAGAATTCAGAATATGGGTAGAAACAAAGGTCATTGAGATTCAGGAGAACATTGAAACCCAATCCAATAGGAACAAAGATCATAAGATTCAGGAAAAAATTGAATCACAATTCTTAGGAAGACAAGAATCACCATAAAATGATACAGGAGCTGACAGACAAAATAGCCAGGATAGAAAAGAATGTAACTGACCTGATAAAACTGAAAAATGTACTATAAGAATTTTATAATGCAATTGCAGATATTAACAGCAGAATAACCAAGGTAAGGAAAGAGTCACAAAGCTTGAAGACTGTTTTTCTGAAATAAGACAATCAGACAATAATTGTAAAAAAGAATAAAAAGGAACAAATAAAACCTCCAAGAAATTGGGATTATGTACACATACTAAATCTATGACTCATTGATATCCCTGAAAGAGGTGAGGAGAATGGAAGCAACTTGGAAAATATATTTAAGGATATAATCCATGAAACTTCCCCAACCTCGCTAGAGAGGCCAAAATTCAAATTCAGGAAATGCGGAGAAACCGCACATGACACTTAACTAAAAGGTCACCGTCAAGACACATAATCGTCAGATTCTCCGAAGTCAAAATGAAAGAAAAAATGTTAAAGGCAGCTGGAGAGAAAGGACAAGTCACCTACAAAGGCAAATCCATCAAATTAACAGCAGACTGCTCAGCAGAAATTCTACAAGCCGGAAGAGATTAGAGGCCTATATTCAACATTCTTAAAGGAAAGAAATTCCAATTACAAATTTCATATCTAGTGAAATTAAGCTTCATAAGACATGAATTTATATCTAGTGAAATTAAGCTTCATAGGAGAAATATGATCCTTTTTAGACAAGCAAATGCTGAGGAAATTTGTTACCACCAGACCTGCCTTACAAGAGTTTCTGAAAGAAGCACTAAATATGAAAGGAAAGACCATTACCAGCCATTACAAAACCACACTTAAGTACACAGAACAGTGACACTATAAAGCAACCACACAAACAAGTTGGCATAATAAACAGCTAACAACATGATGACTGGATCAAATCCATACATACTAATACTAACCTGGCATGTAAATGGGCTAAATGCCCCAATTAAAAGGCACAGAGTGGAAAGCTAATTAAAGAAGCAAGACACAATGGTATGGCCTTCAAGAGACCCATCTCACCTGCAATGACACCCATAGGCTTGAAATAAAGAAATGAAAATAATCTACCCAGGAATTGGAAAACAGAAAAAAGCAGGGGTTCCAATCCTAGTTTCTGATAAAACAAACATTAAACCAAGAAGGATCAAAAGAGACAAGTGAGTTACATAATGTTAAAGTGTTCAATTTAACAAGAAGACATAACTATCATAAATACATATGTACCCAATATAGGAGCACCCGGATTCATAAAGCAAGTTCTTAGAGACCTTCAAAGAGACCTAGACTCCTACACAGTAATAGTGGGAGACTTCAACACCCTACTGACAGCATTAGACAGATCATTGAGGCAGAAAATTAAGAAAGATATTCTGCACCTGCACTTAACACTGGACCAAAGGGATGCGATATACATCTACAGAACTCTCCACCCCAAAACAAAAGAATACATTCTTCTCATCACCACATGACACATACTCTAAAATTGACCACACAATGGAACATAAAACACTCCTCAGCAAATACAAAAGAACGAAAATCATATCAACCAGTCTCTCAGACCACAGCATAATAAAAATAAAAAGACCAAGAAAATAACTTAAAACCATACAATTACATGGAAATTTAACAACCTGCTCCTGAATGACTTTTGGGTAAATAATGAAATTAAGGCAGAAGTCAAGAAGTGCTTTGAAACTGATGAGAACAAAAACAAAATATATCAGATTCTATTGGACACAGCTAAGGCAGTGTTAAGAGGGAAATTTACAGCACTAAATGCCCATAGCACAAAGTTAGAAAGATCTCAAATTAACAAACTAACATCACAACAAAAAGTACTAGAGAAGCAAGAGCAAACCAACCCTAAAGCTAGCAGAAGACAAAAAAATAATTGAAGTCAGAGCTGAAATGAAAGCGATTGAGACACACAAAAAAACGTCTAAAATATCAACAAATCCCAGCTACTACAGAGGCTGAGGTAGGGGAATCGCTGAAACCCAGGAGGCAGAGTCTGCAGTGACCTGAGATCATGCCACTTCAGTCCAGCCTGGGCAACATAGCGAGACTGCATCTCAAAATAAATAAATAAATAAAATAACAAATCCATGAGTTTTTAAAAAATTAATAAGGTAAATAGATCACTAGCTAGACTAATAAGGAAGAAAAGAGAGAAGATCCAAACAAACACAATTTGAAATGACAAAGGGGATATTACCATTGATGCCACAGAAATACAAATATCCATCAGAGACTATGATGAATACCTCTATGCACGCAAGCTAGAAAATCTAGAAGAAACTGATAAATTTCTGGACATGTACACCCCCCAAGACTAAACCAGGAAGAAATTAAATCACTGAACAGACCAATAATGAGCTCCAAAATTGAATCAGTAATACATAGCCTAACAATAATAAAAAAAACAAGCCCGGGACCAGATGGATTCACAGATGAACTCTACCAGATGTACAAAGAACAGCTCATACCATTGCTACTAAAACTATTAAAAAACAATGAGTAGAAAGGACTCCTTCTCAACTCATTCTATGAGACCAGCATCATCCTCATACCAAAACATGGCAGAGCCACAACAAAAAAAGAAAACTTCAGGCCAACATTCTTGATGAACTTTGATGTAAAAATACTCTACAAAATACTAGCAAATGAATCCACCAGCACATCAAAAACCTAATCCATGATGATCAATTAGGCTATATCCCTGAGATGCAAGGTTGGTTGAACACACTCATATCAATACATGTGATTTATCACATAAACAGAACTAAAAATAACCACATGATTATTTAAATAGATCCAGAGAGGCTTTAGATAAAATTCAACATCCCTCCATATTAAAACCTTTTGATAAACTAGGTGTTGAAGGAACATACCTCAAAATAATAAGCACTATCTATGACAAAACTACAGTCAACATCATACTGAATGTGCAAAAGCTGGAAGCATCCTGCTTGAAAACTGGCACAGGACAAAGATGCTCTCTCACCACTCCTACTCAACATAGTAGTGGAAGTCCTGGCCAGAGCAAACAGGCAAAAGAAAGAAGTAAAGGGCATTCGAATAGGAAGACAGGAAGTCAAACTATCCCTGTCTGCAGATGACATGATTCTATATCTAGAAAACCCCATAGTTGAGAACAAAAAGTTCTGTAAGCTGACAATCAACTTCAGCAAAGTCTTAGGATACAAAAATCAGTGCACAAAAATGACTAACATTCCTATACACCAACAACACCCAAGCAAACAGCCAAACAAACAATTTCATTCACAACTGCCACAAAAAGAGTAGAATACCTAGGAATGCAGCTAATTAGGGAGGTGGAAAATCTCCACTATGAGAAGTAACAAAACATTGCTCAAAGAAATTAGAGATGATACAAACAAATGGAAAAAAAAATTATGCTCATGGATAGAAAGAAACAATTAAAATGGCCATACTGTTCAAAGCAATGTATAGTTTAAATGCAATTCCTATCAGACTACCAATGTCATTCTTCTCAGAACTAGAAAAAAACTATTTTAAAGTTTGTATGGAACCAAAAAAGAGCCCAAAATACTGTTCAAACCAGAAATCCCATAACCGGGTATATACCCAAAGGAATATAAATCATTCTATCATAAATACAGGTGTACTTGAATGTTCAATGCAGCACTATTTACAATAGAAAAGACATGAAATCAACCTAAGTACCCATAACAATAGACTTGATAAAGGTAATGTGGTACATATACACCATGGAATACAATGCAGCCATAAAAAGAATAAAATAATGTCTTTCGTGTGAACATGGATGGAGATGCAGGTCATTACTTTTGGCAAACTAACACAGGAACAGAAAACCAAATACTGCATGTTCTCACTTATAAGTGGGAGCTAAAGGATGACAACACATGGACACAAAGTGGGGAACAACAGACACCGGGGCCTACTTGAGGGTAGAGGTTGAGATGGGGGAGAGGATCAGAAAAAATAACTATTTGGTACAAGGCTTAGTATCTGGGTGACAAAATAATCTGCACGACAAACTCCTGTGAGTTTACCTATATAACAAACCTGCACATGTATTCCTGAACCTAAAATAAAGGGATTTTTTTTTTTTAATGAAGTGAGAAAGGTCAGGACCTTCAGATTATGAGACTGATGGATTTATTAATAAACTTGACTTAGTCATTTCCCATGTATACATGTATTAAAACATCATGTTATAGACCATAGATATATCCAAATTTTGTCAATTAAAAATAAATAATTTTAAAGAGATATGTTTGTAAAAAGTGAGAATGCAGAGATGTTACTTATGAATCTTATTGAAAGAAAAAGACAAGAATTTATAGTGCATATTCAAATTATGTTTAATCTTTTCTAAGAAAGAAATCTTGATTCAGTCCCATAGAAGTTGTAGTAAAAGCTCAGTCTTATTACACTCTATTGTGTTAATAATATATTCTTGTACTATTTATGGTTTCATGATCCTGTCCAGAGAATTAGAATAACAGGATACTAGATCCAAGTTGAGACAGGATGGACTTCAGGATTCCTGGTGAGGAGCAAGTACAGAGATATTCCAGGAGCAAACCTAAAGAGAAAGCACTGTAGGACAAAAGCCAAGACATCCGTCCATAGGGACTTGGCTGATTTCATAACGGGCCTGGGTCTTTGATACACATGAAGGGTGAGCAGTTAAGAATCTTAAACCGTCTCAGACAGCAGCCAAATGTGTAGGAGATGTATATAAATTGCATTTAAAAGATAATTCTTGAATATTTTATATGACAATGATTTCAACATCAAAAAAATAGAATATAAAGTTGTATATGCAACATGATCCAGATTTTACACACACACACACACACACACACACACACACACACACACACACAAAAGTAGCCACAGGGGAAAAAACTAGAAACCATCTCTAGGTAGCATTATGGTTATTTTTTATGACTTCTTTGGCAGGTTCTGTGTCCCAAATATTCTATTACAAGCACACATTACTTTTGAAATCAATAATTAAAAAATGCAAGCATAGAAACTAATGGAAAAATATCAGACAGGAGACAGGATAACACACAGCTCGCACTTGGATGGACAGAACAGCATGTGGAGACTCACACTTTTGTTCCAAGAACCAGTGCAAGAACATAACAGGAAAATGGAAAGAATTCGCAGTGCCTTTGAAAGAAGGAACTTGCCACTGCAAACTCTGCAAGAGAGCTAAGAAACTGAATTTCCAAAGCGTGTGAGAGAGAAAATTTGTCTCTGAACACACATCCCCACTGGGGAACCTGAAAATACAGATTGGGGAGAAGGATTTAACGTTACCTAGAGCTGAAACAGATTTAGGGGGGCAAGTGAAATATAAAAATAGAAGAAAAGGCAGGAAGATCACTGTAGGCACTCCCAGTTCCTAGTTCAAACCCAGAGAAGTCATTCCTGGCTTTATCACACAGGGGTCCTTGGGGAAGGCAGCCAGTGGAATAGCGGAGAGGGCCACAGGATGAAGGAATCTTCCAACTGAATTTTGTAATAATTTTGACGCTGCATGAACTTTCCTGAGCAGAATCTGGGAGGGCAAATTGGAAGTGCAGATACAAGAGTAGAAGCTACAGTCAATGGTACAGGCAGGCAGGGAGGAGTAAGGCCTGAGAGCCCTACTTGTTTTCTCAGCAGGGAGGCTCGTAGCCTGGAACAAGATCTCAGACCTGCTCCCAGCCGCTTGGATATAAACTCAGTGCTGTTGTTGGGCACTGGGGGAATGAGACAGGCCTTGCTGGCTGGCTGAGAGCTGGGTGAAGCCTGTCACTTCTGGCTTTCCTTCAATTCCCTGACGACCTGTATGATGCAGTAGAGGGAGCCATAATTTTCCAGAAAACACAACTCCATTGGCCTGAGAACTACCTCTTCATCCCCAACAGTGGCTGCAGCAAGCCCCAGCCAAGGAGAGTCTGAGCTCAGACCCACCTAACCCTGCCCCCACCTGATAGTTTTTCTCTACCTTCCTAGCAGCTGAAGACAACAGACATAAATTCTTGGGAGCTCTATGGCTCCGCCCACCACCCGAGAAAACAAATACTTATCCTGGCCAATGTAGGGAAATATTATATCCTTCTTCCACTACTGTGGCTGGTGCTCTCTTGAAAGCACCACCTTCTGGTTGAAGGTCAACAAATTCTAGTCATTACAGCAACTCATAACAGAACAACCCTGCTTCAAAGAAGAAAAAAACAACACCGTGGCTAATCAGAGGTCCTGAGTCTGTTCATGTGATGAATTCACTGCTAGCATTACCAGCATTTGAGAAAACCAGCACATTAAACCAAACTACAACCAAGGACTCCCAGACAGTCCACTTTACTCACCTCTACCGAAGTAGGTGCTGGTATCCACAACTGGGAGACCTGAAAACAGATAAAATCACAGGACTCTTTGTAGCTGTTCCCCAGCACCAGCTCAGAGCCCAATAGCCCAGCTGGGTGGCTAGACCAGAAGAGCAGTAACAGTCACTGAAGTCTGGCTCTCAGGAAGCCCCATCCCTAGGGGGAGGGAAAGAGCACCAAATCAAGGGATCACGCCGTGGGACAAAAGAATCTGAACAGCAGTAATTGAGTTCCAGATCTTTCCACTGAACTGGTCTACGCAGATGAGAAGGAATCAGAAAAGTAATTCCGGTAATATGACAAAACATGACTCTACAACACCCCTGAAAAATCACACTAGTTCTCCAGCAATGGATCTAAACCAAGAAAAAATTTCTGAGTTGCCAGGTAAAGAATTCAGAAGATTGATTATTAAGCTATTCAACAAGGTACCAGAGAAAGGTATAAACCAACTTAAATAAATTTAAAAATATATAGGATATTGATTAAAAAGTCCATCAAAAAGTGGGCTAAGGACATGAATAGACAATTATCAAAACAAGATATACAAATGGCCAATAAACATATGAAAACATGCTCAACATCACTGATTATCAGGGAAATGCAAATTAAAACCACAATGTGATACTACCTTACTCCTGCAGAAGTGGTAATAATTAGAAAATCAAAAATAAGAGATGTTGGTGTGGACGTGGAGAAAAGGGAACACTTTTACAGTGCTGGTGGCAATGTAAACTTATACAACCACCATGGAAAACAGTATGGAGATGCCTTAAAGAACTAAAAGTACAACTACCATTTGATCCAGCAATCCCGCACTAGGAATCTACCAAGAGGAAAAGAAGTCATTATGTGAAAAAGACTCTTGCACATGCATGTTTATAGTAACACACTTCACGATTGCAAAAATATGGAGCCAGCCTAAATATCCATCAACCAATGAGTGAATAAATAAATAAATAAAATGTGGTATATATATATATATACCATGGAATACTATTCAGCCATAAAGAGGAATGAAATAATGGCATTCCCAGGAACCTGAATGGAGTTGGAGACCATTCTTCTTCTTCTTCTTCTTTTTTTTTTTTTTTTAATACTTTAAGTTCTAGGGTACATTTGCACAACGTGCAGGTTTTTTATATATGTATACATGTGCCATGTTGGTGTACTGCACCCATTAACTCGTCATTTACATTAGGTATATCTCCTAATGCTATCCCTCCCCCCTACCCTCTCCCTACAATATGCCCCAGTGTGTGATGCTCCCCTTCCTGTGTCCAAGTGATCACATTGTTCAATTCCCACTTATGAGTGAGAACATGCAGTGTTTGATTTTCTGTTCTTGCGATAGTTTGCTGAGAATGATGGTTTCCAGCTGCATCCATGTCCCTACAAAGGACACGAACTCATCATTTTTATGACTGAATAGTATTCCATGGTGTATATGTGCCACATTTTCTTAATCTCTCTGGCCGTCCTTAATATTTTTTCCTTCATTTCAACTTTGGTGAATCTGACAATTATGCGTCCTGGAGTTGCTCTTCTGGAGGAGTGTCTTTGTGGCGTTCTCTGTATTTCCTGAATTTGAATGTTGGCCTGCCTTACTAGGTTGGGGAAGTTCTCCTGGATGATATCCTGCAGCGTGTTTTCCAACTTGGTTCCATTTTCCCCGTCACTTTCAGGCACACTAATCAGATGTAGATTTGGTCTTTTCATAATCCCATGTTTCTTGGAGGCTTTGTTCATTTCTTTTTACTCTTTTTTCTCTACACATCTCACTTCATTTCATTCATTTGATCTTCAATCACTGATACTCTTTCTTCCAGTTGATCAAGTCGGTTACTGAAGCTTGTGTATTTGTCATGTAGTTCTCGTGTCATGGTTTTCATCTCTATCAGTTCTTTTAAGATCTTTTCTGCATTGATTATTCTAGTTATCCATTCATCCATTCTTTTTTCAAGGTTTTTAGTTTCTTTGCACTAGTTACGTAGTTCCTCCTTTAGCTCTGAGAAGTTTGATCGACTGAAGACTTCTTCTCTCAACTCATCAAAGTCATTCTCTGTCTGACTTTGTTCTGTTGCTGAGCTGCATTCCTTTGGAGGGGGAGATGCGTTCTGATTTTTTGAATTTCCAGCTTTTCTGCACGGCTTTTTCCCCATCTTTGTGGTTTTCTCTGCTTTTGGTCTTTGATGATGGTGATGTACTGATGGGGTTTTGGTGTGGATGTTCTTTCTGTTTGTTAGTTTTCCTTCTAACAGTCAGGACCCTCTGCTGCAGGTCTTTTGGAGTTTGCTTGAGGTTCACTCCAGACCCTGTTTGCCTGGGTATTGGCAGCGGAGGCTGCAGAAGATAGAATATTGCTGAACAGCGAGAGTGTTGCTGTCTGATTCTTGCTCTGGAAGCTTTTTCTCAGGGGTGTACCCAGCCGTGTGAGGTGTGAGGTGTTGATCTGCACCTAATGGGGGATGTCTCCCAGTTAGGCTACTCAGGGTTCAGGGACCCACTTGAGCAGGCAGTCTGTCCCTTCTCAGATCTCAACCTCTGTGCTGGGAGAACCACTGCTCTCTTCAAAGCTGTCAGACAGGGACTTTTACATCTGCAGAGGTTTCTGCTGCTTTTTGTTTAGCTATGCCCTGTCCCCAGAGGTGGAGTCTACAGAGGCAGGCAGGCCTCCTTGAGCTGCTCTGGGCTCCACCCAATTTGAGCTTCCTGGTGGCTTTCTTTACCTACTTAAGCCTCAGCAATGGTGGATGCCCATCCCCCAGCCTCGCTGCTGCCTTGTGGTTAGATCTCAGACTGCTGTGCTAGCAATGAGGGAAGCTCCATAGGCGTGGGACCCACCGGGCCAGGTGTGGGATATAATCTCCTGGTGTGCTGTTTGCTAAGACCTTTGGTAAAGCAGTATTAGGGTGGGAGTTACCCGATTTTCCAATGTTGTGTGTCTCAATTTCCCTTGGCTAGGAAAAGGAATTCCCTTCCATCTTGTGCTTCCCAGGTGAGGGGATGCCTCACTCTGCTTCAGCTCTTGCTGGTCAGGCTGCACCAGCAGACCAGCATCGACTGTATGACACACCCTAGTGAGATGAACCGGTACCTCAGTTGAAAATGTAGAAATCACCTGTCTTCTGTGTCGCTCATGCTGGGAGCTGGAGGCTGGAGCTGTTCCTATTCGGCCATCTTGGGTGCCCCCCTGGAGACCATTATTCTAAGTGAAGTAACTCAGGAATGGAAAACCAAATGTTGTATGCTCTCATTTATAGTTGGGAACCAAGCTCTGAGGACACAAAGACATAAGAATGATATAATGGACTCTGGGGACTCAGGGGGAAAGGTGGGAAAGGGGTGAAGGATAAAAGATTACACATTGGGTGCAGTATGCACTGCTTGGGTGATGGTGGCACCAAAATCTCAGAAATCACTGCTACAGAACTCATCCATGTAATAAAAAACCACCTGTTTCCCCAAAATGATTGAAATTAAAAAAAAAAAAAAGCACGGAAGCTGAAATATCTAACATTTTGTGACACCACGGTTTGTGAATTTTAGGGGATGGCTCAATAGAAGATATAGACAAAAGGAAATTTAATTAGAGAGCTGAAGAAAAAAGTATGAGTTGGAAGTAAAGTAAGGATGTCTCCTTATGAGAGATAAAATATTTGGTCATTTTGATGAGGACTTAATTACATAGAGGCTGTTAAAGAGGGTGATAGCTGCACGTTTGTGGCAGTGGGTTATGGTGATTCACTGTTAGTTAAGATTACAGGAGGAATAAACTGTTTAAATATGCCATGACTTTTTCCACAGGTAATGAAGGCAAATTATAATGCTACATAAAAAAAGCAAGTAGCATAATTTAAAAGTAATAGGAAGATAATATCAAGGTAGGTCACAAAATGAATATGACTCTCTTTGAAGTAATAGCCATACATATGAGCACTGAAGTGAGAGATTAGGAGCAAGTTTATGTGAGAAGAACACACTTTTCCTACTGTGCAATTTTGCCGGATATTGGCTCTAATAATATTGAAACTAATGATGTACCATTTGACCCTAAAGTCCTACTTAAATGAGTAATATTTTCTTCCAAATCATGTAGCTAGCAATTTTCTCAAAATAGAAAACAACTCATTTTTGAAAAGTATAAGAAAATTAACTTAGAGATAATTTAAATTCCAATGGGGAAAAATGAAAATTCAATAATGGAGAAAATACTGTTCTAACTTTGATAGGAAGAATTATGTTTCTTTTTTTCCCCAAGGAAGGTCCTCAGAAAAATATTTAAATGTGTTAAATTTTTGCTCTGGATATCTTCTTTTTTCAATCCCTTAGCTACTTGATAATCTTTAGTTTTTCTTCTTCTCTCTTGAGTGATTTATCTTTTGTCTCATCTTTCTTAGTTCACTCTTTGGAAAATGTCTACTGTTATTTATAATACATCCTGAAATTAAGTTAATTATTTCAGTAATATTTACTCTTAGTCCTCAAAACTAATTTTTAGAAGAAGTATGTGGACTTCGCTCCTCATATTTTAAGTCTTAGGCAAAAGGAGGCTTGGATATGCAATGGTAACAAGAAATTCCAAAATCTCAGAGGCTTGAAAGAACCAAGTTTATTTCTTGCTCACACTGCTGGTTGGTTCATTATGGGTTGACAGGGTATCTGCCCATTATAATCAGAGTTGCAGGCTAACAGAAGCTCCATCTCAACACATGCTTCCATAATAAGGACAGGGAAAAGAAAATATACAGTGTGTTCTGTATTCTTTTCTGTGATGATTAGTCAGGTGGGACCATGAGAGAAGATGCCAGATAGGCTGAGGAGAACAAAGTTTATTATACTCACAGGTCCTAGCAACAGGAGGCATGGCATATCACCCAGGGCCACATGTGAAAATACCAGGGTCAGTCTGGAGGCAGAAGGGATAGGCATGAGGGGAAGGAATAGGACACAGTCTTTATTGTAGTTTTAGACGAACAGCAAGGCAGGACAGGGTAGACAGCTTAGGACTGGCTAATTAAAAAAAAAATCCAGTGAGCTCTAAGCTATAAGAGTGGTCCCTAGTTGCCTGGAACCTAGCCCTAGGATGGTTAAGGTAGAGGAATATTGGCCCTTGAGGTGTATGGAACAGATAAAGGAGGTATGCATCTGGATTGGTTAGGTTGCATGTTGAAGGCATGCTCCCACATAAGCCCCTTGCTGTCTCTAAGGATGGACTAGCCCTGGGAGAAGCAAACTTTCCAGCCAGAAAGGCTTTTAAGATGTCAAAACCTAATATACAGAAAATAAAAATATAAACAATACACAGGGAAATACACAATGGCTTTAAAAATTTCTGCTTGGAAGAGACCCACATTATTCTTCTCACTTTTTAATGGCCCAAGCAAGTCACAAGGCCATGCACGAGTTCAAGTGAAAGAAGGATATCTTCCCCATGCATGTGGATATTGATGAACAACGAGTTTATCATACAGGGGAAGTTATGTTTGTTGCAAGTGTTTTCACCTAATCCCTTGCTGTTTCTCCAGTGCAAGATTACCTGTTGCTTCAGTTAGACCGATCCCTTGA
Organism: Macaca nemestrina; assembly: GCF_043159975.1. NCBI lineage: Eukaryota > Metazoa > Chordata > Mammalia > Primates > Cercopithecidae > Macaca > Macaca nemestrina. The sequence goes on along the minus strand of NC_092131.1, from coordinate 82,872,975 downwards.
GGATAGACACAATGGGTGCTGTTTTACCCAGCATGGCCTTAAGAATTTACGAGGCCCATTACTTCCCTAAGAACTTGGAAGAGTGAGAATATTTTTTCTTGTGGGACTTCAGTGGTTGATAGAAAGTTACTTGAATACTAGGCAGGATCTGTCCCTACTTTCATTTCTGACTTTATTTGACTACTCGTTCTTGTTTTTATTTAGTCTAGCTAAAGTTTTGTTCATCTTGTCAATCTTTACAAAGAACAGGTTTTGATGCCATTAATGCTCTCTTCTGTTTTCTATTCTCTAGTTCCTGTACCACCATTTTAATCTTTATTATTTCCTTCCTACTTCTAGTCAAGTAAAATAAATATCTAATTATTGTTTTATTCATTTTTCTTTTAAATTTTATAGAGAACAAAAAGAGGAGTTACATAACAAAAATGCAATGTTAGTGGTTTTAATGTTTATTTATGTATTTACCTTTACCTAAGTTTTTTATTTATTCATATGGCTTCAAATTACTGTCTAATACTTCTTTAATTTCAGCCAGAAGGACCCCTTTTATCACTACTTAAAGGGAAAGTCTGCTATCAACAAACTCAATTAAGGTTTATTTGGGAATGTCTTAATTTTCTTTTTCATTTTTGAAGGACAGTTTTACTGAATATAAAATTTGTGATTGATATGGTTTTTTTTTTCAGTTTCAGCACCTTCAACATGTTATCCTAATGTCTCTCGTCTCCATGGTTTCCAAAGAGAAATCAGATGTAAATCTAATCAAGGACCCCTTGCATGAGATGAATTGCTTCCCTCTTACAGTTTCCAGGATTTTCTTTGTCTTTCAACAGCTATAATGTGTTTCAGTATGGACCTCTTAGAGTTTATTCTGCTTGGAGTTCATTCAGCTTCTTGAATATGTAGTTTTATACCTTTTATTAAGTTTGGAAAGTTTTTATTCATTGTTTTTTCAAATATTCTTTCCTTTTTTGTCTCTTCTCTTTTTCTTTCAAGACTCCCATTATATGTATGTTAGATATGCACTGAACAAGAAATTCTATACAATTGTTGATGTACTAAAGTTTTCTTTGACTCTGTTCAATTATTTTTCTTTTTGTCTCCCTGCTTCTCAGACTGAATAATTTCAATTGACATGTTATCAAGTTCACTGGTTGTTTTTTGTTTTTGTTTTTTTTTACCTACTTAAATCTGCTGTTAGAACATTCTCAGCTTTCCATTTCAGTTTATAGTACTTTTCAGCTTCAAATTTTCTGTAAGTTTTTTGTTAATGCTTTTAAAAATTTGAAGTTCTTTTTTCTTATGCCATTCTCTTGGTGTTTAATTTTTTATCCATGGTTTCATTTAACTCTTTGAACATGTTTCAAACAAAAGTTTTGAAGTTTTTGTCTAGTAATTCCAACATCTGTGTTTCTTTAGGAATTGTTTCTGTTAATTTCTTCTGTAAATGGGCCATACTTCCTTATTTCTTTGATGCTATTTTTTACTAAAAACTAGATTTTTTTTTTTTATAGTGCGGTAACTCTGGATATCAAATACTTCCCCCTCCTTGGAGTTTGTTCTTGTTGTCTGCTGTGTGCTGTAGCTAGTCATTTATTGACTTGTCTAAACTATTTTTGTAAAGTATGTATTTGCATGTGTGGTCTCTGAAGTCTCTGTTTCCTTAGCTTATGTTCAGCTTGTGTTTTGAAGGACTTTTCCTTGAATGCAAGGAAAAAAATTAGGAAAGGAAGCAGTGAAGGAAAGAAGAAAAATAGAAAGAGTCAAATGGGAAAAACACTTAATTCTTGATAATTGGTTTTCTGTTGGGGCACCTTTTTAATACTTAACCAGGCTGTTTATAGCTCTGCCTTAGCCTTTACTTACCGATAGTGCTGAGTCTAGAGATCAGCCAGAGGTTAAAACTTAGGGTATTTTTAGGAATTTTCTGAGCATGCCTTCTGCTCTGGTCATGCATGGGGCTTTCTAAATTCCCCAGCATACATGGATATTATTGAACCCTAATTTCTCAAACCCCAGGTTTTCCTATAAGCCTTTCAGCAATTTGTTTTTTTGCTTCAACTGTAACGTTTGACTCCAGGTGATAACTGGCTGTTTGTTTGCCTTACGATGTCTTTAAGAAATTTCTCTTGCTTTTTCTACCCAGAATGAGTTCAAGTTAGGTGGAACTGAGTTGAGTGCTTTGTCTCAGTCCTTCTGGTAGTTTCTCATAGCATCCAGACAGGTAAAAATAGAGAACAACATTTATTTGAAAATAAGGTCTGCTTGGCTTCCTCCATAACTAGAGACCACACAGGGGAACATATGTTATCATTTCCTTGACCGACGGTAAGTCGGGGTGGTTGATGGGGTTAAGAACATATTAAAATAGCAAAAGGCTTTAGTTTTAAACTTCCTTTATTTGTGTTAAAATTCATACTCTATAAACATTTGACTATGTTCCAGAGTATTTATGAAGGTGATGCTGACAGATTTTGATTTATATTTTCATATTTCTGTGGAGGGCAGACACTTAGAGCTATCTAGCCCTCCATTATTGCTGATGTCTTACCATTCATATGCCTTTATAAATGAGCATAAGACCTGCTGGGTTTGTAAACCAATAATAGTAACTTTTTTTAATGCATTCTATGTGGTGGGTACATATAATATTATACAGTAGTTTAACTATTTAGAATCAATAAGATATGAGATGAATACACCCCACCAGCAACAAGCAAACAAACAAAACCCATCAAAATTGTGCAAATATGTAAAACCTTCTCATCTCCCAGGGCTTTGCTTAGGACTTGTCAGCTCTTTTCTAGTTTTCCTCCAAATGCGGATCAGAAAGAGCAAATTAAAAGGTTCAGAACTGGAAGCCTTAAAAAGTAGAAAAAATCTGCACTAATGGAAGAAGTATATAGATAAGTTAAAAGCAGACATGGACTCAAAGGAATTTGTTCAATTTTGTATTTTAATTTTTAATTTTTGTGGGTACATAGTAGGTGTATAGACTCACATCAGGTTAAATGGGGTATCCATTGCCTCAAGCATTTATCCTTTGTGTTATAAAAATATCCAATTATATTCTTTCAGTTATTTTAATATGTACAATTACATTATTTTTGACTACAGTCGCCCTGTTGACCTGCTAGGTCTTACTCATTCTTTCTATTATTTTTTTGTAACCGTTAACTACCCCACTCTCTCCCACCCTCCACTATCCTTCTTAGGCTCTGGTAACCATCCTTCTACTGTCTATTTTGATGAGTTATATTATTTTAATTTTTACTTCCCAGAAATAAGCGAGAACATGCTAAGTTTGTCTTCTGTGCCTGGCATATTTCATTTAACATTATGGCCTCCAGTTTCATCCATGTTGTTGCAAATGACAGGATCTCATTCTTTTTTATGGCTGAATAGTACTCCATTGGATATATGTACCATACTTGCTTTATCAATTCATGTGTTTATGGAAACTTAGGTTGCATCCAAATCTTGGCTATTGTAAATAGTGCTGCAATAAACATGAGAGTGCAAATACCTTTTTTACATACTGATTTCCTTTCTTTCGGGTATATACCTAGGAGTGGGATTGCTGAATCATATGGAAGCTCTGTTTTTAGTTTTTGGAATCTCCAAGCTGTAGTGGTTGTAATAATTTACATTACCACCAAGTGAATGAAGATTCCCTTTTCTTTACATCCTCACCAGCATTTGTTATTGCCTGACTTTTGGATGAAAGCCATTCTAATTGGGGTGAAAAGATATTTCACTGTAGTTTTGATTTACATTTCTCTGATAATCAGTGATGTACAGCACCTTTTTATATACCTGTTTGCCATTTGTATGCCTTCTTTTAAGAAATGCTCTATTCAGATATTTTGCCCATTTTTAAATGGGATTATTAGATTTCTTCCTATAGAGTTGTTTGAGTTCATTATATATTCTGGTTATTAAACCGTTGTCAGATGGGTAGTTTGCAGATTTTTTTTTTCCTATTTTGTGGGTTACATCTTTACATTGTTGATTGTTTCCTTTGCTGTGCAGAAGACTTTTAACTTAATAGGATCCCATTTGTCCATTTTTGCTTTGGTTGCGTATGCTTGTAGGGTATTACTCAATAAATCTTTGCCCAGTCCAATATCCTGGAGAGTTTCTCCAATATTTTCTTGAAGTTGTTTCATAGTTTGAGATCTTAGATTTAAGTCCTTAATCCATCTTGATTTGATTTTTGTATATGGTAAGGGATAGGGGTCTAATTTTATTCTTTTGCATATAGATACCCAGTTTTCCCAGCACTATTTATTGAAGAGACTGTCAATTCCCTAGTGTATATTCTTTGCACCTTTGTCAAAAACAAAATCATTGTAAATGTGTGGGTTTATCTTTGGGTTCTTGATTCTGTTACACTGATTCATGTTTCTGTTTTTATGCCAGTTCCAAGTTGTCTTGGTTACTATAACTCTGTACTATATCTTAAAGTCAGGTAATGTGATTCTTTCAGTTTTGTTCTTTTTGCTTATTTGACTAGTCTGCATCTTTTGTGGTTTTACATAAATTTTAAGGTTGTGTTTTCTATTTCTGTGAAGATTGTCACAGATAGTACTTTGATAGAGATTGCATTAAATCTATAGACTGTTTTGTGTAGTATGAACCTTTTAATAATATTAATTCTTCCAACCCATGAGTATGGAATATCTTTTCGTGTGTCTTCTTCAAGGTCTTGCTTCAGTGTTTTATAGTTTTCATAGTAGAGATCTTTCAATTATTTGGTTAATTTCTAACATGTTTTACTTTATTTGTTTCTATTGTGAATATGATTACTTTCTTAATTTTTTTTCTTCAGATTGTTTGCTGTTGGCATATAGAAATGCTCCTGATTTTTGTATGCTGATTTTGTATTCTGCAACTTCACTGAATTTGTTTATTAGTTCTAATAGCTTTTTGGTGGAGTCCCTAGGTTTTTCCAAATATAAGATTATATAATCTATAAAGAAGAATAATTTGAATTCTACTTTGCAATTTGGATGCCCCTTTTGTTTATACTTGTCTGATTGCTGTAGCTAGAAATTCCAGTCCTGTGTTGAATAACTGTGGTGAAAGTGGGCATTCTTTCTTTGTCCCTGATCTTAGAGGAAAAGCTTTTATTTTTTCATCATTCAGTTTGATACTAGCTATGCTTCTGTCATATATGGCTCTTACTATATTGAGGTATGTTCCTTCTATACCCATTTTTGAGGGTTTTTATGATGAAAGGATGCTCAATTTTATCAGATGTTTTTTCAGCATCAATTAAAATGATCATATGGTTTTTATCCTTCATTCTGTTGTTATAATGTATGACATTAATTGATTTGCATACGTTGAGCCATCCTTGCATCACCCACTTGGCCATGATAAATAAGTTTTTAATCTGTTGTTAAATTTGGTTTGCTAGTATTTTGTTGATAATTTGTGCATCAATATTTATCAGAGATGCTGGCTTATTGTTTAATTTTTATATGTATTTTTGTCTGGTTTAACTATAAGGGTAATGCTGGCCTTGTGTAATGTATTTGAAATGATTCCCTCTCCTCTATTTCTCAGAACAGTTTGAGTAGGATTGGTATTAGGTCTTTAAATGTTTGGTGTCATCCATCAATGAAGTGATCAGGTCTGGGCTTTATTTTATTTTTATGTTTTTGCTGGGAGACTTTTTATTACAGCATCGACCTCATTGCTTTTTATTTATCTGTTTAGGTTTCGAATTTCTTTGTGAGTTCAATATTGGTAACTTGTGAGTGTCTAGAAATTTATTCATTTCTTCTAAATTTTCCAACTTACTGGCATATAGTTGTTCGTAGTAGCCACTAATGATTCTCTGAATTTCTGAGGTATCAGTTGTAATGTCTTCTTTTTCATCTCTGATCTTGTTTATTTAGGACTTCTCTCCTTTTTTTGTCTTAGTCTAACTACATGTCAATTTTATTTATCTTTTCAAAACACCACCTTTTTGTTTGTTGATCAGCTTTTTTCTTCATTTCAAATTTGTTTATTTCTTCTTTTACCTTTACAATTTGTTTCGTTCTCCTAATTTTGGGTTTGCTTTGCTTTTGCTTTGCTAGTTCATTAACAGACATTTTTAGGTTGTTTATTTGACATTTTCTCCCTCTTTGATGTAGGCATTAATGGCTACAAACTTTCCTTTTAGTACTACTTGTATTATATCCCATAGGTTTTGGGATTTTGTGTTCCTATTATCATTTGTTTCAAGACATTTTTCAATTTCATTCTTAATTTCTTCATTGAACTACTGATTATTCAGGAGCATATTGTGTAATTTCCATGTGTTTGTATAATTTTTAAAATTCTTTCTGTTATTGATTTCTAGTATTATTCCATTGTGGTCAGAGAAGATATTTGATATTTCAATATTTTGAATGCTTTTAGACTTGTTTTTTGACCTAGGATATGATCTATCCTTGAGAATGATCCATGTGCTAATGAAAATAATGTGTATTCTGCAGCTGTTGGATGAAATGTTGTGTAAATATCTATTAAGGCCATTTGGTCTATAGTACAGATTAATTGTGATATTTCTTTTTTTGATTTTCTGTCTGGATGATCTGTTCAATGCTGAGAGCGGGGTGTGGATGACCTGTTCAATGCTGAGAGTTGGGTGCTGAAGCCTCCAGCTATTAATGTATTGGGATAAATCTCTCTTTTTTGCTCTGATACTGTTTGCTTTAATATATCGGTGTGCTCCAGTGTTGGGTGCACATATGTTTGCAATTGTTATATTCTCTCTTCCTGAATTGACCCCTTTATCATTATATGATGACCTTCTTTGTCTCTTTTTATATTTTTTGTTTTAAAATCTATTTTTTTCTGATGAAAATATAGCTACTCCTACTCTTTTTTGTTGTTTGTTTCAACAAACAAAAAAAGATACTCCATTGACATGGAGTATCTTTTTCCATCCCTTTGTTTTCAGTCTATGTGTGTCTTTATAAGTGAAGTATGTTTCTTGTGGGGAACAAATCATTGGGGCTTTTGTTAAAAATGTATTCAGCCACTTTATGTCTTTTGATTGGAGAGTTGAGTTTAGTTACATTCAATGTTATTATTGATACGCAAGGATTTACTCCTGCCATTTTGTTATTCGGTTTCTCTTTTTTTGTGGTCTTCTCTTTCTTTCTTTCTTTCTTTCTTTCTTTCTTTCTTTCTTTCTTTCTTTCTTTCTTTCTTTCTTTCTTTCTTTCTTTCTTTCTCTCTCTCTCTCTCTCTCTCTCTCTCTTCTTTCTTTCTTTCTTTCTTTCTTTCTTTCTTTCTTTCTTTCTTTCTTTCTTTCTTTCTTTCTTTCTTTCTTTCTTTCTTTCTTTCTTTCTTTCTTTCTTCCCTGTCTTCCTTTTAGTGGAAGTGATTTTCTCTGGTGGTATGATTTTATTTCTTGCTTTTTTATTTTTTCTGTATGCATTGTATGAATTTTAATTAGAGATTACTGTGAGGCTTGCAAATAATACCTTATAATTCATTATTTTAAGCTGATAACGCTGTTTGCATAAACAAGCAAGGAAAGAGAAAACTAATAAAAATGCTACACCTTAACTTTGTCCCCTTTTGGCTTTTTAACTTTTTGCTGTTTTTATTTATATTTATTGCACTGTCATGAAAAACTGCTGTTGTTATTATTTTTAATTGGTTCATCATTTAGTCTTTCTTAAGATAAAAGTAGTTTATACACCATAGTTACAGTGCTATAATATTCTGTAGTTTTCTGTGTACTTACTATTGCCAGTGAGTTTTGTATCTTCACATGATTTCTTCTTCTTTATTAATATCATTTTCTTTCTGATTGAAGAACTCTCTTGAGAATTTTTTTGGACAGATCCTATGTTAATAAAATCACTCAGTTTTTGTTTGTCTGGGAAAGTGTCTATTTCTCCTTCATGTTTGAAGAATATATTTTGCCAGATATACTATTCTAGGGTATAAGTTTTTTTTTCAGCACTTTAAATATGTCATGCCACTCTCTCCTGGCCTCTAAGGTTTCCACTGAAAAGTCTGCTGCTAGATATATTGGAGTTCTATCATATAGATATCATATAGTTGTTTCTTTTCTCTTGATGCTTTTAGAATCCTTTCTTTATCCTTGATCATTGGGAGTTTGGTTGTTGAATGCCTGGAGCTAGTCATCTTTGGGTTAAATATGCTTGTTGTTCTATAACCTTCCTGTACTTAAATATTGATCTCTTTCTCTAGGTTTGGGACATTTTCTGATATTGTGTCTTTGAATAAACTTTCCATCCCTATCTTCTTCTCTACTTCCTTGTAAGGCCTATGAGTCCTTAGATTTACCTTTCTGACATTATTTTCTAGATCCTGAAGGCATGCTTCAGTTTTTAAATTTATTTTTCTTTTCCTACTGTATGTTTTCAAATAGCCTGCCTTCAAGCTTACCAATTTTTTTTCTGCTTGATTATTTCTGCCATTAAGACTCTGATGCATTCTTTCTTATGCCAATTATATTTTTCAGCTCCACAATTTCTGCTTTGTTATTTTAAATTATTTCAATTTCTTTGTTAAATTTATGTGATAGAATTCTGAATTCCTTTTTCCGTGTTATCTTGAATTTCTTTGAGTTTCCTCAAAAGAGCTATTTTTAATTCTTTCTCTGAAAGGTCACATATCTGTTTCTTCAGGATTAGTCCCTGGTGCATTAATTAGTTCATTTAGTGAGGTCATGTTTTTCTGGGTGTTCTTGATGCTGGTGGGTGTTTACTTGTGTCTGGGCATTGAAGAGTTAGATATTTATTTTAGTCTTCATAGTCTGAGCTTCTTTCTACCCATCTTTTTGGGAAAGGCTTTTCGGGTATTCAAAATGACTTGGCTGTTTCAGTCTAAGCCATATCTCTATTAGGGTGCACCAAAACTCAGTAATGCTGTGGTTCTTGCAGACTCATAGAGGTACTACCTTGGTTATCTTGGATAATATCTAGAAGAAATATCTACGTTACCAGGAAAAGACTCTAATTCTCTTCCCTTATTTTGTCCCAAACAAGCAGAGTCTCTCTCCCTGTTCTTAGCTGCCTGGAGCTGGCGGTGTGGTGTTACAAGTTCCCCTGTGGCCACCACCACTGACTTGATGAATCAGACCTGAAGCCCTCTACCTGTCCTTTGCCTATGTTTGTTAAGGCACTGGAGCTCTACTATCACGAAGTGGTGCAGCTAGCCAGGCTTGTGTCCTCTGTTTCAGGGTTATGAGCTCTGTCACGCCCTGGGTGGGTATAGAAGTACCATCCAGGAGCCAGGGACTGGAGTAAAAAACCTGGTGTTCTACTTTACTGCAACTGAGCTGCCACTCAAACCATGAGATGCAGTCCTTCCCACTCTTCCTCCCCTTTCCACAGGCAGAGGAGGTTCACTCCATGGCCACCAGTGCCACAGGCCCATGGGGAGTACTGCCAGACTACCAGTGACGTTCCCTTCAGGCCCAAGGGCTCTTCAGTCAACTTGCAGTGAATGCTGCCTGGCTTGGGACTCACTCTTCAGGGAAGTGGGCTTCCCTGTGGCCCAGAGAAGGTCCAGAAATGCCATCAAAGTGTCAAGGCCTGGAATCAGGGACCCCAATAGCCCTTTTGGTCCTCACAACTCTGAGACTGAGCTAGTACCTAAGGTGCAAGACAAAGTTCCTTTTCTTTTCCCTCCTCTTTTCTCAAGCAGAAGGAGTCTCTCCCCATAGCTAACATACCTTGGAATGTGCTGAGTCTCAGCTGAAGCCAGCAAGTCTCAGAATCTCACCCAAGTCCCATGGTGTACTACCTAGGTATTGCTGCTGGTTATTCAGGGTTCAAGGGGTCTTTAGTCAGAAGGTGATGGGTCATCCCAGGGCTGGGTGATTTCCTTCAAGGCAGTGGGTTTCCTTTTGGCCTAGGATGTGTCTAGAAGTGTTATCTGGGAGTTAAGGCCTGGAATGGGGGACTCATGACTCTGATTGTTGCCTTATCCTACTGTTGCTGAGCTGGTATCCAAGATGCAAAACAAATATCCTCATCATTCTCCTCTCTCCTCTCCTCAAGTGAAAGAAAGGGATGTCTTCGGAGTCATGAGCTGTGCAGCCTGAGGTTGGGGGGGTGTGTGGAACCCTGGCAGGTGTCTGAGTAGGTCTCATGCCACTAGAGTCCACTAGTTCTGAGCCCAGTTCAGCACTAAAACTCACCTAGAAGTTGCATTCCTTGTGGCCTAAGGTACCTTTCAAATTTATTTATAGTCCCTGAGCAATTTAGCCCACAGTGGCAAGGCTTACTGGAACTCAATTTCTGACCACTGGAATGTACAATTTCCCTCTTGATAGGCCTGGTTTAAATAATCCTTCTGTGGACAGGCATAAACTGAGGTCACCCAGGTTTTAATTTCTGCTGTGACAAGGCAGCAGGGAGTTTAATGTAACGTCTCACAGTTGCTGCACTTTTCCTCTCCCAAGAGCACAAATTATCTGTGCTGTGTGGCTGTTGCCAGGAGATGGGGGAAGGGTGGCATTGGTGATTTGAGACTCTTTCCTACCATCTTCAATACCTCTTTCATCAATATGAAGTTAAAACCAGGTACTGTGAGTGCTTACCTGATTTTTTGGTTCTTATAAAGGTACTTGTGTGTGTGTGTGTGTGTAGATAGTTGCTAAATTGGTGTTTTTGCAGGGGGAATAATTGGTGTAGCCTTCTATTCATGCATCTTGCTGTGTCTCCCTTTTCAAGATACAGATATTTGGGTGGTACATGTAACAGATGAGTGAAAAATCAGTTGCCATCAATGATATTATTGTACAGTAGGGCTCAACTAAAAATTGAACAACGATATGTTTTGCAATGTGAGATCTCGCAGTAATAAGTATCGACTAACGATGATAACAATAATAATAGCTAATGGTTTGATGTTCACTCTGTTCCAGACTGTGATCTAAGGGTTCTATATCTATAAACCTATGTAATCATCATCAGGTGTACTGTTAGTAGCCCCTGTTTACAGTGAATGCACAGACATGTCACAAGGTCACATAGCAATGTCAGAGAATGGCCGAGAAGGGTTTCAGACCCAGGCTTTAGAGCCCATGATTCCAAACATTTCCCAGTATGTCAATAAACATGGAATTTGAAATCTGTGATTATTATACCAATGACTGCCAAGACCAAAGTATATCCAATTCTCAAATGAATTATACCTCCATTTATCTCTTGGTCCCTTTCCCTTTTCTCACTTCCACAGAAAAATTATAATTTTTAATAGTTATTAATAATAAAATTTTATCCTTAGAATTATACTTAGATAGACCTCCTGGAACCTCACCTCCACTCCAACACAGTGCTTGAACATAGACCATTTTATGCAGAGTGAGGTTACCAATAGACTGGGAAGATTAGCTCTGAATACAAAAAAGGTGAAGGGTGGTTTCTGGGTCAATTGCATGGAGTATTCCAGAAAGTTAGAAACAAATCATAGTAGGTTATTCAAAGTCCTAAGTTATAATCTTACACCATTTAATCAAGCTGTTCATTTGTGCAGGTTACTAAACCTCTTCTCTGATATTTCCTCAACAGTAAAATGAGGATGCTAATACTTAACTAGTGACTTAATTATTCATTTTATAAACATATTTTCAGCATCTACTATGTCCAGGAGTACATTAAACCAATCATATTTGAGCCCTCACTCAACTTACAGTCCAGTTGAGAAGACAGAAAAAGTGTAAGCAAATCAGTAATTTCAAAGAATGATAAGTACTCTGAAAGAAATTCAAGAACAATGGGATGAAGTGACTAGTGGGTGAGGTCAGGGATAACTTATTAGTTAAATGAAATTTGAACTGACAAATAAATGATGTGATGGAACTGATACAATAACGATGAGAAAGAAGACAGCAGAAACAGAAGGAATAGCCTGGGGAAAAGCATCAAGGTGGGGATGCACTTTACACACAGAAAATACAAAAATAGGCCAGATAACTCAGATGACATGACCCAGAGGGAGTAGCAAGGGTGGTGAGGTTGAAGAGAAAGCCAGAACCAAACCATATTAGTTGGAAATTAGGGTAACATTTGCTGTGAAATCATGATATTCATCATTATGTTTCCAGAACATGGTAAATTTATCAACAATTTTATATAAAATTTATCTTGGAGAGGATGGGTTAAAGGTGGGTTGCGCTAGCCTTCCTTATATGTGGTTATCCTCTGTGTAGCATCAGAGGTTATTTTCTTGGCAGTTCCTATGTCTCTGCACATTGACTGTTGTTGCTACTACCTATGCTATCATGCTTATTTGGTGTAATTCCCATTTTAGTACTTCACAGAAATTATATAATCTTAATGCTGGAAGGCTTCTAGGGATCAGGTCGGCCAATGTCTTAATTTTACAGATGTGGAGACAGAGACCCAAAAGAGAAAAAGTTTTCAGTTTTCAATGCTTTTTGCAGAGCCTCTGCAGTCTCTATGAGAGTTTTTTTCTTCTGTTTATGAATGTTTAAATCCTTCAGTACTTCTGTGCCTTTAATGGTTCTGGTCATTTCCACATCCCCAGGGCAAGCATCCTGAATACTGATTCTTTCAGATATTTCGCAAACTCACTTCCCATTTTAGATAGGACTACAAGAGCAATTTCTCCCTAACAACTTATTATTGTACCTGCTTCTGTTCAAATTTAGTTAATTTTCTCATGAATAGTAAAATTTCCAGCACCGTAAGCCAGCTCCTTTTTTTCCTTCTGTCCTTCATGTTATGGCTGCTTAGTGAAGGCAGAACCTATTTTTTTGTAGAGACCTGTGGATTTATCAACTGTCTGCAGGAAAAGTTCTTATTCACATTGCTCCTTTTGCCTGAGCTATAAGTTGTTGTAAATATCTAAAGTCTCTGGCCTGGGTGGGAAAATAAAGTGATCTTTTCTCATTTGTTCAGTCTGACTCCAGCAGTTTGCAGATTTGAAGTGAAACATTGCTTAACTTGTTCCCAATTTTATTTGACATTGCCAGAAAGGCAGAGTTCAGGCAGGTATTTTCCATTATCATTCTTTCTTGGCTTGTACCATTTCTGGTTGTGTTGAAGGAGGTTGATAGACACCAGCATAATATCTCACAAATGGAACTGTTGTTGAGAGACTGTTTCTGTGTGTGGCACTGGGCTCATTCTACCTGAGTAAATGTTTCTAAACCACCTGCTTCAGGCCTGATCCTCATATTTGTCAAGTAGAAAGTATTGTTCTACTAGCTCTGGATCTGAACTCAACTTTTAAGAACTTCTTGAAAAAAGGAAATCAAGACTCTAGACATGACATGATATCTAGTTCACTTATTTATTAAAAATAAAACTTTATAGAAAGTTTGCAAACAAGTAAATTATATAGAATAGGGAACACATGATGGACCTATGTAGAAAACCAATTGACTTGGGTACAACTTCCCAAATAATACACAGTGTCCCTTTGCATCTTTTCTTTATTGTTATTATTATTGTTGAACTTTAAGTTCTGGGGTACATGTGCAGAACATGCAGGTTTGTTAAATAGATATACACATGCCATGGTGGTTTTCTGCACCCATCAACCCATCATCTACATTAGTTATTTCTCCTAATGCTATCCCTTCCCTAGCCCCCCAAACCCTGACAGGTCCCAGTATGTGATGTTCCCCTCCCTGTGTCCATGCGTTCTCATTGTTCAACTCCCACTTATGAGTGAAAACATGTGGTGTTTGGTTTTCTGTTCTTGTGTTAGTTAGCTGAGAATGATGGTTTCCAGCTTCATCCATGACCTGCAAAGGACATGAACTCATCCTTTTGTATGACTGCATAGTATTCCAGAAAGAATACATAGTATTACAGAAAGAAAGAAAATGTGCCACATTTTCTTTATCCAGTCTATCACTGATGGGCATTTGGGTTGGTTCCAGCTTTTTGCTATTGTGAAAAGTGCCACAATAAATATGTGTATATGTGTCTTTATAGTAGAATGACTTATAATCCTTTAGCTATATACACAGTAATGGGATTGCTGGGTCAAATGGTATTTTTGGTTCTAGATCCTTGAGGAATCACCATACTATTTTCCACAATGGTTGTACTAATTCACACTTCCACCAATAGTGTAAAAGCATTCCTAGTTCTCTACATCCTCTCCAGCATCTGTTGTTTCCTGAGTTTTTAATGATTGCCATTCTAACTGGCGTGAGATGGTATCTCATTGTGGTTTTGATTTGCATTTCTCTAATGACCAGTAATGATGAGCTTTTTTTCATATGTTTGTTGGCTGCATAAATGTTTTCTTTTGAGAAGTGTCTCTTAATATCCTTCACCCACTTTTTGATTTTTTTTTTTAATTTGGTTAAGTTCTTTGTAGATTCTGGATATTAGCCCTTTGTCAGATGGATGGATTGCAAAAATTTTCTCCTGCTCTGTAGGTTACCTGTTCACTCTGATGATAGTTTCTTTTAGTGTGCAGAAGCTCTTTAGTTTAATTAGATCCCATTTGTCAATTTTGGCTTGTGTTGCCATTACTTTTGGTGTTTTAGTCATGAAGTCTTTGCCCATGCCTATGTCCTGAATGGTATTGCCTAGGTTTTCTCCTGGGTTTGATGGTTTTAGGTCTTACATTTAAGTCTTTAATGCATATTGAATTAATTTTTGTGTAAGCTGTAAGGAAGGGGTCCAGTTTCAGTTTTCTGCATATGGCTAGCCAGTTTTTCCAATGCCACTTATTAAATATGGAATCCTTTTACCATCGCTTGTTTCTGTCAGATTTGTCAAACATCAGATGGTTGTAGATGTGTGGCATTATTTCTGAGGCCTCTGTTTTGTTCCATTTGTCTATATATCTGTTTTGGTACCAGTACCATGACATTGTGGTTACTGTAGCCTTGTAGTATTGTTTGAAGTCAGGTAGTGTGATGCTTCTAGCTTTGTTCTTTTTGCTTAGGATTGTCTTGGCTATACAGGCTCTTTTTTCATTCCATGTGAAATTTAAAGTAGATTTTTTCAATTCTGTGAAGAAAGCCAATGGTAGCTTGATGGGGATAGCATTAAATCTATAAATTACTTTGGGCAGTATGGCCATTTTCACAATAACGATTCTTCCAATCCATGAGCATGGAATGTTTTTTCATTTGTTTGTGTCCTCTCTCATTTCCTTGAGCAGTGGTTTGTAGTTCTCCTTGAAGAGGTCCTTCACAGCCCTTGTACAAACTACCATCAGAGAATACTATAAACACCTCTATGTAAATAAACTAGAAAATCTAGAAGAAATGGATAAGTTCCTGGACACATACACCCTCCCAAGTCTAAACTGGGAAGAAGTCGAATCCCTGAATAAACCAATAAGAAGTTCTGAAATTGAGGCAGTGATTAATAGCCTACCAACAAAAAAAAGTTCAGGACCAGATGGATTTATGACTGAATTCTACCAGGGGTACAAAGAGGAACAAAGAGCTGGTACCATTCCTTCTGAAACTATTCCAAACAATAAAAAAAGAAGGAATTCTCCCTAACTCATTTTATGAGGTCAGAATTACCCTGACACCAAAACCTCACAGAGACACAACAAGAAAAGAAAATTTCAGGCCAATATCCCTGATGAACATCGATGCAAAAATCCTCAATAAAATACTGGCAAACTGAATCCAGCAGCACATCAAAAAGCTTATTCACCACGATCAAGTCAGTAGCATCCCTTGATGCAAGGCTGGTTCAACATATGCAAATAAATAAACATAATCCATCACATAAACAGAATCAATGACAAAAAACACACGATTATCTCAATAGATGCAGAAAAGGCCTTCGACAAAATTCAACAGCACTTCATGCTAAAAACTCTCAATAAACTTGGTATTGATGGAAGGTATCTCAAAATAATAATAGCTATTTATGATAAACCCACAGCCAATGCCATACTGAGTGGGCAAAAACTGCAAGCATGCCCTTCAAAAACCAGCACAAGACAAGGATGCCTTCTTACCACTCCTATTCAACATAGTATTGGCAGTTCTGGCCAGGGCAATCAGTCAAGAGAAAGAAAGGGTATTCAAATAGCAAAAGAGGAAGTCAAATTGTCCGTGTTTGCAGATGACATGATTGTACATTTAGAAAACCCCATCATCTCGGCCCCAAATCTCCTTAAGCTGATAAACAATTTCAGCAACCTCTCAGGATACAAAATCAATGTGCAAAAATCACAGGTATTCCTACACATCAATGACAGACAAACAGAGGGCCAAATCATGAGTGAACTCCTGTTCACAATTGCTACAAAGAGAATAAAACACCTAGGTATACAACCTTTGTATCTTTTCTCTGCATCTTTTGTTTTAGTATCTGTAGGACTTGGAATAAGAAATGTTTATTTAGGAGGGGCTTCAAGACGGCTGACTAGATGTATCTGGTACTCACCTCTTGTATATAGGGGAACCAAAATAGCAAGTAGATCTTCAAACTTCAAATAGACCATCTAAGAAAGAACACTGGAAATCAACAAAATGATGAGAAGTCCTAACAGCAAGAAAGGAGATGGAAACAAGGCAGCCTGTTTGACCAGGATCCACTGGGCATCTGAAGTGGCCTCTAATAAGGGGGAAAAGTAAGTGAAAATCCCCCAGCAGTCCATGTTCCTGCATGAACTCCTATAATATACACTGTTGGAGAGCCCATCAACCCTCTTGAGCCTCTGGGGAACTGCCTGGAGACTTGGAAAAAGCTTTGCTCCAAAGAGAGAGCTCACACTGGATCTCACAAACTCCTAAATCCTGAGCTGCTGCAGCACAGCACCATTTTGAAAGCACAGCCCCTGGCAGCCTACATCCTGCCCTGCTGCCAGGGTCAAGGAAGGAGCCATGGGCAGCAATCTCATTTCCCCCTACCCCCAGCAGAATGGCAGCCATTACATTTCACATGCCCTAAGGACAAATTCCAACTGCCTGTGCAACACCAAGACTGCAGGCTACTACAGGGCTGAGGAGCAGCTGCCTGCCTATGGCTGCACCCAGGGATAACATCCCTCCTATATCTAATAGCAGGGCTGCAGTGCAGCTGTGACCACCCCTACCTGAGCATTCCACTGGTTTCCTGGGGATCACCCCATTCTTATCACAAGGAGCACCTGCATGGACCATGAGGGAGTCTGAAGGCAGGTCTGCCCAGCTTTGCTCCACTGCCTCCAGTACCTGAGCACACTATCCAGGGGTCTTGCAATTACCCTCACACACTGTCGAGGGGCTTGGGGAATCACTCAGCCGAGTTTACTACCAGTGGCACCTGAGCACTCCTCCCAAGGTTTGAAATCAGACCCACTCAACCTGCCACTACCCCCATAGCTGGCACCCACCCACATGCACCACCTATAGGTTAGAGGAATGGCCCACCCAACACATTACAGTCACTGCCAACATCAGTGTGGGCTGCTTGGGTCCCTGAGGGTTGTCTCACTACTGTTACTGTCATTGCCCATGCCATGCTTGTTGCCTAAGGGCTTGAGAAACCGCTCACCTATTTGACCCACCATATCCAATTTTTGTACCAAAAAAAAAAAAAAACCCCACCTGGGGGCTTAAGAACTGACCTGTCTATACCCACTAATACAAATGCCAGGGCACACACTGCCCTGGGTCCCATGAAAAGGCACTCTCAGTCCACAGCTGCCATTCTTGGGGCCTGAAGACTGGCCCACTCAGCATCCCAGTCCCCAGAAAAAATTCATCACAGCCTCCACTAACAATCATACCCTAAGGCACTAAGGAAATCACAGACACCACTGACACTGTTTACAGCTAAAGAAAACAGAGACTACACTACTGAACACACCCATAATAAAAACCAAAATGCCCTACCCATCTATCATTATAGATACATCTTCAGGAAAATTTCTTCCCCTATGACAGAAAATTTAAAAAATTGGAAGAAGTTACTGTTAGAGCAGATGCACAGGTATCAATTTAAGGAAACAAGAAACATGATAAAGCAAGAATATATGACATCTCCAAAGGAAACTAATAATTCTCCAGTAAGAGATCGCAACTAAAAAGACATTTAGAAAACCCTGAGGAAATAATTTGAAATATTAGTACTAAAGAAACTCAGTGAGATACAAGAGAAATCTGGAAAAACAATGCAAAGAAACCAGAAAACCAATTTGGGATATGAATGAGAAATTTATCAAAGAGATAAATATAAAAATGAACCAAACAGAAATTGTGGAACTAAATAACTCATTGAATAAAATACAAAATACATTTGAAAACTTCAACAACAGACTAGATTAAGCAGATAAAGAATCTCAGAACTTGAAGACAGGTCTTTTGAAATAACAAAGTCAGATAAAAAATAAAAAAAGAAAAAAAGAATGAGCAAAGTATTCATGACATCTGGACATATAGGACACTATAAAGTGATGAAATATTAAAAATTTTGACATCCCAAAAGGTGAATAGACAACAAAAGGGTTAGAAAAACTATGTAACAAATAATAGCTAAAAACTTCCCAAGTCTAGCAAGAGATTTAGACACCCAGAACAAGATTTCCAAATAGATACAATGTAAAAGGTCTTCTCCATGGCACATTATAGTCAGTGTCAAAAGTCAATGACAAATAGAAAATTCTAAAACAGTAATCAAAAAGTATCTGTCACCTATAAAGGAATCCTTATCAGCAACAGCGAATTTCTCAGCAGACACTTTAGATGCAAGGAAAGAATGAAATGATATATTCAAAGTGCTGAAGGAAAAACAAAATAAAACCAAAAAAACACTGTCAGCTAACTTACTCTCTTCCCCCTTAGAAGACACAGAATGGCTAAATAAATTTTTAAAATTACCTAACTGTATTCTGTCTACCAGAAACTCATCTCACCTATAAAAACACATATAGAAAAATAATGAGACGGAAATAGATATTTCATGCAAATGGAAGCCAAATGTGAGCAGGAATAGCTATATTTATGTCAGATAAAACAGATTTTAAGTCAAAATAGTAAAAAGAGACAAGGTCATTATACAATGATAAAGGAATCAATTCAACAAGAGAATATAATTCTGAACATATATGTACCCAACATTGAAGCACTCAGATATATAAAGCAAATATTATTAGATCTAAAGCAAGAGATATATTCCAATACAAGAATATTTGGGGACTTCAACACTTCACTTTCAGCATTAGACAGCTCACTCAGACAGAAACATTGCACTTAAATTGCACATTAGATCAAATGTACCTAACTGATATTTATAGAATATTTTATCCAACAGCTGCAGAATATGTATTCTTCTCTTCAGCACACAGAAATTTCTCCAGGATAGACCATATGTCAAAACACAAAACAAGTCTCAACAAATTTTTTACAGTTAAAATCATATCAGGTATCTTCTCAGACCATAGTGAAATAAAATTATAAATCAATACTGAGAAAAATTTTGAAAACTATAAGCACATGGAAATTAAACACTATACTTCTGAATGACCATAGGGTCAAGAAATAAGGAGGAAATAAGAAAACTTGAAACAAACAAAAATGAAGATGCAACACACTAAAAACCTATGCAATACAACAAAATCACTGCTAAAGAAGAAGTTTATAGTAATAAACAGATATCAAAAAAATAGAAAGATTTTAAATAAACAACTTAAGGATGCACCTCAAGGAATTAGAGAAGCAAAAACAAATCAAACTCAAAAATTAATAGAAGGAAAAAATAATAAAGACCACAGCAGAACTAAACAAAATAGAGACTAAAAAAGTACAAAGAATCAATGAAATAAAGGGTGTTTTTTGAAAAGATAAATACAATTGATGAAAACTTGCTACAATAATCACAAAACAGAGATACCCAAATAAAACCAGAAATGAAAAAAGGAAACATTCCAACTAATACCATCAAAATACAAAATACCTTCAAAGATTGTGATAAACAACTGTACACTAACTAGAAAACCTATAAGAAATGGATAAATCCCTAGACACATATAACCTGCCAAAATTGAATTAGAAAGAAATAGAAAACCTGAACAGACCAATAATGAGTAATGAGATGGAATCAGTAATCATCTCCCAAAAAAGAAAAGTCCGGGGCCAGGTGGCTTTACTGACAAATTCTACTAAACTTTCAAAGAAGATCTAACACCAGTTCTCCTTAAATTAGTCCAAAACAATTGAAGATGAGGAGTTTCTCCCTCGCTCATTCTATATGGCCAGCATTATCTTGTGTCTTGGTTTATTTGTATTGCTATAAAGGATTATCTGAAGCTGAAGATATGTAATTTATAAAGAAAAGAGCTTTATTTAACTCATCATTTTGCAAGTTGTACAAAAAGCATGACACCAGTATCTGCTTCTGGTAAGGACCTTAGACTGCTTTGGCACATGACAGATGGTGAAGGGGAGCCAGAATATCACATGGCAAGAGAGGGAGAAAGAATGACAAGGGAGAATGGTGCCAGGCTATTTTTTTAAAAATTTATTTATTATTATTATACTTTAAGTTGTAGGGTACATGTGCATAACATGCAGGTTTGTTACATATGTATACTTGTGCCATGTTGGTGTGCTGCACCCATCAACTCGTCATTTACATCAGGTATAACTCCCAATGCAATCCCTCCCCCCTCCCCCCTCCCCATGATAGGCCCTGGTGTGTGATGTTCCCCTTCCTGAGTCCAAGTGATCTCATTGTTCAGTTCCCACCTATGAGTGAGAACATGCGGTGTTTGGTTTTCTGTTCTTGTGATAGTTTGCTAAGAATGATGGTTTCCAGCTGCATCCATGTCCCTACAAAGGACACAAACTCATCCTTTTTGATGGCTGCATAGTATTCCATGTTGTATATGTGCCACATTTTCTTAATCCAATCTGTCACTGATGGACATTTGGGTTGATTCCAAGTCTTTGCTATTGTGAATAGTGCCGCAATAAACATACGTGTGCATGTGTCTTTATAGCAGCATAATTTATAATCCTTTGGGTATATACCCAGTAATGGGATGGCTGGGTCATATGGTACATCTAGTTCTAGATCCTTGAGGAATCGCCATACTGTTTTCCATAATGGTTGAACTAGTTTACAATCCCACCAACAGTGTAAAAGTGTTCCTATTTCTCCACATCCTCTCCAGCACCTGTTGTTTCCTGACTTTTTAATGATCGCCATTCTAACTGGTGTGAGATGGTATCTCATTGTGGTTTTGATTTGCATTTCTCTGATGGCCAGTGATGATGAGCATTTTTTCATGTGTCTGTTGGCAGTATGAATGTCTTCTTTTGAGAAATGTCTGTTCGTATCCTTTGCCCACTTTTTGATGGGGTTGTTTGTTTTTTTCTTCTAAATTTGTTTGAGTTCTTTGTAGGTTCTGGATATTAGCCCTTTGTCAGATGAGTAGATTGCAAAAATTTTCTCCCATTCTGTAGGTTGCCTGTTCACTCTGATGGTAGTTTCTTTTGCTGTGCAGAAGCTCTTTAGTTTAATGAGATCCCATTTGTCAATTTTGGCTTTTGCTGCCATTGCTTTTGGTGTTTTAGACATGAAGTCTTTGCCCATGCCTATGTCCTGAATGGTACTACCTAGGTTTTCCTCTAGGATTTTTATGGTATTAGGTCTAACATTTAAGTCTCTAATCCATCTTGAATTAATTTTCGTATAAGGAGTAAGGAAAGGATCCAGTTTCAGCTTTCTACTTATGGCTAGCCAATTTTCCCAGCACCATTTATTAAATAGGGAATCCTTTCCCCATTTCTTGTTTCTCTCCAGTTTGTCAAAGATCAGATGGCTGTAGATGTGTGGTATTATTTCTGAGGACTCTGTTCTGTTCCATTGGTCTATATCTCTGTTTTGGTACCAGTACCATGCTGTTTTGGTTACTGTAGCCTTGTAGTATAGTTTGAAGTCAGGTAGCGTGATGCCTCCAGCTTTGTTCTTTTGACTTAGGATTGTCTTGGAGATGCGGGCTCTTTTTTGGTTCCATATGAACTTTAAAGCAGTTTTTTTCCAATTCTGTGAAGAAACTCATTGGTAGCTTGATGGGGATGGCATTGAATCTATAAATAACCTTGGGCAGTATGGCCATTTTCACAATATTGATTCTTCCTATCCATGAGCATGGTATGTTCTTCCCTTTGTTTGTGTCCTCTTTTATTTCACTGAGCAGTGGTTTGTAGTTCTCCTTGAAGAGGTCCTTTACATCCCTTGTCAGTTGGATTCCTAGGTATTTGATTCTCTTTGAAGCAATTGTGAATGGAAGTTCATTCCTGATTTGGCTCTCTGTTTGTCTATTACTGGTGTAAAAGAATGCTTGTGATTTTTGCACATTAATTTTGTATCCTGAGACTTTGCTGAAGTTGCTTATCAGCTTAAAGAGATTTTGGGCTGAGACAATGGGGTTTTCTAAATATACAATCATGTCATCTGCAAACAGGGACAATTTGACTTCTTCTTTTCCTAACTGAATACCCTTGATAAGTTCTGGCTAGGGCAATTAGGCCAGGCTATTTTTATGCAATCAGTTTTCACAGGAAGTAAAAGAGTGAGAAGTCACTCATTATGGTAAGGATGGCACAAAGCCATTCATGAGAGATCTACCCCCATGATCCAACCACCTCTCACTAGGTTCCTCCCTAAACATTGAGGATTAAATTTCAACATGAGATATTTGTGGAGGGACAAATATCCAAATTATATTACTCTGCTACCAAAACCAGACAAAGGATACAACAACAACAACAACAACAACAACAACAACAACAACAAGAAAACTAATATCCCTGGCTAACATAGCCTCAAAAATTCTCAACAAAATATTGCATCCAACAACATATCAATAAAATAATACACCATGATCAAGTGGGACTTATCCCAGGGGTTCAAGGATAGTTCAACACATGCAAATGAATAAATGTGATATATCATTACACAATGAAGGACAAAAACTACTATGATCATCCTAAAAGATGTAGAAAAAGCATTTGGTAAAATTCAGCATCTTTTTATTATAAAAGTCTCAACAAACTAGGCAAAGAAGGAACATATCTCAATATGATAAAGACCATATATGACAAACAATGGCTAACATCATACTTGCTGGAAAAAGTTGAAAGCCTTTCTCCTAAGAACTGGATCAAGACTAGAATGCTTGCTTTTATCACAACTATTCAACAAAGTATTGGAAATCCAAGCCAGAGCATCAGGCAAGAAAAAAATAAATAAATAAAAGTTGTCCAAATTGGAAAAGAGAAAGTCAAATTGTCACTTTTTGCTGATGATTTAAACTAAACACCGCATGTTCTCACTCATAGGTGGGAACCGAACAATGAGATCACTTGGACTCGGGAAGGGGAACATCACACACCGGGGCCTATTATGGGGAGGGGGGAGTGGGGAGGAATTGCATTGGGAGTTATACCTGATGTAAATGACGAGTTGATGGGTGCAGCACACCAACATGGCACAAGTATACATATGTAACAAACCTGCACGTTATGCACATGTACCCTAGAACTTAAAAGTATAATAATAAAAAAATTTTTTTTAAAAATCTTATATCTAGAAAAACCTAAAGGCATTTCCAAGAAAAGCCTCTTAGGTCTAATAAATAAATTTAGTAAAGTTGCAAGACACAAAATCAACATGCAAAAATCAGTAGCATTTATATATACCAATAATAAACTATCTGAGAAAGAAATCAAGAAGACAATCCCATTTACAATAACTACAAATAGTAAAATTAAATGCCTAGGAGTACATTTAACAAAGGAAGTGAAATACAAAGAAAACTATAAAACACTAACAAAAGAAATTGAATAAGACATAAATGGAAAAAATCCCATGTTTATGAATTAGAATAAATACTGCTAAAATGATCATGCTGCTTAAAGAAATCTACACAGTCAATATAATTTCTACCAAAATAGCAATGTCATTTTTCACAAAATAGAAAAAACAATCCTAAAATTTGTATAGAACCAAAAAAGAGCCTGAATAGCCAAAACAATATGGGCACTGTATTAATCCATTTTCTCACTGCTAATAAAGACATACCCGAAGCTGGGTAATTTATACAGGATAAAGATTTAATGGACTCACAGTTCCACATGGCTGGGGAGGCCTCACAATCACGGCAGACAACAAGGAGGAGCAAGTCGTGTCTTATGTGGATGGCAGCAGGCAAAGAGAGAGCGAGCAGGGAAACTTCCCCTTCTAAAGCTATCAGATCTTGTGAGACTTATTCACTACTATGAGAACAGCATGGGAAAGACCTGCTCCCATGATTCAATTAACTCCCACTGGGTCCCTCCAACAATACGTGGGAATTCAAGATGAGATTTGGGTGAGGACACAGTCAAACTGTATCAGGTACAAAGAACAAAGCTGGAGGCATCATCACACTACCTGATTTGAAAATATGTTTCAAGGCTATATTAACCAAAACAACATGGTATTGACCGCCCCCCCCACAGCAAAGAAAACCCACAAAAACAAACAAACAAAAAAAACCCAGACACATAGAATGATAGAACAAAATAGAGAATCCAGAAATAACTTCATTGATTGCTCTTACAGCAGACTGTTTTTCGACAAAAACATCAAGCACCTACATCAGGGAAAGGACATACTCTACAATAAATGTTGCTGGGGAAAATTGGACATCCATATGAAGGAGAATGAAACTGGCCCCCATTTCTCATAACCTAAAAAAAAAAAAGATGGACTAAAGACTTAAATATAAGATTTTATAAAACTATAAGCCACTAGATGAAATCATAGGGAAAACACATTTTAGGATATTGGTCTAGGCAAAGATTTTATGGATAAGACCTAAAAAGCACAGAAAACAAAAACAAAAGACAAATGGGACTAAATTAAACTATTAACTTGGTGCAAAAGTAATTGCAGTTTATACTGTTACGTTTAATGGCAAAAACCACAATTTCTTTTGCACTGACCTAAGAAAAAGCTTATACAAATAAAATTAGTCAAAAGAGTGAAGAGACAGTCTGTCGAATGGGAGAAAATATTTGCAAATTATGCATCTGACAAGGAATTTTTATCCAGAATACACAATAAATTCAAACAATGCAACAGAAAAAAAAAGAATTCAATTAAAAAATGGGCAAAGGACATGAGACATTTCTGAAAAGAGGACATACAAAGGCAAGCAGGTGTATGAAAAAAATGTTCAACATCAGTAATCATCAGAGAAATGCAAATCAAAGCTACAATGAGTTATCACCTTACCCCAGTTGGAATGGCTGTTATTTGAAAGTCAAAAAACTACAGTTGCTATTGAGAATGTGGAGAAAAGTGAACTCATGCACTGTTGGTAGGATTGTAAATTAGTACAGCCACGATGGAAAACAGTATGTAAATTTCTCCAAAACTAAAAATACCATAAGATTCAGCAATCCCACTATTGAGCATTTATCCAAAGAAAAAGAAATGAGTATATCAAAGGGATACTTGCACTACCATGTTTATTGCAGCACTATTCACAATTGCAAAGATATGGAATCAATCTAAGTGTCTATCAACAGATGAATGGATAAATAAAATGTGCTATACACACACAATAGAATACTATTTGGCCATAACAAAATGAAATGCTGTCATTTACAGCAACACAGATGGAACTGGAGATTATTATGTTAAATGACATAAGTTAGGCAGAGAAAGATAAATTTCCTCCATGTTCTTATTCAAATGTAGGTGCTGAAAAAAATTGACCTCATCAAGGCACAGATTAGAATGATAGAAACTACAGGCTGGGAAGGGTGTGTGGGTTGCGCTGGGTGTTGGCGATAGAGACTGGTCAATGGCTACAAATATACAGTTAGATAGAAGGTATAAGTTCTAATGTTTGAAAACAGAGCAGGATGACAATGGTTAGCAGCAATGTATTGTATATTTCACAGAAGTGTGAAGAGAAATCTTGAAATGTTCCCAACACATAAAAATGATAATTACTCAAGATGATAGATTTGCCAAATACACTGACATTATCATTACACATTCTATGCATGTGAGAAATATCACATGTACCCAATAAATACATAAAATATTTGTATCAATAAAACTATTATATTGTATTGATATATGTATCAATAAAAATAAGCTTATCAAATAAAAAATAATAATTTATTTGGATTAGTTAATTATGAATCAAAACGTTAATTCATCAGATCATCAGATCATCTCTTTTTTAATTAACTTATTTCTTTTTTAACATTTAACAAGTCATTTATTGGAAATTTTTTTAATACTTTAAGTTCTGAGATACATGTGCAGAACATGCAGGTTTTAAAAATAGGTATACATGTGCCATGTTGTTTTGCTGCACCCATCAACTCATCATCAACATTAGGTATTTCTCCTAATGCTATCCCTCACCTAGCCCCCCACACCTCGACAGGCCCCGGTGTGTGATGTTCCCCTCCCTGTGTCCAGGTGTTCTCATTGTTCAACACTCACTTATGAGTGAGAACATGCAGTGTTTCGCTTTTTGTTCCTGTGTTAGTTTGCTGAGAATGATGGTTTCCAGCTTCACCCATGTCCCTGCAAAGGACATGAACTCATCCTTTTGTATGACTGCATAGTATTCCATGATGTATATGTGCCACATTGTCTTTATTCAGTCTATCATTGATGGGCATTTGGGTTGGTTCCATCTCTTTGCTATTGTGAAAAATGCTGCAGTAAACATATGTGTGCATGTGTCTTTATAGTAGAATAATTTACAATCCTTTGGGAATATACCCAGTAATGGGATTGAAGGGTTAAGTGGTATTTCTGGTTCTAGATCCTTGAGGAATCACCACCCTGTCTTCCACAATGGTTGAACTAATTTACACTTCCACCAACAGTGTAAAAGCGTTCCTATTTCTCCACATCCTCTCCAGCATCTTTTGTTTCCTGACTTTTTAATGATCACCATTCTAACTGGCATAAGATGGTATCTCATTGAGGTTTTGATTTGCATTTCTCTAATGAGCAGTGATGATTAGCTTTTTGTTTCATGTTTGTTGGCTGCATAAATGTCTTCTTTTGAGAAATGTCTGTTCATATCCTTTACCTACTTTTTGATGAGGTTGTTTGTTTTCTTCTTGTAAATTTGTTCAGTTCCTTGTAGATTCTGGCATTAGCCCTTTGTCAGATGGATAGATTGCAAAAAAATTTTCTCCCGTTCTGTAGTTTACCTGTTCACCCTGATAATAGTTTCTTTTGCTGTCCAGAAGCTCTTTAGTTTAATTAGGTCTTATTTGTCAATTTTGACTTTTATTGCCATTGCTTTTGATGTTTTAGTCATGAAGTCTTCACTCATGCATATGTCCTGAATGGTGTTGCCTCGGATTTATTCTAGGGCTTTTATGGTTTTAGGTCTAAGTTTACATATCTTATCCATCTTGAGTTAATTTTGTATAAGGTGTAAGGAAGGGGTCCAGTTTCAGTTTTCTGCATATGACTAACCAGTTTTCCCAACACCATTTATTAAATAGGGAATCCTTTTCCCATAGCTTGTTTTTGTCAGGTTTGTCAAAGATCAGATGGTTGTAGATGTGTGGCATTATTTCTGAGGACTCTGTTCTGTTCCTTGGTGTATATATCTGTTTTGGTACCAGTACCATGCTGTTTTGGTCACTGTAGCCTTGTAATATAGTTTGAAGTCAGGTAGAATGATGCCTCCAGCTTTGTTCTTTTGCTTAGGATTGTCTTGGCTATACAGGCTCTTTTTTTGGTTCTATGTGAAATTTAAAGTATTTTTTTCTAATTCTGTGAAGAAAGTCAGTAGTAGCTTGATGGTGATAGCACTGAGTCTATAAATTACTTTGGGCAGTATGGCCATTTTCACGATACTGATTCTTCCAATCCATGAGCATGGAATGTTTTTCCATTTGTTTGTGTCCTCTCTCATTTCCTTGAGCAGTGGTTTGTAGTTCTCCTTGAAGTGGTCCTTCACATCCCCTGGAAGTTGTATTCCTAGGTATTTTATTCTCTTTGCAGCAATTGTGAAATGGAGTTCACTCATAATTTGGCTCTCTGTTTGTCTATTATTGATGTATAGAAATGCTTGTGATTTTTGCAAATGGAATGTGTATCCTGAGACTTTGCTGAAGTTGCCTATCAGCTTAAGAAGATTTTGGGCTGAGATGAAGGGTTTTCTAAATACACAATCATGTCAACTGCAAATAGAGACACTTTGACTTCCTCTCTTCCTACTTGAATACGCTTTATTTCTTTCTCTTGCCTGATTTCCCTGGCCAGAACTTCCGATGCTATGTTGAACAGGAATGGTGAGAGAGGGCATCCTTGTCTGGTGCCAGTTTTCAAAAGGAATGCTTCCAGTTTTTGCACATTTGGTATGATATTGGCCATGAGCTTGTCATAAATAGCTCTTCTTACTTTGAGGTATGTTTCATCAGTACCTAGTTTATTGGCAGTTCTTCACATGAAAGTCGGTTGAATTTTATCAAAGGCCTTTTCTGCATCTATTGAGATAATCATGTAGTTTTTGTCATTGGTCTGTTTATGTGATGAATTACATTTATTGATTTGCATATGTTGAACCAGGCTTGCATCCCAGGGATGAAGCCAACTTGATCGTGATGGATAAACTTTTTGATATTTTGATGGATTCTGTCTGCCAGTATTTTATTGAGGATTTTCACATTGATGTTCATCAAGGATATTGGTCTGAAATTTTCTGTTTTTGTTGTGTTTCTGTCAGATTTTGGTATCTGGATGATTCCTCACAAAATGGGTTAGGGAGGATTCCCTCTTTTTCTGTTGTTTGGAATAGTTTCAGAAGGAATGGTACCATTTCCTCTTTGTACCTCTGGTAGAATTGGGCTGTGAATCCATCTAATCCTGGGCTTTAATTTTGGTTGGTAGGCTATGAAATACTGCCGCAATTTCAGAACATGTTATTGGCCTATTCAAGGATTTAACTTCTTCCTGGTTTAGACTTGGGAGGGTGTATGTGTCCAGAAATTTATCCATTTTTTATGGATTTTCTGGTTTATTTGCATAGAGGTGTTTATAGTATTCTCTGATGGTAATTTGTATTTCTGTGGGATCAGTGGTGATATCCTCTTTATCATTTTTTATTGCATCTATTCGATTCTTCTCTCGTTTCTTCTTTATTAGGTCTGGCTACTGGTCTATTTTGTTGATCTTTTCAAAGAATCGGATCCTGGATTCATTGATTTTTTGAAGGGTGTTTCATGTATATATCTCCTTCTGTTCTGCTCTGATCTTAGTTATTTCTTGTCTTCTGATAGCTTTTGAATTTGCTTGCTTTTGCTTCTTTATTTCTTTTAATTGTGATGTTAGGGTGCTGATTTTAGATCTTTTCTGCTTTCTCTTGTGGACATTTAGTGCTATAAATTTCCCTCTAAAAACTGCTTTAGCTGTGTCCGAGATTCTGGTACATTGTGTCTTTTTTCTCATTGGTTTCTAAGAACTTATTTATTTCTGTCTGAATTTCGTTATTTACCCAGTAGTCATTCAGGAGCAGGTTGTTCAGTTTCCATGTAGTTGTGAGGTTTTGAGTGAGTTCCTTAATCCTGAGCTCAAATTTGATTGCACTGTGGTCTGAGAGACTGTTATGATTTCAGTTCTTTTGCATTTGGCCTTCAGACATTTTTAAGTTTTTCTTTTAATTTCTTCATTGATGCATTGGTTGTTCAAGAGTCTGTTGTCTAACTTCCATGTGTTTGTGAATTTTTTGAAGTTCCTTCTGTTATTGAGTTCTAGTTTTATACCATTATAGTAAGAAAAAGTATTTGATATTGTTTCAATCTTCTTGAATTTGTTAAGACTTGTTTGTGACCTAACATATAATCTGTGTGTAGAATATTCCATGTACTGTTGAGAAGGATGTGCATTCTGCGGCTGTTGAATGGAATATTCTGTATGGTCTGTTAGGTTCATTTGGTCTGGAAGAGTGCTTAAGTTCAAAGTTTCTTCATTGATTTTCCTCTGGATGGCCTGTTTGTTGCTGAAAATGGGGTGTCAAAGTCCCCTGCTACTATATTGCAGTCTCTGTCTTCAGATCTATTAATATTTGCTTTATATATTAAGGTGCTCTGGTGTTGGATGCATATATGTTTTAAAGTGTTATATCCTCTTGCTGAATTGACACCTTTATTATTATATGATCTTGTCTCTTTTTGCTGATTTTGACTTAAAATCTATTTTGTCTGATGTAAGTATAGCCATTCCTGCCCTATTTTGGTTCAATTTGCATAAAATATCTTTTTACATTCCTTCACTTTCAGTCTATTTGTGTCCTTGAAGGTGAAGTGAGTTTCTTAGAGGCAGGTGGCTTATGGTTGGGTCTTTTTTTTTTTTTTTTTTTTTTTTATCCGTTCAGCCACTCCACGTTGTTTGATTAAATAATTTAATCCATTTACATTCAAAATAATTATTGATAGACAAAAGACAATGTTTCTACTTTGTTAATTGTTTTCTATTTGTTTTGTGGATTTTTTTGTTTGTTTGTTTGTTACTTTCTTCTTTTGTGGCTAAGTGATTTTCTCTAGTGGTGTGTTTTCATTGCTTTATTTTTATTTTTTGTGTATGTACTATAGATTTTTTCTTTGTGGTTAGCATGAGGCTTAAAAGTCATCTTAATAAATAGATTATTTTAAGCTTATAACAACTTAAGCTTTTTTTTTGACCTTAAGCTTTGATCACAAAATACTTTATAATTTTACTCCATATCCTCACCAACATTTTAATTTTTGATGTTACATTTACATCTTTTTATATTGCATATCTCTTAACAAATTACTCTAGCTATTATTTTTCATAGTTTTGTCTTTCACTATTTATACTAAAGATATAAATGATTCATACACTATCATTACAGTATTAGAATATTGCAAATTTGACTGTGTACTTACTTTTACTAGTGAATTTTATACATTCAGCTATTATCTTACTCATTGACACACTTCCACAGCTTGAAAACTCCCTTCAGCATTTCTTTTTTTTTTTTTTTTTTTTTTTTTTTTTTTTTTTTTTTTTTGAGATGGAGTCTCTCCTCTCTGTCACCCAGGCTGGAGTGCAGTTACCTGGTGGCTCACTGCAACTGCGCCTCCCGGGTTCAAGCGATTCTCCTGTCTCAGCCTCCTGAGTAGCTGGGATTACAGGTGTCCTGTACCTGTACTAAATTAAAATTTAATTTAGCCACCATGCCCGGCTAATTTTTGTTTTTTTAGTAGAGACAGGGTTTCACCATGTTGGCCAGGCTTGTCTCGCATTCCTGAACTCAGGTGATCCGCCCGCCTTGGCCTCCTAAAGTGCTGGGATTACAGGTGAGAGCCACCGCGCCCGAACAGCATTTTTAGTAAGACAGGTTTGGTGATGATAAACTAGCTTAGCTTTTGTTTACCTCTCCTTTATTTTTGATGCACAGTTTTGCCAGTTATAGTATTCTTGTTGACAGGGTTGTTTTTTTTTTTCTTCTTCTTCTTCAGCAGTTTGAATTTATCATCCCACCATCTCCTGGCCTGTAAGGTTTCTGATGAGAGGTCTACAGCTAGCTGTATCAAAACCCTTTTACATGTGATTTGATTCTTTTTTCTTGCTGCTGTCAGAATTTTCTCTTCATCTTTGATTTTTGACAGTTAGATTGTAATATGTCTTGTGGTAGTCTTATTTGGATCAAAACCGATTAGAGACCTTCTTGTACCTGGATACTTATATATTTCTTAAAGTTTGGATACTTTTCTGTTATTATTTTTTAAAATTATATTTCTACTCCTTTATCTTTATTTTCTCCTTCTTCTTTATTTTCTCCCCATGACTTGAAAATTTTCTCCTTTATTTCCTCTTATGACTTGAATATTTGCTCTTTTGATGCTATACCATAAATTCTGTATGCTTTCTTCATTTCCTTTCATTCTTTGTTATTTTCTCTCCTCTGACCGTATATTTTCAGATAGCCTGTTTTTGATTTCATGTATTTTTTCTTCTCTAAGCAGAAGAAACAGTTCTGCTATTGATGCTCTCTATTGCATTTTCCACTTTGGTCATTATATTTTTCAGCTGCATAATTTGTTTGATGTTTTAAAATTCCAATATCTTGGTGAATTTTTTGTTCTGGCCACTTACTCTTTTCCCCATTTGGTTAAATTGTTTCTTTAGATTTTCTTGAAGTTTGCTGAACTTCTTTAAAGAAGTTATTTTGAATTTTTTGTCTAGGAAGTTCATATATCCATTTTTATGGGGTAAGTCATTGGCATTTTATTTTGTCCCTTCAGTGATGTTATATTTCCCTGATTGTTCTAGATCCTTGTGACCATGCACCAGTGTCTGCTATTTGAAGAAGTAGGTACTTATTTCAGTCCTTGCAGACTGGCTGTATCTGGAAAAGACTTTAAATAGTTTGTCTAGCGGGACATGGTGGTGGGCACCTGTAATCCCAGCTACTTGAGAGGCTGAGGCAGGAGAATCGCTTGAACCCAGAGGCAGAGGTTACCATGAGACGAGATCACGCCACTGCACTCCAGCCCGGGGTGATAGGAGGTGACTCTGCCAAAAAAAAAAAAAAAAAAGTTTGTCCAGAGATTCTGGGCAAATCAAAATTACCCTGCGGCCACTGGAGATGGTGAGGTGTTGGAGCACAAGAGAATCCTGCAGCCTCTGAAGCTGTGGTGATGCTGGAGCTTGCCTGGGCTTGCTGCAACTGGCAGAACCCTGAGGTGGGTCAGAGGTTGATTGTGCACTTCAAGCATGAAGCCTGGGACTGTGTGGTTCCACTTGGCATTGAGATTGGTCTGAAGGCTTTGTCTGCTGGTATCAGCCTGGAGTTTGGGGCCAAGAGTGGCTGCCTGGTGCTGGGTTTTACTGTGGTGGCCCTGGCGTTGAGGTCTAATACAATGTCCTGTGCTCATTTTTCTCTCTTTGTTCCCATTGGATGGTCTGTCTTTGAGGTGAACAGAAGGGGAATATAAGTAATATAAAACTCCTTCCTTCCCTCTTCAATGCATCTCTTGTGTTATACCAGGTACTGTGATCTCTCACCTGGTTTTCTGAGCTCTTATGAAAATATTTTTCTGCATAGGTAGTTGTTCTAATTGACGTTTCTGTCGACGGACAGTTGCGGGAGAGTCCTATTTCACCATCTTGCTCTACCCCTTTCTAATCTCCATTTAAAAGACAAAATTGAAAAATAGACTGATTAAAAAGCTTGCTTGGGTCACATATTTCATATTTGCTGGGTGGCTACAATGCCTGTGCTCTGAATTTTAGATGCTTTTCTGAACTTTAATGTTTGTTTTTCTAAATACTTTTTAGACCACTTGAATATAGATTAATCTCCATGTATTTGGAAAGGTTAAGGTTGGCCTTTGTGCCAGTCATTCATTTGTTCACATGGTTTTGGTTTAAACTTGACCCTAATGCCACTTAAGGTTGAAGGTTGAATTGGAATGGCTTTTTTTCATTAAGGAATTAAAAGTAAGAAAATTAGTGCATTTCAAATATGGCCATGTTTTAACTCTTCTATGGTAACATATATGAAGCCAGACTTTCTTTTGCAGAGGAAATTACTTCTATAGAATCTGCTTATCATTATGCTGTGACAAACCCAGCTACTGTGACAAATCCCAAATCACCACACACAGTTGGTAAATGTCAACTGACTTTACTGGCTTTCTAGGTTTAGGAAAACATAAAGTCATAAGTAAGAAGAGAATTTTATTCCAACTGCAAGAGTTCTGAGCTACAACATTACTAGAATTGAGTAACTGCCAGTAAAGCTTCTCTGTTTTATCAAAATTCTTCATTTGTCTGAAATTTAGAAGCATTTGCCATATCAAGTTCAGGCTAGGATCCGAGTTTATGACAGGAACATTTCTAAAATTGCAATTCTATATAAGTCAATCTGATTTATTAATAGTCCATTATTCAGTAAGACAACCCCAATATGAATGCCATACAGGAATTTATGGAACCAATTACTCTTCAGAGATTGTCACTTGTTTACTGTGTGCCATGCAGTAATGTTTGGTTAGGAATAATTCATAAGTCAACATTAATGTAGTATGCAAGTAAATCAGAGAGAAAACTTCCACGATAAAGGGTTACAATATAAAATTGAAAAGACATGAGAGTCCAAGGCAGGAGGATCAGTTGAGACCAGGGTTTGAGACTAGCCTGGGCAATATAGCAAGATTCCATTTCTTTATTTTTACTTTTATTTTAGGTTCAGAGGGTACATGTGCAGGTTTTTTATACAGGGAAACTTGTGTCATGGGGTTTGTTGTACAGATTATTTCATCACTCAGATACTAATCTTAGTATCCAACAGTTATTTTTTCTGATCCCCTCCCTCCTCCCACCTTCCACCCTCAAGTCAGCCCCAGTGTCTCTTGTTCCCCTCTTTGTAAGACCCTATTTCTTAAAAAAAATATATATATATATATAATATATATATATGTGTGTGTGTGTGTGTGTGTGTGTGTGTATAGTGGGCATGGTGGTGCACACCTGTAGTCCTATCTGCTTGAGAAACTAAGGTGGGAGGATTGCTTGATCCCAGCAGTTCAAGGTTATGGTGAGCTATGATTGTACTGTTGTACTCCAGCCTGGGTGACAGAGTAAGACCCTGTATGAAAAAAAGATTGAAAAGAAGGTCAACCAGAATATTAGGGAACAGAATAGGATAATTACCTATAAAATCATTAGAGTATGAATACTCTCTGTTTCTGATGAAATAGAAACTCTTTGGAAAGGTTTGAGAAACATTGAGGCCATAGAAATAAAGTAACAATAAAAGAGTGAGAAGTAAATTAGTGTATTTCAGCCCTGGATGAACATTAGCATCACTTGAGGAGCTATTAAAAAATACTAATTAATCTGAGACAAGACTTGAGCACATTATTTGAAAGTCCCAGGTGAGTCTCATGTTCATCTAGAGTGAAGAAACTCTAAATTAAATGATGCTTTGAAGGGTATTTATAGGCCTCTTACTTTTGAAAGATCAAAAGTGAGCCATAAACAGCTTTATATCAAATTTTATCTTCAAAACATTTCATAACATTTCAAAATCTTTGTTTTTTTGTGAAAGTCCTTAAAAATAAATCTGACTTACTAGACCAATAACAGCCCCCGATGGCTTATATTTCATAAACTTTTATATTTTATACTTTCATTAGGGTGATATATTCTTTAAAATTTGTGGTAACCCTTTCTTATTCATAGTAGCTTTGGAAGAAATTAAATAAAAATGCAACCCTCACTTTAGAAAGAACTTTAGAAAGACTATAGCTCTGTTTCTTCATGTTGATTTAAATAACAGCTACCCTGCTTTTTATTCTTCTTTCTAAAGAAATCATGAAAAATCCTCTTTGGTATTTATATGGTATGAAACATTTATTTTGTGTAAACATAGAATAACTTTCTACATGACATTATTCATTTGTCAAAACACATAGAATATATAACTTAAGAGTAAATCATAACATGAATTATAACTTTGAGAGATAATAATGTGATAATATTAGTTTACCAGTTGAAACAAATGTGTCACTATGGTGGGGGATGTTGATAGTGGGGGTATGTGGGGGTTGGGAGTATATGGAAACTCTCTGTATTTTATACTCAATTTGCTGTGAACCTAAAACTGCTCTAAAATTAGAGTTTATTAGTTAATTTTTTTCTTTACTTTTCTTAGGAATTTAAATAGTAGTAACCAGGACTATTGGCTTTTTAAACTAATTTATAGCCAGTTATAATTATAATGGCCAAAGATACTTTATTAGTTTTCTACGATTGCTGCAACAAATTGCCAATAAACTTGGTGACTTAAAATAACATAAATTTGTTCTGTCACAGTTCTGGAGGCCAGAAGTCCAAAATCTGTATCAGTAGGCTAAAATCAAGGTATTGGCAGGGTCATGTTTCCTCTGGAGGCTCTAGGGGAAAATCTATTTCTTGCCTTTTCCAGTTTCTGGCAGCCATCAGCATTCCTTGAGTCACGGCAGCATCATTTCATTCTCTGCCTCCATAGTCACTGTTTGTGTAATCTACCTCTGTTTCCTTCCTATAAAGATACATGTGATTGCATTTAAGACCCACCTGGATAATCCAGGTTAGTCTCCCCGTCTCAAGATCCTTAACTCCATCACCTTTGCAAAGACCACTCTGATTTTTGCCATATAAGATAACATTCACAGGGTCCAGGGATTAGGAAATGAATATATTTGGGAGTGGGGAGGGACACATTTTTCAGCCTGTTGCAAATACCAGGTAAAACTTGACCTTAGGAAAGTTTACTTTAAAACGTGACCCATGGACATAGATAGTAGAAGGATGGCTACCAGAGTCTGGGAAGGGTAGTAGGGATTGGGGGGATGGTGGGGGTGGTTAAAGGGTACTACAAAAATAGAAATAACAAATAAGATCTATGTGATAGGCACAGTAGGGTGACTATAGTCAATAATAATCACATGTTTTAAAATACAGAATGTAATTGGATTGTTTGTAACTCAAAGGATAAATGCTTGTAGGGATGGATACCCCATCTAAAACAATGAAAAATAAGGCCAGGCACAGTGGCTCATGCCTATAATCCCAGCACTTTGAGAGGTCAAGGTGGGCAGATCACAAGGTCAGGAGATCGAGGCCATCATGGATAATACGGTGAAACCCCATCTCCACTAAAAATACAAAAAATTAGCCAGGCGTAGAGGCGGGTGCCTGTAGTCCCATCTACTCAGGAGGCTGAGGCAGGAGAATAGCATGAACATGGGAGGTGGAGTTTGCAGTGAGCCAAGATTGCACCACTGCACTCCAGCCTGGGCAACAGGGCGAGACTCTCTCTCAAAATAAATAAATAAATAAATAAATAAATAAATAAATAAATAAATAAATAAAATAAAATAAAAATAAATAAAATATGTCCCAGGTTAGAATGCCACCTAGTGTCCTTCCATCATTCCTGATGCATCGATGGGAAGCATTGGTAATGTTCTCTTTTTATCCATTGCCTGGGCTTGTCTGTCTCTTTACATGGAAACCTGAGTGTGTCCTCTCCCCATCTCCAGTGACAGCTTCTGAGGAAAGTGTTATATTTCATAAATGCTTACCTTCTACTGTGTTTCCTAGGCACATGGTGATTATATTTATAATAATTATAATTACAATAATAAATATTTATTGCATTAAGTAACAAGTTCTCCATCCTTATCCAGCCTTATTTAATGGAAAAGGCAAATCTTGATGAGGTATTCCTGTATGTATGATATCCAATGTAATAGAGAAGCTTCAAGTTTGTAGGAAACAAAGGAAATGTTTCCATTTAGAGTAGCTGCAAGATAAAATGTAATGCAATTTCCAAGAACTCTGACAGTATGAAAGTTGCTGCGTGTCGGTCTTGTCAGCCTCTTGCCTCTATAATATAACCAGTAAAATTAATTAAAATAAAATGGACTTTCAACAGAAATCATTCGGGAATTAGAAACAAGTGTTAGTCATTGAGCTTTTTAGGTTGTTAAAGCATGACCTGAAAATGCATAAACCTGAGTGAATTTGGCAACTTGAAAAAGGCTTGGGAAACTTTTTGAAGCATCAGAAGCAGTCTGACCCCTGGTTTCAGAAGATACTATTTCCAGTACTTCAGAGGCGTGTGGGTGGTCTGAGTCATTCTCATTCCTTCCCAGTGCAATCTCTCCTTTCTGTCCTCCCCCAGCACCCATGAGCAATTGGCTCCCTTCTGTCCAGCAGACGGCAATAACTTACTGATAATGCTTCTGAAGAAAAACTTAAAAAGCCAATCACACATCTAAATGTATAGCAAATCAGGATTCATTAATTTACCATTTATCAACTCTGCTTCCTTCCACTGCTCTTATCCAAGCTGGAATATCAGCAAGAACACTTGGATATATCAACATCAATAATGCCAGGCCATTTTTCAGGTTAAACCCTACTGTAGGGTAAGAAGATGAAAAATGAAGCATAGAACAAATGGCACTGGGTGCTCTGCTCTATTGGCACTGTTGATTTTCTTTTATGCATTCTCAAGAGTGGGATTTAATTCTGAAAGAGAGAACCTGAAGGTCTTTGCATGTGTGAATCATAAAGTCTCCGCAACCCACAAAGCCCCAGGCTCCTTTCAAAACTATTTGTTGGACACCCCAGGAGATTCTCTATACCAATGAGGGCATGGTCAGAGATGACATTTTGCTGTCACTTTTGTGCTGCCTTCTCTGCATCTAGAAGTTATGCTCCTTGGGTAGCGCTTGTGTCAATTAATTAGATAATAGCGGAACATATGTGCTGCTCTCCCCTGCTGCCTCTTGGCTTTAAACAGGCTGCTGAGGGTCGGTGAGAGACTACTGATATGTATGAAGACTTTGGAAGGATGAGAGAGGGGAAACATATTAGGCTTCCAACCTGGGGTTTGACTGCTTGTTCCCAGCTCCTGCTGCTCTGCTTTGCCAGAAGATGACTTCCTCCTGACCCTGCCTGTCATCATTTTTGTCCTTGAAACTCTCCCATAAACAGTCCATTGAATCAGAGATACTGTGGCTTTCCAGAGGCCTGCCTCTTATAATGTTCTTGAAGATGAATATTTAGGGAAAACAAGAAAGGCCATTAAGACTTTGTTTTCAGGGACATTGAGTTGGGAAAGCTAAAATGTGCCTCAGTGCCTGACAGACAATGGGACATCCTCCATTCCTGTGTTTCCTAATACTTGCATGCCAAGTACAATCGCTTGAATGTAGCTTCCTAATCAGGTTTGAAGTGGAGGGTCTTCTAGGGAAAGACCTAAAATTCCACTTTTCATTTGTTCTTTTGGCAACCCCTATTGTGATGGTTAATATTAGGTGTCAATTTGATTGGTTTGCAGGATGCCTAGATGGCTGTTCAAGTATTGTTTCTGGTTGTGTCTGTGAAGGTGTTGCCAGAGGAGATTCACATTTGAGTCAGTGGACTGGGAGAGGAAGACCCACCCTCAATGTCGGTGGGCACCATCCATTTGGCTGCCAGAGTGGCTAGAATAAAACAGGTGGAAGAAGGTGGGATACGTTGGCTTGTTGAGTCTTCTGGCTTTTATTTTTCTCACATGCTGGATGCCTCCTCTTATTCCTCCTGCCCTTGGATATCAGACTTGAGGTTCTTCTGTTTTGGACTCTTGGGCTTATACCAGTGTATTGCCAAGGGCTTTTGGGCCTTCAGCCACAGACTGAAGGCTGCACTGTCAGCTTCCCTGCTTTTGAGGCTTTTGGACCTGGGCCGAGCCACTACTGGCTTCTTTGTTCCTCAGCTTATGGACAGCCTATCATGGGACTTCACCTTGTGATTTTGTGAGTCACTTCTCTATAATAGACTCCATTTCATATATATATAGACCCTATTAGTTCTGTCCCTCTGGGGAACCCTAACATACACCTATTCTGTTTATCTAAAAGTCTAGCTAGTGGTCAGATCACTCACTGTGCACTGCCTATGCTTTATCCTGCCTCTTTCAATAGTTGACAAATCCTCAGAATGATAGCCTATTCAAAAAAGAGCTGTTTTGTCAAAATGTTCACAAGACTACTTTAAGTCTGCTGCTCATGGAGACTGGGACTGCCTCCTTTCATCACAAACATACTTCTTTTTTTGCAGTATCTTTGCCGTGAGTGAAGCCTGTCTGCCCCAATCTAGTCTGGGTGATTCAGATATGAGGACATTGGGAGGCATGTTGGCTGGTTCCGTTTCTGCACCACCTTCATGAGTTACTTGGGTGAGTCAGTTTTGAGTTCAGTCTTCTGATCTATTAGATTATTGGGTTGGATCAAATGATGTTTCAGTTTCCTTCCAACTTGACTACATTTGGATCAAAAGAGATTTTTGAGTTACTTGGTATATTCTTAACAGCTGTTCACTGATTTGTTATATGGAAGTTTCTAGGAAAAGATCTAGGACCATCCCTATTCTTAAAAACCTGATATGTTCAAAAAATGGTGATAAACTGCATGTTCATCACCATGATAATTCCTACATTTATACAGAGATGAGTAGTTTTGTAAAGTGTGTTCACATTTATTATCTCAAATGGCCTGCTTAGGGTATGCGAAAGCTAGGGTTCAGAAAAGGTGCTTATTCAAGACCTTGAGGCTAGTTGTTTCCATCTATTTTGTGTTACTATAAAGGAATACCTGGAGCTTGGAATATATAAATAAAAGAAGTTTACTTATCTCAGTTTTGTAAGCTCTACAGGTATGGTGCTGACATCTGCTTGGCTTCTGGTGAGAGCCTCAGGCTGCTTCTACTCATGGTGGAAGGATAAGGGGAGCCAGTGTGTGTAGATATCATATGTTAAGAGAGGAAGCAAGAGATAGAAAGGGGAGGTGCGAAGTCTTTTTTAACAACCAACTCTCATGGGAACTAACTGAGTAAGAACTCATCACTGAGGAAAGGGCATTAATCTATTCATGAAGGATCTTCCCTGTGACCCAAAAACCTCGCATTAGACCCTACCTCCAACATTGGGAATCAAATTTCAACACGATTTTTGGAGGGGTCAAACATCCAAACCATAATACTAGTAAATGAGCTGGGACTAGAACCCACTTTTTCTCACTTGAAGTTTGGCACTCTTTCTACCTCACTGTAATAAAATAGTACTGAAACAATACAAGCCAGAAGGCAGTAATATCATCTGAATGGTATAGGCTATGCTCTGTGAATGTCTTCTGCAAAGAAGGTAACAAGTGAGTAGAAAAAGCTTACATTTTAGTTTCTCTTAAAAGATATTACAAGTGTCAATACTATTGCCATGGTGAACATTCCTGTAAGTTACATTTCTTTTTAAGTACCACAGTCACCAATACAGCATTTGTTTTGTTTTTATGAGCTAGACTTTATAGTGCTGGTTGTTTTCCTATTCTGGGCTGGTTTTTCCTCCACCAAGGATCTTTATTTGTATACCATTTTCTTATTTTGGTGCTTGAAATAAATAAGTAACCTTGATAGAGAACATAGATACCTGTACAAATTAGCTTTTCTCCTACTGCATAGAGGCCATCCTTATAAGAAATCTAATCTATAGCACTCTTCTCTGTTCTAAGAAATGATATAGAATCAGATTGGCTAGATTATTATTTAAGTCTCATCAAAGACCAGTTGGTAACATATCTCTTGACTTGGCATGACTAAGCTTACAAGCACTAGAGGGTAGAAATTGATAAGCAACTTATAGTTGTATAATATTTTTCTTATTAGAATTGACTGCTCTTCTAATATTATTTTTTATTCTGTGCCTTTGTAAAATTTAATTGAATTAAATTTTACCAAATGAAGGACAGTAGCATTTGAGGTGTACAGAAATGTTTAATACATTAGGGATGGGAAAAGAGAAAAAAAAACAATAGCGAGCCCAATTAATTTCTTCCCTGTGAACTCCCTATGAACCTTCTACAGTTAAGAGAGCAAATTGTACTAAAAACTCCATTGTTCAGGAAAGTCTTTGTTTAAAGAACGAATGCAAATTCCAAGACTTCGGCTTATTGAATTTATTTCAATGGCTTGTGGCCAAAAATTTAATGAGGACTGAAACAGCTGATATCTCCCAGCATTCAACTCTGTACCACCGGGACTACAGCTGAGAGAGAGAGTTGTCTTAAAGTTCAAGACAGAGTTAATATATTCTGTCTATTTGCAACTTTCATCAGAATGAAGTCACCTTCATAACAATGACTTGTAACATGAGTTTGTCCTCATTTGCCATT
The DNA here is from genome assembly GCF_043159975.1 of Macaca nemestrina. Lineage (NCBI taxonomy): Eukaryota > Metazoa > Chordata > Mammalia > Primates > Cercopithecidae > Macaca > Macaca nemestrina. Next base: position 82,831,274 of record NC_092131.1, on the reverse strand, counting down.
TTTAGCTGAAATTTTGAGTGAAAATAAAGGAAAATAAATCACTCTGTCCTCTTCTTTCTCTTTTTACCTTAAAGATTTGGGGACTGCTTTTAAATTTCACAGTGACAGGGATGACAGCAAAGGAGAAAATATCCTTTTAGTAGTTTGCAAAGCTAATTTGAGTGATTAGCTTCATGAATGCTAGAAGAGTAAACTTGGAATTCTTAGTCTCACTGAATAATTAATAAGTAATTTTGAGTGGACCAAACCAAGATGAAGAATGAAAAATGAGAAGGCAAGGACCACACAGTTCTTAGATGTCTCTGTTTATCTCTCTTTATAAGCAATACACTGCTTTCAACATTGTTCAGTGTCTACCATTTATTGAATACTTAGAAGATAATGCACTACTATGTCATGCTTAGGGTCTCTGAAAGACAAAGAAATGTGAATCCCAGTCCTTTCCATGTGGAACAGAGCTAGATTGATACAGAGAAATTAGGGTATTATTAGCCATTGTATGAGTGTGTGCATATGTGTTTATGTGTGTGTATGTATGTGTTTATGTGTATGTATGTGTACATATTTTCCTTCTGGGATCTTGACAAGTATCTTGGGAATTACAAATTGTATTATTTTCTCAGGATCAAAATGAGTAGGAATATTAGCAATCAGTATCGAACTCATGGATTTCTTTTTAGCACAAGAAGAGCAGGAAGCCTCCTTCCTTGCTCTGTGCCTTACAGAATCTGGATAGGGTAAAATATTGGGCATTAGATGAAAATAGGAGATAAACCCGAGATTAGAATGTTACTTGGGATCTTCTAGCTTTTTTCCTAGAGACGTATTTTTCATGCTGAGCGTACAGCACTAACTCTAGTCAAATTAATACCAGCTTTTAATCTGAATTGAAACTCTAGAGATGATGGCTCTAATATTCACACATAGAATAGCTGAACCTCAGGCACTAATGCTTTAACAAACAACATAGTTTAGCTGAAATAGACTTTTACTGTATATTATCAAGCAGGTGAATTTAATGTGAAAGTTATTTCCATAATTAAGGCTATTGAGAGTGTCACTGTAATTATAGATACTTTAAAAAAGTTCCTTTCTAATTATCATCTGAGGGGTGTGTGCTCTCAGAGGATTAATGATAGCATTACCCACTGCTGAGCTAGACTCAGGATTAAATAGACCTAACATCTGCTGCTGTGACATCTACCCAATGCGCTTTATGGTAATATATTGGGTCAGGCTTCTATTGACTTATCTTTAAAAGCTATGTTTGCTTCAATTAGCTAGAAAGTTCTAGCATAAGTGGACTTAATGCCTGAATTAATGGAAAACCTCTTTCAATTTTCCACTTTATTTTGCAAATAGAAATGGAATTTCAATGTATGGCGTAGGTAAATGCTAAATATTATCTTTGTTGGGGATTTTATTTTAACCTCCAGCGTTTCTTTTTTAATATCATAGAGTGAAATTGACTAGGACAGAGAATAGTTTTTAAACTTTGAAATTTTCATTGTGGAAAATATAAATTAACTGAGGGAAAATAGGGATTCCTTGGGGAAAGGAGGTGACTTTTTTGTAAATCAAGGCCATGAAACAGTGTAGAAAGTTATCTCTGTACATATAGGTATTGTGGGTCATATTAATTAGAAAGTGACAGTGTTTGGGGCAGGTAGGTCTGATTTTGACAGCGTCCTCAGAATAATTATTATATGCAAATCTATTTTTATTAGATAATAAAATCTATAAAATATTCACTGTTTATTTTTAATTATTGCATAAATGATTGTGTTTTTTCCAAAGTAGCAAGCTCAGAATGCAAAGAGCTGAACTTGATAAAGAAGTTAGTCAATTGGCATGAGAATTTCTACCTAGAAAACATATTTTTCCAATATGAATTTATTTTGATATAACTGGCTCTAATATCCTATTGAGATAGGTTTTACAAGAGATGTTCCAGTGTGTGGCAAGGTAATGAGATAATGGAATCCTTGTGAAGTTTTATATGCTGGAAAGTCTTTTGGGGGTTTCCAGCCCAGCATGTAGGGAGCTTAGAAGTCACCACTTCTTCCTGACAACAAAAGAAACACTCAACAAAATGAAAAATCAACAGCTCTTCTTAGATTCATCAGAGAAGTGAGATCACAGGGAAAACCAGTGTCTCCCCAAGTTGGAGAGACAGACAGTCAGATACAGATAATCACAACTTACCGGAACAGAAACCCACAACCAGGAAATTCCTTCAGAAGCAGTGATGGGGTAGGACAACCTGAACGGCAATCGATGTGTCACTAGGGGCTCGGTGTGAACAAGTCTGGACAAGACCCTGGGGTGGGGTCCGAATCATGGGGGACTCTAACTTTGTGAGTTTCACCTCCAGTAGCTCTACTAGGTCCTCATGTAAATATCTTTGTACTTCTGTCAGAGGTGTGTGAACCAGCACAACTCCATCTTGAATAGAAGCTGGGTAAAATGAGGCTGAAACCTACTGGTTTGCATTCCCAGGAGGTTAAGGCATTCTAAGTCACAAGATGAGATAGAAGGTCAGCACAAGGTACTGGTCATAAAGGCCTTGCTGATAAAATAGGTTGCAGTAAAGAAGATGGCTATAACCCACCAAAACCAAGACAGCGATGAGAGTGACCTTTGGTCATCCTCACTGCTATACTCCCACCAGCACCATGACAGTTTACAAATGCCATAGCAATGTCAGGAATTACCTTATATGGTCTAAAAAGGGGAAGCATGAATAATCCACCCCTTGTTTAGCATATCATCAAGAAACAACCATAAAAAAGGGCAACCAGCAGCCCTCAGGGCTGCTCTGTCTATGGAGTGGCCATTCTTTTATTCATTACTTTCTTTATAAACTTGCTTTCACTTTAGCGACTCTCCTTCAATTCATTCTCGTGTGAAATCCAAGAACCCTCCCTTGGGATCTGGATCTGGACCCCTTTCCTATAACACTTCCAGCAGGTGGGAGGGAAAAAGGAATCATTTAAAAATATGCCAGAGCACTCTGCTCTTCTTAATAAGGCCTACCCTGAGGAGAAACTATTTTACCAGAGCCTAATTTGCTGGAATTTAATTAGAGTGGAATCTAACTGAGATGAGATTCTAGCCATTCTGTCCCACCTAATGGGGAAAAGAGACAGAGAAGCACTGATGAAGTTCACAATACAGAGGCATGGGCTTCCCAAAAGACGGATACCCAATCAGAGTAGAAAACTTCCCCTCTCTATATACCATTAAATACCAATTTATTGGTATTCAACTTGTATTAATACATCACGTTCAGATTTGAAAGAAAAATTGGAAGGCATAAAAAAGGCAGAAACAGTTGGAAGAGACTGAACAAGCATCAAAACCAGCATCAGATGTGGCAGAGATGTTGAAATTACTAGACTGATAACTTTCAACAACTATAATTAATATGTTAAGGGCTCTAATAGAAAAATGTAAACTGGATGTGGCTGAGGAGAGAGTCTCTGAGCTTGAGGATATGACAACAAAAAACTCCAAAACTGAATAGCAGAGGAAAAACAAAACTGAACAAGAAACTCAAAACTCAAACCAAAAATACCAAAATAGGATATTTAAGAAATGGGGAACAACTACAAAGGGTGTAACATACATACAATGACAATAACAGAGGAGAAGAAATAAACAGAAGCGATATTTGATGTAATAAGTACTGAGAATTTCTCCAAATTAATGTCAGACACCAAACCACAGATCTGGAAAGCTCAGAGAACACCAAGCAAGATAAACACCAAAAAATGACACATGAGCATATCATATTCAAACTTCAGAAAATCAAATATATAAAAAAAATCTTGAAAGAAGCCATAGGGAAAAAATACCTTACCTACAGAGGATCAAAGATAATAATTACATCTGACTTCTCCTTATAAAACATAAAACCAAGAAGAGAGTAGAGTGAAATATTTAAAAGATTGAGGCAAAAAAAACCCTACCAAACTAGGATTCTGTATCCTATGAAAATGTCCTTCAAAAGGAAAGGCTTTCTCATACAAACAAAAATTGAAGAAATTGGTTGCAAGTAGATCTTCCTTGCAACACATGTTTTGTTTTGTCTTGTTTTGTTTTTTAAAAAGGTCTTCATAGAGAAGGAAAATGATACAAGTCAGAAACTTGGGTCTACGTAAAGGAAAGATGAGTATCACAGAAGGAAATAAGTGAAAAATGTGTCTCAGCAACATGGGACCAAAGAATCTACCTCGTGTTTTGGAATTCTTCCTCCTACACTTCTTAGATGACCTGGAACTGCAGCCTTTCCTCTTCAGGCTGTCCCTGAACCATGCACCTAGTCACAGTGCTTGGAAACTTGCTCACATCCTTCTGATTGTCAGCTTTGGCCTCACCTCCACAACCCCATGAACTTCAACCTGTCCTTAGCTGACATTGGTTTCACCCCTGCCATGATTTCAAAGATAACTGTAGGCATCCAAACTCACAGCAGAATCATTTTATATGTGAGCTGTCTGAAATAGATGCCTTTTAAAATTATTTTTGGATGTTAGCACAATCTACTCATGACTGTGATGGCCTATGACCCATTTGTGGCAACTTGTCATCTCCTGTACTACACAGGGATCAGCGATCCCCACCTCTGTGGCCTCCTGCTTCTGGTCTCTCTCTCTCTCTTTTTTTTATCAGTCTTTTGGACACCCAGCTGTATAGTTTGATGGTGTCACAGTTCTTTCATGCAAATGTAGAAATTCCTCATTTCTTCTGTGACCCTTCTCAGTTTCTCCACCTTTCCTGTTCTTACACTGTCATCAATAACACATTAATGCATTTTATTGGTGCCATCTCTGTGGTCCATTCTCAGGGCTCCTTTACTGTTATACTCAAATTATGTTCTCCATCCTCATAACACTATAAAAGGTGGGAAGTATAAAGCAAACCTTCTCCACCCATTGCTCTCACCTGTCAGTTGTTTGCTTATTTTATGGAACAGGCCTTGGAGTATACCTTAGTTTGGCTGTCTCACCTCCCCCAAGAACGGGTGTGGTAGCCTCAATGGTATATACCACAGTCACCCTCACGTTGCACCTTTCATTCACAGCCTGAAGAACAGAGACATCAAGAATGCCTGGTGGTGGCTCCTCAGCATAACTGCCTGGTATCAATACCTGTGCTATCCTTTATGGAGTGTGGTTAGAAAAAACAGCAAATTCAAATATCTGGAGCCAGAAACACTGCATGTTTGGTTACATATTTTTTTCAGCCCTTGTAGCTTTCAATCATCTCGTTGTTTCATATCTGGATATCGCTTCTTTTGGTATGTCTTTAATGGAATCAAGAGAGTATTCTGGAATCCTACCTACATTATAATCACTGCATGATTGAATCCTATGACAGCTATAGAGTCTTCTTTATCTCTCCTTTGTGATCCAGGCATGTTGGATAAATGTACAACTCTCTGTTTTAAGAAATACTATTTTCAGAGCAGTTTTAGGTTCACAGCAAAATTGACAGGAAGGTATAGAGATTTCCCATATGCTCTCACACATGCATAGACTCTCAAATTTTCAACATCCTCCACCAGAGTGGTACATTTGTTGCACTTGATGAATCCACATTGACACATCATAATTACCTAAAGTTTGGAGTTAGCTCAAGGGTTCACTGTTGGTATTGTACATTCCATGGGTTTGCACAATTGTACAATGGTGTGTATTCATCATTCTAGTACATACAGTATTTTCACTACTCTAAAAATCCTCTGTGCCCTGCCTATCCATTCCTCCCCTTTTCCCCACCCCAACTCCTTGTAACCACTGATCTTTTACATCCTCAATGCCATGTAGTTGTAATCATACAGTATATAGTACATATAGTCAATTGCATGTAGTAATTTGACCAGCAGCTTAATAGTCTGTCACTGGGGAGAATGGCATAAAATAAGACAGATGATGAAGAGAAGCAATTATTCATAAAGCAAGTTTCTGAGAAAAAATGGCTAGTGTTCCATATTTAGATCAGACTGGAGTATTTCATATGGTTTCTGAGCAGTGGTGGTACTAGTCATTGGGATAACAATGTATACGTTCTGTGACACTTTCGGATTAGGTGAGATCACAGCTAGTAACTGAAGATACAGGAACTGATTCTGGTTTCAGAGAGGGGACAGATGAAGCTTAAACAGATTTCAAATATCTTCCATTCCCAGGAGTCCACATTACTGGAATTGAGGAAAGGGAACAAATCTGGATATTCAAAAGTCCTAATGTACAGTTAGTCATTTTTTTTTTTTCCAATCATTAGAGACCTGGCAAGGCTGACATGGTAGCTAAAGGTCCTCACTACCTGATGGAATTGGAGTGATTAGCATATGCAGATAAAGTAATACTATTAGCTACCGTTTGTTATAATCCTACTATGTACCAGTTCTCTGTAGGTTTTAAGTCTCATAACAATACTGAAAGATGTTACTGAAAGAGGGTTTAAAGATAAACCCTCCAATGAAGTAATAAAACATCTTTTTCTTTCTGCCTTCAAGAAAAAGAGAGAGCTAGATTTTTTAATTGCTAATGATAAGCTCTCTGGGTATATGGGACCACTGGAAGAATAAGAAAATAATAGAATAATAGAGGAATAATATTAGAGGAAAAATATAGGAGGAAACAGGGGTTGTGAAGAAGATAGAAGAAGGAAAGAAAAGATATATTCTGGGCGAAACAAAGAAGGACAAAAGCATTTTCACCTGCGGAAAAGAAAATAGGAGATTACCAGAGAAGAGTACTAGTGACCTTGGAGCTAATTCTGAAAGGTTGGTTTGGGAAATGTTTTAAGATTGGGCCCATTAGAATCAGAGCCTGAGAAGAGGATTCTTATGCAAATATTTAGTGAAGGAGGGCTCTCCAGTAGTGGAACCTGTAAGGAAACGAGGAAAGCAGGGTACACCAGAAGAAACTAAGAAAAATATGAGTTCAGGTGAAGCATAGTCTCATCCTGATTGAAATGAACTTTGGAGCTTGTGTGGCCAGCATCTACTGGGCTCACCTATTATGGTATGGTATCATCCACTGGCTATGAGCTACTAGGGGTTGGTATGTGACCTCCCAGATATCTCCAAGATAGGCAGGGTTCAGAAGTGAGCCATCTGCATCCAATACCCACAGACCAGGCTTATATAAGGGGATCTTGTTGAGATACCAATAGCATCTGTTATGGGAAGAGGAGAGCCTACTGCTTGGGAAGAGTCAAGTGGATGGGCCTGGAAAAGACCACAGTAAGAGGCATCACACCACATGGAAACCAGATATTTACTTGCAGACCTCCTAGTTTTTGAGCACTTCTCATTATTTGTATCTTGGAGCTCTTTCAGCTGTTGCCCTCATGCTGTCTGGTAAGCTTCTTACTCAACTGCATCTAGAACTGTTGGTGGACCAGCAGGGCTAATATCAGTCTGTTCCATAGGAATATACTCAGGGCTCATCACATTGCCCACTGTGGATATCCCTATACTTAGTGTCTAATAAAAACAAGGAACTGATAACTAATGGTATAGTGGTAGGCAGACTCCTTATACTTGTAACTGGGAGAGGTGCTGAATTAAAGCAGCTCAGACAGCCTTTACATTGGAGAGTGATTAACAGTTTCCTTGTAGTTATTAATAGCTGCTCATGTAGCTCACACTCCTGGAAATGCAAGGCCTCTGGTAAACTGAGTCAGAGACTATGGCTTAGCTGTGAGGTCATGGAAGTCCTCTTTCTCTCACATTTAATTTAAATCCTAGAACCCACATAATGGGACTGGACTATTGCCCAGAATTTCAGATAGTTAAAACTAGGTTGAAGAAGAGATGCCAATACACTTAGCCAAACAGCTGCAGGCCACTCACAGCAGGACTGTCTCATCACCTCTCACACTCCTGTGTAGGAAGATGGGACTTGATAAAAAGTTTTTACTCCCAATGGCCCCGTGCACAAACCAGAGGAAAGAGAGAAAAAAAATTGTTCTGTATTCTGGTCATTGGGTAATGAACTGAAATCCAGTTCAAAGTGTCATACTTATGGTAATTGGGTTTCTCCTTTTCTGTGAATAAGTAAAGAAGGCAATATAGACTTGGAAATACATCTCATTAGACTGAAAGGTAGGAAACCTATATTCTGTTCTTGGTTTTGTCCTTGTGTGACCTTGAGAAAGTCATTGAATATTTCTGTGCTTCTGCTTGTCCACTGCAACTGTGTAACTGTTTGCTAATCATCTTCCTAAATAAGAAATCAGGATGTGATTATTTTACAGCCCAATTATTTTACTAATGATAAATGTGCTTGGGATGACCTCAAAACAGGCCATTTGGGTGGCTCTGGTCAAGGTGTTATGGTCATGCTGGGCTGTCATTAGAAGCAAGAAGACAAAGACTATGTCAAGTTACTCAGTTAGTCAATTGTGTAAAATAATTCAATCCACTCAACTGAGAAAGAAAAATAGTCAACAAATTATTGTCAGAGAGAGAACAATGTCTAAAAATTGTTTCCGTGGCTTTTCAATTTTTGACTAATTTTCTTGGCATCAAGCAAACTTTTTGGAAAATATGTTAAAATGCATTTTTATAATCTTTTGAATTCTTAACTTCATTTTATGAAAATATTATGAAAATTATATATTTGATTCTGACACTTGATGCTAATAGCACTGATAAAACTCCAGATTTCTAAATTACATCTATTTAACTTGACTTCACAGAATTTTTCATTTATAATGATCATACAGGTGGTGGGTATGTGGCTTCAGAGAAATTAAGTTATAAAGTACCTGGGGTGTGTATTAGTATTCACTGTCAAATTAGTTTAATAATTAACAGAAACTGCATAGAAACTGTTTTGCTTTTTTATTGTCCTTTTCTTTAATCTGCTAAATTTCTATAAGGATCAAGAGAATATAAATGAGAGAAAAAAATAAGCAAAGGCTCTGGATCAATTACCAATCATGTCTGAATTAAGTCTTTTCTTAAGTTAGTTTTTCTTAGACCATTGCCCTTTTTATCCCTCTTTAAGATTCTCGAGGGCTTTCTCCTTCCTGACTTTTGTCCTCAAACTTTCTCCTGAGGTAGACTTGGGAAGATGATAACAATTCTATGTAACACTTATGAAACATTTCTCAGTTCACCAACTCATACAAAAGAATTTTATTCTTTCAGAAAATTGGTGGGTTTGGTAGAATAGGAATTATTCTTCTTATCTAAATATGAAGGAATTGAAAGGCAGTATTCCATGTGGATCAACCCCTGGCCCAATGTACATGGATAAATTTGGAAAGTGACACATTAAAGAATGCCCACAAATGCCAATGGGATACTCAAGAAAGGAGTCCGTTTTAGCTGATTTGCTCTGTTTTACATCCCTTTTTGAGTTGCATTCTCATTTAATTAAATTTATTTCTTAGGAAATATTTCATACTTAAAAAACAACATGATAAAATACATATGAGGATTATGAAGCATAATGATAAGGTGAATTCTCATGAAACCAGCACCCATGTAAGAGTTAGAACAATACTAATAGAATTTTTTTATTTATGTGTTACTCTCTTGCCTCTCTGCCTCCCTGATCACCCCCACCTAGAAATAATGACTACTTTAGATTTTGTATTTTTCTCTTAAATAGTACTTAAAATTGTATATGTAGACACTTCTCAACAATTCATTGTTTAATTAGTTTTGCATTGTTTGATTTTGACCTTTACAAAAATGACAACAGTTTATAGTCTTATGAGATGTGCTTTTTTCATTCAATAGTAAGTTTATTTTTCTTTATTTTTCTTTTTTATTATACTTTAAGTTCTAGGGTACATGTGTGCAATGTGCAGCTTTGTTACATATGTATACATGTGTCATGTTGGTGTGCTGCACCCATTAACTCATCATTTACATTAGGTATATCTCCTAATGCTATCCCTCCCCCCTCCCCCCACCCCACAACAGGCTCTGGTGTGTGATGTTCCCCTTCCTGTGTCCAAGTGGTCTCATTGTTCAATTCCCACCCATGAGTGAGAACATGTGGTGTTTGGTTTTCTGTTGTTGCGATAGTTTGCTGAGGATGATGGTTTCCAGCTGCATCCATGTCCCTACAAAGGACATAAACTCATCCTTTTTTATGGCTGCATAGTATTCCATGGTGTATATGTGCCACATTTTCTTTATCCAGTCTGTCACTGATGGACATTTGAGTTGATTCCAAGTCTTTGCTATTGTGAATAGTGCCACAATAAATACATGTGCATTTGTCATTATAGCAGCATGATTTATAATCCTTTGGGTATATACCCAGTAATGGGATGGCTGGGTCAAATGGTATTTCCAGTTCTAGATCCTCAAGAAATCGCCACGCTGTCTTCCACAATGGTTGAACTAGTTTACAGTCCCACCAACAGTGTAAAAGTGTTCCTATTTCTCCACATCCTCTCCAGCACCTGTTGTTTCCTGACTTTTTAATGATTGCCATTCTAACTGATGTGAGATGGTATCTCATTGTGGGTTTGATTTGCATTTCTCTGATGGCGAGTGATGATGAGCATTTTTTCATGTGTCTGTTGGCTGTATCTGTATAAATGTTTTCTTTTGAGAAGTGTCAGTTCATATCCTTTGCCCACTTTTTGATGGGGTTGTTTTTTTCTTGTAAACTTGTTTGAGTTATTTGTAGGTTCTGGATATTAGCCCTTTGTCAGATAAGTAGATTGCCAATATTTTCTCCCATTCCGTAGGTTGTGTGTTCACTCTGATGGTAGTTTCTTTTGCTGTGCAGAAACTCTTTAGTTTAATGAGATCCCATTTGTCAATTTTGGCTTTTGTTGCCATTGCTTTTGTTGTTTTAGACATGAAGTCATTGCCCATGCCTATATCCTGAATGGTATTGCCTAGGTTTTCTTCTAGGGTTTTTATGGTCTTAGGTCTAACAGTTAAGTCTCAAATCCATCTTGAATTAATTTTTGTATACGGTGTAAGGAAGGGATCCAGTTTCAGCTTTCTACTTATGACTAGCCAGTTTTCCCAGCACTGTTTATTGAGTAGGGTATCCTTTCCCAATTTCTTGTTTTTTTGTCAGGTTTGTCAAAGATCAGATGGTTGTAGATGTGTGGTATTATTTCTGAGGGCTCTGTTCTGTTCCATTGGTCTATATCTCTGTTTGGTACCAGTACCATGCTGTTTTGGTTACTGTAAATAGATGCAATAAAAAGTGATAAAGGGGATATCACCACTGACCCCACAGAAATACAAACTACTATCACAGAATACTATAAACACCTCTATGCAAATAAACTAGAAAACCTAGAGGAAATGGATAAATTCCTGGACACATGCACTCTCCCAAGACTGAACCAGGAAGAAGTCGAATCCCTGAATAGACCAATAACAGGCTCTGAAACTGAGGCAATAATTAATAGCCTACCAACCAAAAAAAGTCCAGGACCAGATGGATTCATAGCCAAATTCTATCAGAGATATGAGGAGGAGCTGGTACCATTCCTTCTGAAATTATTCCCATCAGTAGAAAAAGGGGGAATCCTTCTTAATTCATTTTATGAGGCCAACATCATCCTGATACCAAAGCCTGGCAGAGACACAACAAAAAAAGAGAATTTTAGACCAATATCCCTGATGAACATCGATGCAAAAATCCTCAATAAAATACTGGCAAACTGAATCCAGCAGCACATCAAAACACTTATCCACCATGATCAAGTGGGCTTCATCCCTGGGATGCAAGGCTGGTTTAACATACACGAATTGAAAAATGTAATCCAGCATATTAACAGAACCAACGACAAAAACCACATGATTATCTCAATAGACGCAGAAAAGGCCCTTGACAAAATTTAACAGCCCTTCATGATAAAAACTCTCAATAAATTTGGTATTCAAGCCTGTAATCCCAGCACTTTGGGAGGCCGAGATGGGCGGATCACGAGGTCAGGAGATCCAGACCATCCTGGCTAACACGGTGAAACCCTGTCTCTACTAAAAATACAAAAAACTAGCCGGGCGAGGTGGCGGGCGCCTGTAGTCCCAGCTACTTGGGAGGCTGAGGCAGGAGAATGGCATAAACCCAGGAGGTAGAGCTTGCAGTGAGCTGAGATCCGGCCACTGCACTCCAGCCTGGGCAACAGAGCGAGAATCCGTCTCAAAAAAAAAAAAAAAAAAGAAAAAAAAAAAAAGAAAAAAAAATTTGGTATTGATGGAACATATCTCAAAATAATAAGAGCTATTTATGACAAACCCACAGGCAATATCTTACTGAATGGGCAAAAACTGGAAGCATTCCTCTTGAAAACTGGCACAAGATAGGGATGCCCTCTCTCACCACTCCTATTCAACATAGGAAGTTCTGGCCAGGTCAATCAGGCAAGAGAAAGAAATAAAGGCTGTTCAATTAGGAACAGAGGAAGTCAAATTGTCCCCGTTTGCAGAAGACATGATTGTATATTTAGAAAACCGCATTGTCTCAGTCCAAAATCTCCTTAAGCTGATAAGCAACTTCAGCAAAGTCTCAGGATACAAAATCAATGTGCAAAAGTCACTAGCATCCTTATACACCAATAACAGACAAACAGAGAGCCAAATCATGAGTGAACTCACATTCGAAATTGCTTCAAAGAGAATAAAATACCTAGGAATCCACCTTACAAAGAATGTGAAGGACCTCTTCAAGGAGAACTACAAACCACTTCTCAATGAAATAAAAGAAGACACAAACAAATGGAAGAACATACCATGGTCATGGATAGGAAGAATCAATATCGTGAAAATGGCCATACTGCCCAAGGTAATTTATAGATTCAATGCCATCCCCATTAAACTACCAGTGACTTTCTTGACAGAACTGGAAAAAAGTACTTTAAAGTTCATATGGAACCAAAAAACAGCCCACATTGCCAAGACGGTCCTAAGCAAAAAGAACAAAGGTAGCATTGCGCTACCTGACTTCAATAGTATGTTTAAATATTTATTTCTGAAGTTTTGTTTGATGTGGTTTATTCCTTTTTATTGTGGAGGAATATAATTTACTAGTTTATTCATTTGTTTATCCATATCCTTGTCAATGAACCTTTGGATATTTGAGGGGTTACCCATTCTTAATGAATAGGAACAATGTTTTTATGAACTTGCGTTTCTGTGCAAGGGCTCTGTACATATTTACCCAAGGCATGTCTATAAAATGTGTATCTACTAAACTTCAGCAGGTTATGGCATGGTTCTTTCCAAAATGGCTGTACAAGTTACACTCTTACCAATAGTGTAAAAGAGTTCCACTTGATCAACATTCTCTCCATTCTTTTGCTATTATCATATTTGTAAATCTTTTCCCTCTTGTGGGTGTATATAGTGCTTTGTCTTGAAGCTTCAGTTTTAAATAGAGGTGGGATTTGCTTCTTTTAAATTCCTTAATCCCACCTAGAAGTTGCCACCTCTCCAAATCCATTTGTTTGCAGAGAAATTGGACTGTGCTTCATGATTAAATAAAATGAAGGAGTCTGCTGCCCTACAGGGAAAACTTGAATTCTCTCAGGCCTTCCTCTGCTTCCTCATTAATACACTGCAGCTTCTAAACAACACAAGAGGAGGACACAGCTTCTTAGTCTCAAAGACTGTTTCTTCTCCCACTCTGCTAACTCAGATTCCACAAATATATGTGAGGCAGATCCAGTTTTTCTTGTTTTTGGTCTACTGCAAGCATGACTGCTCTGCTGAGCATATTAAGCTTTGAAGCTGCATGGTTGGTAATATGTTGAGTGAAACAGTCAGAAATTCGCAGTGGGGCATGAATAATGAATTTTCTATAGCAGTAGGGATAGAATCTGCTGCTCATCAAAGGCTGAAAAACAGGCCTCCCTTAGAAGTCAAGACAGAAGAAAAATGAGCTTGGAATGAGAAAGTACATGATAGAAATGTGGATATCTTCAAAGAAATATGAAAGTTAATGATTACAGGCATACGCAAACTCCACACTGAGATATGCCTTTCCAGATAGCAATATTTTCATAGGTATTTAAAGACCCTGGAGATGTTCTTCAGCCCCAGAGAATATCAGCAGATATTCTGAAGCCTAGAAATGGTGGACGACTTGCTCAGGTTTACACAACTAGTTATTCAGAGACCTAGACTAGACTCTGGGATGTTTGAGTACCACATAAGCGTGCTTTCCATTAAAACACAAACTATTGCTTCCTCTATTTGGCTCTCTACTTTTTCTTCGGCTCATTAAACTGAAACAATGCCATAGTATACAAATTCCCAAAGAAGAAATATATATTGTATTCTGTTAGACTAAGGGTTCATGACAAAAATAAAATTTTTTTTAAAGAATTTATATTTGAACTCTCACAACCAAAATGTCTTCTTCCTTTCTTACAAGCCAGTTGTGGTACAGGGACTTCTGTGAAGTGTGATTTGTTAGAAAACGTTCCCAGAACATTTTATTGTAATGGGAAATTGGTCAGGGAAAGGAAGGTGGCCAGGCAAGCAGGACTCACAGGGAATGATGGTCCAGCTCCACAGGGAATCTTGAACATAGAGTAGACCATGCCTTGGAGTAGTTTCCAAGGGGAAGCAAGGAAGCTAGGGTATTTATATACACTTAACAAGTCGGTCTTTGGTTAAGGTTATCCCTGGGGTGAGGGGAAGTGAATCCCCAAGCACTTCTGGCTTTCCTTTTGCACAAAGCAGGTTCCAGCAGCATGAAGGAAGCCCCACAAAGACTCACAGCTGGCCATCAGGATTAAAAAGCACATCAGTAGCTGGCACGCATGAACGTGGTAAAGAGATCTAAAGAGATACAGCAGAGCACTAACTGCTTCTGTGGCTGCTTTAAACTAGATCTTTCCTGTTAACAAAATTCTCTGAAGCAGTGGTGGTATAGTAAAACTCTACTATGTAATATATTTCCTTGGGCTGTCTCACACATGGCTGATAAAGAAATTCATATAATATTTTATGGACATGGCAGCTCCGTACCCCTTCCCCCATACCTTGCCCTATGCATCTCTTCATCTGTGTCCTTTACAATATCCTTTATAATAAAACAATAATGCATTAGTCCATTTTCACACTGCTATAAAGATACTACCTAAGACTGGGTAATTTATAAACAAAAGAGGTTTAATTGACCCATAGTTCCACATGGCCGGGGTGGCCTCAGGAAACTTACAGCCTGGCAGAAAGTGAAGGGGAAGCAGGCACCTTCTTCACAAGTTGGCAGGAGAGAGAGGGAGAACACAGGGGAAACTGCCGCTTTTAAAATCATCAGATTTCATGAGAACTCCTTCACTATCACGAGAACAGCATGGGAGGAAACTGTTCCCATGATCTGATTACTTCCCATTGGGTCCCTCCCTCAACACATGGGGATTACAACTCGAGATGAGATTTGGTGGGGATACAGAGCCAAACCACGTCAAGTAAACATTTTAAAAATCTGAAACTATTAATATTTACATGTCTAAAAATTGAGATCTAGTTGAAGAATTTGTATTAGAATTATTTGATGGGATAATTTTTAACACAAAGCTAATATTGAAAATCTGTATTTTGCTTGACATGAAAAACTGTTCGCTATATAATATTAAATGAAAAATCAGGCGAAAACAACTATAGATTGTGTTTCCATTTTTGTGAAAACAAAATAACAAAACAAAGCAAAACTACACATGAATGGTTAGTGAACTATATGAAATAACAGATCTAAGCACTGGATGGTATTTCTGACCATTCTTTTCTAAAGGTTTATGAAATGCACTCACCTCTTGCTGTGGTTTAAATGTGTCCCTCAAAGTTGACATGTTGGAAATGCAATCACCAATGCATCAGTGTTGTGAGGTGGGGCCTAATAAGAAGTAATTAGGACATAAGGGCTCTTCCTTCATGAATGAATTAATGCTATTAAAACCAGAGTGGGTTAGCATTATGGGAGTTAGTTATGAGAGTGGGTTTGTTATATAAACAAGTTCAACCCCTTCTTGCTCTCTCTTGCCCTCTCTTTGCCCTCCTTCCATGGGATCATGCAGCAAGAAGGCCATCACTAGATGTTTTGTTCTTGGACTTCTGAGCCTCCAAAACTATAAGCCAAATAAATTCCTGTTCTATAAATTGTTCAGTCTGTGGTATTCTGTCATGGCAGTGTAAAATGGACTAATCCACCTTTCTAATTCTTTTTCAAGGCATCTCCTCAAAGTAGTGAGGAGTTAGAATTTTTCTACAAATATTTTGAATTTGATAACCACAAATGGATGCGGAGGACCCTACTAAAATCTTGTTCATCGAGTAATTTAACCTGTTTTCATACTCACTTCCTAAGATTTGTGCACTGTAATCCTGGTAGCCTCTGCTTGGAAAGTTCTTTCCCTCTAAACCACCCTATTAATTCATAACCATTTTTCATATCTCAGCCCCAGGAGGGTCACCCATCCCTTCTTTTTCAACATTTCTTTTCTCAATAAAATATGTAAGCACCAGATACTATGCTGGGCACCAAATAGGACACTAGAAAAGAAATTAGCTTAGAGACTTGTGTTCGTAATATGTCACAGAACATTTGGACGGCAAGAGATATATGGATGAATGAGATTCAAAATGAGATTTTTCAAAGGCTTATTCTCAAATGAATGGGAAGGGTCCTGTGTGTATTTCCAAATAACTCATAAGCTGTCATGCATATCCATTTTAAAGTGACTATTAAGCTACCAAAATAATAATAATAATAATAATAACAACTATTAGCTTACATGCACATCAATCTTTTAAGTGACTATTAAGCTACCAAAATAATAATAATAACAACAACTAAGACCATAAAGGGCCATATATGGTTTACAACTCTTCACAAATATTACTCCAGAAATAACAGGATATTTGGAGGAAGATCTCCAAATGATAAAGATTTTAGTTTTTGTTACTTATTTCCACAACTAAAGCATGCGGCTATTGAGTATAAGCATCTGCAAATGTTTTTCTTTAGCATGTTGTTTAAACAAGGAGGACTTGGTTACTGTGCTAGTTTGAGGAAAGCAGTTTGGGCAGAATTACTTACCTTATTACACTTGATAGATGTACGGTGACATGCATCACTTTGGGTACCACTCACACAACCATGCTGAAGTACCACAGAGGACAGCAGAGGAATAAATAGAACTTTAAACAGGGAACTTGGTGTTACTTCAATAAGTCTCACATGTGAATGAGTAGGAGGCTCTGAAAGTTGATGTTCAGAAGGATATCATAAATCAAAATGTATTTGGCTTTGAAAGTTGTCTGGAAGAAATACATAATATAATTTATCCTTATTCTTCTTTAAAAAGCCTAGAATATCATTTGCTCTTATATACTGTATTGGAATCTATTCAGTTTATTCAAGTATTATAGTTCAATAATTCTTGGCGAAAGGCCAGGAAAACCCGAATGACAACACTATGTTTGTTTTACAGGTAAAAATGGAAATGGTACAATCAAAATCGAGCTTCAGGAATACAGTTCAGCATGAGAGAGTTATGCAGAAATTAGTGATCCTATTAAAAAGATGCACTTTAAGAATAAATATGATTTTTGTTAGTATTTAATGATTTAATTTTAAAAAGTTTAAAATGTCAGATAAAAATTGTGGTATATATTGGTGCACTCATCCCATTTGAAGTTTTGTAGACTTAAATTTCTGCTTTCTACTAAATTATTTTTTTGTTTACCCTATTTTTTCTACTAACTTTGTATTATTCACATCCACATATACAAAGGTAATTAAAATATTGATGACTATTAATTTTATGGGAATATCTGTACTGATATCTGTCACTTGTTCATTATGAAGACCTAATGGAAGAGTGATATCATTCCCTTTGATGTTAGGAGATCTAACTTCTAGGTCCAGCTGCATTCGTAATAAGCTCGATGACCTTGGGTAAGTCACATAATTATATATTAATCTTCAATTTTCTCATCTATGAAATGAAGTTGGACCACATGATTTTGAAAGTCCCTCTTATCTCTGAAATTATACTGTCAGCTCTCATTTTTACTAATTTGGAGGAGCAGTGATCTGCTGTTATGACACAGTAGATTAATCCCCACTGTGTTTGCCTAATTGGCATGAAAAGTGACAGAGACTGAGAAATGGATGCAGCTGTCTTTGGTACAAGTGGGTACAGCCTGAAGCTCCTCAGTGCTCTCAGTGTCTTTCCATTTTTCATTAGCCCCACTGTCTGCATGCTCTTGACCGTTCTCAGAGTTGGGATACGACCATGACTCTAGTGACCTTCAATATATATAATCATAAATTGACATCCTTTGTCTTATAGTTGTTTCCCGAAGAATCTTCTCAAATGTATACAAATCCTGGCATTTAATTGTGGGAATGGATCTGCTACTGTGCACAAAAAGTGAGTTGCTTAAGAATGTCTTATTTATTTCACATTGGAGTGCTATAGTCTGTAAGTCTATGGACATGATCTTGGCAAACTTCTCTGACCTATCTCAGAGTAATGTTTTTAAACTCATAAAATAAAATATACAGGATTGCAAAGAAATGAAATAAATAGAAATACAGTTTCATCAATAAATCCAAATTTAAGACCTGTGTGAATATCATTTTCACCTAGGCTGTAAACTCCCTGAGACCAGGAAGTATGTCTTGTTCATTGATTTATCCTAAGTGCTTAACACAGTGCACGGTTCAGTCAGGATGCTCTATAAATGCATGCCTACTTATTTAATCACACTATTTAAAAAATCTTCTTTCTTTCAAGTCTGCTTCCTCATCAGATTTTAAGGTCCTTGGGGATAAGGGTAGACACTTATCCACTATTGCCTTCCCAGGTCTTATATGGTGTTTCAAATTCGGTTGGTGCTCAACTAACATTTATTAAAAGCACGTATAGATGAGCTAGCCCTGTACATTTTCTGCTCTCTTCTGGCAACTTTGAGTACTGGGTTATTGGCTTATTGCTGGAAATTCTGTTCTCTGGAGGTGTAGGGTGGCCTGAAGTCTTGAAGAACTGAGGAGGAGGGTATATTGGTCTGCTTGGGCTACCATAACAAAATCTCATAGACGTGGTGACTCTGACATCAGAAATTTATCCTTTCATAGTTCTGGATGTTGGAAAGTCCAGGATCAAGGTTCTGGCAGAGTATGGTTTTTGGTGAGAGTTGTTTTCCTTCCTGGCTTGCAAATGATCACTTTCTCAGTTTCTCCTCATATGGTAGAGAGAGAAAGAGCTCTCTGGTATCTCATCTTATGAGGACACTAATTCTGTCAGATCAGGGTCCCATCCTTATGTCCTCATTTAGCCTTAATTACTTCTATAAATGCCATATCTCCAAATGCAGTCACGTTGGGGGTTAGGGCTTCAACATACAGATTTTGGAGTGATACAAGTCAGTCCACAGTAGAGAGTCAGTGTGGTGCACTGAAATATGAAGGAGACCCCAAAGTCTCATTCCGGCTGTGCCGTTAACTAGACAAAGACCTAGAGAAAATCCACTGTTTTCTCACATGTAAAGTTTTTGATTAGATAATCTGAAGTTTCCTACCTACATTCAAATTCTTTGCACCTATGCGAAGATCCCAGTGAATCTCAGTAGAACAAAGTTGCTGCCCAAACTGAAAACTGTCTTTTAGAATATTATCATGCATCATTTCTGAAAATACCACATAATAAAGTTAACTTTTGATTGAAGTGCTTCATAGCTTTTCAGTGAAGTTTAATACACAATATGGGTTGATAAATTAATGCCAAATCAGTAGTTTAGAGATCTGTATGGCTTCCCGGAGAATGAAATGGCTTGAATTTGTAACTGGCATTAGGAAAGCTAGGAGTGCTAGAAAACTAAAGTAACATGCTCTTTTACCTCTTGAAGTTGCTTCTTTAGATCTTCTCAGGGCCATATTGATTCCTTCTTTGTTGTTATTCAAATGGAAAGAGGTAACAAAATAACTTCTATAGTGTATTTTTTTGAAATAAACTTATACCTAGGAAATTAATAAACAAATATACGTAATAGAAGTGTTCATTAGACATTAATCGAATAGTGACTTCAACACTTTTAAAAATGTTTATTTCTGTACACATGCTCTTCACCTCTGATTTCTAATGTGTTTAATATTCTTCATAGTAGTATTATGCAAGCTAAACTAACTGATATATACTGCTTTGCTGAGAATTTCAATATTTTATAGCTTGATTAGAATCAGTGTTTTTTTCTCAGAAAGAAAAAGACTGACAAAGTTTACTAACTAATTTTTTGTAGAGCGTTTCCATGATTATTAGTGTTTAAAAAAAGGTCAGGCATTTGAATAGGTTTCATAAATCTTAAAAACAGCAAAAGCTTTTGAAATGATTAATTTGGGCTACTAATTTTACAAAGTACTAGAAATAAAATGATTTTGAATGATAGTATAATCTAGCTTTGATGGTATAATCCAACTGTCATACATTACAATGCCCACAAATTCTCTATGACTTATTCTTAGCTGGTAATTTAATCAGTCATTCACTTACCACTCATTTATTTATGTTTTCATTCATTTATTCATCATTTGATGAATGAGGCAGTACGGCATACTGGTTAATAGAATGGGCTTGAGTTAGAATCCTGGTTTCTCTGTTATTAGCAGTGTGTGACCTTACTCAACTTCAGGAAAGCTTTGGTTTCCTCATTTTTAAGAAGGTGCTAATGGAAATGCCTACTTCATGAATTTGTTTCAATGATTAAATAAGATAGTATTTGTAAAACATTTAAAAGAAGTGCCTGACACATATAAATGGCTCAATAAATGTTATTCCCTCATAAATACCCATAAGGCTGTTATAAGGATTAAATAGATGATGGGCATAAAGATTTCAGCTAAGTACCTGGCAAACACAATCCATCAACGAAGGTGAGCTAGTATCATTAGGAAATATACATGTAGGTTTTGGGGACAAAAAGCTGAGTAAGTATCATTGACTTTTTAGAGTCCCTTCAGTCTTATTTCTTTAGGAAAAAACTAGGCTGGGAGAACACAACTTAGGTTCTCTCCAGATGCAGAAGATATCTAGAAAATGCCTAACAGAAAAATAACCAGAAGAGTTCATTAGAGTCCATTGCATTTTTTTCCAGAACCATTACTCAGTGGCTTGTCCCACAGATGAAAGATATTAACTTATCTTCATTTAGGAGCTTCAGACTAGGGGAAATAAAATGATGGAAGAGATGAAGTGGAGATAGATAAATAGTCTTTGAAGATAGACTTTAAAATTTTAATTTGTTTTAGAAAGGTTAATACTTAGAAGGGAATTGACTAGAATCTTAAGTTAAAAGGAGATAAAAGGAACACTAAATGCTACCAAGTCCCCAAAATTAAAAAGGGGGGTATCTTTGGAAATCTTATGGAGTTAAATTTGAGCAAATTAAGAGGATAACCTTCATACGTGGAAGGTAATATAGCATTAAATTGATTAGTTAAAGAAGTAGTACTGCTATACAGGATTCTGGGAAAATAATGAAAAGGTCATAAATAGTTATTCAGAGAAGCTGAGATAAAGGGTAATATCTTCCATGTTCTTACAGGACTTCTCATGGGACTTTTGGCAACAAAGTCTGTATTATATGGACTGAAAATCTAATCCAATAAGGCTATACTGTGCTCCCATATTTTTTTCCATTGCTAGTTAAGTGGATAATTGGTTATTATTATTATTGATAAACCTGTGAGCTTTTATTGTAGTTTGGAAAATTTACATAGAAAAATTATTTCTTCAGTTTAGCATTTCAGTATGTAAATCTCTCACAGGACATTCATGTTTAGGGTAAATCTAAAGCCTTCATAATGTAACTGAAGCCATTTTTAGCTTTTCTCGCAGAGGATGTTGAATTCTATTGCTCTAATAGCTCTTAATGGCAAAAAAAAAAAGGAATAATATGATTTTTTCAGTCTTTTTGCAAGGATGTTATTCTGTATTTATTTAATTATCTGGGTGGCTGTCAAAGGTTTCCATAGTTCTCAAATCAGAATATTCCAGAGGGGTCTGAACTGTAGGTTTACATGGTTATTATTAAGTCCTGTAAATAAGCACATCTCATTGTACCTATGTCCTGAATCACTCAACATTTACTACAAGATTATGTATTCTTCCAGATATGCATCTTTTAATGCTTTTCATTATACCTTCAACTGATGCATTATTTAAAACTTTAATATGCCTGTCATGTTCCTGTTAATATATCCATCTCACTGCAATTTTTAAACCATTGCATCTCATTTTACATTTTTCTGCATGCATCTCTGGCTCACTTCCATTGAACCATTTCATTATACTTTCTCACTATCATGCTCCTTTTTATTAGTTTTGGATTTCTCCCTGAGAGTGGGGAGAGAGGTGTGCTTACTTCCTCTCCTCTCCTCTTTAATATGATCTCAGTATGATTTTCTAATTTTTTGTAGCTATCCTCTCCTATCTGAGAGGATCTCCAGAGATCATACTAGAAGTTTCTTTTCTGAGTCAATTTTCCGCTTTGGTTCTTTTTCATTCTTTACATGAACTGTTTGTTATCTAAGGAAACTGCTCCTAAATACTGTTCATTCAAAACCCTCACAGACTATATTCTAGGAACTTCTGTGGCAGGGGAGGTGGGGGAGAGTGTTCACATTTATTGTTTTACCAGGTATTTTAAGTTTCCTTATGTTCTAGCATTGTTGAATAAAAACTGACAGCACAGGTTGTCTGTGTACATTACTTTGTGTGATCTGTGTTAAAAGAAAAAGTGATGAGAAGGCAGCTCTTATTTATTTTCCACAACATTCCACAATTTTATGCTTTGATTTGTCAGTCTTTTATTGGGTCCTAAATGGAACATATGAAGCAGTGAAAACACCTTTTCAGTATTATTTGTGGATACTTTTCTCAAAGGCAGATGTCTAATGTTCATATTTCCCAGTAGACTTCTGGGAACTATCAAAAGTGAATATGGGTGATCAGCAGGACCAAAGTGCTGCCCCCATTTTTTTCCCTTTGTAAGCCACCATGATTCTTGAAATTACCAAAGCTAGTTATTGGCAAAATATTTTCTATGATATCAGTTAAAGGTTCAGACAAAAATTAGCATTGAATGATTAGGGAAATATAGCTGATTTTAAATAATATCTGTCTGGCAATCTTTGGAGCCATCTCTTCTAACATTCTTTTTAAAGTTTCACTTTTTCACTTATTTCTTTATTCATTCATACTTACTGAATGTGTGACACATGCCCTGTCTGTGATTTCTACCCAAATTGAAAAAAGATAGAATTTATATTACCACTTCAAACAGACACTGAGAGTCAATCTACTGATGAAAATGAAAGAATTTCTATTATTTGGAAGGACAATGAAGTTGCATGCAGAAAAACGCTTAGTGATCTGTGTCTGCTACCTGAATCAAGGCAGCCCTGTCAACCTGAAAGAAATTTGGAGGATATGTATTCTTCTGTCTATGTCTGCCTTTGGGTGAGGCCTGAGTTATCCTAAAGTTGGGCAGCTGTCCATCATCAGTAAGACACTTTTTAGTATCCATTTAGAAACAACATGCAGCTCAGTGTGTATTTCCCTCCTCCCCAGTAGGGGTCATGGACTGTGTCAGAGAACAAAAGACTCTGATATAACTTGCTGGACATTGTGGTTTTTAATGTGTTCCAGTGGAAACAGCAAATCATAAGATCCCAATGTGGCTAGAGAAGCTCTTCCTCCTGCAGAATGACTCAGAGTGAACACTGATCACCCCCAAACCGGAGGCTACGTCACTGCAGTCTGGCCTGAAGTCAAAATAGATCTTTTTTACTTTGTACTTCTAAGCATGTCAGCTTGCATTTTCATCATTTAATTATAGTAAACATCATTGTTTTATAGTCTTTCTGATAATTCCTATCTGACATCTGCTTCTATTTGTTTTGGTTCGTTTTTCCTCGCTGGTTCCTTGTTTTCTTTTGTGTGTCACTTTCATTCTATTTTGTTCAGTGTCCTTAAAAAATGATTTGTGGTGGTCCTCCACAACCTAGAATTATAGCATCTTAGTTTGGACTGATATAACAAGATAACACAGACTGTGTGGCTTAAACAACAAACGTTTACTTCTCACAGTTCTGGAGGCTGAGAAGTCAAGCTCCGGGTGCCAACAGATTCACTGTGTGGTGAGGGTCTTCTTGGTTTGCAGACCAGCACCTTCTAACTGTATCTTCACATGGCAAAGAGAAAGGGATCATCTCTTTCATTTCTCTTTTTACCTTTCAAAGGCCCCAGCTCCAAATTCCATCATCTTGGGGACTAGGGCTTCAACATATAAATTTTGGAGAGAGTCAGTTTATAGAAGATGGTGTCTTCCTCTGGATAGAATGTGGATTGCCTTTTGTTTTAGTCCGTTCCGGCTCCTTTAACAAAATACCTTATCCTGAGTAGCTTATAAACAATAGAAATTTATTTCTCATAGTTTTGAAAGCTGGGAAGTCTAAGATCAAGGCTTAGATCTGGGGTCTGGTGAGGGCCCCTTCTTCATAAACAGCAACTTCTTGTTGTATCCTCATTTGGTAGAAAGAACTAGCTAACTCTTTAGGGTATCTTTTCTCAGGGTACTAATTCTATTCATAAAGGGGGAGCCCTCATGACCTAATCACCTCCCAAAGACCCCACCTTCAGAAGTAAAATTTCAACATATGTGATTTGCGGGGACACAGATATTCAGACCATAGCAGTTTCTACCAGATGCTGAAAGCACTCAGGGACCAGTTTAAACCACGTTTACCGATTCAGGTTTCCTTGACCAGGCAGAGTATGTATATATGAATGGCAAGCTTGTGTGAAGTTTGGATTATGGTCACTGCCACTGATTCTAAGGGTTTTTTTTTCTTGTTTTTGCATCTGTGACACAGCTACCTTTTTTGAGTGTCTGTGGCAGGAAGGAAACAAACAAAACTCCCCACCACCTTAATTTTTGTAAGACATTAAATTTTGAGGTTGTTTGATTAACTTGAGCTAAGCTGAGAATAATGAGAATGCTACACAAAATTTTTTGTTCAGGGATTTTTGCCTTTATTTTTTAGTAGTGTAAAAAGAGTTTCATTAAATTAAGAGGTTTTAAAATTAATTATTCATCAACAAGATAGAACACTAAACATTCATTAAAAAGTCTGTGTTGGAAGAATATTTAATTATGGAAGTAATGCTCATGATGTTATCAATCAAAAGCACTTTACGTTGTGGTATGTATCACATGATTCTAACTGGGTAAAATGAAAATAAGTTAAATGTACTTTTCCTTTTCACAATTTTTTACATTTTCTAATTGTGCAATAGTCGTGAGTGACTCTTATGTTCAAAAATAAAATATCTTCTTTTAAATGCCATCTTCCATTTTCCTAAGCAAAATTTAGTATCTTTCTTCTCTGAATATATGTTGCTCTGTATCACTTTGTTTAGTGATATGATTTTATTTTTTCCTGTCAATCTCTTAAAGAATAAAAACCATATCTATCTCATAACATTATTAGGAGAATCAAAAGAGATAATTCATATAAAGCAATGAGCATAATGTCTTGCGTAGAGTAACCACTGAATAAGAATAATGTGTTTTTATGATCCTATTTTGTGTTTTGACATTTTTAGAAATTGATATATTAAATCTTTTGGCAAAAGTGGAGTGGCAGAATGATTTTTTGGGTGAGCACTTACTCCTATTGCTCTTGGAAAGTTGTCATTTCTTGCAGGTGAGTCTTGTTCTTCTCATCAGGAGTTTCAGAGCCCAGATTATTGAATACACATATGCACTACCCATTTCCAATATGCTCCACTGTAAGGTGCTGCTAATGTAAAAGGCATGATTAACATACAATTCATGGGAGATGAATCAAAAACAGTTTCTGCTGTCTTCAATAGTCTCTTAAAAATGTATTCAGTAAGAGCATCTTTTTTCTTGCCACTAGGTTACCTTCCTTCTTACTCATAAATAATAAATAGTTTAAGTCTAGAAACATATTTTCAAGTTAGAAACTTTCATTGTCCAATCCAAAACATAAACCAATGTTTGATTTTTCATTCAGAAGAATACCTTCTCTGTGTCCTCCTCTGTGTCCTTTCAAATGCTGAAAGTTTGATTCTCTGTGTCCTTTCAAATGCTGAAAGTTTGATTTGGCAATTGCCCACTTTTGGGGAAGGAGCTATATTTGTGTTTTTTTGGCTTTTTTCTGTCTCTGTACATGCTCACTGGCTACTTTTAGACACCACCATGATCCACAATCTCCTCTTGGAAATTGCTCTTCACATTCTAATCACCTTTTAGATTCTTGGTCTAGCTGAGGGTTCCAAAAGTGATAGAAACATTTGTTGAATATTTCCTTGTAAATTCTGTATTTTGGCTTGGCACTTCACTTTGGTATGCAAGCATGATTGTGTCAGCATGATTGTGTCTTGGTGGCTGGATGAGCATTTCGGTGCTGATATCTTTTTATATGACTGTTTTAAGGAAATGGTAGAGCACAGCAGTGAGACAAAGGCGTTGGGAGGAGCAGAACTCTAGCAGTGCTGGAAAGCCAACGGGAAGTAGTAAACTTAGTGGTTAAAAACACATATTTTAGAACTCAGATAAGCTCTTCCACTGACTAGCTATAATTTTGGGCAAGTAAATTAACCTTAGATTTCTCATCTGTAAAATAGGATAATAATAGTACCTGTCCTATAATCTGTTGTGAGGATTACATGGGATAATGCATGTAAAGAATTAGCACAGTGTCTGGCATATGCAATGATAACAGGCCATAAATAGATTTAGTAAATATTGTCAAAATAACATGATGATGTCCTTGTGGCTTTGCAACTTTGAAGTTGTTTCAGGTAGTATCCTAAAGGCTGTCTGCGTCTGAAAGTCACCCTCTCCTCAAACTTTTTACCTGACATTGACATCTATATTAATCTGTAGTTCCCATTACTATAGAAATAGAAAGCCTCCATCTATTAAAACTTTTAGCCCAAGGAACACTTGGGACTTGGTTCAAGTAGAGTCTGAGACCTGGCTTGATTATCTCAAGACCATTATCTTCCCATTAACATGACTTTCTGTGTGAGTCTACACTTCCCCCTGACCCCCAGCTGTAATCCATATAATTTTCTTCTCAGCCTTGATACTAAAATGACCTTGGATAACTATTCCTCTCTGATTTTTTTTTCTGAATTCTATCTCATAGTCTAATATCATGCCACATTGATTTGACTAAAATGATAGCTTTGTTATTTAGAAAATTTTTGCATGTTTCTATAATGCTTTTTCTGAAGCATAAAGCAATTTTGTCATGAAATCATGAATGCTCTCTTTAGTTCCACTTCAAAATGGCTTTCCCAGAGTCAGATGAAAGTCTCCAAAACGACTTCTGACAACCATCAAAGAACAATGGCATTCTTGCCACCATGTTGTTTCTAATCTATAAGAAAAGGGTGACAGGCATTGAAGAGAGACTGTAACCACTTTCACTAGAGAATTGTTAATTTAGTAAAGTTATCAAAACTCTCCAAATCATCAGTTAAAATATTTTTTCAAGATTTTCATCATCTAACTTGTTTCACACATACTTTGTGTGTGGAGTTGGGGGTGAGGTAGGGATTGGGGGATAGGGTAGGGTAGAAGTAGTTTCTTATTTCCAAATAATCAAGCCTAAATGTCTATTGACACTAAATTAGAACACCCTATATTTGGATCAGAGGCATGGCAGGGTGGCTCATTTTCACATTAAAAAATGTCTGATGGTTACTGGATGTGATGATGTGCATTTTCTTAAGCATCTGAGAAAATGTCTTTAAGCTACTATTTTCTTTCAACTTTAGCTGCTGGAAATACACAAAATTTTATATTTTACTTGTGTACTAAAAGATATATTTAAGATTAGTATCTGTATAATAGACCAAGATATTTGTAATTTTTCTTTCCAAGTTTTCTCCATTTTTTTTTCATTGATACAATGGAGAAAGAACTTTGGCATTTGGGTGCATTGCAGTTGCCTCTGTTATCTGATTCAGTGTGATCTAATAATAAAATGTAGACTAT
Source organism: Macaca nemestrina (assembly GCF_043159975.1). Lineage (NCBI taxonomy): Eukaryota > Metazoa > Chordata > Mammalia > Primates > Cercopithecidae > Macaca > Macaca nemestrina. The sequence continues at coordinate 82,803,223 of NC_092131.1, read as the reverse complement.
GTTAGCCCCACCACCATCATAGGATTTCAAGGAAGAAGAAGTAACAGGACTTAGGAAATATTGCAATCTAATAGAGGCCAGTGAATCTTTTATAAATGAATGACTTTATTCATGTAAAAATATTTGCCTTAATTTTGTGTTAACAGTATGAGAAATGATGCTCTAAAGTTCCTAATATTTGGGAAATCTGATTGTATTCTAGGGTTCTACCCTTGCACTTGTGTCTCTCAAGCATGTGGGTTTCTGTAGCAAAACAAAGGGCCGCAAAATTGAGTAGGAGGTAACATGACACTTTGCAACAATTTTCAGGACAGTAATACTTAGAATGATTTTCCTGTATGATTTTGCTTCACTATGATGTGCTTAGGTATGGTTTACTTTGTATTTATCTTTCTTGAGTTTCATACTTTTTGAATCTTTGACTTGACATTTTTCTTCATTTTTGAAAAATTACTGGATGTTGTCTTCTAAAATATTACTTCTAACTTTTTTTTTTTTCTACTGATGCCTTCTGGAACTCCAGTTTCATTCATGCAACAACCTTTTCATTGTGTTCTATAAGTCCCTTTCCTTTTCTCTATAATTTCTAATCCCTTTCTTTACCTGTTTCAATATGTATCTCCGGTTCACTGATCTTTTCTCTGGCTATGTTCAACTTGCTGGAAAGGGGACTTTTTCCAAATATTTGTTAATTCCGAAAATATGGAGAAACTGCTATATGTCAGGAACCAATTTAGGCATTGGGGGTGTGTTAGTGCACAAAACAGATAAAAATCCTGCCCTGGTAAAACTTATATTCTGTGGAGGGACACAGACTATAAACAAAAAGTATAATAAGTAAGTATTTTATACAGTACTTTAGAAAGTGTTGATTACTGTGGAAAAAATAGAGCATGGTAAATGTCAACAAGTCAGGCCTCATCAAGAAGGTGACATTTGAGCAAAGGCTTGAAGGAGGTAATAAAGTGAACAACAACAGGACAATCAGTACAGAGAGACTGTGCTTTAACAGGATCACTGTGGCTGCTGTTGATAAGAGATTGTGAGGGCAAGACAGAGAGCAATAGACAAACTAAGGGCTATTGAACCAGAGGTAGCAGCAGATATGGCGAGAAGAGCATGGATTCTGAAAATATTTTGGTTATAGGACTAACAGGATGTGTCAATTGACTGGGTAACATGAGAAAAAGAGAGATATTGAGGTGAATTCCAAGCTTTTGTGCCAGTAGCTGATATGGAGAAGTGTGAAGGGAAGACAGGAGTTCATTTTGCAACATCCCATGTAATTAGGCAAATCATCACATGTAACCATTTTACCCAGTTTTATTGCTCATTAATCTTATTAATTTTTTCATGTGTTGTTAATTGTTTGTTTGACTATTAGAATGTGAGTTACAAGAAAGCAGGGCTCTTTTCCAACTTGTGTACCATTAGATCTTAGAATATTTCTTGGCAAAAAAGTATGTGCTTTATATATATTTATTGAATTAATTAATGAATGCATACAGTTTTCCAAATTTGTAAGTGGGTAGATTGATACTTGCCTTGCTGAATTCTTCACTGTAGTTGCGAAGGTTAAATAGCATATAAAAACACAAGCAGAATATAGACACAAATGCCTCTATATCTGTGTGACTTTTAAAATTAATATTGATTTCTATATGGCTTCAAAAGCAGGCTAGCATAGTGATTTAAAGCACAGGCTTTGGAGCAAGAAAGACCTTGATTTGAATCCCAGTGAAGCTGTTTTCTAATTGAATAACTTTGGGAAAATTGATTAATTTTCTGTGCCCTTTGTTTCTTCTATAACTTGGGAATAATGATATTATCCTTAGTTTTTTGGTAACTATTCAATAAAATTATGCTCATAAAAGGTATGTGGGACATAGTAATTGCTCAAAGTCAGAGTTATGATTATTGTTATTCTGTCTCCCAGTTGATATACCTGAATGTGAATATTTATAATGTTTACAAGGCACTATTATATGTCTTCTATGCAGACCTCATGTTCTGTCTATTGCATCTTGTTTTTTTTTTTTTTTTTTCCCCTCCTATCCAGTAGAACTTCCCTTTATCAGCCTCTTCATCCCAAAATTTACTCCATACTGCACAATTTTCAATGATGGTATTTTCTAAGGACTAAAGATTAATGGAAAGGACAGTTAGGAACAGAAATAGCCAGACATGTTAGGCAATAAAATTGAGCAAAAGTCAGTTACCTGACATTAAATTCAGGTGTAGGGGCTTTTCATTTCAAACCCAGTAAACGTGCTAGAATTCTTAAGGAAAAAGAAGTCCCAAAGGTGAAGTTCTGTCTTTTTTGCTTTACACAGTTACAGGTGGGAAAATCAATAAGGTGGTATAATCACACAGAAAGGATAAATGCCACAGGAATATTCTCTTGTGATTGTATAGCTGGTGAGCCTCCTTATGCTTATTCTCGGAAGGCTGTCTTGATAACTTTGCCTTACAAACCTCTAATGAGTGAGTAACAGAGGATGAGGGAAAGTGGGGGAGAGGGCAGCAAGTGAAGGTTGATCTACTGCCAAGAACTAGCCAGGCTCTGAGCAGGGATCTACCCATTGGGAGCATGCCTGGAAAAGTGCATTAGGAATTTTTCTGGAGGGTAAGCTGTAAACTGACTGACAACCTCCTCCAAGGTCTCTTTTGTCCTTTGAAGGGAGATTATTTTTGGTTTAAAGTTTGGAGTAGTAAAACCATGTACAATGTAGAACGTAAATGAAACAGTAAAACTAACTTTGGCATACAACAACTTAGTGGAAATTGATGAATATCACTAATGCTGTTTAGCACTTTTTAAGAAAGTCCTTGTCAAGGGGCTTTATAATTTAAACAAAAAATTGTTCTGTCCTTGTAAATTATATTCTGGTGAACTCTCTAGTAAAATGCTAATTATTTTTCAGGTGCTAGAAAAAGACAGAATACAGGAGCTGGGATAAGGTGCACAGCTGGGACAGAGAGTGCTCTTAGTGGAGGCTGGATCTGAGGCTCATGGGTCTGCCTGCCCATCATGTCTGCAGCGGTAATTAAGCTTTCTAGACACAATGAAGTTAACTAAGGTGTGTTAGTTTTCTAATGCAGCACTGCAGAATGATACAACAGAGGGCATTATAGCAAAGGATGAATTTCCTACCCTAAGGTGCTGGTGCCCTGAAAGGAGTTAGTGGCGTAACAGAACGAATACCAGTTTGCTGTGTGCTCATTAAATTTTTAAAAACTTAACCGTGAATATAGAGATAGAAAGTAATAAAATGAGATAATTTTACCTTCTGAATTTTTTTAACTTTTCTTGTCTTGCCACAGGTACTCAGCATTAACTGCATGAAATAGATCAAGGAATAGCTGCTCTGTTAGCTATGTAATTGGGCACTGTAATTCACTTGTCCTTTTCCTTCCTCCCTCTGCCTCTTAACTACCCCATCTTACTAAGACAAAGGCAAATCATATATGGGTCCATTAATTTGGACACAGAAAGAGTTGGAAGTCTGGCATTTCTTCCATTTACTTCGGATAGTGGTGACTAACTTTCGGAGGTTCTTGCGCTCATGTTGTTTAGCTGGAAGAGACAAAATGATCACGCTGATTCAAAAGAACTGTATGCGGGCCAAGGACCAAGGAGAATGCTCAGAGTTCTATGAGTTCTCCAAAATTATGGCAGTATTTCAGTGTATTAACATATTTGAATTTTTCTGAAAGGTTTCAAACTTTCAGCCCTTTGAAATTACATTCAGTATTTCAATGTATGGACATGTTCGAATTCTTCTGAAAAGTTTTTAACTTTCTGCATATTTTCAAATGTGTTCATAAATCTGTAACAGTTAATACCTCTGGTTTGCATACCCCTACACACTCCTTTCTACATATTCAAATTCTATATATCTTCCAAAATCAAATTTCATTGTTCGTGAACCTTCCGTAACTATTCTGACTCACAATGCATACTTCCATCTCAGAACTTGAATGAAAAAAAGTACAACTATTTTAAGAGTCCCCAAAGAAAGTTATTTGGTGTGTGAGAGAAAGGAAACGGGGATGGGATGTAGTTAAGGGGTCAGGAAAGATTTCCTGAGGAAGTGATAGTGGAGCTGAGATCTGAAGGAAGGGCAGCAAAGAACAAGGAAGAGAGAGAGGGAAGACTAGATGCTTAAGGCACATTTTAAACTGATGACTAGAGTTGATTTGGTGATGGTTGGTTGAAGAAAATTTTCAGATAATCATTATGAAAATGATTGTTTCCTTTGCACATGTAAATACTAGAGCTAGGGACTAGAACTATGGCAAGACAGTCTTGCAAACAATTGTGTAGATTCTGCCTACTCAGGGTAATATCTCACTTTGCAATTGAGAACATTTTGTGTGACTGTTTTCTTCTAAATTTATAGTTTCTTTTAGGTAAATGTCTAGGTCTACTCCTGAGATTCTGAATTATGTCATTGATGGGGCCCAGGCATTGGCACTTTTAAAAAACTCACCATGTGATTTTAATGAGAAGCCAAATGTTGAGAACTACTGTTAGAAGGCCACGAAAGAAACCTTAACAGGATTTACAAATCATAATACCCAGTATTGACAAAGGCATAGGATATGGATACTCTCTCACACTGCTGCTGAGAGTTTAAATCGCTCTGAACTTTCTAGAAGACTATTTGATAATATATTTCAAACACCATACAATTTCATATTTTTTTTCCCCTAGCAATTCAACTTAAGGGGTCCACACTAAAGAAACCATTTGGTACATGGACCAAGATTTTGTACAAGGTTGCTCTTCAGAGTGTTTCTACGACAAAAGCTAACTGAAAACAATTTAAAACCTTGGCAATAGGGGATTAGTTAAACTAGTCAATTCTTTTTAGCAATTGTTTTTATAATGATATACAACTACTAGAGATGGTATAGCAAAATGCTTAGTGATGTGTGGAAGTGTTCAAGGTATAAAGTGAGGAAAGCAGTTGCAAAGTAGTATGTATAATGCCCATACTAAAGAAAGGATTGGAAAAGCCACAACAAAGTATTTAACTATATCACTGTTAAATAATATTTTAGACCGGGGGCGGTGGTTCACGCCTGTAATCCCAGCACTTTGGGAGGCCCAGGCCGGTGGATCACCTGAGGTCAGGAATTCAAGGCCATACTGGCCAATGTGGTGAAACCCTGTCTCTACTAAAAATACAACAATTAGCTGGGTGTGGTGGTGGGTGCCTGTAATCCCATCCGCTTGGGAGGCTGAAGCAGGAGAATTGCTTGAAAGGGCAGGCGGAGGTTGCAGTGAGCCGAGATCGCACCCCTGCACTCCAGCCTGGGTGACAGAGTGAGACTCCATCTCAAAATAATAATAATAATAATAATATTTCAGATGATTAAATTTTAAAAAATCTTTTTTTTTATTTTTATAGATTCAGGGGATAAATGTACAGGTTTGTTACATGGATATATATATATATATATGTATAGTGTTGGGGTTTGGGCTTCTAGTATACCCATCACCCAAATAGTGAACATCATACAGAACAGGTAAGTTTTCAACCCTCACACCCGCTCCACCAGTCTCCTTTATTCTGAGACACCTAGTGTTAACCCTAGTGTTATCTTCTTCTGCATGTCTGTGTGTACCCATTGTTTAGCTCCCACTTATAAGTGAGAACATGGAGTGTTTAATTTCCTGTTTCTGAGTTATTTCACTTAGAATAATGGCCTCCAGCACCCTTCGTGTTGCTGAAAACAAAACAAAACAAAACAAAACATAATTTCATTCTTTTTATGGCTGTATAGTAGTCCATGGTGTATATATACCACATTTTCTGTATCCTATCATCTGTTGATGGACACTTAGATTGCTTTCACGACTTTGTTATCACAAACAGTGCTGAAATAAGCATACAAGTACATGTGTCTTTTTGATAAAACTATTTCTTTTCCTTTGGGTAGATACCCAGTAGTGGAGTTACTGGGTCAAATTGTTGTGCTATTTTTAGTTCTTTAAGAGCTCTCCATACTGTTTTCCACATCGACAGAAGTTGTACTAATTTACATCCCCACCAACAGTGTATAAGTATTTCCTTTTCTCCATATCCTTGCCAATATCAGTTGTTTTTTAACTTTTTAATAATGGCCATTCTGATTGATATCAGATGGTATCTCATTGTGGTCTGAATGTGGTGTTTATTGCAAGATTGTTAGTTTGTTGGCTACTTATATGTCTACTTTTGAGAAATGTTTATTCATGTCTTTTGCCTACTTTTTAATGGGGAGTTGTTTTATTCTTATTGAGTTGTGTGAGTTCCTTCTAGATTCTGAATATTAGTCATTCATTAGAGACATAGTGTGGAAATATTTTCTCCCATTCTGTAGGTTGTCTGTTTACTGTGTTGACTACTTATTTTGCTATGCAGAAGCTTTTTAGTTTAATTAAGTCCAATTTGTCTATTTTTGTTTTTGTTGCGTTTGCTTTTGAGGTCTTAGTCATAAATTACTTGCCTAGGCCAATGTCCTAAAGAGTTTCTCCTACATTTTCTTCTAGGATTTTTATAGTTTCAGGTCTTACACTTAAATCTTTAATCCATCTTGAGCTAATTTTTGTATATGTTGAAAGATAGGGGTTCAGGTTCATTCTTCTGCATATAGCTAGCCAATTTTTCCAGCACCATTTAGTGAATAGAGTGTCCTTTCCCCATTGTTTATTTTTGTTGACTTAATCAAATATCAGTTGATTGTGGTTATGTGGCTTTATTTCTGGGGTCTCTGTTCTGTTTCATTGACCTATGTGTCTGTTTTTGTAGTAGTACCATGCTGTTTTGGTTACTAAAACCTTGTAGTATAATTTGAAGTTAGAAAATGTGATGCCTTTAGCTTTGTTTTTTTTTTTTGCTTAGGATTGATTTGGCTATTTGGGATTTCTTTTGGTTCTATAGGAATTTTAGGATTGTTTTTTCTAATTCTGTGAAATGTGACGTTAGCAATTTGATAGGAACTGCGCTGAATCTGTATATCGCTCTGGACAGCACAGTTGTTGATTCAGTAACAATGTTAATTCTTCCTATCATGAGCATAAGGTGTTTTTCCATTTGTTTGTGTCATCTGTGATTTCTTTCATCAGTGTTTTGTAGTTTTCCTTGTACAGATCTTTTACCTCCTTGGTTAAATTTTTCCTGGGTATTTTTGTATGTGTGTGTGTGGCTATCACAAATCTGACTGAATTATTGATTTGGTTCTTGTCTTGGTGGTCATTGATGTATAGAAATGCTACTGATTTTTGGCCGGGCACAGTGGCTCACACCTGTAATCCCAGCACTTTAGGAGGCTAAGGCGGGTGGATCACGAGGTCAGGAGATGGAGACTATTCTGGTTAACACGGTAAACCCTATCTGTACTAAAAATACAAAAAATTAGCTGTGCGTGGTGGCACTTGCCTGTAGTCCCAGCTACTCAGGAGGCTGAGGCAGGAGAATCGCTTGAACCCAGGAGGTGGAGGTTGCAGTGAGCCAAGATCATGCCCTTGCACGCAAGCCTGGGTGACAAAGTAAAACTCTGTCTAAATGAAATAAAATAAAATAAAGAAATGCTACTCATTTTTGTGTGTTGGTTTTGTACCCTGAAACTTCTCTGAAGTCATTTATCAAGACTGAGAATCTTTCAGAGGATCATTAGTGTTTTGTAGGTATAAGATTATGTCATCACATTAATAGGGATAATTTGACTTCCTCTCCAATTTGGATGCCTTTTACTTTCTTCTCTTGATTGATTGCTCTGGCTAGGACTTTCTAGATGCTTTTTAATTTTTTTTTTTTTTTTTTGCTTGTCTGAATTCTGTCAACATCTTTGTAATAAACATGCATTATTTTTATATAGAAAAATTACAATTTTAAGAAGAATATTGACACAGGAATGCATACATTGTTAGAAGGATAAATGCCTTACCTCATGAGACATACTTCAAAAAATAATATGAAAGAGAAATCTCGAGTGGACTGAATATCAGACAACCTGAGGGCTTGATAAAAAATGTAGAATCCTGGACTCCTTCTTTATCAAATTCTCCAGGAAGTTCTGATGTAGACTTTAACTAATGGGGTTTTGGAAATTCCCAGGAGAGTTCAATCTTGTGGCATCTCTATGATTTTAGTTACTATTTTTCCCTTACCTAAATTTTTCATGTTTTCAGACATAGTTTCAGAGAATCTCATTTAATGTAGGTTTATTTTAAGGAATCAAGAGAAAGTAAGTCTCAAATCCTTGTTTTTTGGCTTCATTGATAACTACACCATTGGGCCTCATGGATAACGAAAGCCACCAGGACAAAACGCATCTAGAGTGGCCAGGGCACCCCTTGGGAAGCAGGTGTCTGAACACCCTCTGCTAATTCCCTTATGGTCTCCCAGTTACTCTGGGGAGGCTGCTATGTAGTCACTTCACTCATTAGATCAGGCAGCTTCTGCTTGCTGATGTGTTCTCTCCCTCATGGCGTCTTGGGTCCCATTGCTTGTGCTTTCTCTGTCTCTCCTTTTATTTTTCTCCTTCTGTTCCTTCCACTGAATGTCTTCTTCACTCTTGAGTGCTGAATGCTGGGCACCTTGCCAGAGGCATCTGCCTTTGGGTGAGACATTTACCCATGGTCCAGTCCTCTGTGGCAGTGCAGTCATGTGTTACAGAGCATGGGCTATGCTGAAGAAACCAGAAATGCCTTCCTTCCTTCCTTCCTTCATTCATTCATTCAAAAAAGTGCTGTGGAACAATTACTGTGTGCCAAGCAGTATTATTCTCTCAGAAGCAGTTGTAGCTCTGGAAGGTCCTCAGAGTGTTTTAGAGCTTTCTCTGATTTTTTCTTGTATCTAGGTTTAGCATTTAGACATTAGTGGGAGTGGCTTATTGACTCAAGGGGGAAATGATCCTGAAGGAGAGGAGTCAAGTTTCTTTTCAGAACTCTCTTCTCCCTCTCTGTTGAGTCTGTCTGCTCTGATCAACTGACTTTTTTTTTTTCCCAGAGAGAGGCTGCTGAGCAACATCCTGCTCATTTCCACAGTAGCCTAGTTTGATCCTGGGAACAAATACTCCTGCCTGTGGTTTCTTCCTTCTGACACTTCAGTGGTTTGATTATGGAAGAAATTAAGGGATTTACCTCCTCTTGCCTTGCCTATTTAGTATATTTTAATACCATAATGCAAATAAGTTTTAATTGCTCATTTCTGTTCAGCAGTCTAGCATTCTTAATCAGGTGGAGGGACAAGGCACTGTTCTTCCTTTGGAGCTATCAGGACTGTCAGCGCTAGCTTGGGGTGGGTGTGTGACAGAGAGCCTGAGGAAATGGCTACACAGAAGAAGGAAACTGCCTATGGAGGACACATACGTCTCTCTACCCTTACCTTACTCTTGCCCCTTTGTGATTCTTTGAGACAGTGATACTCTCCTCACATCAGAGAAATCAAAGGCTCAGAGATTCAGTGTTTCATTATCAATTCTCAGCCCAGAATTTGGGCTTTTTGACCTTGAAGCTTAGAATCTTTCTAGCAAGGTTTCCTGTTGCTGAGAGGGAAGATCCTATTGAACTCGCCTTTTTTCATGAATTAATGAACAATGAAAGACTTTAAATTAAGTAGTGTGGGTAAACAAAGGTAAATCTCTCTGGCTCCTTCTCCTACTCCTAATTTGAAGTGTATATTATTCTTATTGTGGGCTCAACTGAAATTCCAGTTTTCTACTGAAGCTTTTCAAGACCTTCTTAGCCTATGCAAGGTTTCCCTGATTTGAATTTTTATTGTTTTATGATCCATTTAGGGCTCGGATTGCATCTGTATTATTGTCACTTGTATTTTTATCATATGTCCTATCACAATAGACAGTTGACAAACTATTTGAAGGGCAGAGTCCAGGGACCTCTTCCTGTGAATTCTAGCTATATATATTTGCAAGCAATCAATAGATTATTGATCACCATTGCAATTACTCAATAGACATTGGTTGGTTGACTGATTTTGGAAAGCCGCTGAAAACATCTTGCAGAAAGTCCTTCTTTTCAATTTCTGGGCAGAATTGCTACTTCAAATTCTATTCCCTAAAAGTTTTGGGTGGACCTTGAAGAGCAAGTCCTTTTAGACATAGAATATATTTTAGAGTTAGTAGGCTTCACTTGTATAGGAATTCATTTTATGAATCATGAAACAGGGCCAAATAACTTGCTGCTTTCCTGACTCCTGGAGCTAGTTAGACATTCATGATGACATTTTGGACTTGAAAGCTTGAAAAGGATGTAAGAGTTGATGTTTTACATTAGTCTAGGGAAATCTCCTGCTGGGAAGCCAACACACAAAGCATTTTGGATGCTCCTGAGTATAAGTAATACTCTCACAGACCTTCTAAGCTATGAATATTACTGAAATGGCCCTTTTGACTAATAGAGGGCTATTTTTGGAATGTGAAGCTAGTAGAGAAATCTGGAGCAGGGATCTGAGTCATTCTTTGTTATTCTGGTTAATTACCACAACTCTGCTTGAGGGATACTGACTGTTGCTAAGTAATAAAAATAGATAAGGCCCACAAAGGAAAGTGGGTAACTGTTATGAAACTTGCAAGCACTTTAGAAAGATAAGACTGAGGTGGAAAGTAAAATCTCAGAAAAGGAAATCTAGTAAGAAAATGAAACTAATATTCTATACAGCCTACACTTAGAAACCAGTCAAATGAATTAAAGCAAATAATATCTTTAATTTTTTGCAATTCAGACATTTATTGCTGTTCCATTTTTTTCAACTTAAATAGCTTATTAGTAAATTTCTATTTGAAGGCTTTTAACATTGCTAAATCTTCAGATTTGCAAATGGAATAGGCCAATTTTACCCATTAGATTAATAAGAACAAAAATTTAGACCCTTTAATTCTTTCCCAAAGAGTAGTTATTACAATGACAGCAGTTATGGACCAACCCACTGGACCTTCAAAAATGAGAAATCAGCAGGTGGAGGATAAAAAGCAGTCACAGAGCTGTGAATGAAGGTTAGTTTAATTATGGTTAGTTTATGCTAAGTCTAACAAATTGGAGTATATACGCTTGTACTCACACTGTTGATTTGTTTTTCTTCTATTTATTGCTTTCTTCTCTTTCTTTTTCACCTAAGCTAATTTTTTTTGCTTTACTTTTGTCTTTCTACTTCTCATTTTAACTGCATTTTTGTGTGAATTTCTCTTTTTTTTCTCTTTTCTCTCTTTACCTTTTATCTTGTTCTTTTTTTGTTGTTATATTTCCTTTCTGATTCTCTACTTTATTCCCCTTTCCTTTCTCTTCTTTTCCTTCTATTTGCAAAGTTATATGGCCATGGGTATTTAGGCATTAATTATTATTTAATAGAATTTGATTTTCCATATTTAAATTTTAAATCAATTTAGTTCATATATACAGCTGATTTTGACCTCTTGAATTTGTAGAATTTTTATGCCTATCACATATGAGTATTTATGAGCAATTACCATTTTCCAGGGAATGCATTAACTGCTGGAGCTAAGAAGATATAATATTTTTTAGTCCCAAGCCTTGAATTGCCCTTAAGGTATTGGGAGACTCAGACTTATGAGCCAATAATACAATGCAAAGGTATCAAGTACTCTAGTACTAATAAAAACTTGCCTTTGGGTGAGAAGAGAATGGATACTTACCTATGCCTGGGGATGTTGAGGGAAGTTTCCTAGAAAAGAATCCACTCAGGGGAGGGAAGTCTTGAAACAAGAACGGGGCTGCAGGTAGAAGACTGAAAAGAGGATACTGGGTTTTATTACCATAGGACCTTCAACAGATTTTCTCTGGAATGTTAGTGGCCTTTATGAAAATGCGTTCCAAAGGACAAGCAGTGGACACCCTCGATTGTGTCTGCTGGGAAAAAGGCATATAAATAACTTTGGACAGGAAGAAGAGTTTTATGAGTTTTATATGTATATGTGTGTGTGTGTGCATGCGCATGCATGCATGTATGTATGTATAAACTTATTTATTTATTGAGATGGCTCTCACTGTTGCCCAGGATGGAGTGCAATGATGTGATCTCTGCTCACTGTAACCTCCTTCTCCTGGGTTCAAGCGATTCTCCCGCCTCAGCCTCTTGAGTAGCTGGATTACAGGCGTGCACCACCATGCCTGGCTAATTTTTTGTATTTATTGTAGAGACAGGGTTTTGACACGTTGTCCAGGCTGGTCTTGAACTCCTGACCTCAAGTGATCCGCCCACCCCAGCCTCCCAAAGTGCTGGAATAACAGGCATGAGCCACCTCGACTGGCCTGGAGTTCTGTTCTCGGTTGCATGACAGCTTCAGGGCATCATGAGGACACAAAAATTATCAGAACCTCCACTACAGCAGAATTTCCCAAACTGCTCCAGAGAGATGTTTATAGATATTAAGAAAAATAACTTTCTTTTATGGTTTAATAGTTTGGGAAATAGTGAGGTTAAAAAAGTTTGTAAGCGGCATTCAGGACTATTCTAATATGCTAATAACCACCAAAAAATCTTCCAGAGGGATATATACTAAGAATATTTCCAAAGTGATTTGACCTTGGGCTTTGTTTTCATGGATTGGAATGGAGGGTTCCTGACATAAAAGCCCACTTTTTTTGCTCTAAGCACAGAGAGATGTTTCTCCTCTCTGCCTCTTTCCTAGAGATTCTGCTCTAAAGAAAATATGAATAGCTTTTTATACTATGTGCCTGCCTGCAGACCCCTCCAAAAAGAGAAATATAGTCAAAGCTAGTTTCCTGGTTTGTTCCAAAAGTTCACTCAGCACTGCAAGGATTAGCCACCTATAAGCTGAGTAACCATACACAAACCGTATTACCTCTCTGAATTTCTGCTTCCTTCCTTGACACTTCATCCAAAGTAGTTAAGGGAATGCAAATACCGCTAATAAACCCTGACCGTTGTACCTTTCCTAGGGGAACTAGAAAAATAAGTTTTTCAGTGTCAAAAGAAAAAAATCTTCTAATGGGTTGATTTTTAGGCATTTTGTCAGACAAGAAGAAGCTTGTTTAAAAATAAATGGGTTAACAGAGAGTTCCTAGTTCCCATAGATCAATATCACATAGTGAACTGCTTTATCTCTCTACTCATCAACTAGGCCTTTGGTGAACTTTGGTTTCCTAGTCTCTTCTCTCGAAAGGGATGCCCAGCAATGTCTTGTTGACTAAAGAGTCAAGTGAGGACATGAAAACCCAATTAGCACTCACCCCTTCCGAAAAGGGCCATCTGGAGGTTCAAATCTTGTGTCTCAAAAAATTGGCAGCTTTCTTCTTAGAAAACTACATTTGGTAGTGTTTAAAGAATTCATTCAATGTGGCTTGAGTTTTATGGAGATCTAAACATTTGAGCAATATTTGGGAAAATGGCTAGCTTAAAATGTTTCTGAGTAAATCTGCAGCTATAGTTTATTTTCCCCCATTCCTGAGTCCTAAGGATGAGTTTTCTGAGTAAAAATGGAATTGTAGATGGACTAAACAACCAAAGTAAAACCTTTGATTTTGTGGAAAACATCCAGGGTAAGTTAAACAGTCCATTTAAATTATTTAATGCTCCTTATATAACTAAATTTTTAGGTATGGCACCTATGACCTTTATTGTGTAATGTCTTAGCAAGATAAGCTACTAGAAAAATAACTCAGTGAGGAGTGAATGTTTATAAGAATTTTTAATTGCAAGGAAGCACAAGGGTCTTTGCTTTGAGGACAAAGGGTTATTGAGAGGTCACCTGTGTGTTTTCTTAAGAATCTTAAAAGTCTACCTGTATTGAATTTGTTAAAGCCCTCTATTCATGTGGAGATCTATCTGCAAACCTCATATTTAAGTCCAGGTTTGAAAAACAGAATGCCTACATTTAGGATCAGGGAGTTGGAATTAAAATAAGATAAAGTGAAATAAAACAAATTTGAGGGGAGCACACGTTTTTACTCTGTCATTCTCTGAAACACCTATAGTTACTACAGAACTATGAATTCTTGAAGACCCGTAGGCATTATAAAGTATGTCCACTAAATTCATTTGAAGCATAAAACATAGAAATTTCATCAACCTTTCTCAGTTTTCTGCTCTACAACCAACACTCAAAACTTCTACATTTCCTGGTTACTGGTTACCATACTCACATCCTAAGTGTGCCCGTGCCAGCAGTGCTTAGGTAAGTCCCTCGTCAAAGCATGAACAAGGTATTCCTTGTTTCCCGAGGACTCTGTGTGTTTGTGGGGGAGAGGCAGCAGTATTTAAAGGACACGAGGGGACATTTCTCATTCAGCCAGGGAATACTGTGTCTGGGAGGAGGCGAAGGGTGCTGCAACAACTTTAAGGTTAGTTCTGAGCTTCACAGAAGCATCCCTAGTGCCATTAGTGGTGCAGGGAGACAAGTGTTATTGTTGAGGTCACCAACCCATCAGCTACAGAGATAGTCTGGTAGGTGAGAAGCACAGCTCCTTTTCACTTGACTTCTTCTGCTTCTAACCACAGATACTGTGACTTTCACCCTCACTTAGCTCTTGCTGAGTGGTAAGAAATTCAAGGAGGTAACCTGTCTGGGTACTAGATATGCTGATTTCCCTCTTCTTTTATTACTTTAAGGTAGGGTTGACGTGAGAGGTAGGAACTGAATAGGTCTGAAAGGATCACTTCCACATGGCAGAATACTGGCTATGCAGGGTTCAATCGGGACAGCAGCAGAAAATGAAGCATTCTAGTGATATATGATTTTTTTCCCTTAAATCAAGAGCACAATTTGCCGTGGGTGAACTTTGACTGAAGTGTTATGTAAGCTTCAAGATTTATATTAAGATGGCATAGGGCAATTGTATCAAATTATAAGAGGACCAATTTTCGTCGTTTGATTGTTGTGAAGATAGGAAATAAAACTTCTCTTTGACTACTGATAAGAAAGAGTGCCATCTAGAGGCGCTGCCTAGAACTCCACTTTATTCTCAAGAATCATCCTTCAAGGCGACCTTGGGCTGTGTTGCTCTTTAACTGTGGCGCTGAAGATTGATAATGAGGGAAAGGGAGCAGTACGCGCTGCCATATGGCAATAGACTCAGATATTTTGAAGACTAAATTGTGTTGACACAAAGTGAGGGCTTGGTCCTTAGTTCCTAATGCCCTTTCTTCATCTTTCCAGGGATGCATCTAGTCGCTTGACAGCTTTTATACTATGGGGGTTTGCTTCTAGTCTTTATATCTTGAAGGGTTTTTTTTTTTTTCTATAACAGAAATAAAATGCTTAGAAATAATATTATTTTTCCTTTGTGTTAGGAAAAGTAAGTTGTTCAGGTGATTACATAGTTGTTTTTTTAAAGCCCTAAGAGTAGAAACTGTGTAAAATAAAGAGCAACATGGGAGGTACAATGCCATCTCTAATTCTACTTTGACACATTTAATTTGACTAATTGTTAAACCATGTTCCTTAGTGTTCCTGAGAATTAGTTTCTTTCCCCCATCCTGAATCATACTACTTAATAGTATTAAAGTAATTCCCAACCTAGTGCCGATGTTTGCTTTCCAATCTTCAGGCCCACAGTAAACCATAGATTTGGATAAGAGATGAGAAAGAAGTTCGAAGTCACACAACACATCATCATTATCATGCTATAGATATGTGGCAGGATTTTCCTACAAAACCAAATAATACATCAATAATGACTTCACCATTATTCTGGTAATATGATAGTTAACAACACATGAAATAGTGGCCAAGGTAAAAGTTAACCCCCGTTCCCCGCGAAAGAAGCACAAATGAAGTTGGCAATAGACCCTGAAGTTTAGAGTCCTTGACTAACAAACTACTTCTAAAATGAATGGCTATCAGGCACATGTGTTTGAATTCAATATCTGCAGTATTGGATTTTTCTGTTGTGACTTTCATATAAGAAGTTTGGACAAATGCCTTTGTTCTTTGGGAAAAGTCTGGTTCTTACTGTAGATATTTCTGGATTCTGCTATGATAGGTGAGCTACAGTGAAGCAGTGCAGAATCCACAATCTTCAATGATAATCTTTTTGAAATTTGTTCAGGATGATCTACACCCCTCAAGATGGTGATTAGTGGTATTTGGCTTACCAATGACACATTAAAAAATGATTGTATCATTGGTCTCCAAACTTCAGTAACCAATTGTAAAAGCTCAGTTTGTTTGCGTCCTTCTTGCAGTTAATTAAAAAGAGGATTTTTATAGCCTCAAGTGTAGTGTAATTTATAACAGGCATTTCTTCCTCCTGTTTTTAATTACCATCTTTGCATGGTGATGTTGGACCTTTTCCCTTTTATTGACTACTAACGGCTAGTTTCCCGAGACCAGCTCTATGGCTGTTAATTAGAAAATAAAGAAATTTTATGTATTTTTAGCCACTTTCAGCTAGGCAGA
Organism: Macaca nemestrina; assembly: GCF_043159975.1. Taxonomy (NCBI): domain Eukaryota; kingdom Metazoa; phylum Chordata; class Mammalia; order Primates; family Cercopithecidae; genus Macaca; species Macaca nemestrina. The sequence continues at coordinate 82,786,834 of NC_092131.1, read as the reverse complement.
AGAATATAATTGTCTGATGCGGGTTCATTTCCCCTTTGATTTTCCCCATTAAAAAGGCAATCTTCCCTACCAAATAATGTTTTCTGTTTCAAAATATGTTATGTATAAAAGTTTAAGAAGACTGGAATGCGAGTCCAAATCAAAGTTACAATTCTTTTGTCACCCTGATTATTGCGTTGGGTAGGCAGAAATGCAGAGTTTTTCAGTGCTCCCAGAAGAACTCTTGGCATTTCTAATTCATTGACTAAATACATAAATGCATTTCCTTGCTTACTGATCAATATAATGAGAGGACCTAATAACTCGATTCATGGAGGAGTAGAGAAAAGAAAAACAAGAAGCAAAACAATAGTTACTTAGATATTTTGGGAATCTAGAATTTCAAATAGTTGAAACACTGGAGTAAATTCCTTGGTGTCAGTTTTGTGCAGCAAGTGTTAAACCGGTGTGTGCAATCAGTAGAAGGGGGTACTGCCACAGCTTGGCCATTGGCCTGTCTATTTACTTCAAATTTAGAAGGGCAGCTGGGAAAAGTTTCAGAGTAGAAAATAATAGCACTGTCAGTCCACGATATAGGGTTGCAACTCTCTGATATTTCTATGCTTGCTTTTTTGTTCTTTCCTTCCTTTAGAAATAAAGAAGAAACCCGAAATGGCAGAGGAATTTGCTTTTTATTCCTACAACCATATGCCAAAGCTATCTTATAAAAGTAAGGTAAATTCGTCTTCAAATGATAAATGTAACCGATTATTAGGATAGCATTGCCCATATTTCATGGAGCAATTAGAAAGATTAAATTTTTTATTTAATCACCACAATCTACAGATACTATTTTTGCACTTTAGAGATTTTAAAAAATTCGTGAATGGCAGAGCTAAAAGTCTAATCAGCCTTGCCTACTTGCAAGGTCTTTTCTTTGTCTTGCTCTATGGCTGAGATCACAGGTGTGAGCAAACCTTGAATGGTTTCATTTCCTTTCTCCTTGGGAAGGTAAAATCAAGTTAAGACTTCACCTTGCCTGAGCTTCGTTGATAGAGTCACAATTGTGAGTCCGACAAAGGCAAGAGGAGCTGTTTGGAGCCCCTGAGGTAGAGTCAGCTGGCTTGGAGCATCTCCACTGCGCAGGTTTGCTCAGCAGCCATAGCGAGCTACAGATGGGAAGAGCTGCTTGTCCCTTTTCTCTTTCAAGCAGATCTTTAGGCCACACATGTGTCTGAGGCAGCATTCACTTTCAAAAGCACATTCTTACTTTCTAATGAGAATAGAGAGCTTCATTCTCTACAATCCTATGGATAGCTTTTATCTTAATGTTCTTAACATGTTATATTCTGTACTCATGGTAACAGCTCCCCAATTATGTCCTAACTCTGTGCTTCACACATCAAAGGCAACGTAACTGAAATCTGATGCTTAGGTTTTAGGGATGCACTAAGATCTGAAGATACTATTGAACAAACTAACGGGCTTGTTGGGAAGAAATCCTGGCAATAGGGTTTTTGTCTTGTCCCAGGTTTCAGCAACATTTTGGAACATGAATTTTAGGATCAGCTTTTTTTCTGAATAAAAGGAAAAAAAGCTAGGATTTTGATAAGGATTGTGTTGAATCTGTAGATCAACTTGCAGAGTTTTGTTATTGTCTTACACTATTCAGGCTGCTATAACAAAATACCTTAGACTGGGTAGTGTATGAACAACAAAAACTTATTCCTCACAGTTCCGGAGCTGGGAAGTACAAGATCAAGATGACAGCTGACTCAGTGTCCAGGGAGGGCCTGTTTCCTGCTTCATAGATGGCGCCTTCTTGCTGTGTCCTTACATGGTAGAAGGGCTAGCCAGTTCTCTGAGGCCACCTTTATAAGGTCACTAATTCCAATCATGAGGGCACTGCCTTTATGAACTAATCACCTTCCAAAAGGCCCATCTCCTAATACCATCACCTTGGGAGTTAATGTATCATTGTATGAATTTTGGAGAAACATATTCAGACCATAGCAGTCATCTTAATAATAAGTCTTTCAATCCATGAACATGAAATTTCTTTCCATTTATTTAGGTCTTCTCTAATTTCTTTCAGCAAATACTTTGCAGTTTGTAATGCACAAATTGTTGACCTCTTTTGTTGATTTTATACCTACGTGTTTATTCTTGTAGGTGATATTGTAAATTAAATTGCTTCCTTTATTTCATTTTGGATTGTTCATTGCTAGAATATAGCAGTGCAATTGATTATTGTTTATGGATCTTGTAACCTGGAGTCTTGTTGAACTTATATATTAGTCTCAATAATTTTGATTTTTTGTGTGAATTCCTTAGAATTTTTTATATTACGAGACCATGCCATCTATTAATAGTGATGGTTTCACTCCTTTCTTTTCAATATAAATACCTTTAAATATGTAATATTACTTGTCTATTTAAATTTACTCTTTCTGTAGTAGGAAGATTCCTCAAGGAACTAAAAGTAGATCTACCATTTGATCTAGCAATCCCTCTACTGGGTACCTTCCCAAAGGAAAATAAGTAATTATTATCAAAAAGACACCTGGATGTGTATGTTTATTGCAGTACAATTCACAATCGCAAAGATATGGAATCAATCTAGGTGCCCATCAGTCGATGAGTGGATTAAAAAATATGTATATATTCCATGTGTATATATGCCATGGGCTACCACTCAGCCTTAAAAAAATGAAATAACATCTTTTGCAATTCTTGGAATTTACTGGAGGCCATTATTCTAAGTGAAGTTATTCAAGAATTAAAAACCAAATACTACATGTTCTCACAAGTGGGAGCTAAGCTATCTACCGGCATGCAAAAGCATACAGGGTGGTATAAGGGACATTGGGGACTCAGAAGAAGGGAGGTTGGGAGGACGATGAAGTATGAAAAAACCACCTGTTGTGCACAGTGTATGCTACTCAGGTGATAGGTTCACTGAAATCCTAGACTTCACCACTATGCAATTAAACCATGTAACTAAAATCTACTTGTACCCTTAAAACTATTGAAATAAAAAAAAATTTTAAGTTACTCCTTCTTCTTGAGTAAGGTTTGATCATTTGTGTCTTTCTAGAACTTTCTAGGAATTTGTTCGTTTCTAGGAATTTATTCGTTTCAACAAGTTAATTCATTTTTTGGCATATGATTTTTAATAAAATTTTCTTGTAATTATTTTTATTTTTAAAAGGTCAGTAATGGTGGCTCACTCTTTCATTCCTCATTTTTGAGCCATGCTTTGAGCCTTTGCTTCGTTTCTCTTGGTCAGTCTATGCTAAACTGATTCTATAATCCATGAATAGATTTCAACCTGCAGTTTAAAACTTAGCCCTGGGTGCATTAAGTAACCTATCTGGCCCTCTAGCTCCCCTCCATAGCATGAAAACCCCATAAAGGGCCTTTCAAGTTCTAACAGTTTAAGATTCTATAAAACTTTATTCTAGAGCATTGTGGGTTCTTGTTACATTGTTTCCCAGATGACGTCCTATGTGAGTAGCTGGTGCATCTAGAACAGTGACTCCCCCAAATGTGATTCCCTGCCAACAGCATCAGCATTACTTGGGAACATCTTAGAAATGTCAACTCTCAGACTCAACCCCAGAACTGGAAACTCTGGGGTGGGACCCAACAAGGTTTTTACAAGCCCTCCCATTGATTCTGACATATGCTAAAGCTTGAGCATGACTGGTCTAGAACAACTATCTCCTCTGAAATAGATTCCCTACATCTAGTCTTCTGATTTTAGTATCTCTGCTTCTATACCTCATCCCCTAGCCCTCAATATTCCTTGAGAAATCAGTTCCTACACTATCTCTGGGTGCTAAGACAGTGCAGTGAGGCACTTCAGATAAATGTAGCTCCAGCCATTTCTGGCCCATTGTGCACAGAGTTCCTCTTCCTGCAGAGATGCCCAATGGTCTTGAGAAGGGAATGAGTCCAATTTAAAGAAGAGTTTCTGTGCCCTCTGGTGGAGAAGACCGCAGCTTCTCTTCTCTTCCAGCATATACTCCCATTTTATGTGCTGATGGAGGCGTCAAAAGGCTGGGCTGCTGGGTTGTTGTTGATTTTCATAAATACATAATTTAAGAATTGTTGCTTTTTTGTTTTGTTTTTATTACATTTTTAATATTTTTTGCCATGTGGGGTTTTTCCAGCATAGGTATTACCCCTTCCCTAGGTCAGAAAAAGCCCTCTTGAAATATCTAGTTAGATATCTTAGCTATCTCCTACGTAAGCAGGGTCCTCCAGACTAGTGCACACTCGTGATGGATTGCAGAAGGGGGAGGTTTCAGTAAGATACTTGATAATCCTCTCTGTGTTTATCTCCATTTCACTTTTTTTCTTGAAACATTATGTAGAATATAAGTGGAATTTTTATATTGAACAACCCTAAAGAGAAAAAGGAAAAGGATGGTATTTAGCCCACAGTTCTTTTTCTTTTTCAAAAATAAGAAGACTGTTGTATCTGTGAATTTAGCCATTTTGATTTGTTTAAAGCTATATTTCTAACTGTTGTCCCTGCCCTATGATATTATCACACAATTAACAAAGTCAGCAGATCTAGATGCTAATCCAAATATCAGAAAATGATAAATTAGCTAACTATTAACTTGCACTCTTGAACAAATTACAAATCATTCTGATTCTCAATTTCTTTATAATGTAGAAGTGATCCATTCTCAAACCTACTCATAGCACTGCTGTTGGAAATTACTTGATCAATTAGTTTAACACCTATAGCGCCCCCTGTGTGCTAGGCAGTAGGGATAAAACAAAATTGGGGTGGGGGAGCCCTGTCCTATTAGGACATAATGTACAGTGGATGGACAATAAAAGACAAGCAAAAACTAGATAGTATATCACTTGGTAGTAAGTATTAGGGAGAAGAAAAATCTGACAATGGGGATAGAGAATGGATCAGGGAGGAGGTGAATATACTTTCTAATGAGTTAGTCATGGAAATTCCACTGAGGATGTGACGTTTGAGCAATGATCTGAAGGACATTAGGGAGTAGCCGTGATGATATCTGGGAGAAGAAAATTCCACATGGAGGGAAGAATAAGCCAAAATCCCTTGTTGAGGATGTTCCTGTGGTGTTCAAGGAACAGAGTAGGGGCCAGAGAGTCTGGTATGGAGTGAAAGGGGGGAGATGGCAGGAAGTGAGGTCAAAGAGGTGACAAGGGTAGGAGGAGAAGAAGACATGTCGAGTCTTGGGGCCACTGCAGGATGTTGGCTTTTACTCTGAGATGGAAGCCACTGCAGAGTTTTTTGTTTGTTTGTTTTGTTTTGTTTTGTTTTGTTTTGTTTTGAAGTGGAGTCTTGCTCTGTAGCCCAGGCTGGAGTGCAGTGGCTGGATCTCCTCTCACTGCAAGCTCCACCTCCCGGGTTCACGCCATTCTCCTGCCTCAGCCTCCTGAGTAGCTGGGACTACAGGTGGCCACCACCATGCCCGGCTAGACTTTGTATTTTTAGTAGAGACGGAGTTTCACCTTGTTAGCCAGGATCGTCTCGATCTCCTGACCTCGTGATCCTCCCTCCTCAGCCTCCCACAGTGCTGGGATTACAGGCGTGAGCCACCACGCCTGGCCGACCACTGCAGAGTTTTAAGCAAGGGACCAACATGATCTGATTAGTTTTTAAGACAATTACCATTTGCTTCTTTGTTAAGAACAAACCATTAGGGCACAGGGTGGAAGGAAGAGACCAGTTAGAAGGATGATGGTGGTTTTCTTCAGAAAAGTAGCCAAGACCGTGGTGGGAAGTGGTCAGATTATGGATGTGTCTCTAATGGTAGATTCAGTAGATGTTGCTGATGGGTTGGATGTGTGCTTTGAGAGAAAGAGAGGAGTCGAGGATGGTGCCAGGACATCCGCCGTGAGCGAATGGTGGGATAAAGTTGTCTCTCCATTTCTACATTTTCCCTTAATCTGGACAACTAATCTGAGTGAAGATCTGTAGATGTCTTCTCTAAAGTGTCATCACGTGTCACTTGTTTTCTTCCCTAGTTCAGGACTTTTTCTCAGTTATCAAAAGTTTGTATCTCAGAGTGCTAGTTCCATGAGCTACATGATGGAAAAGTGGTTCAGTGTTCAACTCAGTGGGAAAATGCTATATTTCTGTCTCTTTTGGAGGTTTGCCATAAAGGCTCTGAGAAAAAATGCAACAAAACACATCTGTTTTACTTCATTCAATTTAGTATATCCTTTCTTTCTTTGACTTGAAATATCTTTGATTCACTTACCTTCTATTTATAAAAAAGTTTAAGATATATGTGGGGAAATGTTGAAATAAAACAACCCCACCTCCAGGACATCCTCTAAGCCTCCTGTTAACTGTTACCACATTAATTTCTCTAAAATACACTTTTGCCATATCGTTTTATCCACGGAAGTCACATGGCTGTGGCACAGTCTCCTGTCAAATCCTGCAGCACACAGTGATCATGTTAGTCATGTGGTTCTTAACATGTATTACTGTGTGTTAATATTAACACTTAAAATTGTGTACCTTTGCCTCCAAATATATTCCTTTGAGAGCAACAATTATCTCTTGGTCGTCTTTGTATCACCTATGAAACCTAACACAGCAACTTGTATAACATACATGTTTAGGCTGGGCACAGTGGCTCACGCCTTTAATCCCAGCACTTTGGGAGGCCGAGGCAGGCAGATCATCTGAGGTCTGGAGTTCGAGACCAGCCTGACCAACATGGTGAAACTCTGTCTCTACTAAAAATACAAAAATTAGCTGGGTGTGGTGGCATATGCCTGTAATCCCAGCTACTTAAGAGGCTGAGGCAGGAGAATTGCTGGAACCTGGGAGGCAGAGGTTACAATGAGCAGAAATTACGCCACTGCACTCTAGCCTGCACCGACAACAGTGAGACTCTGTCTAAAAAAAAAAAAAAAAAAAAGTTTATAGATATTTGTTGATTAATTTTAGTCATTTTAAAGTAAGTTACCTTGAATACATTGTAGGAGTATAGTAACAGGATTTGCCATTTTCTAGTTTTATTATGCTATATATTTGCCGTCATTGTGATTCATGCTATTCTATTCTGTATCCTGGTGGGCTTGCATGGATTTCTGTGATGCATTTATTCTCACAGCATACTGTTAATGTCAAGACCAAAGCAGACTCGGGTGTGAAGAACTTGAGGCCTTAGCAACTTAAGACAGTGGGAAATAAGAAAAATTGAAACCAGGAAAGAACAGATTGCTGGGAAAATTGAGTCAATGGTAGGCCTGGTCTTTTAGGGAAGGGCAGTCAGTATATATGGTGTCTATGAGGCTTGGCACCTGTGAGCTTTCCTCCCCCACCTATGTTGTGCTTGAGGGAGGTGTATCCCAGGAGGACCTGCAGCAGAGTGCTCCTGGGGAGCAGATGAGCTGCCCTCTCACAGCTGGGGGATCCATCTGTTCAGAGTAGTGCATATGCCAAGACCAAGGGATGTAGGAAACAGAATTCAGCTTCCTAGGGAGGGACTTGCAGGTGTTAGACAAGGCATCTCAGAGAAGCAGGCCAGTCTACTGTAATGATGAGGACCTGGATGCTGAGCAGAACTTCCAGATGCACAAACTGAACCATTAGCAGTGGGTAAGTGGGCAACTGACGAGGTTCAGAGCTTATCAGAGGGAGCAGTTCATTTTCTAGCCTTTGGAGTCACCAAGGGAAGTGTACCACTTGCAACTTTCCCTAAGACTTAGTTCTCTCCTTTCATGAAACTAGGGAACCTAATGTCTACCTTGGAATGTTGTTGTATAAACTGAATTATATAATGTAAATAATGTGCCTTGTGCTGGGCACATAGTAGGTCTTTAAATGTCTCTATTGCTGGGTGCAGGGCCTCATGCCTGTAATTCTAGCACTTTGGAAGGTGAGGTAGGAGGATTGCTTGAGCCTAGGAGTTCAAGACCAGCCTGGGCAACATAGGGAGACTCCATCTCTACAATACAAAATAAAAAAAAAATGTTTCTGTTCATTCTGTATATATACCCACTGGAGTACCACAATTCCGATTTTGATCAGTATTACTCAGAAAATGGGTGAACTGAGTCTGTGGTTAAAATATATCAGTAAATAACAAGAGTTATATAGGCCTGGGGAAGGTAGGATAGGCAAGTAATATGGCTAGTTGGGCCCAGCATGATCACTATATCTATTGAAACCAAGCAAATGAAAATAAGTGAGCTAAAAGAGCAGTCAAAAGAGAGTAATAATACATGATAACACTAGTAACAAGCATTTTAGTGCTTACGAAGTGATAGGTAGTGCTCTAAGCACTTTACTTTCTCCAGTAAATCTACAGGGTAAGTACTGTCATATCCCCATTTATAGATGTGACACTGAGATATTGGAAGGTTAGGTTATACAGCTAGTAAGTAAGATAGCTGAGATTCAGAACAGCAAGAAAGCTCTGATGGTTTTGAATTTTGGACACCAGAAGAAAAGACTGGAATAGATGTTTACAGCTTCTTTGGACTAGGCCAGACTTGCTGCCTCAGAATCACCCAGAAGTCTTTTTAGAAACACCAGTTCTCAAGCCTTATCCCTGGAGGTTGTAACCCAGAAGGTTTTGGTGGTTTCAGAAGTCAGCTTTTAGAAGGCTGCCAAGGTGATTCTGAAAAGCAGCTGCATTCGAGAGCCCCTGAGCCACATGGCTTTCCAAGCTAGTGTCCAGGTCCCTGATTCAACTTCACCTCCTTTATTCCCAGTTTGTAATTTAGAAAAGCAGGCTATGAGCTTGAGATTGGCTGAGATTGAAATAATAATTTATTTTAGCGCTGGTTAGTTGCCAGATTTAGAGCCTGCAGACTGCTTTCTAGTGCTTTCAGTGGAGGCAGTGCAGTGGTGCCTGAGGATCTCACAGGCAGCAGGGCCACTGGCTGACCACTGGATGGCATCCCTGGCCTTCCTTTTCTTGCGAGTTTCCTGCTTAGAATTCACAGCTCTTGTTAGAGTGCTCCTGTGGCCTCTTGCCAGTGTCTGTTCTTACAACAATGAAATACAATCAGTGGAGCCCACCAAGCCCCTTGACCAGCAGGGATGTGATTTCAGACCCGGGTAGGCCCTATGTGAATGTACAGAACAGGAACTTTTTAAGGTGAAGGAAGGTTTTTCGTTTACAAAAATAGCCTCCCCCTATCTCATTCTGGGATATGTTTATAGGTTATGCTTTTAGTGATGGAGAATGACAATGCAAAAGGGAAGTCCAGGAGAGGTGATCAAATAAAGATTTTCAGCAATGAAAATCTCTGAACTTATAATGTTCAAATCCTGTCTCCTATAGGAAAATAAAATTTGTTTGTATCTGATTTTAGAAGCAATTGTGTTCAGTGAATAATGTTATTTATTTGTTTTTTATTTACTGCCCTCTAGTGGAAACACATTAGAAATTTAATTTACTTAAGATTTTGAAGATAGAGTAGGGCAGAATCCAGTAGGGGTATCTCTAAGAGTTCTGGTAAGTTAAATGAGTTTCTCATTAAAAAGATATTTTGAGACCAGGTCAATTGCTTCTCTCAGACAAACATTAAGCAGCATCTATCATTCAGTTTAAATTTTTTGCACCATTTGTATGATCATAGGTCATAAAAAAGCCTGACCATAGAAAGATTGGACATTGAAATGTGCTTTTGGGAAGCATGTATTCATGCTGTCCAGGCTTTTACATTTTGTTTAAATATGTACTTAGTGAATATGCAGGGGCTTTTAAAATTATGTTGTATTTTTGACCTTTGCTTTTTCCCCTTACTCTTCTCATATTTTGTTAAATGTTTAGCTTTCTTACAAAGTCCAAAATCCTCTTTCCCGGGCAGCTTTGCTTTCCTGGAAGATACTGTGCTCCTGCTGGTCTTTCTTTGAGTCTGTCATGCTGACAGGCTGTAATTCTTATTAGAGTCTTGTTAATGCACTAGAAGGAAGGCCAAACCTGATTCCTGGAATTGAACCTCAGTCTCACCATGGAGACACTTGGCTACATTCTGGATTCAGAGGAAATCTCAGCTCTCAGGACTGCTCCATATATTGGTGGAAACAGAGAGCTGGACAGCTCCCAGGTCTGCTGTCCATGCAACATTTTATAGTCTGCAGTTTCTTTAGTTGATGTTTTCAATTCCAGAATAGCAACAGAGAGAGCTCCTAGCAACTAAGGGGAAATATTTAATCACTCACCTTTTGTCTTCCTTCAAAAATATTACATTTTCTTGCTTTACCTTTCCTCTCTCTTTCTATTGCTGGGAAGTTTACTTACTGCATTAGACTGCACACACATGCATGCTATAAAAACTAATCTTATTTACTATCCCCTTAAAAATGTAATCAGCAACCTCTTTGCAATACCCAACACAATCAAATCACAATACAAACCATCCTATAGAGATCCTAGAGGATATAGTGTCATTGGTTGTGTGTCTATTTCCTGCCGTGTATTATTTTAAGCTCCTTGAAGCTGAACACAGTCTCATTTCCACCTTTGTGAAGGTACTAGCTTACCTCGTGTAACATCTAGATGTGGTCACTGTAGACATTTCTAATCTAGAAATGTCTACAGTGAAAGCAGGGGCTTTGAAATTATGTTGTATTTCTGACCTTTGCTTTTCCCCCTTACTCTTCTCATATTTTATTAAATTTTTAGCTTTCTCACAAAGTCCAAAATACTCTTTCCTAGGCATATTTGCTTTACTGGAAGGTAATATGCTCGTGCTGGTCTTTCTTGAGTTTGCCATGCTGACAGGCTGTAGTTCTTACTAGAGTTTTGTTAATGCACTAGAAGGAAGACCAAACCTGATTCTGTCAGATAGCATTAGAAAAGCCACAACATTTTTTCTTATTGTAATGGGTATCGTTCAAACGTATTTGAAGTCTCAGAAACTTTGATACCAATTAAATAGAATGCTTGTTGAGGTTCTTGTGCCATGTAAGGTGTAACAGAGGAGACCTTGTATAAGATAATTAACAAGAATTATTGAGTACTTGCTGTGAGCCAGACATTGTTCTTATTTAGTTCTCACCATCATCCTTTGAGGCGAGGGTATTGAAAGAAGTTTTACCTCTATTGTGGTTCATGGAAGACATGTAATACAGAAAAGCAAGACTATCTTGCACAAGGAAGGACAATGAACCTCTCAGTTAGATGCCCATGGGGTGCCAAACTGTAGCCCTCCAATCTGCAGGTCTTGACATTTTGAACAAGGAATACCTGAGAGTAGATCTGAAGGTGACTCACATTAGCCATATTTGGGTACAGTTTTATGTACATCTGCACACAATGAATGCCAAGTAATGATTATCTGTTTCACTTTGGCTCATCCGTCACCTTCCTTAAAACAAACTATGGGAAGCAGTGGTGCAGTGAGTCTGCAATCAGATCCGGAGGGAGTTTGATGATGTGGAAACGTTAGGGACACTTTGAGTCCCTTCATCCAGCAGGAAGTGAGTCTTACCAACTCTGTCTCTCTCAGACAGTGCTCGAATGAGAACTACAGATGTTTGTTCCTGCTACTCTTCTTTTAATTTCTGTCATACTTACAAGCCTCCTGCTGTTCACATGATCTTTCTTCAATTGTGGTTTAATGGAATTGCTTAGTTTTGTGCTTAACTAAATTAGAATCTCATTTTAACCTCACCTCACCTCCTTCTGATTCTCTCCAATTACTTAAGTTAAATTTTTGAATGTTCCCTGATTCATTGTCAGACATTTAGGCAACCTTTGTATCTGTTCCCTGGATGACTGATCATAATCCTGATATGGGGATTTTACCATCATTTTTAAACTATCGTTGGAAAACTATATTTTTAGATTCTTAGGAGGCAACTTGTGGTATATACCATGTACAAACAATAGGACTGTTATGCTATGCTATCTACTTTCTTATGTTCTTATTAAAAGATAATGACTACTTCAAAAAAGAACAGGCTGTATTCAGAGCAGGTTAATACTGCTATGTTCCAGAAACCTGGCAGAATCATTAATAAGGAAACCAGTTGTGTGTAGCTTTAAATTAATCAGCAAGCATCTAGCAGCTAGTAACCTAAGGGGAGGGGAAATCTTTTTCCTTGAAAAGAGAAAATATACTCCCTTCTCATTGAGAAAACACACACAAGCACACATGTGTGTGTGTGCACACACACATTTATGGAGAAACGGACATATGGTGCAACCATAATCTTTTCTCCTTCGTGGTTTCTGTCACACTATGTGAAAGAAAAAGTTTAATTCTTTAAAAGATGCACTGCACCCCCAGCAGAATGATTTCCTGAGGGATGGAGCAATCATGCTGGCTTATATTCACCATTGTGAAGAGAGTTGTTTGGATGTCAACTACAGTAGCAGAGGGAGCCACATTCAAGGTTCCACATCAATTTAGGTAAGAACAGAGGTGAAGAAATAGGGAAGAGAAAGCATGGAATAGGCTGCAGGAAAATTAGGGCTCTCCTATCACCAACAAGGCCCTTTCTTGGAGTCTGGACCGATGATAGCTGAGATTAATTCTAACCCAGAAATTTTGTTTTTGTCTGTCTCTTTAATAAAGGCATATAAAAACCAAGGGCAGTGAACAAATCGGAGTTTGACACTTGACAAAGTTGTTTAAGGCTGTAAATGTTTGAGTAAATTTCATAAGAGCTAAAAGAGATTTAAAGTAAATTGGAAAGCTGTTTATTTGGAACTAAGCTATCACTGATTGAGAATTGAGGGACCCAATTTACCTCTTTACATTGTGATATATTATTTAACCATACTACTGCTTGATATTAACACTTAATTGTTAATATACTCCTGTTTTTGTTTTGAAGGCATAATTTGGTTGAAAAACATGTGGATATCTCTTTGGCATTAGTAATTTGATACTTATGGGAAAATTTTTTACATGAATCAGAAGGCCATCACACAGTGGATAAAACATTGAACCATGTGCCAAGAGCCTGCATTCCAAAACCACCTCTACCCCTTACAAGAAAGTTTACTTTGGACAAATCTTCCTCCTTGAGCCTCAGTTTATCATAAGTAAACCTAGTATAAGGAAAAAACCCTGCCTTATCTGAGTCATAAGGTGATTTTAATTATCAAATACAGTTAAATCAATTTAGAAGTGCTAGGGAAGTTAGAAATTACCATAAAAATTTAGTTTTTGTATTTCAAAAAAAACTTTTTTTTAAGTGAATTCATAGCTCTGTTATCACCTCTGTGGTCTTGGAGAAGCTGCTTCCATTCTAAGGACCTTAGTTCTTCCATCCATTAAATAAAAAGACAGGACATGGCAGCCATTTGGTGAGCTCTGGCCATGAAGCAGGAGCCTTGCTAGCTGTGATATTTACACTGTGCTCCATTGCACCCTAGTTCAGTGCTACCTGGAGAAAGACGTTGGTACCCAATGTTCACTAGAATAGTTCCACCTTTATCTGATTTAATTGGTTTTCTAAATAAGCTTTTCTTTACTGAAATTCTTCTCCAGCTAGGCAGAAAAATAATGTTTAGAAACCATCGGATTAGATAATCTATTATTTTATTTCACAAGTCCACAATTGTATTTCTATTATCATTTTTGCCATTGTTGTTGTTAATATTACAGCACAGGCATCACCCCCACTGGTGGTAGCACATCTGAAGAGTAGTCATAGAACTTGAAAGAAAATGTCAGATCTTGGAAAACTGGCTTGTTTTGCAAACCTAAATGAGCAGAATGGTAGAAAACATCTCAAGCCTTGATTTAGGTCTGTTGTACTAATCGTGGGCCACTACTTGAGTGAGAAGGTGTATAGATTAGCATGCCCTGACTACCCTGGGTCTGCTGGTGACATGATCACATTAAAGGAAATAATACTTTCATTAAGGTACAAGCTCATTCCTTCCTCAGGTGGCACTGACACATTCTCTAACACTTGCTCCTTTCACTGACTCTGTATGATGCCAATGTCCTGATGCTCCCCCTTTTTAGACTAGCAAGACATCTGATCTCTTTTGAAGATATTGACTTACTGGCCAGGCACGGTGGCTCACACCTGTAATCTCAGCACTCTAGGAGGCCAAAGTGGGTGGATCACTTGAGGTCAGGAGTTCGAGACCAGCCTGACCAACGTGGTGAAACCCCCTCTCTACTAGAAATACAAAAATTAGCCAGACGTGGTGGTGGGCACCTGTAATCCCACCTGAGGTATGAGAAGCGCTTGAGCCTGGGAGGTGGAGGTTGCAGTGAGCCAAGTTTGCACCACTGCACTCCAGCCTGGGCAACAGAGCCAGAGCCAGACTCAGATTCTCTCTCAAAAAAAAAAAAAAGAAGAAAAGAAAAAAAAGAAAAAAAGAAAAGAAAAAGAAAAAGAAAAAAAGAAAAGGAAAAAAAAAGATACTGACTTATGTTTGTACAATTATAAAACAGAAAAGCTAATTGTGAATAAAACATTCCAGAAATAGATGACAAGTTGTTGGATAGAGCCTGGTGGTAAAAGTAGGTAGAAATATGACAAAAGGAATATTTACATCAAGTCTTATATGACATGTGATTAATCTCATATCAATTTTCTTAACTAAAAAACGGCTGAGATAAGAGCCTCAGGTTTTTAGGGCCATACATAAACAAAAGCTCACTTTATGTCTCTCTCTCTGTCTCTGTACCTATATATATATATGTATATACACATCTAGGTTCATATATTAATATCTGTAGATACTGATCTAGATGTCTCTATATGGAGTAGGTCTATATATCTAGATAGATTTGTCTATATGAACCTATACTCTCTCTCTCTGTCTCTCTATATATATGTATGTATATTCATACTATATATATATTCATTATATATGTATCCATACTATATATCCCTGTTTACAGAGAGGCAGATAGAAAGGTAGATAGATATAGCTTGGGTTTAAATAATGCAAGGTTGTTGGGAATTGAAATATATCTACCTATATAAATAAAAGGTAAAACAATATAAGCTTAAAGAGTAAAACTGAACATATTACTATTCATTTTGGCCATGTATCCTCAAACCAGCACCATTTCAGGTAGCATTAACTTTTTCAGGTTAATTTCAGATTTATTAAAAGATTCTTCAGATTCTTACAGAAGCCTCCAAGAGATGTTCAACTTTCAGACAGAGTTCTCTTTTTCCCCTTTAAGGGGGCATTTACCTACATGTGATGTTCTTTGTGGCTTTTTTCTACAGATTATTCTCCATCATGTTTACTGCTTCTGGTTCTCTAATTTCACAGTTTTCCTCAGGCTGTTATAGACAAAAATGACAAGCCTGACACTAATCTTATCAGTAATGGTTTAGATATTGTGTTAATCTGAACCACAAAGAACATAAATACTCTAAACATTTAAACTACATTTGATTTTTTAAAATATTACTATTCCGTATAGTATAGCCCTGCCATACTATATTGAAGGTCTTTAATACAGTTTTAATGCAAAAAGACATTAAACACAAGTTAAAATAATGGCAAAACAGGTATTGCAATTTTCTGGTTTATTACGTCCTAATCACTCTTCTTCAGTCCAGTATAACCTATGAGGCTGATGTGGTAGTTATTTAAAATTACTTCTTAGTGGCTCTTGTCCTAGACTTGCAATATCTATTAAAAATCTTAATGAAGGGATTAAAAACCTTTTTGGCAAAGATAAATAATACAGACTCTTTTATTAAAATGGATAAACTGAAATGAAATTTGAAGCTAGGATAACAACAGTGAGTAGGCTAGTGATTTAGTTCCACTAAAAGATAAGCTTCCACTATTTCATCATGGAGTCTAGAAATTTGGCCCTAGACTATTTTTTTAAAAACAGGCCAATTTCATTGCATGGAGGGTTATTGACATATGTATCCCTTTAAGAAAATAACATCTCCTGTGTGCTCTATGATGAGATTTCACATTAAAATATTGTTTCTTATATTGCTAAGATTTTGAGACTTAATGTACTTGAAGTGCATATTTAAAAAGGTAATTAATGCTCAGTAATTTTTATTTTCTTGTTGATTTTATATTTAAAAAAGATCTTAAACTGCATAGCATGAAAAACAAAGCAGATGCAAGAAAAGCTCTGAATGGAACCAGTTTGAATCAATGTGTGTGTGTGAATACATATACAGTATACCCATATAAATAGTTTAATAAGAATAGAATGATATTTTATGTATTGTCTTTAACTTTATTTTTATCAATATTCTATAGATTCTTCACATGCCAATAAAAAGAATACCACATCATTTTTGCATTTTACATATTAGATATCCAATACATATTTTTAAAATAAATTTACAGTGGTAGGATATATATTCAGTGGCCTGCATGATTTGACATTGTTATATTTTAAAAGAAAAATGGGAGTGTGCATAGAATATGTGACCTCCAATATTCTAGAATACAGGCGTTAAAAACGGACATACGTATGTTATATATATAATATGTGTGTGTGTATATATATAATCACTGATATAAATAAAAACTGGTATCTATCTACCTACTACCTACCTTCCAAAATAGTCATTAGTATGGAAGAATGCTGAAGGATGCTTCAAAAATTTAGAAGGATCGCGTACAATTATATAAAAAATATATATATATAAAGTTTTTATTAATCTCAATGATACATTTAGATTTTTTAAACTCTGATATATAATATGATATATATCAGGTATATATTTTATGATTTTTATGACATATGATTCATATAAAATGATAATATATTTATAACTCCCATAAAATGATTTATATGATGCATATAAAATGACAATAAATTTATAAATCACATAAAACGATTTATATAATTCATATAAAATCCTTCCAAATCTTTGTAGCATCCTTCAGCATTCTTCTATACTAGTGACTATTTTAGAATATATTCTCTTCTACACATCTGGTGGTTAGGTACTTTGGGGACTATCCAAAGATCCAAAATAGATTTCTTGTGGTCTTTGTGGCAATTAGGTAATCAGTAAAGCAGGTTGCATGTGCATACCATCTTATTCTCAGCACTGATTAAGTATGGAAGAGGATATAGAAGATAAAAGACATGATGAGGACCCTTTTGGGTGATCTGTTTATGATAATCAATGTTACCCATTCTTCAGGGCTTAGCTCAGTCATATGTATTGATACCACTAATCCTATTTTTTCTTTGAAGACTTCAAACCAGCAGTTCTTCCCCCCTCTCCATGACTCCGTGATTTGACTTCTGCCTTATCATCCTCACACAACTTGTGTTTCAACTACATGAATCTATGTACAGTTTTCTAAAACACAATGTTTTCTGTAAGAATTTTTTTCCCTGGTTTTAATGACTTTCTAACTCTCCTCTCTTTCTGGTAAGCTCTTAATTATGCTTCAAAGGTCAGCTCAAATATCATCTCCTTTGGAAAGCCTTCTCAGGACCTCTCTTAGTAAAATTAATCATTTCTTCCTCTTTCCATATAACATAGTATAAGCCTCCTTTTTTTTATTAACACTTATCGCAGTGCTGTGATTATTATTTGTTAGTGTTTGTCTCCTCACGTAGAATTTATCTTTTCATTTGTAGCAGTGAGTATAGTTTCTGAAAAATAGGAAATACTAATACAACCAATATATGACCAGGCCTCCATGGAAAATCTTTGCTCTTGAAGTCAAGCTCTGCATTCATGAAATCTTCAGAAAACATATTTAACTTCAGAAAGCATTAGCAGTAATATAAATTTTATAAACGATTTTGGGGAGAAAAGAGGATTAAGACTTTATATCAAATGCCAAATCACTAACAACTTGATTAAAAACCTTTAGCTTTTTTCTCCCTATTTCTTTCTGTCAAGTTTCTCTTCTGCATCCTCCAAGGCGAGGGGCACATCAGAATCTGTGTGTGTATAATGGTGTTAGTTTTAGGGACCAGTGCATGCAAGTTGTATGTCAAACGGATGCAGATTTAAAAAGACTAAGTGGTAAATATCAAATCTGGTAATTATGCACAAGAATATGAGACCCTCTATGACCTAATTTCTCCAACTCTCCAGCCCATCTTTTGCAATTCCCTTCTTTGCCTATTCTGTTTGTAGTTTATGGTTCATAACAGGATACTTCATGACAGAATGTCCTCACTCATGCACTTTCCTTTTTTTTTTTTTTTTTTTTTTTTTTTTTCCTGAGATGGAGTCTCGCTCTCACCCAGGCTGGAGTGCAGTGGCGCGATCTTGGCTCACTGCAAACTCCGCCTCCCAGGTTCATGCCATTCTCCTGCCTCAGCCTCCCGAGTAGCTGGGACTACAAGTGCCCTCCACCACGCCCGGCTAATTTTTTATTTTTTTATTTTTTTATTTTTAGTAGAGTCGGGGTTTCACCGTGTTAGCCAGGATAGTCTTGATCTGCTGACCTCGTGATCTGCCTGCCTCGGCCTCCCAAAGTGCTGGGATTACAGGCGTGAGCCACCGTCCCGGCCGCACTTTCCTTTTTCAGTAGTGCAGTGTTTCACATCTTTGCCTGGATAATCTCAATTCACTCCTCAAATTCTCTAAGAATCCTTACCTAAAAATGTTACAAGTCCTCCTTCTCTGTACACTAGCGGGAGAAACGGTTCTACAGAAAAGGAGTAGCACATGAACAAGAAATCAGCATGACAAAGAGTATGTTGTGTGCCACAAATGAGAAGGAAGATTTGCTGAAAAAGGAGGTGCAAATATGGATGTACTCTGTTTCATACTCCTAGAAGTCTATGAGCTTCTCAAAGGTGGACAGTAAATTATGGGGTTTTGCCTGACATATAATAACCGATTAATAAGTGTGTTGAAATAAGCTATATTCTATCCCAAGTAGAATGTAGGCTTTTTCAGAGAGCATGGTTTCCATGTCTTTTAGCACATGCTGTACTGACCACAGGTTCATTATTTGACAAATTAATTTTACCATTTCTTATTGTTTGCTACCAAAAATTACAAACCATACTTCTAGAGATAAATCTGTAAATTGAATTTCCATAATGCAAATCTTATTGGAATAGTTCACAAGAAAGTTAATTGTGATGGGTCAATTCAAAATGTGTAGCTTGTTAATGACAATCTTTGCCCTTAGTCTGACCAACTCAAAATTGTTAGTCAGACTAAATTAACTTTGTCTTGATCTATTTTGGGATGATTATGCGGAGATCTGGCAGAGATTGGGATTTTCAATTTGATGCAATTAGAAAGAAATTTTTATTTATTCTTATTTTTATTTTATTATTTTTTTGATACAGTGTCTCGCTCTGTCACTCAGGCTGGAGTGCAGTGGCATGATCATAGCTCCCTGCAGCCTCAACTTCCTGGGCTCAAATGACCCTCTGACCTCAGCCTCTGAAGTAGCTGGGACTACAAGCATATTCCACCATGCCTGGCTAAATTTTTCATTTTTAAACAATAGGAAAGCTGTTTATTCTGTTTGGCTGCAGTTAAATCCTTTAGTCACTTTGACACTCTGTTGTATTATGTATGAAAATGGAGAATGTACAACTATAACTATATGAACCATATGATTCACTTAGGCTCCATTTCATTTGATACAGCCACCATGATTATCTACACTATGGGTTGGTAAACTACATCCAGTGAGATATTTTGGGCTACCACCTGTTTTTTCAAATAGTTTTATGAACACTGCCAACCTCATTCTTTACATATTGTCTGTGGCTTCTTTCTTTTTCTTCTTTCCAACTTATTTTAAGCTCAGGGTTACATGTGCAGGATGTGCAGAGATTTGTTATATAGGTAAACGTGCCATGGTGGTTTACTGCACAGATCATCCTATCATGTAAGTATTAAGCCAAGCATCCATTAGCTATTCTTCCTGATACTCTCCTTCCTCCCACCCATCACTTTCCAACAGGCCCCAGTGTGTGTTGTTCCCCATCAAGTGTCCGTGTGTTTTCATCATTCGGCTCCCGTTTATAAGTGAGAACACATGACGTTTGGTTTTCTGTTCCTGCTGAGAACAATGGCTTCCAACTCCATCCATGTCCATAATGGTTGAACTAATTTACACTTCTACAAACAGTATAAAATCATTTTTTCTTCTCTGCAACCTCACTAGCATCTTTTTTTTTCTTTTTAATAAAAACCATTATGAACGGGCATGAGATGGTATCTCATTGTAGTTTCGATTTGCATTTATTTATTTATTTATTTATTCTTTTGAGACAGAGTCTTGCTCTGTTACCCAGGCTGGAGTGCAGTGGTATGATCTCGGCTCACTGCAGGCTCCACCTCCTGGGTTCATGCCATTCTCCTACCTCAAACTCCCAAGTAACTGGGACTAGAGGCACCTGCCACCATGCCTGGCTAATTTTTTTGTATTTTTAGTAGAAACAGGGTTTCACCATGTTAGCCAGGATGGTCTTGATCTCCTGACCTCGTGATCTGCCCACCTTGGCCTCCCAAAGTGCTGGGATTACAGGCGTGAGCCACTGTGCCCGGCCTGCATTTTTCTAATGATCAGTGATGTTGAGCTTTTATTCATACTTTTGTTGGCCACATGTGTGTCTTCTTATGAGAAGTGTCTGTTCATGTCCTTTGCCCATGTTGTAATGGGATTGTTTTTATTTTCCTGTATATTTGTTTACATTTCTTGTAGATGCTGAATCTTAGATCTTTGTCAAATAAATAGATTGAAAAAATTTTCTTTCATTCTGTAGGTTGCCTGTTCACTCTGATGATAGTTTCTTTTGCTGTACAGAAAATCTTTAGTTTATTTAGATCCCATTTGTTAATTTTTGCTTTTGCTGCAATTGCTTTTGCAATGATATTATTATATTTTAAGTTCTGGGATACATGTGCAGAATGTGCAAGTTTGTTACACAGGTATACATGTGCCATGGTGGTTTGCAGCACCCATCAACCCATCATATACATTAGGTATTTCTCCTAATGCTATCCCTCCCCTAGCCCCCCATACCCCAACAGACCCCAGTGTGTGATGTTCTCCTCCCTGTGTCCATGTGTTCTCATTATTCAACTTCCACTTATGAGTGAGAACATGCAGTCTTTGGTTTTCTGTTCCTGTGTTAGTTTGCTGAGAATTGTGGTTTCCAACTTCATCCATGTCCCTGCAAAGGACATGAATTCATCCTTTTTTATGGCTGCATAGTATTCCATGGTGTATATGTGCCACATTTTCTTTATCCAGTCTATCATTGATGGACATTTAGGTTGGTTCCATGTCTTTGCTATTGTGAATAGTGTTGCAATACACATATGTGTGCATGCATCCTTATAGTAGAATGATTTATAATCCTTTGGGTATATACCCAGTAATGGGATGGCTGGGTCAAATGGTATTTCTGGTTCTCGATCCTTGATGAATCACCACACTGTTTTCCACGATGGGTTGAACTAGTTTACATTCCCACCAACAGTGTAAAAGCGTTCCTATTTCTCCACATCCTCTCCAGCACCTGTTGTTTCCTGACTTTTTAATGATCGCCATTCTAACTGGCTTGAGATGGTATCTCATTGTGGTTTTGGTTTCCATTTCTCTAGTGGCCAAATAGACATCTACAGAATCTTCACCCCAAATCAACAAAATATACATTCTTCTCAGCACCAGATTGCACTTACTCTAAAATCAATCACATGATTTTAAGTAAAATATTCCTCAGCAAATGCAAAAGAACAGATATCATAACAGTCTCTCAGACCACACTGCAATCAAATTAGAACTCAGGATTAAGAAACTTACGCAAAACCACACAGCTACATGAAAATTGAACAACTTCCTCCTGAATGACTACTGGGTGGATAATGAAATTAAGGCAGAAATAAATAAGTTCATTGAAACCAATGAGAACAAAGACACAACGTACCAGAATCTCTGGGACACAGCTAAAGCAGTGTTTAGAGGAAAATTTATATCACTAAATGTCCACAGAAGAAAGCAGGAAAGATCTAAACTTGACACCATAACGTCACAATTAAAAGAACTAGAGAAGCAAGAGCAAACAAATTCAAAAGCTAGCAGAAGACAAGAAATAACTAAGATCAGGGCAGAACGGAAGGAGATAGAGACATGGAAAACTCTTTAAAAAAATCAATGAATCCAGGAGCTGCTTTGTTGTTGTTGTTGTTGTAGTTTTCTTTACCAGCCAGTTTTTTTTTTTGTTTTTTGTTTTTTGTTTTTTTTTGAGATGGAGTCTCGCTCTGTCGCCCAGGCTGGAGTGCAGTGGCCGGATCTCAGCTCACTGCAAGCTCCGCCTCCCACCAGCCAGTTTTTTTTACTCACAGAAACAAATCCAAAGCCCGGTGCAGCAGCTCTGAGCTCCGACCTGCCCTGCCCTGTTTTGTGGGCCTGTACTTGGCATGTCCTTCATTCACCACAACACTTTAATCCCCACAACAGCCCTGTGAAGTAGGAATTACCACCTTCCCCTGACTCATGTTACAGATGGGGAAACCGAGGCACACATTAAACAGAGTGCACATCACATGGGGAGTTCAGGGTTAACCTGGAGTATGAACACATGTGACCCTTGGTTCTCACCATAGCCCAGTCAGTGGCCCACTTGGCCTCTTCCCCTCCTTTTGGTGGCCCCATCAGCAGCAGCATAAGAATCTAAAAAGAATTTTAGACCAATATCCCTGATGACCATTGAAACAAAAATCCTCAATAAAATACTGGCAAACCGAATCTAGCAGCACATCAAAAACCTTATCCACCATGATCAAGTTGGCTTCATCCCTGGGATGCAAAGCTGGTCCAACATACACAAATCAGTGAATGTAATCCAGCATATAAACAGAACCAAAGACAAAAACCCACATGATTATCTCAATAGATGTAGAAAAGGCCTTTGACAAAATTCAATAGCCCTTCATGCTAAACACTCTCAATAAGTTAGGTATTATGGGATGTATCTCAAAATAATAAGAGCTATTTATGACAAACCCACAGCTAATATCATACTGAATGGGCAGAAACTGGAAGCATTCCCTTTGAAAACTGGCACAAGACAGGAATGTCCTGTCTCACCACTCCTATTCAACATAGTGTTGGAAGTTCTGGCCAGGGCAATCAGGCAGGAGGAAGAAATAAAGGATATTCAATTAGTAAAACAGGAAGTCAAATTGTCCCTGTTTACAGATGACATGATTGTATATTTAGAAAACCCCATCATCTCAGTCCAAAATCTCCTTAAGCTGATAAACAACTTCAGCAAAGACTCAGGATACAAAATCAACGTGCAAAAATCACAAGCATTCTTATACACCAATAACAGACAAACAGAGAGTCAAATCATGAGTGAACTCCCATTCACAAGTGCTTCAAAGAGAATAAAATACCTAGGAATCTAATTTACAAGGGATGTGAAGGACCTCTTCAAGGAGAAGTACAAACCACTGCTCAGTGAAATAAAAGAGGACACAAACAAAGGGAAGAACATACCATGCTCATGGACAGGAAGAATCAATATTGTGGAAATGGCCATACTGCCCAAGGTTATTTATAGATTCAATGCCATCCCCATCAAGCTACCAATGAGTTTCTTCACAGAATTGGAAAAAACTGCTTTAAAGTTCATATGGAACCAAAAAAGAGCCCACATCTCCAAGACAATCCTAAGTCAAAAGAACAAAGCTGGAGGCATCACGCTACCTGACTTCAAACTATACTACAAGGCTACAGTAACCAAAACAGCATGGTACTGGTACCAAAACAGAGATATAGACCAATGGAACAGAACAGAGTCCTCAGAAATAATACCACACATCTACAGCCATCTGATCTTTGACAAACTGGAGAGAAACAAGAAATGGGGAAAGGATTCCCTATTTAATAAATGGTGCTGGGAAAATTGGCTAGCCATAAGTAGAAAGCTGAAACTGGATCCTTTCCTTACTCCTTATACGAAAATTAATTCAAGATGGATTAGAGACTTACATGTTAGACCTAATACCATAAAAATCCTAGAGGAAAACCTAGGTAGTACCATTCAGGACATAGGCATGGGCAAAGACTTCATGTCTAAAACGCCAAAAGCAATGGCAGCAAAAGCCAAAATTGACAAATGGGATCTCATTAAACTAAAGAGCTTCTGCACAACAAAAGAAACTACCATCAGAGTGAACAGGCAACCTACAGAATGGGAGAAAATTTTTGCAATCTACTCATCTGACAAAGGGCTAATATCCAGAACCTACAAAGAACTCAAACAAATTTAGAAGAAAAAAACAAACAACCCCATCAAAAAGTGGGCAAAGGATATGAACAGACATTTCTCAAAAGAAGACATTCATACTGCCAACAGACACATGAAAAAATGCTCATCATCACTGGCCATCAGAGAAATGCAAATCAAAACCACAATGAGATACCATCTCACACCAGTTAGAATGGCGATCATTAAAAAGTCAGGAAACAACAGGTGCTGGAGAGGATGTGGAGAAATAGGAACACTTTTACACTGTTGGTGGGATTGTAAACTAGTTCAACCATTATGGAAAACAGTATGGCGATTCCTCAAGGATCTAGAACTAGATGTACCATATGACCCAGCCACATCTCCAGCCAGAGGCAAGTAATTGCAACTCAGAAATATGTGGTCACTTGGCTGCCTCTTTTCTTTTATTGTACGCCTTGAAGGCGAAGTTAATTAAGTCCTGTTGTAGGGTTTGAGGGCCAGAATCTAATGTTTGGAGCTTTTTATAATGTCAGGAGTGGATAGGGTAATAAAATGCATATTGAGAATAAGACAGCCTTCTGGCCTCTCTGGGTCTAGGGCGGTAAAGCATCTAAGAGTTGTTGCCAAATGGGCCATGAATTGGGCTGGGTTTTTATATTTGATGAAAAACAGCCTAAATGCTAACTGATTTGGGATAGGTCGGATAAAGAAAAAGGAGCATTAATTTTGACTATGCCTTCAGCTCCAGCCACCTCTGTAAGAGAAAATTGTTGGGCAAGTGGGGGGAGGGCTAGTCATGGAATGAAACTGTAAGCCAGACCAGGTGTGAGGAGGGGAGGTGATAGAAGGATTATAGGGTTGGGGAGTATAGGCTGAGTAAGAATTGGGACCTGGCTCGGCTTGGTGAGGAGCAGCCTGGGGAGGAGGGGAGAGGTCAGATGGGTCCATAGAAAAGAAGGATTCAAAGGACTCAGAGCTTGGGGTGGAGACCAAAGGAACAGACAGGAGAGAAGAAAGATTTGGGATAAGTCGCATTGGGAGCAGAGACTAGGGAGGGACCGATGTGTAAAAGAATGGCTGGATGTCAGGCACCTCAGACCATTTGCCCATTTTTTGACAAAAATCATCCAGGTCTTGTAAGATGGAGAAATCAAAAGTGCCATTTTGTGGCCATTTGAAACCATTGTTGAGTTTGTATTGGGGCCTAGCGGTATTGCAGAAGAAAATAAAGCATTTAGGTTTTAGGTCAGGTGTGAGTTGAAGAGGTTTTAAGTTCTTGAGAACACAGGCTAAGGGAGAAGAAGGGGGAATGGAGGGCGGAAGGTTGCTCATAGTGAAGGAGTTAAGTTTAAAGAGAAAAGTAGAGACACGGAGAAGGGGGTGGTGAGCAGCCCTGGGCTGTAATGTGGATGGGCAGTCAAAGCAGGCATTCCCACAATTGACTTGCCACCTAGGAAATGTGGGTGAATGTGTCCTCGTGGTGTTCAGACACCAATGGAATGGGGGTGAATGATCAAGGCAGGCATCCCCGTGATAATCAAACACCAAGGGAAGGCTGTCTTCCTGAGTCCGTGACCAGCGCCGGAGCTTTGGGTCCACAGATAAAATGTGTCTCCTTTGTCTCTACTAGAGATGAAAAAGAACTTGAATTGGAAGGACTGGGAGATTGAATGGTAGTGAGAGAGGCTGGAAAAGAGAGTAAAAAGACCACTTACCTGATTTGAAATTGGCGAGATGTTCCTTGGGCTGGTTGGTCTGAGGACCTGAGGTCATAGGTGGATCTCTTCATAGAGTGAGGGCAAGGACAGGAGACCGGTCTCCTGTAGGAATTCCCCTCTCCTGGGTCTTCAGCACCCAATATCACGGGCGTCCGTATGAAGAGACCACCAAACAGCCTTTGTGTGAGCAATAAAGCTTTTTAATCATCTGGGTGCAGGCAGACTAAGTCTGAAAAGAGAGTCAGCAAAGGGAGATAGGGGTGGGGCAGTTTTATAGGGTTCGGGTAGGTAGTAGAAAATTACAGTTAAAGATGGTTATTCTCTTGCGGGCAGTGGCAGGGGTCACAAGGTGCTTAGTGGGGAGCTCCAGAGACTTATTGTCCAGGAGAAGGAATGTCACAAGGTAATGTCATCAGTTAAGGCAAGAGCTAGCCATTTTCAACTTTTTTGGTTCTTCAGTAGCCCAGGCCATCTGGATGTATACACGCAGGCTTGGACTCAGAGGCCTGACATCTCCAATGACTTATTGTAAAAGAAACAAGACATCTTATCCTGGGTTGCGACACCCAGCAGCATCCGTTCATACTGCCAAGGGTAGGTAGCGCCGTGTGCATAGGGATCCCACTGCACTTGGTGAAATCCAGAGTCCTGGGATCCAGAGCAGCCCAGGGAGCCCTGGAGTCTGGAAAGGATGCAGCAGTGGAGGCAGCGGCAGCAACTCCAGCTCCTAGCCTGTGGTCACTCCTCACAGTGGCCCCAGCCAGCTCGAGGCAAGCTCATAAGCGGCTTCTGTCCTTGTGATTCCTCACAATCATCTTGCTGTATAGCTTCTGCTGCTCCTCCTTGAACATGTCCTTCACCTTCTCCCTCTTCAGGCCCCTATCCCACAGCAGGTCCACAAGTTCTCCCTGCCTGGCAATGGTGGATTTTACCCTATTTGCAAACTGGATGGCATCTTCATCTGCCTCTCTGGTCATGGGAGGCAGGTACCACACACTGCAGACAATGGCCCAGCTTGTCATCATTTGCCGCAGGTACATCATCATCCCTTATTTGCTGCTGTTCCAGAAGGCATCGCCAAATTGATGGTCATACTTGATAGCAAGAGGGTAAACTGTGGCTCCAATTTCAAAACTTCCCTTTTTGAACATCATCACCGATGTATTATTGATGCAGGTTCCTTCTGGGAAGATGAGGATAGGCTTTTATCTTGCACTTCTTCAGTCAGTCTCTTAGCCACCAGGTGACGATCCTTCACTTCCAAGCACTCAAACCTAATGTGTGGGTAAGTCTTCACCATGGCTCTCTGAATCAAACCTATGTGTCCCCCATGAACTTGACCCACCGTGGCATAATAACCATCGCTGGCCAAGATGATCACATCGATTGGCGAGGTATGAAGCAAGTATCCCGCCACAGTCGTGCCCACCACTAGAAGGCTAATCCCTGTCAAGTCCAGCGCTATCCTGAGCGGCAGCAGTAAGCAGTACAAAATCAATCCTCCTAACCCCCACAGGACTATAAGCTGAAGGGTGATGTACCTGAAGTTGTAACGGGTTCTGCTCAGCAGGTTCCAGGACTCCAACTCCTCTGCTGAGGATTTTTTTGTCACCTCATCATCCATAATGGTCTCCATTCCTTTACGGCAGAAGTAGAAAATGTCAGAGAGCTGGAAACGTGGAGTTTTGTCCAGAGCCTTACTACTGCCACTTTGATGAGTCTCTTTGATGTCTTCTTCTAGTGAAGTGGGATCCTTTGCGATATTTCTGTTGGTGTAGGGCTTCTAAAGCTGGTGCTGCTTCTCCTTGGCTCCTTGCCAGGAGTTGGTTTTTTGAAAAGATTAACAAAATACATAAACCACTAGCCAGACTAATAAAGAAGAAAAGAGAGAAGAATCAAATAGATACAATAAAAAATGATAAAGGGGAGACCACCACTGATCCCACAGAAAAACGAACTACCATCAGAGAATACTATAAACACCTCTATGCAAATAAACTAGAAAATCTAGAAGAAATGGATAAATTCTTGGACACATACACCCTCCCAAGACTAGACCAGGAAGAAATTGAATCCTTGAATAGACCAATAACAAGTTCTGAAATTGAGGCAGTAATTAATAGCCTAGCAATCAAAACGAGCCCATGACCAGACAGATTCACAGTCGAATTCTACCAGAGGTAAAAAGAAGAGCTGGTACCATTGCTTCTGAAACTATTCCAAGCAATAGAAAAAGAAGGAATCCTCCATAATTCATTTTATGAGGCCAGCATCATCCTGATACCAAAACCTGGCAAAGACACAACAAAAAAAGGAAAATTTTAGGCCAATATCCCTGATGAACATAGATGCGAAAATCCTCAGTAAAATACTGGCAAGCGAATCCAGCAGCACATCAAAAAGCTTGTCCACCATGATCAAGTTGGCTTCATCCCTGGGATGTAAGACTGGTTCAACATATGCAAATCAATAAATGTAATCCATTACATAAACAGAATCAAGGACAAAAACCACACGATTATCTCAATAGATGCAGGAAAGGCCTTCGACAAAATTCAACACCCCTTCATGCTAAAACCTCTCAATAAACTAGGTATTGATGGAAAGTATCTCAAAATAAGAGCTATTTATGACAAATCTATAGCCAATATCATACTAAATGGGCAAAAGCTTGAAGCATTCCCTTTTAAAACTGGCACAAGACAAGGATGCCCTCTCTCACCACTCATATTTAACATAGTATTGGAAGTTCTGACCAGGACAATCAGCAAAAGAAAGAAATAAAGCATATTCAAATAGGAAGAGAGGAAGTCAAATTGTCTCTATTTGTAGATGACATGATTGTATATTTAAAAAGCCA
The DNA here is from genome assembly GCF_043159975.1 of Macaca nemestrina. NCBI lineage: Eukaryota > Metazoa > Chordata > Mammalia > Primates > Cercopithecidae > Macaca > Macaca nemestrina. Next base: position 82,758,145 of record NC_092131.1, on the reverse strand, counting down.
CATCGGCCGGGCGCGGTGGCTCAAGCCTGTAATCCCAGCACTTTGGGAGGCCGAGGCGGGCGGATCACAAGGTCAGGAGATCAAGACCACAGTGAAACCCCGTCTCTACTAAAAATACAAAAAAATTAGCCGGGCGCGGTGGCGGGCGCCTGTAGTCCCAGCTACTCAGGAGGCTGAGGCAGAAGAATGGCGGGAACCCGGGAGGCGGAGCTTGCAGTGAGCCGAGATCACGCCACTGCACTCCAGCCTGGGCAACAGCGTGAGACTCCGTCTCAAAAAAAAAAAAATAAAAAAAAATAAATAAATAAAAAAAATAAAAAGCCACATCGTCTCAGCCCCAAATCTCCTTAAGCTGCTGACAACTTCAGCAAAGTCTCAGGATACACAATCAATGTGCAAAAATCACAAGCATTCCTAAACACCAATAACAGACATACAGAGAGCCAAATCATGAGTTAATGCCCATTTACAATTGCTACAAAGAGAATAAAATACCTAGGAATACAACTTACAAAGGATGTGAAAGACCTCTTCAAGGAGAACTACAAACCACTGCTCAAGGAAATAAGAGAGAACACAAACAAATGGAAAAACATTCCATGCTCATGGCTAGGAAGAATCAATATTGTGAAAATGGCCATACTACCCAAAGTAATTGTTAGATTCAATGCTATCTCCATCAAGCTACCACTGACTTTCTTCACAGAATTAAAAAAAAATTACTTTAAATTTCAAATGGAACCAAGAAAGAGTCCATATAGCCAACACAATCCTAAGCAGAAATAACAAATCTGGAAGCATCATGCTACCTGACTTCAAACTATACTACAAGGCTATAGTAACCAAAACAGCATGGTACTGGTACCAAAACAGATATAGAGACCAATGGAACAGAACAGAGGCCTTAGAAATAACATCACACATCTACAACCATCTGATCTTTGACAAACCTGATGAAAACAAACAATGGACAAGGATTCCCTATTTAATAAATGGTGTTGGGAAAACTGGCTAGCCGTATGCAGAAAACTGAAACTGGACCCCTTCCTTACACTTTATACAAAAATTAATTAAACGTGGATTAAAGACTTAAATGTAAGACCTAAAACCATAAAAACCCTGTAAGAAAACCGAGGCAATGCCATTCAAGACATAGATATGGGCAAAGACTTTATGACTAAAACACCAAAAGCAATGGCAACAAAAGTCAAAATTGACAAATGGGATCTAATTAAACTAAAGAGCTTCTGCACAGCAAAAGAAATTATCATCTGAGTGAACAGGCAACCTACAGAATAGGAGAAAATTTTTGCAATCTATCCATCTGACAAAGGGCTAATATCCAGAATCTACAAGGAACTTAACCAAATTCACAAGAAAAAACAAACTCATCAAAAAGTGAGTGAAGAATATGAAGAGACACTTCTCAAAAGAAGACATTTATGTGGCCAACAAACATGAAAAAAAGCCTTGATTCTCTTCTAGGGTTTTTATAGTTTTGGGTTTTGTATTTAAATCTTTAATTGATCTTGAGTTGTACATGGCAGAAGGAAGGGGTCCAGTTTCAATTTTGTGCATCTGCCTGGCCAGCTTTCACAGCACCGTTTATTAAATAGAGAATTCTTTCTGCATAGCTTGGTTTTATCAGGTTTGTGAAAGATTAGATGATTGTGGGTGTGTGGTCTTATTTCCGGGTTCTCTATTTTTTTCCATTGGTCTATGTGTCTGTTTTCATGCCAGTACCATGCTGTTTTGGTTATTATTGCCTTGTAGTATAGTTTGAAACCAGGTAGCTTGATGCCTCCAGCTTTGTTCTTTTTGCTTAGGATTGTCTTGGCTATTTGGGCTCATTTTTGGTTCCATATGAATTTTAAAACACTTTTTTTTCTAATTCTGTGAAGAATGCCAATGGTAATTTAATGGGAATAGCATCAAATCTATAAATTGCTTTGGGCAGTATGGCCATTTTCATGATGTTGATTCTTCTATGATGTTGAACTTCCTGAGCATGGAATGTTTTCCATTTGTTCGTGTCCTCTCTGATTTCCTTGAGCAGTGGTTTGTAGTTCTCTTTGAAGAGGTCCTTCACTTGCCCTGTTAGCTGTATTCCTAGGTATTTTATTATTTTTGTGGAAATTGTAACTGGAACATCATTCACAAGGCACAAGAAACAGGCTTTCTTTTTGACTGTTGTTGGTGTATATGAATGCTATAGATTTTGTATCCTTAGACTTTGCTGAATTTGCTTATCAGCTTAGGAAAGTTTTGGGCTGAAAGGATGGGGTTTTCTAGATGTAGCATCATGTCATCTGCAAATAAAGACAGTTTGACTTCTTCTCTTTTTATTTAAATATCATTTGTTTCTTGTTCTTGCCTGATTGCCCTGGCCAGAACTTCCAATACTATGTTGAATAGGAGTGATGAAAGAGGACATCCTTGTCTCATGCCAGTTTTCAAGGGCTATGCTTCCAGCTTTTGCCTTTTCTGTATAATATTGGCTGTGCGTTTGTCATATATGACTCTTATTAGTTTGATGAATGTTCCTTCAATATCTAGCTTATTTAGAGTTTTTAACATGAAGGGATGTTGAATTTTATCGAAGGCCTTTTCTGCCTCTATACAGATAATCATGTGGTTTTTATCTTTAGTCCTGTTTAAGTTATGAATCACATTTATTTATTTGCATATGTTGAACCAACCTTAGGGATGAAGCCCACTTACCATAGTGGTTAAGCTTTTTGATGTCTGGTGGATTCAGCTTGCCAGTATTTTATTGTGGATGTTTGTATTGATGTTCATCAGGGTATTGGCCTGAAGTTTTCTTTTTTTGTTGTATCTTTGCCAGGGTTTGGCCAGGATGATGCTGGTTTCATTGAATGAGTTAGGAAGGTGCCTCCTTTTTAATTTTTTGGAATAGTTTCAGTAGAAATGGTACCAGTTTTTTATATCTCTGGTAGAATTTAGCTGTGAATCTGTCTGGTCCTGGAGTTTTTTTGTTTGGTAGGCTATTTATTAGTGAATGGCTGCTTTCAATAGCAGAGTTGAGTAGTTGCAACAGAGATGCAAAGACAGTATGGCTTACAAAGCCTAAAATATTTATTTTCTGGCCTCTGATCACATTCCATTTTATTCATGTATAGTGATCAAATACAAAGAATAGGTGTCAAATATTTGCTTGAAGTTTTATAAGGTTTTCCTCTGGTCCACAATGGACACTAAATATAATAAAGCAAAATAAAATTAATTCTAAAAACAAAATGTTTGATTTGTATAATATTAAATAAGACAAAATTTTTGGATGATTTTATTTTTATTTCTATCTGGACACTTGTGCACCGACAACTCTGGGATGCCATGTGACTTGATGTGAACTTTGAAGATTCAATAACAATGTTCCTTATCATTAATAATGAACATAGTCTCTCCTCTTACGCACGAGAGCCATTACTTTACAATATTTTTGATTCCTCTTGTATTCTCAGTTGCTTTAACCTTAAATGCATGGATGATCTCATAGGTAAACTAACAAAACTGAGAGATCCTTTTGCATGTTGGATTGTAAATTAGATACAGAACATATCAATTGTGCCTCTTATCCAAATTAAAATAAGCATGAAGAATACAGAGGAAACAATTAAAAAATTGAATGCTGAGAAAATACTTGATATTTATACCCCCAATCAATGACATCATTCAACTAAAATTATAAATCCACAGTCACACAACAAATGTCTGCTATGAGTTATCTCCTTTGGCAGAAGCATTATAGAGCTATTTAAGAACTTCACTGAGATGCATAATTTGTGTATCTTTGAAAAAGTGTGGTATTTATTTTCATTGTATTATGACAGCCTACCCATATGATTATGCGTTATGATTATTCTCCTTTTTGGAGCCTTCTCACACTTTACAAAATTAACGTGGTGTATCCTTTATCACCATTTTCTGAAAATGGAGTATTTTCAATCAATGGACCTAGCCAAACAAATAGCCTTATATTCTTTGACATTTTTAAAATCATGGCAGAATTGAGTGCTTTATTTTTTTCTTTAGATTTAAATAAACAAAACAGAAAAAAAAGAAAAAGAAAACCAAAAAAATTACCTGTCAACAAAGTAATTTATTCAAAATAAATTATTTATGTCAAAAATAAAAGATTTATTCATAATCATTACAGAAATGCTGAGGGGTGTTTAATTTAGAAGTCAGATATTTTGAAATGAAAAATCTTAGTGTTTTGTGGAAATTCATACTTGCCTTGTGATTTTTCCATTTATCTCCTCCCCTCTTGTATTTGAATCGTAGAAGAACTGTAGGAGCTATCAGGCATTTCTTTCCGAGGCTGCTGCTTCTTCTTTTTTTTTTTTTTAATTGATTTGCTCTTCTTTTGGGTAAATAGGTCTAGAAATGAAAGGATCTAAGAAAAGAAATATTAAATTCAAGAAAAATACTGTTAAAAACTGAGTTAATATTTGAAATGTATTGCAAGTACAATTTGGAATTGGTCTTAATCCTCCAGTTGTTGCCTCCTGTTCAGCTCTGCCTGGGCAGGCTGGCCTTCGTTTGTTTAGAGACTGGCATGATGGATGAGCTGGTACTAGGTCAAAGTGTTTAAGTAAAACCTGGGAGTTCCTGGGTTAGTGGAACACAATTCATGTAAAGCCTTGGGAACATCCAGCAGCTGTATTGCTTTATTACCTTATCAAGGGGACTGATTGACCCAAATGACATCCAATTTTTATTTTTGAAAGAGGAAAAGAAATAATTTGAGGGAATTCTCCCAAACTTTGAACTTGATTCTCATTCCAACAGAAAACTTTGAATTTCTTTCTAGAAAATAGCAACAGAAACACATGGAGAATTTATGGTGAGGAGTACTCTAGGCTCCAAATTCGTTACAGACTTTCCCGTCTGGCCAGAAATGACAAATAGAATTACCTACATTTCACAGGCAAGAAAATAGAAGTAAGGACAGAATAAATGATTTGGGCAAATTGGAAAGGAAGGAAATTGAGCTTCAGTTTTCTGGCATTCTTTGTTCTGCCCTAGAATAGTAAACTTTCAATTGTTTGAAGATGTTGTTTTGTTTTTGTTTACACAGTCCAGATGCTACAGAATACATAAATTTTACAACATCCTCACATGGCCATCTAGTCAATGGTTAAAAACCTGTAGTTGGGTAACCCATTTAATTTTGGTATGCTTTTGACTATAAGAAGATTCCTCTTCAGATTAACTATAATTTCCCTCTTTTATCTTCCATTCACTTGTTGTAATAGTTCTATTCTTTGGAGTCATGTGGAACAAATCTAACATCTGTGTTACATCCAAGCCATTCAAATATTTGAAGATAGTAATCATACTATCTTTGGATTAAAATGTCTTATGTCCTTTGATGTTTCTTCAACAAGTGTGATTTTAAGGCCCATCCTTATTCTGATCTATCTTCTAGGTTTAGTTTTTTTCTTTTAATTAAAATCCGTTAAAGAAAATGCAAAGCCTAAAACAAAAATGCAATAATTTAGCTATTATTTGGTCATGAAAGAGTTGACACAAATTCCTTCATTCTAGATTGTGTGCTTCTGTAAATTTAGCCTAGGCTCACTTTTTTTGAAGCATCACATTACTTAAACTCAGCTTATTGTAAATTAAAATCCTTAAGACCTTATCATATATAATGTTGCTGTTTGATATATTACCTCATCTTTTCAGGTAAGGTTGCTTTTCCAGTCTAAAATGCACATACACTTAACTCTGTTAAATTTAATCTTATTAAACCCAATGTTTTGATTCAGTCTAACAGACACTTTGGAAGCTATTTTGTTTTTATATTTTAGAGACAAGGTCACACTACGTTGCTCAGGCTGGAGTGCAGTGGCCATGCAGATGTGCAGCCATAGAGCACTGCAGCCTTGAACTCCTGGACTCAAGGGATCTTCCTGCTATGGTTTGGATATTTGGCCCCTCTAAATATCATGCTGAAATTTGGTGTCCAGTGTTGAAGGTGGGGCTGAATGGGGAATGTTTGGGTCATAGGGGTAGATCCCACATGGATAGATTAATGCCCTCCCTGGGGAACGGGGAGTGACTGGATCTATTAGTTCCCACTAGATTTCCCTTGAGAATTGGTTGTTGCAAAGAGCCTAACCCTCTTCCTTTCTCTCTTGCCATGTGATCTGTATATACCAGCTCTCCTTCTCCCTCTGTGACAAGTGGAAGCAGCCTTAGGCTCTCACCAGAATGAAATGCTGGTTTCATGCTTCTTGTACAGTCAGCAGAACCATGAGTCAAATAAACCTCTTTTCTTTTTAAATCATCCAACCTCAGGTATTCCTTTATAGCAACACAAACAGGCTAAAATGCTCCCATCTTAGCCTTCTGGGTAGTTCGGACCACAGGCCTGTGCCATCCCACCTAGCTAAATTTTGCAGTTTGATTGTAATATCTAGCATGCACTTTATCCATTTTGAGCCTTGTGTTATCTGTGAATGTGATGACTATGCCCTCTATGTCACCATCCAAGACTTTGGAAATCATTTTGCATGGTAGACGACTAAGGGAAAATTCTCTCCTTCCTAATCTGTATCCATTGCTTGGTACCATTTTAGTCTGGATATTTAAAAATTGTAATTCTCCATCTAAAATGCCTTATTTCCAAGTCCAAATCTCTTAATCTTTTGTTAAGGCCATTGTTAGTGACCTCCAAATCCCTTGCTAAAGTCCAGGCATATCATGCTTATGTTTGCTATGCTTTCTGCATCCTAAGGTTATTCAATCTAATAATTCTTTTTAAGAAAGAAATTAGATGCATCAGCCATAACTTGTTGATAATGAACCTAAATTGAGTCTGGTAGTCCTAACTCTAGTGAAACTTTATGGAGAGTGAAATGTAGTAAAGACTCAGTGAAATGCATTAGTCATGGCTCAAATATGACCTGAAGCTTTGAGCTTTCATGGATTATTCAACCAACTACTAAAATATTTTATTTTATATGCTTTGAATCAGGAGAAAATTAAGCTAATAAGACAAGTATTTTAAAATAATTTCAGTGAGGAGCTCAAAAATTTTCTGGGTATTGAAATGCTGTATTCCAATCATCTAGAAATATAATATCAACATCTGGATCAGAATTTCTTTATACTGCAGAGCCACACATCCATTAAGAAAGAACAGACTAATTAAATCTAGGAAATCTCTCTCACCAACAAGAAGTTTATTGAATAATTTTTTGAAAAGAATAAGAGGAAACGTATTAATTAGCCAGAAAAGGATTCCTATTGTGTCTGGAGTTGGTTCCTTCTGGCAGGTTCATGGTCTTGCTGACTTCAGGAATGGAGCCACAGACCTTCGCAGTGAGTGTTACAGCTCTTAAAAATGGCACGGACCCAAAGAGTGAACAGCAGCAAGATTTATTGTGGAGAGCGAAAGAATAAAGCTTCCACAGGGTGGAAGGGGACCCGAGCAGGTTGCCACTGCTGGCTGGGGAGGCCAGCTTTTAGTCCCTTGTTTGCCCCTGCCCAAGTCCTGCCGATTGGTCCATTTTACAGGGTGCTGATTGGTCCATTTTACAATCTCTAGCTAGCCACAGAGTGCCAATTGGTGCATTTTTACAGAGTGCTGATTGGCGCATTTTACAAACCTCTAGCTAGCCAGAGAGCACAGATTGGTGCATTTTATAATCCTAGCTACAGAGTGCTGATTGGTGCATTTTACAATCCTCTTGTAAGGCAGAAAAGTTCTCCAAGTCCACACCAGACCCAGAAGTCCAGTTGGCTTCATCTCTTACTATTATCAGCCTTTACATTTCCAAAGGTATGGGGGGATTATTGTCTTTATTTATTTAGTTTTTATTTGCTTATTTTCCTCTGACTCAGCAGATGATTGCTCTGTCCTAGTAAACATGTGCGTCTTGAACTATCAACGAAAAAGAGCATATGAATTTTGGAAGAATTCGTAGATGTCAGAAAGTTCAATTTTCATCTAGGTGGCATCTTTCTCTATGATATTCCTGACAGATGGCCAGTCAGTCTTTACCTAAATGCCTGATTGATATAGTTTGGATGTGTGTCCCCACCCACATCTCATATTGAAATGTAATCCCCAATGTTGGAGGTGGGACCTGGTGGAATGTTATTGGATCATGGGGGCAGATTTCTCATGAATGGTTTAGCACCATCCCCCTTGGTACTGTCCTTGTGATAGTAAGTTCTCTTGAGATCTAATTGTTTAAAAGTGTGGAAGGTTATTGGATCATGGGGGCAGATTTCTCATGAATGGTTTAGCACCGTCCCCCTTGGTACTGTCCTTGCAATAGTAAGTTCTCTTGAGATCTAATTGTTTAAAAGTGTGGAAGGTTATTGGATCATGGGGGCAGATTTCTCATGAATGGTTTAGCACCGTCCCCCTTGGTACTGTCCTTGCAATAGTAAGTTCTCTTGAGATCTAATTGTTTAAAAGTGTGTAGCACCTCCTTCTCATGCTCTTATTCCTGCTCTGGTCATGTAATGTGTCTGGTCCTTCTGCCATGATTGAATGTTTTCTGAGGCCTCACCAGAAGTTGAGCAGATGCCAGCATCATGCTTCCTGTGCTGACTGCAGAACTGTGAGCCAATTAAACCTCTTTTACTTATAAATTACCCCATCTCAGGTATTTCTTCATTGCAATGCAAGAATAGACTGATACACTCATGTAACAGGGAACTCATTATCAATAAAGAAACTACTCTAAACATTAAAAAGTTTAAGTTTTAAGTATTAAAAAGTTTTTAAAAATAATATTTAGAAAATATACCTTCCTGTGGCTTTCAGCTTTTACTCTTGGTCTTGTCTTTTGTGTGAAAATAGAATAAGTATAGTTTTTCCCCTACCTGGCAACTCTTCAGATTTTAAAGGTGACTAATTTAAAAAATTGTTTGATATTCCGTTATGAACTGTAGATCTCTTCCCTCTGCCTAGGCCAAGGAAAAGGGAGAAGCGGTGGTATGAAACTCTCACGGGAAAGCATAGTCATAAGATAGTTGAATTAGAAATCAAAGGACTTGCAATCTACTCTAAGTTCTTCATTTAAATACTATTTGAGAGTCTCTCATATCTATGCCTCAGCTTCACCATCTGTAAAATGAGACTCATGATATTTTTCCTAAATATAGAATACTGCTATTGAGATGTAATGAGAGCATAAATGTTAAAGATCTCTATAAAGATCACATATTTTGTAAATATAAACACTTAAGACTTTAGAGGAAAAAAAATAAGCAACAGAAGAAGCTATATCTGCACCTCTGGTCAGTCATCAGCATTCTCTGTCTCCACCTTTTTTGCTTTCTCAATGCCTGGTACAAAGGATTTGTTTCCTCTGAATCCCTCTTTCCTAACTGCAACTCCTCCTTTATTATTTTCATCAATGAGTCCCCTTCACTCAGTTTTTCTTTGACTCTTGGCCCAGATGCTGAAAGTCCTTCTTTTAATTGCTCTGCTCTTCATCCCCTTATCCCTAATCAACTGTCACATTTTTATTAGGAAAATAATTTTTAAAATTTCAAATCCTAACTACTATTCTGTCTAGTTCTATTCTCCTTCATCATGATTTCAGTGTTCACAAATACATTAAATCCCTAATTAAAATGAAATAAAATACAAGCTTCTTTTGGGTTTGCCATATATCACTTTATTCTTTCTTCTCTTCAAACCGCTTACTCCTGCTTTATAATCCTTGCTACAAATCCTCCTTTTATATTACAAAAAAAAAAAAAAAAAAAAAATCAAATACCTAGGCCTCCTCCTGCTAAGACCTTATTTCTAGTTTTTTAGCCTTGGTAACTCCTCAATACCTAGTTCCATTTCCAATTTAAATCAGTCTTTCTATAAGAATAATTCATCTTTTAATCTGCATACTATGAATACAACCAAAGGGGTTTAAAAAATAAAAACCAAAATGCTTTTAGGATTGGTGGAGAGAAGTGACTGTATGTTGGGGACTCTGAATCTTTTTGTTTAAGAAGTGCCAAATCTGGGCACCTGGGTGTAACATTTGGGATGACCCCAAGTTATCCAGGTCTTACTTACTATAGTCACTTCAAAGGAAGAAATAAAGGCCAAGGCAAAAAGGAAAAAAGTGTGTGTCCTAGCAGACAATATGTTTTTCCTCCCATAATATCATTACTTGTGATGGTAATCACATTGCTCCGAAAAGAAAACAGATTTCCATTTTATTTTATGGTCCTAATGAATAGATCTCCATTTATGCTGCCACAGAGTCGTTTCAGGGTATGGGCTTTTCTTTTTCAGAGTAGTTAGAATAATGGATGATCTTTTCTGCAATTACTCGGGTGTAATTAAATCTGTGGATTTTGCTGACTACTCTAACAGTTGAGCACTGAAGCTTATTCCTGTAGGTTTATTATATCAATTGAATGGTAACTCTCCTGCCTAGCTATGCCCCTATAGATGGGTTTATGAATTTATGGTTCATAGTACCCTTTTCAGAACATACTGTTTACAGCTGAGATGAATTAGGAAGGAAAGAGGAAGCATATTTCTACAGAGATGTACTCTAGTTGTACTTTTCTTATGTCTGGGTAAGGCAGAGACCTGAAGAGGTTTTATGTAAGATGAATCTGCTTAGATAAGCTGAAAACAGGTGTCCCTCTAAGGGGAAATAGAACATCTGGCTGACCAAAAGCTACATGATGTAGAAACTTTGTCCTATTCATTTTTGTATAACTGATACCTAGCATGGAGATTGGCATTTAGAAGGTTCTCAATAAGCAATGATTGACCTGAGTATGGGCTGGGATAAGTCACACTGAAACAGAATCTTGATCCTTAAGAAATCTAGAGCTAAGGCCGACAAGAATATTTCCCTTCTGACTTTGTCCTGGTGTCTATTTTAACAACCAGATGATTGTTCAGCACATTGATGAACACTATGCAAATATTAATTTGCATAAATTTATTGTTCAATTTCTATTTTCCTAGCATCATAGGATTAGAAGATTTTATGACCCTCTCTATTTGGGTATGAGTGTTCCTCCATGACAATAGATGAAGTTTTCTATTGCAACCTTGAAAAGCTTCCTCGCATTGATACCCTCAGTAGCAGTAAATATTTTTAATAATTGTACAATTATTCCAAATATCTAACTCAAATATTTTAATATGCATCAATGCCATTCTTTTTTGTTTCTTCTCCCCTCAGTAGAAAATCTTTCTCTTCATATAGAATACCTGCAAATATTTTTTGCTAGAAACTAGACTATTGTCTAAAAGTCTTGTCACTTCTCTCCCCAGCTTCTTGGAGATCAGCAACAATCCAAAGGCAGAAGGGAAGATAATTAGAAATTGAGAATAGGAAAGAGAAGAGAGAAGAAATAATGACTTTCAGAAGACTTTCTCTCCCTTAGAACAAAATGAAAAAGAACACCTAAAATACTCAGCGTGTGGTACTTTTATCTCTGCTTTCTTACCTTGGGCCCTGTGATTCTTATTAAGAATAGTGATTGTCCTATATGTCCAACTTCCTCTATTTATGAGGTAACAGAATATTAATTTCTTCCTCAAGTCCCATTACTGGCATTTCTTTCTTCTTGATGAAAGCTGAGTTCTGTACCAATGCTGAGTCTTCTCATTTTGTAAAATATTTATGGTCATACTCCACAGTCATATAGGATAGTGGTCCTATAAGATTATAATACTATATTTTTACTATACCTTTTTTATGTTTAGTTTTGTTTAGATACACAAATACTTACCATTTATTACTGTTGCCTACGGTATTCAGGACAGTAGCATGTCATGCAGGTTTGTAGCCTGGGAGCAATAGGCTACACTATTTAGCCTAGGTGAATTGTAGGCTATACTCTCTAGGTTTGTGTAAATATGTTCTTTGATGTTGCCTCAATGATGACATCACCTAACAGTGCATTTATCAGAAGTGCCCCCATCAACACATGACTGTATTTGGTCTTCTTCCTAATTTCCTGATATTTGACTACTAAAACCTTAAAATCTCCTAAGTTATAAGAGTGTCTTTTTTATGGTAATTATATGACTGGTGGCTGGTGACTCCTAGATAGCTTCAGGATGGGGGCTGGTCACCAGAAAGACCAAGGGGCAATTAGAGAAAGTGGAGGCTTTCAATTTCACCTCTCCAACGTTCAGGGAGAGGAGGGAAGCTATAGGTCACATTGATCACCAATGGCAAATAATTTGATCAATCATGTCTACATAATGAAACCTCCTTAAAAACTCAAAAGAAGAGAGCTCAGAGAGCTTCCATATAGCTGTACAATGGAGGTTCCTGCAGGGTAGCGCACCAGGAGAGGATGTGGAAACTCTGCACCCTTTCTCCCATACCTTACCCTAGGCACTTCTTTCATCTAGCAATTAATCTGTATCCTTTGTTAAATGCTTTATAATAAATGGAGAAACATAAGTAAGTGTTTCTCTGAGTTCTGTGAGCTGCTCCCACAAATTAATTGAGCCCAAGGAGGGGGTTATGGGAACCCCAATTTCTAGCCAGTCAGTTGGAAGCACAGGCCATGACCTGTGCTTGCAATGCTTGCAATTGGCATCAGAAGTTGGGGGCAGTGGTGTGGGACTGAGCTCTCAATCTGTGGGATCTGATGCTATCTCTGGGTAAATAGTGTCAGAATTGAATTAAATTACAGGATCCTAGCTGGTGTGCACTGCATAATTGTTTGCTTAGTGTTTGGAGAAAAAATCCCCACACATTTAGTCACAGAAGCATTCTGTGTTGAAAGAGTGTAGTAGGAGAAACTTTTTTCCACTCATACCTAAATAGTCTAAAATAGGACAGAGAACTAGAAGTGTACTTCCACATTACTACAACATATATGTCTTGACAACTGGCTTATGTCCAGTTATTATCTTGCCAATTTCCAATCGCTTACTGATTTTCTATTACTGAGTAGAACTCAGTAGACAAAACTGACTATTCTTCAATTCGATTCATTTTTAAGGATTAAATTTTAACTCCCTTCCACATTTTTGCATGGTGATCTAAGAATCTGACAAAATTTAGAAATAGCACTTGCTTGCTCCAATAATGAGTTCTCAGGAGAAAGCCAACTTGTTTTTTCCTCGCTGGGCTTAATATCTATTCCTAGGTTACTTATGACAGAGGAACAAAAGTAAGAACTATGGATGAGATATTTTATTGGCTATTCTCAGGTTTCATTTTGAGGTAAGTAAGTAGAAATCTAGTAAGGCAAATAATAGAGAAAATCTGAGCTTTGTGCCAGTAGAGACTTCTTTCTTAGTACCAATTAGCTGCATTTTCTTTTTTCATCCCTTCTAGAAGGTATGAGTTTAAGTAGGTGTCTGACAAGCCTCTTTGGTAAGATCCTTCTTTTAGTTCAAAATTTATAGAAGTAATCATAACTTTTTATTGTCCCTACATTACAGTGGGAATATGGGAAAGGTCCAGAAAAGTAGTGCTATTGAAAGAACCATGATATAGCAAAGTGAGGACATGGTAGACCAAAGTGAGGCTATTTACAGATGGTACTATGGGTGCAAATGTTATTGGTGACCAAGTGTAGCCTCCAGGCTTCTCAAAGCATGGTGCTTGGATCAGCAGCATTAGCAACTCCAGGGAGATTAGTCAAAATACAAATCCCTTTTCCTATCCTAGAAATACTGTCCCAGTAACTCTGAGGGTAAGGTAATTCTGATGTAAGCTTAAGTTTGAGAACCACTGGTCTGGTGCAAGAAAGTTTTTGTATCATGTAGATTTAAATAACATCTTCATCACTTGCAGGCTACACAAGCTTGAGTAGATAACAAGACTTCTGGATCCTCAGTTTCCTTACCAATGAAAGGAGATAATAACACCTCCCTTTTAGAGTTGTTGTGATGATTATAGAGCTAGGTAAAGATAACATTTTGTTTAGTACTTATTGTATACCAAACATTGTTGAAAGGATTTTATGCAGAATGACTTTTATTCTTCAAAACAACCTGATGAGACAGTGCATTTTACAGATGAGGAAATGGAGACAGAGAGGCTCAATAACTTGCCCAAGCTCACACATCTAGTGAGTGGCAGAGCCAGATGTGAACAAATTAGAATTACAGCTTTTGCTCATGACCACCTGCCATTTACAAGGTGCCTGACACATAGTAGGAAATGTTCATTCTCTTTCCTACTTTATTATCTTGGGATGTCATGATATGATCTATGGAAAATTATTACTTACTGATTTAGTCTGGTTATACTAATAGGAAAAATTAACTTTAGTACAAATTGAAAGTCAAACCAATGGAGATTCAAATTAAGGCTTACACTATGAGTAATTCCTGGGCATTTGAGAAGCCAGTATTAGTCTTAGTATTAGTCTTGCAATCTTGACCATTTCTTTCTCTTTCCCTCTTTCTCCTTCATGAGTTTAACACAGAAAAATTAGTTAGCAAGCTAAGCCACTGGTTGTCAAACTTTTTGGCTCAAGGTCCCCTTTACGCTCTTACAAATTATTGAAAATCCAAAGAACTTTTGCTTATATGGGTTGTATCAATCAACATTTACAGTACTAGAAATTACAATGAAAATTGCTAAAATGCTTAATTTATTTAAAAATAATTTACATGCTAAAATAAATAACATATTTTTATGAAAAAAATCATATTTCCAAAACAAAACCATTATCAGTGAGAAGTGTGGTATTTTTCTAATTATTAAAAATATGTTGAAAGCCTGGCTTAATAGAAGACAACTGGATTCTCACACTTCTGCATTCTATCTATTGCAATATCATGTCAAGTAACCTCAGGAAAACTCTTCTATACACTCACAAGAAAAGGTCAGTGAATGGAAAATGATTTCTTGGTATGACTATAAAAATAGTTTTGACCTCACAGACCCTCTGAAGGGACCAGGGGTCATTGGGTCATATTCTGAGAACTCTATGGGCTAGCTGATAGTTGAATAGAGGTGCAGAGTTAATCCAGAATACTCATGCTCTAAGGCTTTCTCTTTCCTCTTAATAACAATTTTTTGGGTACTGATGTATCAACCAATAATTAATCAAAGTGAATTCATTTATATGGAACTATGCCAGAAGCCCCAGAGTAAGATATATAGTAATGTATGTAGCACAACAATTGTAAAATGAACTTTATTTCTATTAACTTATTATCAACTTTGACAGCGAGTAAAACCATTTTTAGCATCAATGGAAATAGAGCAGAAATAAGAGAGTGGGAAAGTGGATAGGTGAGCTTCCATGACAAGAGACAGAACTCTATTTGTGTGTATTTATTGCTCACAAATGGTTTAGAATGCCTGCAAAACTGTGTCTGCCCCATCTACCTGTGTTAGGAGATATGTGAAAGTTTAGTGTTCCTCTCTCTTATTTAACAATGTGTGCTTGAAATTGAATTTAAGGAATATCTGAAATTTGCTAGTAGTAAAATAGATCTACTACAAAGAGGAATTATTTCAATGTCAATCTTTTGATAAATAGGCAGCATCCTTTAAGTTTCTGGGGAGTTTATTTTTAGTCAACAGGGATAGTGTGGAGTAAGGATGACATTATAAAGTGAAAGAAACATTTACTAACATTTATTTTATATCAAGGCAGTTAACAATTATTCTTTTGCTTATTGCTTCAAATAACCAGGAATTGCACTGTTAAAAAAATTTTAAATCAATGCACCATAGGATCTCTGCTCTTTTATTTGCTGAGTTCCTTAAACTTCATGCTTTACATATGAATGTGACATGCTTATCAACCTCAGTTTTGATGTTCTTAACAAAGATAGAATATGCTGGGTATGGTGGCTCATGTCAGCACTTTGGGAGGCCGAGGCAGGTGAATCACCTGAGGCCAGGAGATTGAGACCAGCCTGGTCAACATGGTAAAACCCTGTCTCTACCAAAAATACAAAAATTAACTGGGTGTGGTGGCGCACACCTTTAATCTCTGCTACTCAGGAGGCTGAGTGAGGCAGGAGAATCTCTTGAACCTGGGAGGTGGAGGTTGCAGTGAGTTGAGATCACACTGTACTCCAACTTGGGTGACAGAGCGAGACTCTGTCTCAAAAAGAAAAGAAAAAAGACAGAATACAGTTTTCTATATAAGGACAGAGAAAGTTCAAATACTCTGTACTATAAATATGTATATACATGATATTCTAATTCAGTTTCAGTGGCACTATATAATGTGGTAAAATTACAATAGGTTAAACAGGATGACTCATGCTATAATAATGCATAGTTTAGCCAGAAGGGGTACATAAAATATATACAATAAACATAATAAACATAATGTTTACTATACTATAGATTATATTTGGCATGTTTGCTAGGTATTTTAAAAGCATATCTGAAATTTTATATCATCTCCAACAGATGGGAAATAAACAGTAACAGGAGTTGTTAATTTTTTTTTATTATGCATTGGGAGAAAAAGAGTAATAATGCTAGGAAAAACATATTGAGGCTAAAAAACTAAATAAAATGTTTTTAAAACCCATTTTAAAATCTTGGGAGGGGAAAAGGAATAAAAAGTAAGTTGAAATGCTTCAACATCTGTTTTCAGTAATGGCAGCCCTAAAAGTCAGTTTCTGTTAGGTAAGAAAAGTACTTTTTGGTTAAAAGATAGCCAGCTGTCCTTTGAGATATGGAGGGCAGGTATTTGTGAAGTAGATGAATTAAAGCAGAAGGAAACTATAAAACTCAAGTGTGAGGCAAATTAGAACAAAGTTGAAGACTCATTTAAATATTAGTTTAGATCTGAAAACGAAGGGTAATGCACACACAGATAAAGATACACACATACATATTACCTTTTGTCAGCAGGGCATTTTGAGACAGATTTGGTGCTGCTTTAGGTCTTGACTAAATCATGTGAGGAATACTTTCATCTTGTCACCTTTGCTTATGAATATAGTTCAAGCTTTCACCCTCTCTCCCTGATTTTTGCTTCCTCCTAACTGGTATACCAGAAGCACGTCTTTTCTAACTGCGCATAACCCTCCATATTTCCCCCATGATAATTCTCTTAAAAATAAATATGGTTTGCTGGGCGTGGTGGCTCACTCCTATAATCCCACCACTATGGGAGGCCAAGGTGGTTGGATCACCTGAGGTACGGAGTTTGAGACCAACCTGGCCAGTATGGCAAAACCCTGTCTCTACTAAAAATACAAAAATTAGTTGGGCGTGGTGGAGTGCCTGTAATACCAGCTACATGGGAGGCTGAGGTAGGAGAATCACTTGAACCTGGGAGGCAGAGGTTGCAGTTAGCCAAGATTGAACCACTGCACTCCAGCCTGGGAGATGGAGTGAGACTATATCTGAAAAAAAAAAAAAAAAAAAATGATATAGCCATGGTCATGTCATCCCCGAGCTTATAAGCCTTTGTTGGCCCTGGTTGCTCACAATCTACACTCAAGCATGTCATGTATGGATCTTCAATTCTCTGACCCAATATATTTCTCCAGCCTTCTCAACGACCCTCGCTGCATCGGCCTATAACCTCTAGGCTATAGTCACCATGCCTTCTACCCTTTTCCACACCCTGAGCACTTTTCGATTGTTCTGTATTATGTACATGCTCTTCCTCCAGCCTGGAAAGATGTGCTCCTCTTAAACTTTTCTATTTATGGAGGTCCTGTTCATCCCATAGTTATTGATCCAATATTTCATCCCTTGAAAAGTATCTCCAGGCTGCTCAGGAAGAGTTCCTCTACCTCAATCTGTATCTTAACAAAAACAGTTTATTCACAACTTTATGGAGGTGTTTATTACATAGGGTACTTATTATCTGTTTACAGTTGTCCCTGGGTTGTGGGCTCCTTCTAGACAGAATCTCATATTTTCATCACTGTAGCCCTAAGAAGGATATTTTATTGGTGATTGGGAAATACTGATTGATCGTAAGATTAGCTGGTGAGATCTCTGAAATACCTTTAACAGTCATAGAAGTTTGTTTACCATTCCACAAATGGAAATGAGGTTTGGAATGTTGCTCTCCATGATGTAGAATAACTCAGGTGGTAGTGGTGGTTGTCAGATTAAATTGAAAGCAAAGGCCAAATAGCCTTCTTCTGAAAACTTCAAGAAGAGAGAAGCAAGCATACCTGGGAGAAAGAGCAGCAGCAGAGTGGGGAAATTCTACAGAAAAGGGAGGCTGAGGACAAGCAAAGAACGAGAAGGACCTCTTGGTTCACACTAGATTTCCTTCTTCCCTGAAGGACAATCTGATAGAAACTTTAGAATTGGAGGGGAAGTATTTCATTAGTAAATTGTGCTTCAAATTTTTAAGTGCTTTGTTTTTGCAAAAGATGATAGACCTGGCAAAGAGTTAATGCATTTTAGAGAAAGGCGATAAGAATAGATAACTCCAATCTCATGTTTCATCAGTGAATACAAAACCCAGGGAGGGTTACTGAAGGCAGATAGGGGAGACTTTTGTTTGCAGGGCTCTTCTCTGGGTTTGGTCAGTGACTCCTGCTTGGCCCATGTTGCCTTCTGTGGGACCACAAAAAGCAAAGAGCCTGACCTGTAGTCTTAGGATTTGAAAAAGCCTCATCACCTCCCACTTTCAGGGGCTGGCTGATGAAATTATGGGTTAAAGGTTGCAGTGTCTTTAATCCCCTCCAGGCTTTCTAGCCCACCCTTAGTCTTCAAGATCCCACCTTCATTGTTCTCTCTTCCGCCAAGGTTAGAAGGTCTAGCTCTACCTGCACTTGACCAAGCTAATCAATTAACATATTAGAGACCCAGTGTGCTAAATCCCAAATCAGTTAATCTTTCTCAATCCAGATGCACTGGGAAGCAAACTGTGAGTGAGAGGAATAAAGTACTCATAATGGGCTTTCAAGCATTAATTGGAGGAATAATTTGCCCTTCAATTATGCCATGTGGGTAGTGGCTTATGCTGTCTGTGTAAAGATAATGTTGCCCATTATCTTTACATTGTCTTGGTGTATAGTTCACATGAGTACTGAAAATAATAAAGAACATGTTTACATGTGGAAAAATACTGAATGGAACAAGCTGAGGTAAAATGTAATCCAGTCTTATACATCCAAGCTAATGGGATTCTACTTAACTAGGGTGAAAAGGGGGAGCATGTGGATGACTCTGTCAACACAACGGGGACAGAAGTTGGCTGACCTTGGCATATACGAGAGCCTCCTGAGCAGCCAGGGGGATAGAGCAGGGGCTTCTGCCCGCAGCCCTCTTTTCACCGAGGCCTTAATGAAGCTCAGAGCTGCTCAGCTCTGCACAACCAATTGAGCTGTGCCTCTCCCACTAATTCCTAAGAATCTAGGAAAGGTAGCTGGGGAAGCAATTAAAGAAGAAGAAAAAAATTCAGAGTCTTGTTGCTTTTTGTACAAAATCAGGGTTTGTTGTTTCTGTTGTTTTTCTGGCACAGACCAAAGGAAATAAAGCAGTTCGAGACTTTTACATCAAATTGTTGCTTTCAAATTGCCAGAGGAGAAAATGAAGCATAGATTAAAAAAAAGCATGCACACACATACCCCGGACACATATATTTCAAATTGTAGATTTGCATACCTATTCATTTTGTTTCCCATCATGTCAGATTAATTCATTTTAATGAATATTGACCATCTTCTATATGTAAAACACTAAGTTGAGTTGTAGGTATAAAAAGAAAAGAAATTAGGCTTACATTTGGAAACATCAGCATCTAATAGGAGAAAGAGCCATAGATAAGAATCTCAGATACAAGGATTTAGTGTTTATCATAATAATAATTATGATAAGAAAGTAATTATCAAATGTTTTGAGCTCATCTTATATTTTCTTCGCCCCACTTCTTCCCAGCCACTTTTGCAGGGACTCGTTCTGTACTGGTTTTAGTCTGCTTTGCACAGAGTCAATCTGATGGTGCCTCATTTTGGCCTCTGCTTCTTGCTTCATGTCCAGAGTCTTATCTGAAGCAATTGTGTAAAACACCTGCAGGAAGCCACTCAACTCGTGCTTTAGCAACCTGGAAATATGGGGGAATTTAGTTGATGCAGTAGAAGGCATTGTATATTTTTGATCATTCAAGAATATGAGCTAATGGATAAATGTTTCCTCTTGTTACCACCTGGAACACCATTCTAAGGCAGATCCCATAATGTTTTCCTGAAGGTCTCCTGCAAAGCATCCCCAGTCACTTGCAGTGGTGAAGAATCCTAGTACTGGCTTTCTATCCTCTCTGTATTCCTGCTTCCTAGGATTACCTCCCAAATAATTTACCTGCACATGGGTGGGCCTTTGCTTCAGGGTGTCCTTTCAGGTGAACCCAGACCAATAAAAATAATAGTAATTAGTATTTTTGAGTATTTACAATGCATCAAACATTGTATTGAGCACTCTATATGTAATATCTCAATTGGTTCTTTCCAGATATCTGTTAAAGTAGAAGGAGGTATTTTCTCATTTTACAAATGAACAGTTTAAAAAACTTCAGTAACCTGCCCAAGGTCATATTGTTGGTGACGGTGCCAAAATTTAAGTGTAGGTTTGTTTAACATTAAGGTCCAGACTCCCCCAGCAACCACACAAAGCTTAAAGGTGTATGGTTGGTGTGGAGGCCATTGCGTGCTCCAACATCTCTTCCATTTCTCTGTGTACAGCCATGCGGGAGTTGGCCTTGCCTTCCTTCCCCCACAACTTCAGAGGTGACCCTTGGTTGGTCTAAACCTGATTAATGTTTAGTGATTGTGTTAAATATGTCCAGGCTTCTACTCATTTAGAACACGGCATTTCCCAGGCCACAGTGATTGGTTCATGTGGGAGCATATGACTCAAGATACTTCCATTAGAGGTGGTTAACTGCTTAACACTAGAGTTCTCAGAGGTCAGTCTTTGGATCTCGTCTGTATCTATACTCATTCACTTGGTGACCTCATGCAGTCTCATGGCTTTAAATACCATTTATATATCATAGTCTCCAAAGGTTTATGTCCAGTGCGGACCTCTTCTTGGGACTCTATACTTAAAAGTATAGTTATTCATCACATAGCAATGGGGATACATTCTGAGAAATGCATCATTAGGTAATTTTGTCATGGTACAAACATCACAGAGGGTACTTAAACCAACCTAGATGGTATAGCCACTACACACCTAGGCCATATGGTATAGCCTATTGCTCCAAAGCTTGCATGTTACTGTACTGACACTGTAGGCCATTGTAATATAATAGTAAGTATTTGCACATCCAAACATAGAAAAAGTACTATAAAAATAGAGTATTGTAATCTTATGGGACCACTTTCCTATATTTTGTCTATCGTTGACCAAAACATTATGCAGCTCGTGACTGTGTATGAATTACCTCTTACATGCTTCCACTTGCATATCTAATAGATGTATAAAATTTAACACACCTAAAAGTGAACTCTGGATCTCCTCTTATCTCATCTCAGTTAATGCTAATTCCGACCTTCCAGTAGCTCAGGCAGAAATTTCGGAGACATCCTTTACTTTGCCCTTTTGCTCATACCTACTGTTGTTCACTCACAAATGATTGGCTCTGCCTTTAAAGTGTTGGCAGAATCTGACCATGCGGGTACTTTACTGCCTCCAGGCATTCAGGCCAGCACACCTTAAGCCTGGATTCTTGCACCTGGCTTTTCTGCACCCCCATGACCTCCCTCTCCCCTACTCCTAATTTAGCACTTACCTGCTTTAACACTTTTTTTTTTTTTTTCACCTTTGGAAAATGCTTCCATTACTCACAGAGAATTAGGTGGTTATAAATTCAAGGCTGATGGCTATGAACACTCATGATCAGCATTTCAATTAGGCCTTTGGGGCAATGTAGTTTTTGGTGATTGTTAAAATGCTGTGGAGGCTTACAGAGCAATATATTAAATAACATCTGTGACAGGAAAAGGGGGGTGCTGTTACTTTCTTGAATTAACTCATATCTGGAGAGGTCAAGTCATTTCTTGGGACAATTTTTATGTATTCACCTGTAACTTGGGCACCTTAATGCAGGGTAAGAGCTTCAGGCCAGTAGTCAGGAGAGCTGGTATTAGTTCTGTCTAATTAACTTTTTCCCTTACGTAAGTCACTTATGTTTTTCGAGCTAAAATCCCCTCATGTATAAAATGGGATAGATAATACCTGCTTACCTACCTCACAAGGCTAGACATCATTTTATATCAGTTTAAAATAATATAATTTATCAATGATAGGTTTTTAACATTTCCTGTGAAATCCTGTTAAAAGATGTATGTGAATTCCCATATCTCCTCTACCCTGAATTTTATGTAAAATTGTGTTTGTGTATGTATATAATGCATTGTTTCTTTTTTCTGAAAATAAGGTCTATAGCTTTCATCACCTTCCCAAAGGGGTCATGACCTAAGAAAGATCAAAGTATTTTGGTAGAGGTGCTTTGTGAACTGTAAAGTACTATTCAATAAAAAGACCATCTATTGGACTAATTCTTACCCTCAAATGTCCTAAATGACTTAATTATATGTAGAGACACGAATTCTTTAGTAAAAAATGGTGACCTTGGCCTTTAGAAATCAGTGATGAATCAACAAGCTTTGTGTCCTTAACTCCTTAGCAAGATTGGTAAACATGGCTTTACATACAATTGTCTAGCATATAGAGTTCAGCAATCTTGATACTGCTGTAATTGAGACCTGACTATGAAATTTTGATGGAGGATGAGCTAGCTACCACTAAAATATCTGAATAGCTCTCACTGCAATTCTCCAGACACAATAGGTTACTACATTGAAAGTTTCCTTCCAGTATACCCCCTCCCTCCATTTCGTCCTTCCTTTCCCCTGATATGGTTTGGATTTTTGTCCCTGCCCAAATCTGAAATTGTAATCCAGTGTTGGAGATGGGGCTTCGTGGAAGTTGACTGGATCATGGGGGTAGATTTTCCCCTTTGGTGCTGTTCTCATGATAGAGTTCTTACATGAACTGGTTGTTTAAAAGTGTGTGTGGCACTTTCCCTGTTTCTTCCTCCTGCTCCAGCCATGTGAAGTACTGGCTCCCCCTTCACCTTCTGCTATAATTGTAAGTTTCCCGAGACCTCCCCAGCAGCTGAGCAGATGCCTCCATGTCTCCTATACAGCCTGTGGAACTGTGAGCCAATTAAACCTCTTTCTTTATAAATTACCCAGTCTCAGGTATTTCGTTATAGCCATGTGATAATAGACTAACACACTTCCTCTCTCCCTCCTTCTCTCCTTCCCATTCCTCCCTCCCTCCCTCTCTCCTTCCCTTCCTTCCCTTCCTTCCCTTTTCTTCCTTCCTTTCTCCCTTCCTCCCTTCCTTCTTCACTTCCTCCCTTCCTTCTCCCTTCCTTCCTTTCTTCCCCAGGTATTTATTGAATACTCAGAAAGACTTGAACAGCACTCTGCTGGCATCAGTTCCTTCAAGTGACTTGTCCTGTGAGTTTGGAAAGGGAACACCCTTGTCCTAGGAAATAAGTGCAGGACTAGGAGTCTGAAGCCTGTCTGGGAGCCCAGCTCTGCTATTAAAATCACTTTGTGACCCTCTGTCGGTCACTTAACCTGCTGTGCTGCTATTTGCTCATCTGTAAAATTGCTCTCCCTCTTGGGCTCATTGTGAGGATAAAAGAAAATAATAGGTGCCAAAGTGCACTGAATGGTAAGAGTCTAATACTAAATCAAAGTATTATCATTTTAGAAGTTTATCCCTGAGTAGTGCTGACACTGACATATGGAAGTTAAAGCTGCAATTAGGGGCCTGCTTCATCTTTAATCCACCAATAATAAAGCATTCTCCAAACAATGACCCAATTTCAAGTGCCCTATGGTTATTTGCAACTTTTTCTTCTTATTTTTGGTATAAGTACAGTAGCTCAACATTTTTGAGGACAAATCCAATATCAACTAGTCTGCAGTCTTGCTTCTTTAAGTATGCATTCAAACAATGTACCAATAAAGCTATTAGGAGCCTGATTACTGGGTTTAGGTCTGTGTGATGGTTTTGTTTAGTTCAACAAATCTTTACTAAGGCCTGCTGTGTGACAGATGCTGGGGATACAGAGACAGATAAAGTGTATCCTAAACCTGAAGGAGCTAACCGCCTGGTAAGAAGAGACAATTAAGAAAATGTGTTCTAAGCAATGGGGGGATATGATTAAAGCATCTCTCCTTTAGTAAACATATATTACATGCTAGGCACAGTACCAGAACTTTTCATGTTATTATACGTTCCAATAAAATAATGAGGTAGGTAATTTTACATTCATTTTCAAACGAGGCCTTTGAAACCTCAGAAATGTTAAGTAACTTGGTCAAGATCACACAGATAACTGGTTTAGGCAAGGATACAGTTTGGTCCCTCTGACTTATAGATGCAAAAGGAAACACAGGGAAACCCCCAAGGAGGGCCAGAAAAGTCACTAAAGGACTGCATTGAAGTTTAAATTGAACAATGCACTTGTCTAGTGCTGAGGGTCGGGATAGGTTTTCTTTAATAGACGCAGCGGTATCACATCTTGATTTTGGAAAACAAACTAGGCCGGGCGCGGTGGCTCAAGCCTGTAATCCCAGCACTTTGGGAGGCCGAGGCGGGCGGATCACGAGGTCAGGAGATCGAGACCATCCTGGCTAACACGGTGAAACCCCGTCTCTACTAAAAATACAAAAAGAAATTAGCCGGGCGTGGTGGCGGGCGCCTGTAGTCCCAGCTACTCGGGAGGCTGAGGCAGGAGAATGGCGTGAACCCGGGAGGCGGAGCTTGCAGTGAGCCGAGATCGCGCCACTGCACTCCAGTCTGGGCGACAGAGCGAGACTCCATCTCAAAAAAAAAAAAAAAAAAAAGAAAACAAACTAAATATTGATCAGAAAAGCTCTATCATCATCTGGATATTTCTAAGATACAAGCGGATATAGGTAACTCTAAAGTTTTCATAAACAAAATCTCAGATATTTAAAATAAAAAATAAAATGACTTTTTTCATGAAAACCATACATTTGGTAAACCAAACTAATCAAGCATTCACTGAATGAGTAGGCACCTATTACATATTCTATTCCGACCATAAAATTAACAAAGACCAGTTCAGGCTAGGGCTTTCATTTGTGCATTTCTTACATTTACAATATTCTTTACTAACAACTTTGAGATTTGGGTAAATCAGAGATGTTTCCTTAGTCTCCTGAAAATTACATATTCCCAAAGCTCCACAGTGAGAAGTGAGAACTTCATTCCTTTACCTGGGATCTTTAGACTTTATTGTCATAAATGCACTTTGAAAACAATAAGCTTTTAAATCAGGAATTAGCAAACAATGACTCATGGGTGAAGTCTGGAATGTAGCTTGTTTTTGTATGACCTGCTAGAGCTAAGGGTTGTTTTTATATGTTTAAAAGACTTTTTTTTTTTTTTTTTTTTTTAAAGAGAGTGCGTAACAGAGACCATATGTAACCCACCAAGCCTAAAATATTTACTCTATGTTCCTTTAAGAAGTTTGTTGACCTTGCTTTAAGCTATAATAAGCAGTTATTTTCTCAGGGAAGGGCAAGTTTTCAAGCAGAAGAGAGAAAGGCTTTTGGACCCTGGGTATATATGTTTCTCACCCACTGACTGTAAGGCTCTCCGGGGGCCTGAAAGCTTAAGGAGATGGATAACTCCTCCCTTTTCAGGCCCAGTCCCAAGGCGCAAGGCCACTTGCATCAGCAGCGTGTGTCAGCGGTGTGCGCCAGCAACATAGCAGGAGCAGGAAAAGAGCTGGCCGGAAGAAACGTACCTCTGGAGATTGAGAAAGAGGCCATCCGGGTACAACATAGCAGTTACGTCAGACTAAGACACTTCCTAGTTAAGGGAGACTATAAAACTTTTGTCCCATCCTCACTTGGTGCTGATATCATTTTAGGTCTCAGCCCGCCTGCACCCAGGGGCTCATTAAAACAGCATGTAGCTCCACACCACCTCATGTCGTCTGTTGGCGCACTCTCGGGATTCAAACCGATACAAGAACCTTACACTGAGGGACAGTGGGAACCAGAAAGGTGCGCCACTCAGCTCTCCCTCCAGAAGAGAACTTGCCCTTACATGGAGAGCAGTCTCTGCCTGGGACTCTTCCAAGATCTGCCCTGCCTTTTAGGCTGAGGCCATGCTCTTCCTCGCAGCCTCAATGTCTGACGTGACAGCGTCAGATGGGTTATCCTTGGATAAACAGCTTTACTCACAATTTAACATGACACTAGACATAAGAGATGAGCAAGAAAAGAAATAATATATTAAGATAATTTGGGCAGAGTGAAGTACAGTTGTTTCTCAGTGGTATATCAAGGGTTTGGTTTCAGGACTTCTCCCATACTCAAATCCATACATCCTCAAGTCCCTCAGTCAGCCCTGAGGAAATTGTCTGTGTGAAATGTATGGAGTTGCCTATCTTATGAAAACTATATTTTTCAATATGCGTTTGGTTGAAAAAAATCTACACATAAGTGAACCCATACAGTTCAAATCCATTTTGTTCAAGGGTCAACTGTATAATTTTACTTGAACATTGTATGACAGTCAATTGCATAAACTAAGCCAGGTTTGCCAGATTTAGAAAATAAAAATATGGGAAACCCACTTAAATTTGAATTTCAGGTAAACAAATCTTTTAGTATATGTATATTTCTTAGCATAAACATTTCTCAAAGGGGAGTGCTGAGTGTATATGGCCTGTAAGAGGAGTTCTGTACTGATTAAAAAATATATTTGTATAAGTGTGTCCCAAATATTGCATGAGACATTCTTATACTGAAAAATTATTCACTCTTTACATGAAACTTAAATCTAACTACATATGTCCTATATTTTGTCTAGCAAAATCTAGTTTTAGTGTTATCTGCTTAATACTATTAAAATCATTAAAACATGAATCATATCTTAATTCATCAGAAAAACTAGGCTTTTAAAGTTGAATGGGAATTTGATATTCTTTTGTCTAACACATTTATTTTTAGATGAGGGAACTCAGGCCTGGAATAGGTGTCTTGTTCTGCGTAATAGAGCAAGTTAACCTCATCACTGTGTTTAAATCCAGTGTGCTCTTGTTACGGGAAAGGGGTCCTGATCCAGACCACAAGACAGGGTTCTTGGATCTTGCACAAGAAAGAATCTGGGGCAAGACCACAGAGTAAAGTGAAAGCAAGTTTATTAGAGAAGTAAAGAAACAAAAGAATGGCTTCTCCATAGAGCAGGGCGTTCCTGAACCCCTCACCTTAGGTACAATGCTTACTTATACATAAGATAACAAAGCCAAAAAAAAAAAAAAAAAAAAATCATGGGGGAAGTGTGCTCTATTACAAGGGCTAGTGACAAAGGATTCTTAAACTTTGTGTAACTACTACTGACTTTCACAAGAATCTCTATTATTATCTTTAAAGCAAAACTTAAACTACGAGTACTTTTGTCCTTAAGATATTGAAACATCAGGACATTTCCTGGATCTGTGAAATCTTTAGTCTGTTTAATAAGCATTATTAATCTGTTAACTTTAAAATAAATATCTTGTGACTAAGAATGCCTAACCTTCTTGGAATGAAGCCCAGCAGGTCTCAGCTTCATTTTCCACAGCCCTTATTCAAGATGGAGCCACTCCAGTATGAATGCCTCTGCCATTCTGACTTCCGGTTCAGAGTTCTTTCTACTCCATTATCAGCCCCCTTCCAAAAGGACATATTTTGGGCACCTGTGATACTTTTGAGGGTCATTTGTTCCCTTTTATTTCTATCCTCTTTCTTATCAAATAGGTCTTTATCATAAGGTGGCTTTTTTGTTTTTGTTTACACATAGAATATGAATAGTTAGTAAATTTCACAAAATATTATACCTGTCTGCTTGGATCTGTATCTATATCTATATTTATATCTATATCCATATCTACATTTCTGTTTTCAAAATTAAAATGGTTGTTGTTAAAAGTTCAGAAAATATAAAACAGTACAAAGAAGAAAATACAAACTACTTATAATTTCCATGTTTGCAGATAGCTAATGCAAGTATTTTGGTGGGATTTTTTTACTTTGTATTAAAAAGAACATTGACATAACATTCTCTCTATATAAATGTAACCTATATATACACATATAATTATATAAAATATGCATTACATATTATATATATGTAATGTTATATTTATTTTAATATATTTTATGTAAACCAAAAATAAAATTCTAAGCCCCAAAACCTTCTGAATGGACCCTTCCTCTCAGCCAAGGGCATTGCAGAGTTAACCTGAAAAACTAGTTCAGGCCTTGATAGAAGAGGGGATCTCCTACATGCCTCATTATAACCTCTAACACTGACATCTACACAGACCTTAAGTCTGATAAGAAACATTTACAATCTATTCTTTCTGAAGCCTGCTATTTGGAGGTTTCATCTGCATAACAAAACCTTGGTCTCCACACCCCCTTATCTTTCCTTTCTACTGATAATAACTCTTTTAACCAATTGCCAATCGGGAAATTTTAAAATCTACCCATGACTTGGAAGTTTCCCGCCCACCATTTTCAATTCAAAATTTTCCCACCCTTCAAGATTGAACCAATATAAATCTTGGGGGTGACTGAAAATATGATAATGAGGTTCCTAGGCTTCCTGTTCCTAACCTGATACTAGTTGTGACTCCAAGGGCTGCTCATAAGGGAATGAACTGTATTGCTGTTTTTGGGTGGTTATATAATATAGCAGGGACAGGGAGTTCTTGGTTTGGAGGGACAAGGTTAACTTTGGGGGTAAGGCAGACCAGGGTGCAAGTGCCTGTCCAATTGGTAGGGAGACAGAAATAGGTTGTGGATCTGCAGAGGATGAAGATGCCTGAGGTGTTAATACAAACAGACAAGTGGATTGAGAATAGATGTTGGAAGTCTTCGTTGGAGTGTCTCGGTTCAGCCTTGGCAACCCAGAGTGAGGAGGAAAGAGGGAGTCCTTCATAATGGGGGTGACAGGTTAGTTTAGTAACCTTCCAATCGTCACTAGATGAAATCGCAGACTCCATCATGTTATGCGCATCCATGTGAAGGGACCACCAAACAGGATTTGTGTGAACAATAAAGCCTTTTAATCACCTGGGTGCAGGTGGGCGGAATCCCAAAAGAGAGTCAGCGAAGGGAGATAAGGGTGGGGCCATTTTATGGGATTTGGGTAGGTAAAGGAAAATTACAGTCAAAGGGGGGTTTTTCTCTGGTGGGCAGGAGTGGGGGTCACAAGGTGCTCAGTGGGGGAGCTTTTTGAGCCAGGATGAGCCAGGAAAAGGACTTTCATAAGGTAATGTCATCACTGGCCATCAGAGAAATACAAATCAAAACCACAATGAGATTCCATCTCACACCAGTTAGAATGGCGATCATTAAAAAGTCAGGAAACAACAGATGCTGGAGAGGATGTGGAGAAATAGGAACACTTTTACACTGTTGGTGGGATTGTAAACTAGTTCAACCATTATGGAAAACAGTATGGCGATTCCTCAGAGATCTAGAACTAGAAGTACCATATGACCCA
This sequence comes from Macaca nemestrina, assembly GCF_043159975.1. Taxonomy (NCBI): domain Eukaryota; kingdom Metazoa; phylum Chordata; class Mammalia; order Primates; family Cercopithecidae; genus Macaca; species Macaca nemestrina. The sequence goes on along the minus strand of NC_092131.1, from coordinate 82,728,650 downwards.
GCCATCCCATTACTGGGTATATACCCAAAGGATTATAAATCATGCTGCTATAAAGACACAGGCACACGTATGTTTATTGCAGCACTATTCACAATAGCAAAGACTTGGAATCAACCCAAATGCCCATCAGTGACAGACTGGATTAAGAAAATGTGGCACATATACACCATGGAATACTATGCAGCCATAAAAAAAGGATGATTTTGTGTCCTTTGTAGGGACATGGATGCAGCTGGAAACCATCATTCTTAGCAAACTATCACAAGAACAGAAAACCAAACACCGCATGTTCTCACTTATAGGTGGGAATTGAACAATGAGATCACTTGGATCTGGAAGGGGAACATCACACACCGGGGCCTATTATGGGGAGGGGGGAGGGGGGAGGGACGGCATTAAGAGTTATACCTGATGTAAATGACGAGTTGATGGGTGCTGACAAGTTGATGGGTGCAGCACACCAATATGGCACAAGTATACATATGTAACAAACCTGCACGTTATGCACATGTACCCTAGAATTTAAAGTATAATAAAAATAATAATAATTTTAAAAATCCATCATAAAAAAAAAAGACAAGGACTGGCCATTTTCACTTCTTTTGTGGTGGAATGTCATCAGTTAAGGCGGGGCAGGGCATTTTCACTTCTTTTGTGATTCTTCAGTTACTTCAGGCCATTTGGGCGTGTACGTGCAAGTCACAGGGGATGCAATGGCTTGGCTTGGGCTCAGAGGCCTAACACATCACTCACCTCCAAAACCAACTAGACTCCTTAGTGGCAGTCACCCTACCAAAACTCAGAGGCCTTGACCTCATTACCTCCAAAAAAGAAGGCCTATGCCTCTTTCTCAATGAACAATGTTGTTTCTACCCAACCAATCTGGGTTAGTACGAGATGCTGTCAAAAAGCTCGAAGATTGAGCACAAAAACTTAAAGATAGTCACCCAGCTGGCCCCAGTGGTTCTGTGACTCCTGGGCACCCTGGCTACTGCCCCTCCTAGGTCCTGCCATAATCCTCTTCCTCCTTTTAGCATTTGGCCCTTGTCTCTTACGTCTCCTTACCCAGTTTTTACAGGACTGTATTAGAGCCTTCACTCATGGAACAGTACAAGATATGAGCTGCTCCGAGAATACCGGTAGCTTCAGGAACGGCAGTCCCTATGACCCAGTCTCTCCCACAAACCATCACCCTTATCCAGCAAGAAGCAGCCAGATGACAATGGTGCTCCTCTTCTATTACCTATCAAAAGGCTGGAATGCTAGGGAAAAGCTGCCCAGGGCTCCCCTGCCCTCAATGCAGCTGACCCTTACGCTGAATACTCTGCAGCTGCATTCCTGAACCCTTATCCAGGCACCACAGCAAGGTCACCAGACTTGCAGAGTAAAACCCTGATTACAGCCCCCCAGGTGGCACAGGGGAGGTCATGAGAAACGTGGATAAACCTCAGTTACACCCTCTTGTACATTCCTGTATTGTAAGCCAATCACGAGATGATATGTGGGAAACTTAACTGACAAACAACCCCAGGGTCTCTGTCCCCCATATAAACCCCTCATTTTGTAAGCTCAGGGCTGCCTCCTCTGACTGTGGTAGAGCAGCCCTGCAGGTTAATAAACTTACTTGCCTGACCTTGCGTCTCTCTCTCATCCTTTCTCTCAGCTAAACTTACAGTATTGATTGATGTATTATGTCCCCCTAAAATGTATAAAACCAAGCTGTACACTGACCAGCTTGGGCATATATCATCAGGACTTCCTGAGGCTGTGTCACTGGTGTGTCCATAACCTTGGATAAATAAACTTTCTCAATTGACTGAGACCTGTTTCAGATAATTTTGACTTCACATTATAATGTATAATAATCAGATACATATTTATAAAATATATATTTACCTATTTCTAATATCTATAAAACATAGCTATATATCTTACAACCTGTTCATATAAATTAACATCTATATGTATTTTTTCTTTGTTATCAAATATTTTCTACCACAAGACAATTAATGGCTAGATAGGGCCTCTATTACATGAATATACCATGTTTTATTTAACTACTTTTCTACTGAAATACATAAATACATTGAGTTTCTTTTTTTTCCCCTGATGGTGATTGATGCTCTGATAAACATTATTATAGATAAAACTTTGTACACTTTACTGATAATTTCCACATTTAAAGGGTAGACGTACATTTCTGAGTTATAGAGGGAGCTTGTTTTGAAAGCTATTGATTTATATTATCAAAATATTTTACTGAAAGTTTGGGCCAGTAAATAGCTGACAAGTAATGTAGAGTTGGCCTCTTTTCTGTACCTTTGTCAAGCATGGTTATGGCAATTAAAAAAAATGTTCTTAAGAAAATTAAAACAATTATATAGATTATTTAATTTTTCATTTTATTGTTTACAAAAGACAGGTAGAATTTTTTCATACATTTTTAGGCCATTTGTACTTTTTCTATAGTGAATTGCTGACTTTTCTTTTTTGTTTGTGTGTGTGTGTATGTGTTTGTGGGTATGTATGCATATATTTTTTTTCTATTAGAAAGTCATTTTTCTTACTAATTGAAATTTTCAAAATATATATTAAGGTTATTAATAATTTGTTTTATCGTATGCCAGAAATATTTTCCTCATCAATAATCTCTTAATTTTGTGAGTATTTTTATTATGCAGAAATTCTGAGTTTGTATGTAATCAAGTCTATCAATTTTTCTTTGAAGTTATACTGAAAAAAGTCTTGCTGGGAAAGTTATACCCTCCTTCATTCGCAAAATATACTCATCAGTATTTTTCTTCATTTTTTAAATAAACAAATTGAAGTGTTTGCACTTAACTCTCTAACCCAGCCCAAATTTATTTTGGTGTGCAGTTTTCTTCTTGATTTTTCTGATGTGAGCATTTTAAGTGCAATTAAAGAAAAAAAATCTGTAATAAAAAGAGTTTTTTCACATACAGTCATTTTCTCCATTCCTGCACAGAAGTACATATGCAAAGAATGTGTAAATGTTATGACCCCCAGGGAGATCTCAGGAGAGAACACTTCTTTAATGTCTTAATGCTTCAAAGGACCTGTGAACAAAGAAGGCTTTTCTTTTTCTATTGACCTATTATATTTGCATAATCTTTTCTGATGTCACAGAGAAGAAGAGAGAAGACTTGTTCAGGCATCAGAAGGCAGAACTAGGACAGATGGGTGAAAGTTACACAGAGACAGAGTTCAGCTCAAAGTAGGGAAGACAGACAATGCTGCCTGGAAATCATTGTTCTTTTTACCTTCTCCAGTGCAGATCTTCACTCAGAGGCTTGGTCTGGCATTCAGAGAGATACGTTTATTAAGAATGCTTTGTGATGTGAGTTAATGGATAGGTATTCTACCATCAAGAATCTGGGGTGGTAACAGTGTCTTTTAGTTAAATATTTTAAATCTTCTTGTTACTGCTGCTACATATTATCCCAAAAGTAGAGACTTAAAACAAGCATTTTACTTTGCTCACAATTTTGTGAGTCAGGAAGTGAGGGTAATTTTGGCTTGGGAGCTTTTGCGAAATTGCAGCTAGTTTTTGGCTGTTGCAGTTAGTAGTTAGTGGTTATGCAGTCATCTGAAGGCTCAAGTGGGCTGGATGTTTCAGAAGGTTCACTCATGACTGGCAGTGGATGCTGGCTGTTGGCTGGGAGCAGAGCAAAGGCTGTTGACCTGAGCTCCTGCATGTGGTCTCTCAAGCATATTGGTCTCAGAGTAGCTGTACTTCTTACTTGGCACCTGGCCTCCCTGAGAGAAGGTATTCCAAGAGAATCAGGTGGAAGCTAAATGGTCTTGTCTGATTTAGCCTTGGAATTCACATAGGATAACTTCCATCATACTCTGCTTGTCAGAAGAGTCACAAACCTGCCCAGATTCAAGAAGAGAGAACATACACTTCATCTCTTATTGGAAAGAATGTTAAACAAATGTGAGCACATTTATTTTTAAACTGCCACAGATATTTACACACATTTTTACCCTGCCTCTTCTTCATCCATGGTTCCTGTTTTGTGGCTCTTCATCTGTGTGACTCTACCAGCTTTGTTCCAATGCAGAAATACAGTTGGGGGGTGGGAATTAGCCAAAAGCAAACATAATTTTTGTCTACAGGGCATTTCAAGCAAACCATTTAAATAATTTTTTGTCTTAATTTTGCATTGAGTTACTATCTTTTTTGGATAGATTTGTTAGACATCAAAAACATAATTGCATCCTAAATTTGTTATATATTCATTTATTTCCAGACAAAAGCTAATTTGTCTAGGAAGAGAGAGAGCAAATACTTCACATTGCATCAGGCTCTATTTACCTTCTCTATGCCAGGGTTCTAAAGTTGACCCTGGTTGCTGGCCCATAACTTTCTGGAATGACCTGCTGAATCTACTGCCCTGCTGTGGATTTCTGGGGTTGACCCTCTGTGACCACAGGCTTGGTTCGGCTGCCTTTGTTCAACATCCCTAGTGGGCAGGCTATATAAGGAACGCTATAAGAGATTCCTTTCTTGGATGGGAGAATTAACTAAATGCCTTCTAAGACTTGATATTCCTTGTATACATACCTTTTAGAGGTTAGACCATACACTTATTTAAAGTGGAGAACACGGAGTTGTGGATGAGTTTATGTAATTCACGTAAGCATTGCCATAATCTGGGAGCTGAGGAATCAGGCAGGCAGCCCCTTCATTTGCTGTCTGGCTGCGTCTGCAGAGCTGTGTGTCTGCTTTAATTAGGACACGTTTCCAGTTCCAGAAGGGTATGAATGCAGCATCTATTTGTTGGTTTATATCCCAATAACATCACAATGGCCTAGGGTTTATTTGCATCAACTGCTCTGGGGAGCAGATGACTTTTTGATTGTTACCTTGCTCCGTTCAGCTTGTCAGGGACCTACAGCAATGGAAAGGGGAAGGAGTGAAGTTGTGTAACACAGCTGCAGTGCTGCTCTGTGCTGCAGCCTCTAAGGGGGTGGCAGCCAACACCATGGGATTTGGCCTAATGAGACAGTGAAAACTAGATACATATGGTGAGTTAAATCTCCCTTTTCTGACCTGCTTTAAAGGTCTTCCTGCTGTTCAAGTTAAAAAAGAAAAAAAAAAAAAGTTAATGGATTGGGTAGAAAATTCTAGCTATGATACCTACATTGTAGGTTTAATATTCCATTTTAAAGGTCCATTTCTTTCAAATAAAACATGTTTGCCTTGTTTTTTTTCTTTTTTTTGCTCTGTGATATGCGGTCATCTTCTAGGGATCAGGATTTGCCTTTGTAAGCATGAATCCTTGTATTTACTCTTTGCTTCCTAATCTAGCCGTTTGTTCTCATGCACTATCATACTGGTGCTCCCGTGCTTCCCAGGCTAGGAGATTGGTTCTTGCCCTAAACAGAAAAGGTATTAAAGCTCTCTGGCATTAGTCAATAATCCTTCTCCTGAGGACCTCTCACAATGTTCTGAGTCACAGTTACCCAAACTACCTCTTAGTTTTGCTGTTGATTCTGCACTGACACTTGAAGCATGCCTAAATCCTCCTGCCTTTTCCCTTCTTTCCTTGAATTCATGACTTACTGCCTCTTAAGTCTCACTGTGACACCCAGAGATGCAGCCGTTGAACACTGTTTGGCTGACAGAGGATTTTTTTTTTTTTTTTTTTTTTTTTTAGCATAGCAACATTCAGGAATATTTTCCTACCAAAGTAATGAATAGCAGAGTCCAGCATATTTCTCCACAGAAGTCAGGAGTTGGGGGTAAGGTTGTGTTTTATATCCTTTGGAGGTCTACAGTTCATTAATTAGTTCAACACATGTATTTATTGGGTGTTTAATGTGTGCAAGGTGCTGGGACACAGCAAGAAAATTTCACATCATGAAAAGTGCCATGAAGAATATTTATGCAAGATAATGTGACAGAGAGTGATTGCGGCCACACAATTTATGTGGCCAGGGGTTGAGAAACAATTATAAATTCTGTGGCCAGGAAGGGCTTTTCTAAGAGAGGAGAGACCTGAATAGCAAGTAAGATTAGCCAGGCAGAGATGTGGGGGAAAGAAAATTCCAGGTAGATGGCGTGTGTAAAGGTCCTAAGGACAGAAGGATCCTAACAAGGGCAAATGGCCAGAGGTGAAGTGAAACAAGGTAGAGAGTTTGCAGGAAGATCTTTTAAGGCCTTGTAGGCTAGGGTAAGAATTTCAGAATGTATCCTTAATGGTTATGCTAAGCCATTGGAGGTTTTTGAGCAGGTAAATGGTACTGTGTGAATTTATGCTGGGGCCAAGACTGGAAGCACAGAGGCCAACTAAAAGCCTACAAGAGTTTTTTTGGGTAAGAGATAATGGTGAAATTCATGAGAGTATAGTATCCCCTTTAGAAAGGAGTGGTTAAAGAATGGATGGGACTTGATGGACTTGGATGGTGAATGGTAAGAGAAAACGCAGCATCAAGGATGGCTTCTAGGTTTTCAGTTTGAGCAATTGAATAAGGTGGTGCCATTTACAGAGATGGGTGGGCCTGGAGGAGAAGCAAATTTGGAGAAAGTAAATACTGGCATTTAGAGTCTAGAGGAAAGGCCAGATTTGAAAGTTTGCCATTATATGTGGTATTTAAATCCATGAGATTATATGCAAATGGTTCTGCAATTGAAGTGTTAGAAGGAAAAGGCCAAGAGACAGGTAAAGAAATGATTTCTTAACTTAAAAAAAGAGGAGTCTGAGAACTGGAAGAGCAAGAAAGAAATGGACTTCACCTGAAGCAGAAGGGATTATTGGAGCTACACAGACACATGAACCAAACTGAACACCGGAGTGAAAACTGAAACAAACCTTATAAAAATCTTTTAAAATTACATGTAAATAAAAAGCTGAGTGCACATATCATGTGTGTAGCTCACTGGATTTTCACAATATGAAAATATTTGTCATACTAAAAAAGGTTCTGATTTGGAGGCCACTAGACTAGGGTGGCTCTGACACTTTAAATTCCTAGCATTTGAAATTTGGTATAGTGTGACTATACCAAAGCCCAATGTAAACAGTAAATTGAAACTGAAAACTGAAATTGAAATCAGAAACCACCAAATAACCTCTAACGAGGAACTTTTCATTCTAAACAATCACAATTATTCTCTTTGTTTGACTTCTACAACCATTTTATAAAAGTTCCCTATCTTGCCTCTTCTGTTAAAGTGCTAGCCACTTGAGGTCTGATGATACAATGAATCCTCACATAAGTTCTTTATAATTTAAATATGCTGAAGCTTTTCATTTATCACTGATCAATACTCAGATCAGAAACATTTACCAGCATCATAGAAGTAACTTATATTCTTCACTATTAAAAAAGTGACCTTTAATAGCATAGATTAATTTGATGTATTTTTAAATTTTATATGAACAGAATAATATAGTACATACTATTTAGTGTCTTTCTATTCACTCAACATCAGTTTGTGAGATTTATTCATATTGTTGCATGTTCATTCTCACTGATGAGTAATATCTTATTGTCTCTTACCTATCTACTGTTGATGGGAATTCAGGGAGTTTCTATTTTCTGATCACTACGAATAATACTCTTATGAACATTCTAGTGCATGTTTTGGTGAGCATCTGTGCATATTTCTGCTGGGTATATAGCTAGGACTGGAATTGTTCATTTGTAGTGTATACCTGTGTTCAGCTTTAGTAGATATTGTTGAATATTCTCCAAGTGGTTGCAGCAATTTTTCCTTGCATTAGCAATGTATGAGCATTAAAGTGTTTCAGAGCATCACTAACACTTGATATTGTTGATCTTTTTAACCATTTTAACTAAATTGTTGATTTTAACCACTTTGATGGGTACCTAGGTGGTGTCACATTATAGTTTTAATTTGCGTTTATCTGATGACTGATTAATTTGAGCACTTTTAAATGTGCATTCATTTCCCACTGAAGTAGAATATTGCTTTTGTCCAAAGTTAGGTGACTCTAGGGGCCAGGCATGGTGGCTTACACCTGTATCCCAGCACTTTGGGAGGTTGAGGTGGGAGGATCAGTTGATGCCAGAAGTTCAAGACCAGCCTGGGCAACAAAGCAAGACCCTATCTATACAAAAACAAATAAAACAAAACAAAACAACCAGGTCATTCTAAATATATGAGTTTATAAAGGTTTTCAATATTGAACCCAAGTGTCTCCTTTCCGCCACCAAAGAGTAACTGTAAGAAACAGATATTTAAAGTCAGAATATAACAAATATCTTCTAGTGCAGTGGTGCTTGAAGTGTGACCCCAGACCAGCAATAACAGCATTACACAGGACCTTGTCAGAAAAGCAAATTCTATGGCCCTACCCAGACCTACTGAATCAGACACTCTTAAGGTGGAGCCCAGAATCTGCATTTCAACAAACCCACCAGGTGCTTCTGATACATATTCAAGTTGAAGAAAAATTATTCTAACTTATCTCCTATTTACAGATGAGGGTACTGAGAGCAAAACTAGTTAGAATTAATGATGCAAATATATTCATTTTACTAATACGGAACAAATTTAAGAACTTCAAAATAATTGACATTTCTAACCTGAACAAAATAATTATTTTGTTTAGTTTGCTATGAATTTCTTGTGAGCAGAGATTTTTAGAGGAATGAATAACTGAAGGGGTTTAGAATCTCTTTCCGTGAGACTCCCCTAATGCCACTGCATGCCTTCAAGTACTGTTTGGACAATCAAGAGAAATATCCCAAGGCAGAAAAGTGATGGACTGGGAAAACTCTCCAGGATATTTCTAGCTTTTGTTACAAAATTCACTTATCTCTTTTGACTTCATTATTCTTCTCGACTTATCTGAATATTAAATGAGGGTAGCTCCTACTTTTAGAACCACAAAGATGGAAGCAGCTCCTCTGTACCAGGCTCTGTGAATTGTTTGTCCGTCCTAAGCAAACCCTTGGTGAATTATGTATTGAGAGCTCCTGCTCTGGTTTGCCACCTGATCATCACTACTGTGGTTTGAATGTGTCCTCTAAATTCCATGTGTTGGAAACTTAATCCCCAAATTCAAATGTGGATGACATTTGGAGATGGGGTTTTTGGAAGGTAACTGGAATTAGATAAGGTCATCAGGATGGGGCCCCATGATGGGACTAGTGGTTTTGTGAGAAGAGGAAGAGAGACCTGAACTGAGACGCTCTTGCTCTCTCACCATGTGATGCACTTCACCATGTTATGAGGTAGTAAGAAGCCCCTGCCAGATGCCAGCACCATGCTCTTGGACTTACCAGCCTCCAGAACTGTGAGAAATAAATATATCTTCTCTATAAGTTACCCAGTCTCAGGTGTTCAGTTATGGCAACAGAGAATGAACTAAGACAGTTACGTTCTTCAGCTCCTGAAATGAGCCATCACCTCAGAGGTGCTTCCTAATTAGAAGAGGAGATTTAGCAGATAACCTAGAAAGGTCATAGGAATTGTTGTCCATTATTCCTTCTGTTCCTGGAGTCACATGGTGAAATATGTTTCTGCTGCATAGAGGCTACTTTCTGGAATGTAGATAAGACGGTTTGGGTACTGTCTCTAAAGCTTTATACTTCTACATTTCCTCTCATTAGCATAAGCAGAGAAAAGAAAAGAACAGAGAGAGGCACTCAAGGCTGTTCAAACTGAACTCAACTTCAATTCTTCTGTTTGCTATTCAAATGGTATTTTACCACTCTTTTGCCTCACTCTCAAGGAAGGCAACCTAGGAAATATGAAAATCAATTAAAAAGTGCTGGAATTTCTCTTCCTTCTGTTCTGAGAGTCTGGGGCAAGCATTCAAATTAGACAAGATTGTAACTATTTCTTTACACTCAGCTTTGTGGGACTTTCTAATGACAAATGAGTCAATATTTCCAAGACTGAAAATAAAAAGATCTTAAGCCATCAGGTATTATTAGTATTGTTGTTATTAAATTTTATCTTCTTTTGGAAATTGCCCTTTCCTTGTTTGCCTTTGTTTTAATATGTTAGCTTTTCATGACCTTCACATTATTTGTTTGCAGAGTAAGTAGAGTTAATGCTTCATACTTAACATAAAACTTTTCATCTTCAAAGAACTCTTTAAATAAGCTATTTGAAAGCAAGCTAACAGAGGAATACAAAGTTAACATTAAAGAGGGCCCTAAATATGAACCTGAAAAGATAATGGCAAAAAGCAAATCATTCAAAAACATTCTTGTGAGAATGAATCAAACAGATCTGGAGGAAAAAGCGAGCAGTCCGGAAGTCTGGATGGAGGATCAGTGCTACTAAGGACCTGCATGCATGCCTCTGTGTGTGTGTGTGTGTGTGTACTATCTTGTTACTTATAAAAGTTAGGCTGGGCCGGGCGCGGTGGCTCAAGCCTGTAATCCCAGCACTTTGGGAGGCCGAGATGGGCGGCAATCACGAGGTCAGGAGATCGAGACCATCTTGGTTAACACGGTGAAACCCCGTCTCTACTAAAAAATACAAAAAACTAGCTGGGCACGGTGGCGGGCACCTGTAGTCCCAGCTACTCCGGAGGCTGAGGCAGGAGAATGGCGTGAACCCGGGAGGCGGAGCTTGCAGTGAGCTGAGATCCGGCCACTGCACTCCAGCCTGGGCGGCAGAGCGAGACTCCGTCTCAAAAAAAAAAAAAAAAAAAAAAAAAAAAAAAAAAAAAAAAAAAAAAAGTTAGGCTGTACAAACTTTAAAGAAATTCTACCTGTGCTACTTATTCTAAATTCTAAGATGAACCTATTGTCACTTTTTCACCCTCATGGTAATTGTAGTCACAATTGGGTAAATGGAAATTCATTTTAAGGTTAGCGATAGGTGCTTGAAGAATTTTCAAACACAACTTCCACATACAGTTAGGGCTCCACTTGGATGAACAACTGGCCTGGCTTTTGTAATCATACTTGGCCTTTTTGATTTGCTAGTTTGATTCTGTTGGGACTATTCATAGGTACCTTCCAGCTCATGGTGAAGGAAATAGCATGTTTGAGTCCGAGAGCTCCAAGGATCTGTAGGTAATGTGAGGCCAAATACCATTATTGCTCTATCCCAGTCTAGCACAGTGCTCAAATACATTCAACTAATATTTTCAGTGTGATTAAATAAGTTAACAAATCACTTTGGGTTACTTGTAAAACTTTTAAATGGTTAGCGTGAGAGGTCACCCTTGCTTCTTTGTCTGTTTCTTTTTGTGGGTCTTTTAGAAAATATAACCCAATCAGCAGCTAGCTTGCTTTCTTTGTAACATAACAATTGAGTATTATGAATAATAACTATAGTTGATCCAAATTCTCCATCACTTGAAGCTCTCTGACATATATGTGCTATTTGAGCTGTGGAGATTTGCATATAACCTCAGTTATTTATTTTGCAACAGAAAACAAAAAGCACCAAACAAGATTACAAAGTGCAAGTGTGCTGCTAACTCCATATGAAATATTGATTTTTCATAGAGGTCTCTTCTCTACATCTAAGCCACAAAATTGGCCATAATACCTCATATGAGGAAAATAACATCTTGTTATTAATAAATCCTAGACTCTCAATGGTTGATAATGGAAGACAATGCAAAAGGTCTTCTAAGCTCTAATTCTTCTCTCTTAAATTTCCCCTGACTCCTGGAGATCTCAGGTTCATTTTCCTGCTACCTCCATGCTGGCATTCTATATATTTCTAAGTAACCTCCTGGCCTAATGTCAATGCTTGATTCCTTATTATTCCATAACAGAACGGAGACAAAGCCAACAGGGAAGGGTTGGTTTTCTTTAGTCCAATAAATCAAGTAGTTAAGAGTGTTTCTGTTGTCAGAAAGACTTAAGTTACTGTTCTGCCCATTTTTGGTTGTCTGACTTTAGGCAGGTCATTTTACTCCTGAGTCTCACTTTCTTCTTCTCTGGAATAGAGATTCATATAATACCCATTTCCTGGGACTACTGTGAGCATTGAGTTACCAGGAAGATTTAGCATATTCCCTTCTACATAGTAAGTGCTCAGTAAATATTGGCTATTGTTTTATTACAAAATACAGTTGACCCTTGAACAACATGGGTTTGAACTATGCAAGTAGACTCACACACAGATTTTCTCCTGCCTCTGCCTCCCCTGAGACAGCAAGTCCAACCCTTGTTTTTCTCCCCGTCCTCAGCCTACTCGATATGAAGACAGCAAGGATGAAGACCTTTATCACAATTCACTTCCCCTTCATGAATAGTAAATAGATCTTATCCTCTTTATGTTTTTCTCAACATTTTCTTTTTTTTTTTTTTTGAGACAGAGTCTCGCTCTGTGGCCCGGGCTGGAGTGCAGTGGCCGGATCTCAGCTCACTGCAAGCTCCGCCTCCCGGGTTCACGCCATTCTCCTGCCTCAGCCTCCCGAGTAGCTGGGACTACAGGCACCCACCACCGCGCCCGGCTAATTTTTTGTATTTTTTAGTAGAGACGGGGTTTCACCGTGTTAACCAGGATGGTCTCGATCTCCTGACCGCGTGATCCGCCCGACTCGGCCTCCCAAAGTGCTGGGATTACAGGCTTGAGCCACCGCGCCCGGCCAACATTTTCTTTACTCTAGCTTATTGTATTGTAAGAATATAATATACAATACATATAACATGCAGAATATGTGTTAATTAACTTTATGTTACCCCTGAAGCTTCTGGTCAACAGTAGGCTATTAGTAGTCAAGGTTTTGAGGAGTCAGAAGTTATACACAGATTTTCAACTGGTGGAGGGAGTCAGTGCTTGCAACCCTCACATTATTCAAGGGTCAACTGTATACCAGGAAGTGGTAAAAAAGAGATAAACACAAAAAAGAACATGGACCCAGATAACTGGATTTTAAGAAAAAAATGGACTTTCTGGGCTTACAGGATTCAACTCACTCTAACTTCTAGTATGTTTCTGAGAGGGGGACAATATCCTGGCACACAGAGCCTAAGAACCTGGGCCTGGACCCACAGGGTAAGGCCAGAGCACGGCAGGACTTTCTTTTCTTCCCAGTTTTGTTTTCCTCACTGAGAAACTGCCTCTGTCAAGATAATGGGAACTAGAACTGACTTGGTTTCTGAGAGAAGGACTGTGCAATGTGGGATATAAATGGCTGGCCTCAGCAGGGAAGTAACAGAATACAGCAAAACAAGCCTAACACCTATGAGAAATATACGCAAATAGCAACAATGAGGACATTTTATTACATCTAAAACTTTTTCTCATTATTCTGTGATTTTCCTTATTACCTTCCAATGTTTTCACCCACATACAATTAAGAGTTATTTTGTGCTTCACTCTCTTAAAATTCCATCTGTGCAGCTCCTTTCTTGGCAGGATAGCGTGTCCCTCTCCAGCACTAATGTAGAACCAGAGGATGAGCATTGGTGAATAAAGAGGGGGACCTCCCTGGCATGCCGGATGGGAGAGGGCAACTCCAGGAGATCAGTGAGCAGCCCCGGCTCCAGGCTCCAGGGCCAACTCGGACGCTCAGAGGCTCTAAAGAAGAGGAAAGGCAGGTGCCCTTGGTGAAGCACACACTGTGACGATTTTTAGGAATCCCTTTGCCATTACCCAGCTCCAGGAAAGGCCAGAGTTATCACAGATCAGACTTCATTTGGAAAATTACTGTGCCAAACTTGGGGACTACCATGCAAATAAGATAATAAAAAAAGTATGACCCATTGAGAGTTGCTCTATACAGTCAGGCCTGTAGGAAAGGAAAACCTATGGAGAGGTAGATTCCATAGTGGTTAAGGCAGAGAGTTTGGCTTGCCTGGGTTCAAATCCCAGCTGTGCCTCTCAGTAGACGTGTAATCTTGGGCACATTACTTAATGTCCCTAGACTGTAGTCTTTAAAAGGGTGATATTAATAGTATTTACTGTATAGGTATCTATGGATTAAATAAAATAATGTACAAAGCACCTGACATGTTATAGTGCTGATTACTATTAATCTTCCTCTTTACTTTCTATAATCAAGGCATGGAACGTTGTTTCCCAATTCAACCTCTCTTTTTGGCATAGTAACCTTTTAAGTAACTTCATGTCAGAAAGTATCTTAGGGGCATGTTTTCACAGGCAAAGTAAATAAACCCAAGCAAATTTATCTGGCTCTATTCATTCAAAAAGGCCTGAGAATAATTTCTTCATTCGGATGATTAACATTACTTACGGGGTCACAGTAGCTTGAACTTACCTATAAAACAAGGCTTGTAGAAAAGAGTTCTTCTCTAATATCAGAGCTCATCCTCTGTGTTTGTGGCTCTGATAGCTCAGACTCTGAGCCTTGCATAACTAGATTGGTAGAGCTTTTTATTCTTCCTGATTTGTCAGTCCTGTATGGGTCAACTTCTCATCTGCTAAGTTCTCTGGCTGTATCATCTCTTGCCCCCCTTTGACCACAGAGCCTGACCTCCTTCCTGGTTGATGTATCTGAGTTTGTTTGGAAAGCAGAAACTACTCTATGTATTTCAAGCCACAAGTTATTTAAAACAGGGAATTAGATGCTCCCTGACCTACTGGGAGGCCTGGAGAATGGGTTCTAAGGTTGGTCTCCAGGGATCGCTTCCAGAACACTTGCACTGCCTCTGAGGCTTCCACAAGAATAAATGGTTCCAGAACACATTGATGACATTGCCACCCAGAGATGGGGCAGCCACTGGTGCCACCACTGCCAGTGATAAGTGCCCCCCAACACGCTGGTGGTGGAGTCTGGCTACTGCTTATGCTACAATTGCCTCTTCACATCCAGAAACCTGGAGAGTGGACATTGAAACAATATTGTAGAAAAGCTTGACATTTCCATGACTTGCGTGCCGGTCAGAATAGCCCCAGAGGATTCTATTCTGCCTTTTAAATCTCACTGAAGGGCATCTAATAGGTGAATTCTCATTCACCTGTAGCACCCCCTTGGTTGCACAGATGACTTGGAGATGTATTTTTTAGCTTTCCTGAGTCTTTAATATAGGAAGGCACACTGAAGGAGTTCCAAAAGGTAATTAGCTAGTACCAACAAAGGAATTTGGAAAACTTGGGTGGGCCAGAGGTTAGGTTCAGGTTGTTTATCAGCTAAAGAGGTAGAGTAGGATGGTTACCAGGGATCCAGAGGTTAGGAAATCAGTCAACAAAGATGAAAAACTAGCTTTGGGAAATTGGGTGGCAGAAGGTTGTGAGTATAGGCAAAGAGTGTGGTCAAAAGTTTTCACAATTCAAGCATGTATAAGTCTAGTAACAGTAATAGAATCTGATTAAAACCCAGTACTTTAGGAGCTGTGAGTTTCTGGTGTCCTTCCTGTTAAGAGTTTCAACTTACCTAAACTCTGGGTAGGCCTGAGCCCTCATGTGGAGGGATATGGGCCCATTCAGCTGGAACAGGCAAGGGGAAAGGCAGAAAGCAAAGCAGTGTGAATACCAAGTACCAGATTCCACCTGATTATCAGTGCCTCTCTGTTCTCTTCCTTGCCAGAATGAGTTGCTACCTGTAACCATATTTATCCCTCCTACTTTCTGTAGTGCTTGCTTCATATATAAACACTTAAATATACTATTCTGAGGTTTGTGTACTTACTAAAAATCATGTAACTGTGTCTGAATGTATTGAGAGAAGATACTAACTTAAGATTGGGTTGTATGTTTACCCAACTCATAGATAACATGCATTAATTCCTTCCTTAGTAATAGAAACAAAAACACTAAGCACTTTGACAAATGATTGTTATGTGAAAATTTCCAGAAAATTTATACCAACTGCAAAACAAGAGTAAACATTAACACGGAAATGCAGGAGATAATGAAAAATAAATTCATATATACAGATAAACACATATACACATGTATATACATTTGTACATATATGTATGCACATGCACATACATTCACATAAATGAATACCTATTAACACATACATAGGTAAATTGTTTTAAGACAAAGAACAATGACAATAACAAAAATTTCACCACCTGAATTCTCAGGACTTAAAAAGTAGTACGCAGTATTCACACACCAAAAATTACCTCCTTGGCAAAATAAGGTATTTTGTGAAAGGAGGCTTTCAGCAAACAGATTTTGACAATTGACACTCCATGGGCACCATTTGTGAAAAAACAGTTTTTTTGGGCTGTAATTTGATGAAGCAGAAAGTGGAAATCAATAGGACATTGCCAAATGTGTTCTTTGCCAATGCCCCTGTCTTTCTCTCCTTTGCTCCTGTTCTGTAGTAGATAAGAGCTAGGAGGAGCCCAGAACACAATATATGGATTTTTTGAAAAACTAGCACAATAAAGGAAGCTACAGAATACTTTTAACTTCAGAAATATATTCAGCAGCATGTTGCACATTTGCTATGTAGCAGAACAGGCTGATTTCAAGCCCAAAGGTGGGTTGGGAGTTTATATGATCCCCCAGAACTTCAGGGAGAACCTTTCTCACCAGAGCTCTTATCTTTACCTCTCGGCACTGCTGGTTCCCATGACAACCAGGCCAATGTCTAGTTCAGTTTTGCAAATACTTTCCAAAGCCCATTAGGCCTAAAATCTTCTCTTTAGACTCTCAAATCTGCCCGATTCCATCCAACCTTCCTACTGCATCCTCTTCCTTTAATCTTCTCAACATACAGGATGAGAAACATAAGACTTTATAGTGGCAAATATACCTAATAGCCATACAATGACAGGTGTTAGAGAAAACAAAAGAAACAGAGGCTAAAGTGGTTTCCAGATTACCCTAAGGTTGGCTGCCTGATTATTTCTCAGTGTCTCACCTTGTTTTAGATCCTGGCATATTGGTTCTGTGCTCATTTGCTTGGCTCTTCTGAGTGGGGATGCTCTGAGTGGATAAAATGAGAAATGATGATGCAATGTAGTAGCAGCAATACTGTTCAGAGAGTGGAGACTTCATTTCTGTCTCTGAATTTCTGCCTCTATGACCTTGAGCCACTGTAAAAGGAGGGATGAGACAGAGGGTCTGTGGGGGAATTTCTAGCTTTATTATTTCATGACCTAGTATGAGCAGGATTCAGTCTGTCCACCTTTGCGTAAGTTGTGCTTGCCTAATTAAATATTCTTTCTGTTGGTTGGTGATTAAATAGAGTAATCCTAATCTAAAATCAAGAGTATGATAGAAAAGGCCGGGCGTGGTGGCTCATGCCTGCAATCCCAGCACTTTGGGAGGCCGAGGCGGGCGGATCATGAAGTCAGGAGATTGAGATCATCCTGACTAACACGGTGAAACCCCGTCTCTACTAAAAAATACAAAAAAAAATTAGCTGGGCATGGTAGCGGGTGCCTGTAGTCCCAGCTACTAGGGAGGCTGAGGCAGGAGAATGTCGTGAACCAGGGAGGCAGAGCTTGCAGTGAGCCGAGTTTGCGCCACTGCACTGCAAGTGAGACTCGTCTCTAAAAAAAAAAAAAAAAAAAAAAAAAAAAAGATAGGAAAAAAACAATCTACTGTTGCTTACAGAGAACACTTGCAAGTATTTCATCCAAAGGTTTCACTTCATTCCATAGTTCAGAGTGGAAATGGAACTTTTAGGGGCATCTCTAAAGATAGAATATTTATCCTATATTAAGTCTCTACTCAGACACATGCTGGAATTCACCTGATGAATTCATTGCTGATTTAAATATTTCAAAATTGTTACATATTTATTAACTAGACCACTTATAAAAACCTTATTAAAAACGTTCTGTGAAACAAAGCCATTCTCAGGAGTAGTTTGTCCAAAGTAAAGAAAATTCATTTCTCCTCCTGCAATTCTGCTCACTCACTTCTGGATGTGCCAACATTGTAATTATCTTCAGCCACCCACCAAACTGAACACAAAGGCCAGTACAGTGAATGACCTCCCTTAGGGGCCTGCCATCAGTCATTTGTACACGAAGCAGTGCACATTTGTCAGAGCACTGTTAGAAGAACGTTTTCTTAAGACAACTTATAAGACTTTCATTTTCTTGCAGAACTCCATATATAATACATACAAACACATACACAGGTAAATTGTTTTAAATTAAACAACAACAACAAAAATCCCATCGCCTGAATTCTTAGGACTTAAAAGTAAAAGGTAGTAAGCAGTATTCATACACCAAAAATTACCTCCTTGGCAAAACGAGGTCTTTTGTGAAAGGTTTTTAGCAAACAGATTTTGCAGTATGAGAGAGTTTCATGGTAGATATAATAGAGATTAAACCTGGGATTCCAGGAGAAGTGGTGCTGTGATGGGGAAGTTGTAGCTAGAGGACAGCTTGTGAGTGCTGGGTTCCTGGTACGTGGCAGGAGGTCTTACTGAGAGTCTGTTTGCCCAAACTGGTTGTGGTGAATCCTGTTTTTTATTTTCCTCACAGTTGAGGAGTCTTGATTACTCCATATTTTGTGATATCTGACTTTTCAGTTGCAGTGTGTTGTGACTAACAGAGGAGATACTATGAGACAAGCACATTATATATAATTATTTCATAAAATGTGCTACCTATGGGCACTTGAAAGATGTTGTTTTAGGAAGCTCTAGATCAGTATCTTCCTAAATCTAGACAACCTGCAGAATTTGATTGGATAAAATTTTGAGTCTCCTGCAATCTTGATATGCCATGTTCAGATGGCTTCTGCAAAGTGTCACATTTCATCAATAGAAATGCTAGGTCATTGAGAGAGAAAAAAGGTCAGTAGATACAAAAAGAGAGTGGCCTTTGGAGTGTTGGTGATAAATGGACATCTTTTTATTTTCTTAAGGTTACCTGTATTGCCTGAGAAGTAGGAGGTATTTTTGTATGGAAGATTAAGGATTTGGCTGAATGCCTCAATTTTTCATTGCACTGGGTCCCAAGAACAGCTATTTGATTACACTTAATTCAGCTTCTCTCAGCCTTGGTTAAAACACACACACACACACACACACACACACACACACACACACACACACACACACACCCCACCTAAAAATATGGTGCTTGCGAGCATTGTTGCTAAGCAAAATGAGATCTTTAAAAAATGAGCTACAGGCTCAATAACTAATCAGTTTTCAAACAACTGCATTAATCCAAGAAAGAAGCCATTTCATTTCTAATGTCCCCAAAGGGCAGATGTTCAACATTCTGTCGCCATCTTGCAAACCTTTGCTTTGGAAGGTACTTTTGCAATGTTACTCAATCCATTTGGAGAAAATTCAGAAAGAGGCTTATACATCAAAGTGCGGGAAAGCCAACTTAAGCTTTAGAATAAATACTCAAATCTCTTTTCATATCAGTTGTTTGCTGTAATCCTTGTAAAGTAACCTCTAATAATCAGGGGAGGGGCTGGGAAAATGGAGAGGAAGGGAAACTATTGGATTTGAATGTCTGATTAAAAAAAATAAGAAAATTCCAACATTCTTAAAATATGAATTGGAGAGTAAAAGTAGGTAGAGGAAAGAAGGAAAGAGCATTCAAAATCTATATAAGCTTCTCATAATAAAAACATATCTCCCAGCAAGAATAATTCTCCATAAGGCTTACTGTAACTTAACGGGTGGGTTTCAATTACCTTCCCAGGAGAGCTAGAGACTGAATCCTTGTCATTATACCTATACCCCTCATGTTTGCAAGAAAGAGATACAAAATAGTATTGACCTCATAGTTTTTGTTTGTTTTTGTTCGATTTTTGCTTTTTGTGAAGATTAAACTTGGTTAATATATATAATGATTAGAATAGAACCTGGTACATTGTCAGTGTTGTGCAAGTTTGTCGTTATAATTGTTATTTCTCATTGTAATAGTAACTAACATTTAATGCTTCCTTAACACAGGATTTCTCAGCCTCAGCACTATTGATATTCAGGATTTAATAATTTAATCAATAATTATTTAATGATTTAATTAATTACATTTAAAAATTTATTTTTTTGTTTGTTTTTGGTGGGGATGGAGGACCTGCCACGTGCATGGCAATACTTCATTTAGTAGTTGATATGGTTAGGCTTTCTGTCCCCACCCAGATCTCATCTTGAACTGTAATCACCATAATCCCCACCTGCAAAGGGAGAGACCAGGTGGAGGTAATTGAATCATGGGTGCAGTTTCTCCCATGTTGTTCTCATGATAGCAAGTGGATTCTCATGAGATCTCATGGTTTTATACAGAGCTCTCACCCCTTCACTTGGCACTTCTCCTTCCTACCACTTTGTGAAGAAGGTGCCTTGCTTCCCCTTTGCCTTCTGCCATGATTGTAAGTTTCCTGAGGCCTTCCCAGCTATGCTGAACTGCAAGTCAATTAAACCTCTTTCCTTTGTAAGTTACCCAGTCTTGGGCAATTCTTTATAACAGTATGAAAATGGACTAATATAGTAGTATTTCTGACCTCTACCATTAGCTATAAGCACTCCCCACTCCATTCAGTTGAAACAACCAAAGCCATCACTAGACATTGTCAAATGTCCCTAGTAGGGGCAACGTTGAAAACATTGCCTTAATGTGTACCAGGTAGTATTCTAAGTTCTTGGCAAGTGTTATCCATTTGATAGGCATTATTTTAATTTCTCTTTTATAGATGCAGTAATTGAGGTAGAGAAGAGTTAGATAATTTGCCAAAGTCACATAGTTAAAAATGGTTGAGTAAGGATGCAGATTTATACAGTCTGACATAATCTACTGTGTTAAAATGTGTGTGAGCTCTTGGCAGAGCAAACAATAATAATTATTTATTACTATTTCCAAGATAGTTTCTTATTTTAATCTTGCGATATTGATAAGGCAGTAGTTGAGTTCTGGAAAACAGAGAATAACTCTCATTCCCTGCATCTTGGTAGTAAGGGGCTCAGCTAAAACACTTTGCTAATAAATAATGATATGGATACATAAGAGCCCCTCAAGTTTTCTATTTAATTCAGCTGTCGAAATAATGTCATTTATCGCAAACACTTTTTGATCTTCTAAAAGTATGAGACACTGTGCTAGAAAATATATTTTTTTTAAAATGAAAATTCTGGTTTCTATAGTAGATACTTGGCAGAGTTTACCCAGCACCCGTCTGAAAATCACTCCTTTTCCTTCAATCTTCATCTTTCACCAGAGACTGCGTGTTAGTATGGTGTGACCTTGCCTCTTGGGAAAACCTGTCCCAGGCTAGAGCAATGATGCTGCCACCTGAGGATTTGAATCAGGATATGAGAGAGCCTCTGGTCTCCTGTTTCTGGGAATGAAGGTTTGAGAGTGAATCTTTGGGAATTAATGGTGTTAAGGTTTTCATTATGTGGAGAGAGATCATCTGCAGTGGCAGAGACTAAACTTGATATGCAGAGAGGAGCAAAGATGAGAAACAGAATCTTAGAGGTTTCTAAACCCCTGGCTTCATTTGTTTATGAGACTAGACTGAACTCCTGATCTTCAGACAGCTGGACTATTCAACCTATTCTGAGATAGTCTGTGCCAATGAAGTCCTTTGGATTGCTAGCTAAAAGTATCCTGTCCCTTGCAACCCAGAGGGTCAGAAGTGATATTGCACCTATTATCAAGAAGCTTAGAGGGCTCAGGAGGTAGTTGTTGGTGTAAACCGTGGAGACTTTGCACACCTATCATAGACAGAGGATTTATGGAGTCCGTTCATGGAGATTTGATTATTCTTGAAGCATTACAAAGGCTAGATTTGTGAAGTAATAGGCTGGATATGCAGAAGTTCATGGAGAAAGAAATGGAGTCTTATAGGTAAAATCAACAAGATAAATTGCAGGACAGTAAAAGACATTGAGTAAGAGTCTCGAAGTAGCTGGTATGATACATGAATCAGGAAGTCAATGTTAACAGCTATGTTCCTTTGGGAACTTGTGGTAATGTAGTATCCAGCAAACTCTAGCCTCGCTGTAAGTAACAGAAAATAAAAGAGATTTTATTAATGCTTGACAGACAGAGAACCACACTAGAGATGAGTAATGCATTTATTCATTTAACAAATATTTATTAAGAGCCTACCACATGCAGATACTTTCCTGTTTGGGGAAATCAGAAGACTAAGAAGACAAAAATCTGTGTGTCCTTGATCTTACATTATAACTGGAGGAGAGATGAAAACAACATAGACTTGAAAGTATTAGGGAAAGAGTCAAGGAAAGTTTGCAATTTTAAATAAGGTAGGTCCCTTTGAAAAGATAACATTTGTCATCTCAAAGATGCATTTTTAACGAAACCTTTTGTAGATATCAGGAAATCCTTATCCTCAACCTGTACAGTTACAATTCTTTTGCAATTTCAACCGTCTCTAAACATAGCATAAATATCCATTTTTATGGCTAAAAGGGGGGAGAGGGTAGAGATGGGATATATCTGCTCACTACTTCAATCTTTGCCCTTTGTCTTGGAAGCCATCTCCATCTTTTCCATGTGACCTCCTGCCATTTTCACAAGCACAGAAGAGATCTATCTTTATCATCTATACTGGAACTGGGATCCCTCCATTATTTAGGGTCAGTAGGTACAAATTCTGATCCCATATAACCAGTAGGAGGAAGGAAAGGAAAAAGCACAAGAGAAATGCTGAAACTCAGACTGTCATTCAGTATCTTGATTAATACATAAGAAATGCAGGCAGGAGCTCACATATTCCTGTATATCCGTACTGTACGACAGAAGTATCTGGCATAATAAAAGTGTTCTCTATCTGGACTGCACAATACAGTAACCACTATTCATAGGTGTCTGTTGAGCATTTCAAATATGGCCTGTGTGACTAAAGAACTACATTTTAATTTAAATTTATTTTAATTACTTACAATTTCAACAACTGCATGTGGCTAGTGGCTACTACGTTGGCCGGGACAGCTTAAGCTCTTGTCACAGGAGGAGTCCAGACTATTCTCCTAATCCTAATTGAAGCCACTGTAACATCATTTACCATTTATGATGAAACTTGTGGGAGCTGAATTATACTTTTAGGCAACTAGAAGCATCTTTCTGCAGAAATGAGCTCTATAATTGGTCTTCTGGATTGAGTGCTAAGAGCGAATGGGCTCAATTGTGTCCCCCAGTATATGCAGCTGCTAGAAGGAAGCCACATTTGCAGTTCGACTAACAGCAAAGTTGCATTCTTTACAGAACCCCGTTTAAGAGCAAGCAGGTTCTCAGTCCCACCTCTAGTGAGAGCAAGCTATGCCCCTTCTGGGGGTTCCTGTTTGGAGAGTCACCAAGTGTGAGGGATTTATCTGAATGGCTGAAAAGCAGAGTCTGTCTGTTCTTCCCCTGTTAAGTTGCCAAAGGCATCTCCCTATGCTTAACAATAGATTCCCCTACCGCCTTTTTCCTTTCTCCTCTTCCCCTAGGAGAGATAATTGGACTGTGTGATTTCCATTAAATGTAATGTACCACATGCAGATGAAACACAATAGCAAAATGCATTAAGATCGAATCCCTTGGAAAAAATGGCCTGGGTGTTTTTCCATTTGTTAAAATTAGCTACCAAATTATTTTTGTTTTTGTGCAATTAAATGCAAAGGTTTCATTTACTCTTTTTAAGAGTGATTTGCATTTCATAGTCTTGTGAACAAATAATCTTTTTTTAAAAAAATAAGAGAAACAACACATTTTCTGTTGTTTTTTAATGTGTGTGGCATATATATATATACACACACACACACCTACACAAAAATACATACACATTTTCACATACTCACCAATAGACCACATAGTGGTGCTCTAAACCTGCTGTAATCACACATAAGAGCTTCACAGTTGTTAGATGAGAATCCAGTGAGGCTGATTGCAGTAAGAATTATTTCTGAAATGAACTACTGATAAATTTCTCTTAAAAATGTCTTCTAGCATTCATCATTTTGCAAGACAGATCCTTTGTATATACTCAAACATGATGAGTTGAGCAAATAGCTCCAAAGGAGAAAGTCATTTGGGGGAAGTCCTGTTCCATCCAAAAATCTGAAATAATCATTTCTTTTTCCTTCCATAACTAGCATTTTATAGGGTTTTAATTAAGTTCGTGCCACAGCTCAGTGGTTAGGTTTAGGAATCACATGCTCTGGACAAATGGCAAAATGAATTCAATAGTATCTATTTCAGGTTTCTTAGATAATCAACCCTTTTGTCCCATCCTCAAACCATTTTAACTGACAGTTGTATTTGGTGGGCTACGAAACAGTTCAGAATATCAGGGTCAGAGTGCTCTAGTAACAAAATGTGGTATCAGGAACTAAGCGATCTACTTTATTCTTTGAAGATGCTTGGGTGTTACCACTTAGATGAAGGAAATATAAACAGTGAAATTTGTAATACAGTACATATGTAAAAGTGCAGTGTGATAAAAACAGCACTGCTTTTTCAGCTGGCCTGAAATGTAGTGGAAACTACCTTATATGTCAAGCCAACTGTCTTTTTTTTCATGACTGGCCTTAGCTATTATGACTATATCCCTATAGGGCACTATAATTCACATGTAATTTAGCTTTGTTTATAATTTTGGAAGTGTATGATTGAGAATGACCACACTAAACACACCTCTTTCTGGAGAGTCAGGAAATGTATGGAAACTGTACACGAGTAGACATTGTACTTTGTCCTTGGAAAAGCCTTTGTTTCATATTTTGTATATTTCCAAATCAGATGGCCTATGTATCAGTAGTTGATTGCCACATTACTGTGTAGCAATTAACAACAATCAAGTGGCTTTACAAATAAGCATTTATTTATGTTGTGAATATGCATGTATGCTGGGTGGCTCTTTGGTCTTAGCTAGATTTCATGAATCGAATCTTGCTGGACTCTTCTTTGCATCTGTAGTTAGATGCAAGTCAGCTGGCTGAAGGCTGAAGGCTGAAGGCTGCTCTAGGATAGGACAGCTGATTTTTTTTCCACATGGTCTTACATCCTCCAGCTGACTTGTCCAGGCTTTGTTTCTGGCAGCAGCTGGCTTCCTAGAGAGGAAGAGAACAGATACATGCAAGGCTTCTTAAAAGTGCAGGCTCAGAACTTGCACCACTCTTCTGTCACATTGTGTTCACTAGAGCAAGTCGTAGTCCAGCCCAGACTCAAGGGATGGAAAAACAGACTTCACCTCCTGATGGAAGGAGAATCAGAGCCATTTTGGCAACAAATCTACCATAAGATGTATGCCCTCACAAAGGCAATAGAGAGAACTGGGCTTTAAAAATAAATTGATATCAGGCTTGTGAGAGGTCTAACTTAGTATGAGATTTAAATTCTGCCCATTGCTATTACAGCATTTGGGACACTTAAGAAAAAATGATGAGTAATTTAAAGGAAAACAATAAAACTTGACTTATTTATTATATTGCTCACATTGATTACTAAACTAGATATTCATATCTGCACTGTATTTCATAATATCCACAGGCTAGCTCAAAACCAGTAAAGTTGAAGTATTATCCATTGAAGATAAAAATCTCTGTGATCAATTAAAACAGTATAGTTGTAATAATGACTATTTATTGTGGTAAGGGCAAACCAGAAACAGAAAACCATTAAGTGAGAATATTTACAATGATAACCCTCCTGAACGTCAAACTTTATGTAACACAGTATGAAATTCACATCATAACCTTTGTGTACTAACTATGATAAATGGAGTGATCTTAATACAGAACAGGGTTGATCTGTATGGCAGGTGTGAGACCTATTTGCCAATGGATAGCTTTCATTATAATATTCATTGCCCTTCTGTTCTCAACATACAATTATCAGAATTGCAACACAGGAGCAAAACTAAAACAGACAGCTATGGCTTTATCAAGCCTTTTTTGTTGTTATCAGATCACCATTCTTTATACACAAGCCACTGGAGACTGGTTGGTACAAATGTGAGCTTCCACCTATTTGTTGTAATTGCTGGATGTCTAAAATGAAGACCAACTCTACGAAGATCCCATTGGACATGGTTTTCAAATGTGGAAAAAGTTTCCTGGTGTTTCTAATATTAACTAAGGCTGACAGCCACACTTTAGGTAAATGTTCAAAGGGTACCATATCAATTTGATTCAGGGTTCAAGCACACTCATGTACCTGTTGTCTTATTTTTATTTTTTGTTTGTAATCACAATGTTTCTTGAATATCTAGAGCACAAGCTAAAAATACAATCAATTGTCTTTACGTATAGATAATTAACCCTTTTACTTTTCATCTAAATGCTTAGGTCCTTGGATTCAGATATGTGAGTATATTCAGTATCTAGGGTAACTTATGAATTCTTATGTAGGAAGAACTTAGAATGATTTGCTCTCTGACAGCCCCCTTTCAAAAGCGTAATTAAAATAATACATTATGATTTGTAGGCTGTGTAGACCTAGCCTGGCAGGCATGAAGGTGATGCAACTTCTCCCTTATTATTACTCAATATTCCCACAAAAACATGAAAAAGAAAAAAAAAAAAAAAACCAACAACAACAGCAAAACTTTTCTTCTCAGCAGCCTATGACAAAAGATGAAAAACACAGAAACCTAGAGGAAAAGTTTGCTTTTCATTGTTTTGGTTTATTTAGAAAAGATCTGCCTGCCTCGGCCTCCCAAAGTGCTGTGATTATAGTCATGAGCCACCTTGCCTGGTCTGGAAAAGCTTATTTTAAAAATATTCTCCTTTCTGTTTCAATCTAAATGGGAAGGAAAGACAGAAAAATAAGTAAGTATGTTAGAGCTTTATTATCACTGTACAGTTATTTTATTGAATTTATTTATTTATTTTTGGGACAAGGTCTCTCTCTGTCACCTAGGCTGGAGTGCAGTGGTGTGATTACAGCTCACTGCAACCTTGACCTCCCAGGCTCAAGTGATCCTCCCACCTTAACCTCACAAGTTGCTGGGCCTACAGGTCACACCATCATACCTGGCTAATTTTTTATTTCTTGTAGAGATGGGGTCTTGCCATGTTGCCCAGGCTGGTCCTGAACTCCTGGGCTCAAGCAATCCTCCCACTGAGGGCCCCCAAAAGTACTGGAATTGCAGACATGAGCCACTGCAACTAGCCCACTCTACAAAATTATGAGATTGACAACCATGTTTAATCACACGGCAGGTCCCAGAGTCTGGGACCAACAGCCGGGCAGGCAAGACACACAGTCTTTTACCTCCCAAGCAAATTGGAAGAGACGAACATCTACCCTTCTGGTATGGTATTGAGTGAGCTAGATGACACCTTCTTGCATCCTCATTGTCTAACAGATTTCTTCTTGAAATACTTCAGGTACTATCCCAAGGTCGCTGTTTCTTCCCAATTACTGGCCATTTCTGAGTTCTTCAATATATTGCTGCATATTAAAGGAAATAGACATTAACCAAGTGATTATTGTAGGCTGAAACCGAAATTGTGCCAGGTACTTTTCATAAATAATTTTATTCATTCTTATAGCAGTCCTACAAAATAGTTACTGTTATTATCCACCCCTTATTATCCAGCTATAAAAATGAATAATTAAAAAGATCAAATAACTTTCCCAAGGTGATTTAACAACTCTTTCAGCTAGTTAATATATTAGCTGCCTTCATCTGTATTACTTTAAAGCATTATACAAGATACCTGGTTGCAATTGGAAATCTAACTCCATTTAAAATCAGAGAAAATGTTAGCTGATGTTGTATGACTTCTTAAATATGTTCTTTTGGCAGTGAATATGGTATAGATTTACAATATACACACGAATACACACATGTGTACATACACACACACATACATACATCTAAAAGTCACTGAAGGATATATTCGTCCCAGCACTCATTATTATGGACTAAAGGTTAGGTATGTAAAATCTACACAACTTAAAATTTTTATCAAAAAAATATCTCTTTCTCTCTCTTTCATACTGTGCATGCATGTGTACATGCACACACACAATTACACCACCTCTGCCTTTCAGTTTATTACTTTCCTCCCTATGACTAGGAAAGTTAAGTGAAACTTCTTTTATACACATTTTCAAACTCTCCATTATCTTTGTACTCTTCAGTAACATGATGTATTTCTTCAGGTGAACTCTATTCTTTTTACTGTCTTTGACTTTCAGAACTTGGAAGTTTGAGAGAAATTGCTTTAAATATATGTAATATAAAACTTCAAAATGTATTTCTAGACTTATGAATACTGAAGAAGCTTGGGTAATTAGTTTGGTTTAGTTTCTTCTTTTTCTCTTTAAACAAAACTGGTCCCCAGTAAAATGACCTTTCTCTGTCTTCCTCATAGTTCCAATACGCTAAGGAATTCCTTTCAGTGAATCATACTTTTTCTCAGTTCTAAGGAAGGCTCTTGTTTTTGGATCTCCCTCATGGTTTCACTTTGGCGAACTCAAATGGCCCACCATGCTAAGTTGAACCTTCTAGAACAGAATTTCCGCACTAAGCCGTAATCACTGAAATTTGGATGTGTTTGCAAAATAACAAATGTGTATTTTTGGAGCCAATTTTTGAAAGGTCAATACATTGCATTTTCAAAATCTGGACTACACTTTTGTTTCTACACACTTGTTCTGGCACATTTATTTGTAAGGATAAGCAAAATAGTTTGGCCATCTCTTTGTTAAATTATATATGTATGTGTGTGTGTATGTGTACATACATATGCCAAGATATTTCTAAAATGCAGTACAGAAATCTTTAGAAGGAAAAATATCAAGCCAAATTGTTCAACAGTCAACCTTTATTTACAGTTGGAATACAACTAGCCTCTGCTAGTGAGAAATTATTTGGTATACATAATTTGGTGGAGCAGGAAATAGGCTTATTATCTGTAAACAGCTGTTGGATTGGCTGCGTATTATACCAAGTTCAGTTCTCTTCAAAGATCAGAATATAGTTCTTCTATTGTACTGTAAGCTACTTTAACTCTACTACACAAAGATCTATTAAAGAAAAATTATTATATCAACATGCATCATTTGGTGCAATAGAAATTAAGCCACTGTATTAGAACATTTTCTTACGATCAATGTTTCTCAATTTATCTCGATATTTAATTTCAATAAATATCTAGCTTTACCTTGCCATTTATCTAGCAACAGGAAACTATTATGACAATGTTCTAGTACAATGGCATTATCTCTCATATGTATATTTTTAAAAATATATGCAGTAATGTGGAATATATTAGGAAGAAGCAAAAAATTAAATGAAATAACTGAGTAAATGATATTATTATTAAGATCAATATTTAGCAAGATGAAAACAAAACATACATAAAAATACATTGTGAAATTTATATCAAGAAATTTGCCCAAACTCTTCCTAACACCTCCTATTTAGGTCAAATGTTTTCTTGTATTCCTCCTCCTTTTTGTCTTTCTCTTGGCCACCATCAATGAGAGCTGTGCAATTTTGATGAAAACTTTCAAATAATTAAGGATGAGATCCTGAGAAATTATGTCTCATCTCATAGTAGATACATTGCACAGGAATGTAAACATACATAAATATTTATTTATTCTTGGTGGGAAAGATCAATAATTTGCTGTTTTGAATGGGCAAATAAATAATACCTTCAGGGGTCAGTCAACTGGAAGCGGGACTTGAGCCTCTGCTCATGGGCAGAGAAGCCCAGAGGCTGTTGATTGTAGGATTGCTGTTGCTTGTTCCATTCCTCTGGCCAATTTTGTCTTTATTTTCTTTCTTCTACTACTAATTCTATCTGATTATATTATCTTCTTTGAGGATGATGGATTTGCTTTAGCATCACACAGTGCATGCACAGTGGATATGTGGTATTTGTGTCCTCAAATAACTAACCCAACTTAGAGGACTAGGTAATAAATTCTAAGGAGATGTGCATGATAATACATATACTCCACTATTGCGAATTAGCTGTGAAATTTTTGAAGAAGGCACTGCAGCTCTTTGGGCTTCATTTTCCTGATCCATTTCCTCAAACTGGAGAGCCCTAGTTTATTTGATATCTAAAGTCTTTTACAATGTTATCACTCTAGGAGTATGTGGCATGCTTCTATTAAAACATTAAAATATCAAAATTATACTGAGTCAATAACACTGACATTCTGATAAAGTAAGTTGTTATTTGAAGGACTTTTCTTGCATCTTTTCAAATATAAATCTGTGTATTTACTCATGTAGAGCTGCTGTAGAGGTCAGACCAAAGTATTGTTGCTATTCCAAGGTTTCATTTTCCATTTTTCATGTAAATTAACTATCTATAATTATTGTATATAACACTGTTTTGCTTGAAGAGTCATAGTCCATGTTTAGATGATCAGGTTGCTATATTCTATATCTTGTGAATTTGATAGCTAGGTGTGTTTCCTTTTGACTAGTAACTTATTTTTATAGATAACTGGCATTACATATATGAAGAATAGAATGAAACCCAGGGCTTTTGAAACCTTCTTATTTTTCATGTAGATGCTCAATCATTGCTGTTGGGTGAGATAATCTGCCAAGTTAAAATAACAGTGCAAGTAATATTGATGGGCCTATGATATGATTAATATGACTCAAAGTATTAGGATATCATAAAATAAAGAGAAAAAAAGCATTCCGAGTTAAGCCAGTCTTTTCACATGTATTCATTTTAGAAGACTACGCTTTGAACCTTGGGCTTCTTTGATTAGATGGGAGTCATAGACCAGATGTCTTGACTATGATTCATTAATACATAACTTGAAAAGAAATGTTACTGGAGCCAGTGAAATTAATATGAAGAGAAGTTTTGCTTTCTTAAATGGAGGTCTTTGGTTAATTAAGAAGCATTTCTAGAGTAGTCTACTGTTTTAGGATTTTTTTTTTAAAAGGTTCTTGAGTGAGGAAGGTAAGTTAAGCAGAGTGAATATCATCGATTAATTATCATTTTGTTAAGACAAAATAATGCATCACTTCTGTACTCGTGTTTCCAGCATATATAATTCCACTGTATTTATGTAATCAAGCATATCACATTACATACCTTTAGAGTTTCATAATTTATCTTATATGTAAAAACAATTAGAGTATAATAACAAAGACCAGATAGTGTCTAATTATAAAAGGCTGAACTTGCTCTAATTTCAGTCTCCTTCTATTTGTTTGATAATAACCATCAGAACAATTTTTGGAAAATAATTCTGTGGCTAATGACTTTGTAGGAAATTTAAGATGAATCACCTAATAGCTTCATTAGCTCAAATCTCTGGCTAAAGCCACATTCAGATCCTAAGGCTTATAGTACCTTACCCATTAATCTCAAAAGCAGCCAGTCTCTCACAAACCCCTGAATACAGTTTTAAATATGATTTGGTTTATTATTTTAGGTAACTTGACAACTTTTTAGCCACCATCAAATCAAGAATTATCTTTTTTGATTGAGCAGTGTTATTAAGTTCAAAGGAAGAAACTAACCACTGTGTTGATCTACTAACTAGCCTGTGATGTGGTATGTGAGGATCTCAGGCTGTTGAGAGAGGAGCCCAGGCAAACTGCTGGTATACAATTTAGTTCTATTTGACTCAATTTGTCAAATATTTAAATTTGTTATTTTATTTGTAATATAATATTTATATAAAATATTTTTATTAACAAAATATTTATTTGGTTTCCAGGCCTGTAAGAGATAGAAAAATACATAAATTCTACAGCATAACCTCTAATAATCTATAATCAGTTAGGGGGGATATAAGGAGTCTATATATAAAATAACAATTCAAAGTAAAGTATAAATGCTATAAGAGCAATAAAAAATCAAACTAGAGTTGAAAGGAGAGAATCATGCCTTTTAGTTGGACAGGTCAGAGATATTTCAAGGACTAACAGGATATGATAGGCAAAAATGGGGGAACATTAGGAATGGCAAAAGTGGTATGAATCTTACGTGGGCAATTAGGTTGTAACTTTGGTTTGGCAATAGTCTAAAACAGGGGTCAACAAACATTTTTTATAAAGGTCCAGATAGCAAATATTTTGGAATTTGTGGAGCATATGATTTCTGTCATAACTACTAAGCTCTGCTTGTGTAGCATGAAAACAGTCATAGACCGTGTATATAAATAATAGTATACTTATTAGTTGTAAACACAGACAGTTGTATAGAAGGGTATGTTTGAAGCTAACTCACATAAATGAGTGAGCGTGGCTGTATTCTAATGAAACTTTATTTATAAAAATAGGGGCATTGTAGCCTGCCCTGAGGAGTGGGCTTTAGTTGCCCAACTCCTGGTTAGAGGCTCAAAATATGAATCAGTGGGAGAGAAAATAATTTGGGCTATATTTTTAAGAATCTTGACTATCCCATTGAGGATTTTATGTTTCAGTCAGGGGTAAATAGAGAGCTATTGTTAGTTACTGAGCAATAGAAATTTAAAAAAAAGTCATAGCTGGCTGGGCACGGTGACTCACGCCTGTAATCCCAGCACTTTGGGAGGCTGAGGCAGGCAGTCAATGACGTCAAGAGATCGAGACCATCCTGGCCAACATGGTGAAATCCCATCTCTACTGAAAATACAAAAATTAGCCAAGTGTGCTGGTGTGTACCTATAGTCCCAGCTACTCAGGAGGCTGAGGCAGGAGAATCGCTTGAACCCGGGAGGTGGAGGTTACAGTGAGCCGAGATTGTGCCACTGTACTCCAGCTTGGCAACACAGCAAGACTCCGTCTCAAAAAAAAAAAAAAATCATAGCTAACTTTTATTTCCTGCTTATTATATATCAGGTACTGTTGCATGTACTTTCTAAAAATGGAATTTGAGATTAAGTTGGCTGGCTAGCGGGGGGATTCCCCTTGAGTTGGCATCTTTCTAACTACCCTTCATTACATCACACAACATGAGCAAAAGGCTGATACACTGGAACTAAAGGCCATCTCTAAATCTGCTCCAAGAATCTTGTAGTTCATTAGCACAAAACAAATAAATGAGCATTTATGATAATCTTATTATGTGCTAGAGAATGTGCTAGATGCAATGGATACAGAAGTGAATAAGGCATAGGTCATGCTTCTGTGGAGCTGATAGTCTAGGAGAACGTAATAATATGTAAATAAATAATTATAATATTAAGTGACATAGAGCAGGATGTACCAACTGAAAATGTACTAATCATAAGGAAATGATTCCGATTAAGGAGGTCAAGAAAAGCATTACAGAAGAGATAATATTTGAGATGGCTATTGGAGAATATTTAAGCATATCTCCAAAGAACAGTGACAGTATTCCAGGAGAGTGTACAAAAACATCAAGTGTAGAGCAGATTAAACATGGCTACTCCTTCAGCGTATCTGTCTGAACTTTAAAGATTTTTAACTAGGCATAAAGTTGTTATGTTTCTCTCCTAAAAAAGAAAAAAGAAAAAGAGCAATAACATAGTACAGAGATAGTAATTGTAGGAATTAGGATTAGATAAAAAATTGAAAGAGACTAGAATCAGTAAAACCTAGAAGTCTGGGGAAGACACCTGTGGGGCTGAGACTCAGATATCTGAGGAGGGGATGAGCAAGGTCGTTGATGCTGGTATCTCTGAGAGACCCACTGTGAGGCTGGTTCTGTAAGTGGTGGAAAAATTGCAATCAAAACTCAGCTAATTTTATGAAAAAAAATTGCCACTTCTGGGGCAAAGTAGCATTGCTAGGGTGATGCTCTTAGGGACAGGAAGCAAATAGGAAGTAAACAGGAAGCATACAGGAAACAAAAAGGAGAAAGTAATTCCTTTCTTCCTTCTCTAGTTTCGAAGTCCCCATCTGTTGTCTCCTATTTGCTGAACTTAACAGGGAAATGCTGGTAATACAGAAATGCTATTTGCAGAATCCCAGCCTCAGCATCACAAAGCTGAGTGTGTAGAAGGGTGGGTTTGGAATGGAGAGTGAAAGGCTTAATAACTGGCACCTTCAGTATGTATCAGAAAATTAGGTAGGTTATGTAGTTTGATACCAGGTGAAGGATCTAGACTTTGTCCTCTAGGCAATGGAAGCCACAGTGCATTGGATGGGAGAATTAATATACAGCATCATCCTGATTTTATACCATAGTGTATTCTCAGAACTGGCACAAGCTTGCCTAGTGTTTCTGTCTTCAAAATGATTTGATAGTAGTAACAAGTGTTTTGTATGTCCTCAAACAGTTACCAATAATAAGTAATGCCAAAACTTGGCATAACAATGGCTTACTCATATGTTTTGGAGCTATTAGTGACTATAGTATTAAATTTGTTTTTACTGAAGAGAGAGATCCAATGCTGACTCACTGACATATATGCACAATATTTCTTCCCAATTCAGCACTTGTTCTTCTATTTGTAAACTGAAGTTATTTTTAGTTTAGCAGTGTTTTAGAAAATTGAACTTAGCATACTCTATGCAGGGAGCTCAAAGCTCAGGTTAGGCTGTGCTTTTTCTATACCAGACAGATGAATTATAAGAACAAAGGGCAGGAGAGGTGAGCAAGCCATGGCAGGAGAGTGCAGCAGAATGGAGATGGATGGTTAGTGAGTGTCCAAAAACATTTGTACTTTCTCTTGTCTTCTCCAGAAATGTTATACTGGGCCAACAAAGACAAAAAGAGCCTTAAAAGAGTTAAGAATTGAGGGAAATTTGAAGGAGATCTGTTCTACATGATTCAGTGGGTAGGGATAAATCTCATTC
Source organism: Macaca nemestrina (assembly GCF_043159975.1). Lineage (NCBI taxonomy): Eukaryota > Metazoa > Chordata > Mammalia > Primates > Cercopithecidae > Macaca > Macaca nemestrina. The sequence goes on along the minus strand of NC_092131.1, from coordinate 82,694,134 downwards.
TCACTCATTAACTTGATTTTTTAATACCTTGAGGACTTTGTATAATTTTAATAGGGACATTTAAAATGTGATAGGCTACAGAAAGATTGAAACTAGTAAGTAAATTCAGGATTGTTAACACAGAGATACTGATGGTCTTTATTAGTCTCAAATGTTTGCCCTATTCTCTTCTGTGACAAATCTTCTGAAATAATTATTAATGCTTCCAAATAACTTTAAAAGAACTAAAAGATTCTGAAGCAAAATGATTTTTTCAGTATAGAATATTTTTCTATGCCCAATGTGTCATCATTTAATAGACTTGATATTAATAAATTATTGCAATAGAATCTAATAACAGTGGATTCCTATGTGACAAGAGCGAATTTTCATTGAAAGCGAGAACATATATTATAATCAGAGACAGGGTGCTTGAAGTGAAGATCAACACTCTATTAGAATAAAAAATAATGAAAATGATATTTGAAAAGAAAAACATGTCAAGTAGAGGTATCCTATAAAGTATAGATTAACTTTAAAAATTTTTCTGTTAACTCTTCATGCTACTGGGGAGTTAATACACCAACATTTAGCCCTAAAATATGTGCCAGAGCTGGTTACATGACATGTCTCGAAATCACGAGTAATTTGGCTTGCTTTGATTTGAAACTTACACTGTACCTGTAAACAAATAGATAGCAAAATCCATAAACCCTAATTAAAAAGCAGCTAATGAAGCAACCACAATATTAAGCTACAGTATGAGGAGTGATGGTGTATTAGTCCATTTTCACACTGCTAAAGAAATAACTGTGTAATTTATAAAGAAAGGAGGATTAATTGGCTCATGGTTCTGCATGCTGTACAGGAAGTATGATGCTGGCATCTGCTCAGCTTCAGGGAAGGGTTCAGGAAAATTTTCAATCATGGCAGAAGGTGAAAGGGAAGCAGGCACGTCTTACCTGGCCATAGCAGAAGAAAGGTGGGGGGGGGGGGTGGGCTACATACTTTCAAACAACCAGGTCTCCTGAGAACTCTATCATGAAAACAACACTAGAGGGATGGTATTAAACCATTAGAAACCACCCCGATGATCCAATCACCTCCCACCAGGCCCCACCTCCAGCACTGGGGATTGTATTTCATCATGAGATTTAGATGGGGACACAGATCCAAACCATATAAGGTTGGTAAGAGACATAAGTGGGCTCTGCAATTGAGTAAGCAAATCAGAAGCAGTGTAGCTGAAGCTGAGAAGGCATTCATCCAAAATGTTGATAAACTCCTTGAGAGTCAAAGCCAGGACCAGATGGGATAGTGAAGCAGAAGCTTCTAGGGAACTTCAAAAGGCATTGGGTGGCAGGACTGTAATATTTATGACTTAGTGAGACTGCGTATCTATGGGGGCCTCACAGCTGTTTCAGTATAAGCATCCCCATTTCTCAGGCCATTTTCTTGGGTTTACAGTTGGACAGTGTGAGAAACTGCATTCTCCAGTTCACCAGTATTAGTTATATATCCTGGGTAGCAAGACTGGTTAAATAACTGCTGGACCCACAGCAACATGAAAATATGGGGCCCCTTGTTCAAAAATGATTAAGAATGTCAACATGATGACCACAAAGCATTAATCCAAGCATGGAGTCCTTCGAAGTGTGGAGCCCTATGCAACTACGTGGGTCATATGCCCATGAAGCTGTCCCTAATGAGGATAAAGTTACGATTTGTTCATTCATTTCATTAATCCACTCATTTTAGAAGCATATACTGAGCATCTGTTATGTTAAGGCATTGTGATCAGTGCCAGAGATATGGCAGGGCACAAAACAGAGAAGAGCTCTGCTGTTATGATATTTATATTTTGTTTCTGTGATTGGGAGTCATGTTGCAGAAGTCTTAAGACTACTACAGTCAACACAGGGTCAAATACATATGGCATTATTATGGATGTGAGCAATACTGTCTGTTTCAGCATTTATTTCTCTACATTCATCCTAAAATCTGTCATCCTAAGAACAAAAGAAAAATTCCAAACCATGGTTCATATTTTTGAGACCATATACCTTTACTTACTTACCCTTTATATATCTGATCATAGTTTCCTTTGTCTATCAAAATCCCTTCTATATCTTGGAATAAGAAAGGTAACACATTCATTTGGTTTTAGTTTTCAGGTCCTTAAGAGTATTTACTTAGTTGATTAACCAACAGAGATTTTTTGAGTACTTCCTCTGTGTCTGGCACGTGGCTAGCTACTGCGGGGACCACTCAGCTAGTGTAAAGTCTTTTAAGAGACAAGATAGAACCCCAAAGGGGCACCATTTAGGTACAGTAATGCCCTTATTGGGCACTGACCCTGTAATAAGCTCAGTCATAAATACTGTCACCTTATAGTCACATATTCAATCTTCATTTCAGTGAGGTAGTTCTTATTACTAAAGATTAGAGAGAAAAATAACTTTCTCAAGGTCACACAACTATTAAGTGTCAAAGTAAGTGGCATGTACTTAAATGCTAGGTGGAACATCTTTTTGAGCTGACTTCATTGGGAAAGTCCTCATGAATGACGTGCCAGGATATTTCCCTGAAGGACATTTCCGTACCCAGTCCCCTTTATCTGAGAGCTGCCTCTGCTCTTACCATGTGGCCCTAAGACCATGCTTGTACTAGGAGACTCTATGTACCCTTCCATGACCTCAGTTGTTTGAACTAAATATATGTGCCGAACTCAACCTGGTGCCATTAGGTTGTTTCTCTTGGTTACCTGAAATCTGGGCTCAATTTAATTAGCCTTTGTTGTCTGGGAAGTGATATATACAAGGCCTAGGGCTTCCTTCTTTGCTTTTGTGCATTTGGAAGCAGAAAAGCCAGTCTGGGATAGAGACAGAGAAGAGGGGGGCAAGTAGAACCTTGTTTAGACAGAAAGAAAGAGAGAAAGAGCAAGGGACAGATAGACAAACACAGATGCACACACAGAGAGAAAAGCATAGAAAGAGACACAAGAGAGACACAGAGACTCTCAAGCAAGACAAAGAGAGATTAATACAGACACAGAGAGACAAAAGAAAAAACACAGAAGGAGGAAAAGGAGAGGGAGTAGCTAGGGCAGGGGCTGGGGTGGGGGTAGGGGGGTAAAGAGGAGAGGGAGAGAGGGAGAAGTGACCTTTTCACTGATACAGACCCTATGTACCCTATGTGACTCTACTGTCAACTATCTGTACAATGAAGAGTACAAGATTCTATTATGGAGCCAAGGAGTTGTTTATTTCCATATATTCTTAACACCACAACCCGTTGTCCCCACTTTACAATCTTTTCAATTCATTTTATATTAATGATGTAGCAGTGAATTCTTTTTCTTCTTTCCATATTTTTTTCCGTTCCTAGGTAAACCTGCACAGCTGGTATTTATTTCAGTTTCCTTTTATAGCTTGAAAAATATTTAGGCATGTTTACCACATGCGGGAATCTGGAGGCAGTTTATGTATACATACATATCGACACATTTCTTTTTGAACCTGGATTATAATAAACATATTGATTTAATTTTTGAAGTATTGGCTGATTAATAGACTGTAGCAATTTGAAATAACTCATTTATTTCCATCAGACTCTTTCTGCTTCCAGTTCACAGTCCTTGAAAACCAATGCTGTTTTTTGAAAGTAATATTTAGGAAGATGTGATTGTGAAATCAAATGTGGAACATCTCTGAAAACTCTTTAGTTTCTATGGAAATAACCAAGTAAAATGTAATTCCCTTATCAGGCACTGAAAGCTTAACATGATTTGTGTTAAATTGACAAATGCAGTAGTAGATGCCTCTTATCAGAGGAGAGCATCATCTAGCTTGTTGTTCCATTATTACAATCTCTCGGCTGCGTTAAGGGCACATTCCCTCAGATGCAAGGGATAGAGTTTTTTGTCATTGGGAGTGGTACACGACACTTCATAGCAAAGAGTATGGGAAGCACTTGCATGGCTCTTTATCTAGTAGAATGTTGCAAGTACAGTTTCCTTTAACACCTGGAGATGGATCTGTGTGGATCTCAGAACCATAGTGTGAGTAGAGAATGTACTTTTGGCACCATCATGTGCCTTTTGTGGGAATTCCATGTGTACTCCTTGCTTGATGAAACTCTTGTTCATCATGTCATTGTTGAAAATGCTCTGCTCTGGCCTAGGGGCCAGCTTTATAATAAACATATTGTCAAAAGTTTTTAGAGGCATTCAGTTAAGGGACCAAATGGTTACAGAAGAGCAAGCAGGTCATCAACTCTACCGGGAACCAAACAGTATTGCTGTGGCTTAGAGGAAACCCTAGAAGTCAAGGTGTCACATCTTGAAATAGACTGAAATTACTGACTGTTGGTAATCACACCAAAGTCAGGTGAACTTTGGAGTAGATAATCAAAGGATAAATCCAAATAACTCCAAAGAGACATGGAGAAAAGAAATATTATATACAAATTTGATGTACAGATTCAAGAGTCCCAAAAGAGTTTTTTGCACATAATCCCAAAGAGCCCTTTTGATAGCATCATTATTATCTGTTGTGCTATCGTGTGGATTTCAAGAGTCAACAACGCTCTTTGGATAACTTTGAATATACTGGGTATTTGGGATCTGTTTCATTTCTACCAAATGTTACATTTTTAGTGTTTGTCTTTCCCTCTTTGTAGTAATTAAAACCAACATATTTTAGAATAAAATCCAGTTTGCTAAATTATATCTGCCTTCTCAATTGATATGAAATATTTAAAGTATTGTTCAGAGTCCACCTGTCTCTAGAAATTTTTTTCTTCTTTTTGACATCAAACAGATGGTTTGACCATACTTGGGATGAACCAGAAGCTACTGAAGGAACCAGAAGCATAAATAAAACCATGATTTTTAAAGTTAGATATGAGGAAGAAAGGGAGAGCTCCACTGATAAGATAAAGCCTGGTCAAATCACTTTTACAGGCATCTGCAAGGATTACAATGAACAATTGCTAAAAGTTGAGCAGGACTTAATTTTCCTTGTGTGGCAACCTCATAATTCAGTTCCTATCTCCATAACTTTATATATGTTCCTCTCTCTGTCTAAAATTCTCATCCCACTCAATTGCTCTTTTAACTTTTATTCACCTACAAAATCCATATCAATTGCTACTTCCTCTCTGAAGCCTTTCCTGAACTCTCTAAAATGATAGTCACTCTCCTCTGAGATTGGCAATCAATTACATACAGTGTGGTTCAAATTATTAAGGATCATAGCGATCACTTTACTCCCTGAGGTCAGAAAAGATTTCTTATTCATCTTTGCCACATTAGCACCTACAACATGTGTCACATGGTAAATGCTCAGTACATATTTGTTAAATGAGCAAACAAGGGATTTATTACATAAATTATGGTTTGGCTATTTAACAGAAAACTTTGCAGCTATTAGAGATTGTGTGAGAAATATTTCTAATATTAAGTAATGACTACAGGTTATAAAACAATATTTGGAATATGATACCAAATATGTTTTTATATGTGTATATGTGCACAGAAAGGGATTCCAGAAAGTTATAATTATACTAAAATATTGCAGTCTTTATTTCTTGGTAATATCAGAATGATTTCCTTATTTTCCAAACATGTTTGTTAAGTGTGCATTTTATATGCTAGGAAAAAATTAATTATAAATAGAAAAGCAGGTCATTTAATAGCATCACCTGTCCTTTTTGACAGAAAGTCCCTCAATGTTCTTACTTGGTTGTCATTTTTAATTCCATGTAGCATTTTTCTTTTCTTGATGGGCTAGTATTTAGGTATGGTGACAGTCACTACTGGCCTAGAAGCTAGTTGTGCAAATAAATATCCACTTTGAATTTTCTCTAGTTTACAAATGGGTCTGCATGTAAATATAAATTACAGTAGAATATAAGTATATTCAGTCTATGAGCACAGTTTAAACTGAGAGATGAAACATGAGAGGGCAAAGAAGAGAGGCAGATGAGGTCACGGCATCACGCAGGTATTTAACGCTTCTTTGATGTTTTAATTTTCAATTTTCCAATGTAAAAATCCTAGAATAAATAGTAGCAATCTCCATCTTTCTATTTTGTGCTATTGTTTTACTGTTGTTGCTTTGATAAAAATTGTATTCTCACCATTTCAGAGAAGAATTAATACCTTCAAACCTCATTATTGTGCAATTGTCCCCTAGTGGTTTTTTTTGTTTGCACATTGTAATTATGGATAGCATTAATTGCTCACAAACCTACCATTTCTCCTTTTTACTTTTGCATATATTTCAAATACCCATTATACCTCCTCCATCTCTTATATAGTGAATCTGTTTCATTGCAGTATGACAATGCGTTTGTCTTTTGCACTGCCCTGCACAGGGTTAGAACAATTTGAAAGAATCCACACTATTATTTTGAAGCAGAGCTGAGTGTGGGTTTCAGTGTAAATCTTCTCAAAGCACTTCTTGCCATAGTAGCACTTTTTTTTTTTCAGAGGTACTATAATTCTGGGTTGTATTTGTTGCTTCCTTTGGCAACCAAATGTCCCATCACTGCAAATTGATGGCAGTAAAATTGACCTTTATTATGGCCTTTTTATTCGCTTAACTCAGAAGGATTTACAGCATTATATTTTGTTACCACATTGACTGTTAATGGGAACTATAAAAGAATGACTGAATTCTACATATCCTTTTTATTTTCTAACAGCCTTGGCATTATTTACCAACTAGACTTTCAGATTTAAGATTTTTCTGTTGGACAGTTCTGAAAAGGTTTTGTAAAACCAAAGCATCTTCCTTATGTGAGATGCACATTTTGCTATACACTGTCAAAATAATTAAATGCTTGTTATAAATTTGGGCACTTAAAACGACAGAGCCATTGCATGTAGAATAATTGAAGAAACAAACAAAAATCTGAAAAAAAAAAAAAAAACCCTCCAAAACTAAAACTACAAGGTAATTCAAACTGCTTCATCTGTAAATAGTGAGAATCTAATGAGGCTCATATTCCAAAATCTCTCCTTTCTAAGTGTATAAAGCATTTATATTCATACTAATTGTCTTTCCTGTTGCATTCTTAGGGTAGAGTTCACAGGGGAAAGGTTCCATTTTTTAGTCGGAAAGTATTAAGGCTCAGCCCAGCACTCTTTTCAACATGGAAGGAGGACACTTGGAGTTTGCAAATCTACACTAGAAGGGATGAGTCTCTCATGTCTAGTTATCAGAGTAAAGGAGAAGAATCATTCCTGAAGGCATGAGAGTGAATAAAATCAGGAGGGAGTTGCTGTAAGGGATGGGATAGGTTTTGTATCTCAGTTCCATGCAGTCTCTGCAATAGCCATGATAAAAACCTGTTAGAGAGGCCTGAAGTGAGAATGTTGGTGACCACAGGGAGAAATAAGTGCCAATTTCAGTCCACAGACTGTGTCTTTGCTAAAAAATCCAATTTCCCTGTCAATCTGCTGCCTTTTTAACCAGTAGTGTTGTACTAACTATCCAAAATTTTATCCAGTTTCCAAAGAGACAGGTTTTTAAAAACCTGTCTTTCTTTCACTCTCTCTATACAATGGGATTTTGTTTCCTGAATCTTTTAATTTTTAAATATATCTGAAATGCACTAGATTAATACTTTTTTATGCTTTTGAATTGGTATTTAGCTATTTTTTTAACAAGAAAGAATTATTCTAATCTTTAGATATTTCATGGTATATATTTTATTTTTAATTTACAATTTTAGTTTTTAAAAGTCATATACTTTCATAGTTTAAAAAAATGGTCCAAACTCTTCAAAATTTAATGTTATAGAAAAATGCAAATATCTCAAAACTCAGAAACAAAAACAGAAATCTAGTCCACAATAAAAATTCTTAAAACAATATAATAAGAGATGCACTGAGAACCATTAGTCTCACCTTTTCCCCTTCTATCTCATTTTCTAGCTCCACACACTCTGGATATAATCAGTAGCTTATATTTGTTTATGTGTCTATCCAGTGGTTAATTTAACTAGCACTGTACTGATGAACAGTTGGGCTATTTCCATACATTTGTGATTACAACCAATATTACAATGAATAGGCCTGTATAGACATTGTCATGTGTGCTGTTTTATCTGTAGGATAAATTTCCAGAATTAGGATTGCCATATCAAATGCCAAATTTATTTGTCACTCTGTTAAATATGCCCAAAAAATTGCCTTCCACTGAGTCAAATGCTAAATGCATTTGTCATTTTGTGAAATATGTCAAAAAAATTGCCCTCTGCAGGGCACTCCCACCAGCAATGCAAGAAAGTGCCCTTTTCTTACAGCCTTGCCAATGGAGTAACTTGTCAAAACGTTGGTTTTGCAAAATCAATACGTAAAAATGTACGCCAGGACAGTTTTAATTTGCATTCTTTTATTATGAGTGAGGTTAGAAACATTTTATATATGTATGTTTATATTGTTTTTAAAACTAACTGTTCATGACTTCTGCCCATATTTCTATTGGGTTGCTGGTTCTTATTCATTTCTAGAATCTCTTTAAATATAATGAATATTTCATCCTTGGCTGTGATATGAATTGTTAGCATTTTTCCAATCGTTTGACATATGTCTTTGCTTACACTGTTTTATTGTTGTTGTTTTGCCAAGCAGAAGTTGTAAATTTTCATGAAATCAACTTCCTTAAAACACATATTATGTTTCTGGATTACCAGGAGAAGGATTCTGTGGTGTAAGAGTGCCCAGGTGGCTTTGAGAGTTTATACTTCAAGGACTCCAACCTCTGTTGCTACAGAAAAAGGGAAGGGCTCCCTTTAATATATGCATTAGCATTCCCCTCCCTGCTGCTTTTTGGAGGCTGCACAGCATTGGGGATCAGAGCACAGACTTTGAAGCCAGACTTCTTGGGTTGAATATTGGTCAGTTCCTTATTAGCTGATGATCTTGGGCAGATGTGTACCTCAGTTTCCTCATCAGTAAATGGACATAAAATCAGGACCTATATCTTGGGATAGTTGGGATTAAATGAGCCACTATATCTACATGTGCTTAGGACAGTGACCAGCACACAGTAAATGTTCGCCCTTGCTCTGCAATGGTGAGCAAATGCTAATGAGCTTAGTAGTCTTCACATGTCCAACATTTGCTTTCACCAGCTACAACACCTCTTCCTGGTTCATGAGAACCCTGGGCTCCCTTGCTTCGTACTGTCACAAGATACAGCCCTTGCCCGTCAAGGGAAGAATGCAGTTTTCGAAGGCATTTTTGAAGATCCTTGCAGAGATTTGCCCATATTGGGCCCCCTAGTCATTTTCTGAATCTTTTCTCCCTGTTTCCCTCCCTGATAACACCCTGAGAGACCTCAGTTTTGCTCCCAGCAGTCCCTCTGGTGGAGGGAGCTTCTCCTTTAGGAGATGCCATTTGCTGGAGCTTTCTGAACTCTGCTCTCACTAGATCTTCTTCAGACTCCCTGGTGCATGCTCATGACGTCCAGCAAAGGTTTGCTTGTCAAATACAACTGGAGCAATGCCAATGTACAACTTGGAGTTTGGGGGTATTACCTGAACCCCAACTTTACTGACAGTTTGTAGTTTTCCTATCTTTGGATTTCCAGGATAAGCAGTAGGAGATTCCAGATGACACTTCCATGGTGCCCCACTGGAATTGGTCTTCGTTTGTTTTTCTATGGATTTTCTTTTAAGGACTTGGATTACAGTTTTAATTTTTTGGCATTCCTTACAGCATCAAGCATAGTATAAAATAAATGGGTGGTTGAGTGAAGGATCTTCCATGAGAATTTCTGACTGAGGCCATGCACTTCCTCCAAGTTCAGATCTGCAGCACGTGATGCTAAGGGGCTATGGGAGAGTCTGGGCACCCTGACCCTTTGCATTGAGTTATTTCTGTACTTCTGGTGTTGGCAGCTTCACAAAGTCCCACAGCCACTACAGAACAGAAGTTCATGACCTGGAAGTGACAATAAATTTTCTCTGTTGGTAGTTTATTCCGTTTTGTAAAAGAGGAACTCCCAGGACATTTGCTAGTCTGGAAATTCATTGAGTTTCACAGCAGAATTTCCATTTTTCATTAGCTTTTTCTCTCCATCTACAATTTTTGATCATTTACATTGTTTTAGGCACCAGACTACAGTGCTAAATCCTTTCCATAAATAACTATTGTTCTCTTCACAGCAATCTTCCAAGAGGTAGCTATGACTATACTCATTTTATAAATAAGGAAACTGGGATGCAGAAACATTTATATAATTTTCCCAAAGCCATATGGCTAATAAATGGCAAAATTGGAATTTGAATTTAGGCAATCTGACTCTAGGACTCTACTGCCAACACATACTTTATTCTTCTGCTCTGTTGTTTTGTTACTTAAGATAACTTAGGACTATATGAATAACTCGGCTGTTAGCCTCAAAATTGCCTTTAAATTAGACAAGCGGACAGGAGAATGAGTAGGATTCTAGAAATCCCAGGAAAGATCTGTTTGGGTTAGGAGTAGCTGTGGCAAGTGTCACTTGGTGTCTAGTTGAGAAAACTAGGCTGGCAGAGAATCGTCAGTGATGATAATAATAACTAAGAGTTGCTAAGTGCTTACTATTGCCTGACACTGTTCTAAGAACTTTGGGCACTTACTAATTTGACTGTGACAATACCTCTATGAGGTGGGCAGTATTATCTCAGCCTTGTCAGATGAGAAATCTGAGGTCAGGGAGACTAAGTATTTTGCCCAAGGGCACAAGGCTAGTAAGAGGTAGAGCTTAGTGTTTCTCGAACAATTGGCCTGGCGTGCACTCCCTCACCCACTGTGCTTTCTTTTTGTTCTGTGATGGTGAGCAAATGTGAATGAACCCACGGGTCAGGTAGTTTGCATTCACCCATAACCAGATTGTCACTGGTAAGACATTTGGTTCATAGCCTTGATGGGAATGAAACCACTCTTTTTGTATCAAAAGAGAATGATAAACACTTAGAAAGTCACAACACAGAAATGTGTATATTTTTAGAGAACATGAAGTAATCTCAGAATAGTAAGATCATAATTTCAAGTAGTATTTAGGAACTGCTTTTGTTAAAGAGCAGCTTCACCTTTCAAAAAGAGTTGCATATACAAATGATAAGGATGCAGCCACTTGAGGTATGAGACCGTATACTCATACTTTATGATCCCCAAATGTCCATAACCTTTATCTCTAAAGCATGTTCTCAGGCTTTCAACTAGTAATGATTTTCTGTTTCTACGGCTATCATTTAAAAAGACAATACGCCTCACCCAGTGAGGCCAAGGAATATTAGCATAATTTCACTTCAGTCTTTTATTCTTTGTTGGTTTGGTTTCTAGTGATTTGTTCACATGTGGCTCAGAGAATATCGGTAAAGGAAAACAAGAACCAGAAGATGGTTAATTACTAAAACAACCTGTTTCTTTCTACCCGAAGAAAGAATTGTACTCAGTGCAGGATGTCAAAGATTTTTTTTTGTTTTTTTTTTTTTAAGTATGAAGGCTGAACACATCTGTTTCTTTGTTTGCTTTAAGAATAGTATCCTCTTTTTTTTCCTGTTGATTTCACAAGATAAGGCAATGAAGGAATACAGAGAGTCTTCATAAAGTAATTCAAAATAACAACACGTTTCCTCTTTCTCCGTTATTGTCCTACTCTCTATTCAGCCTGCAACAATTAGAAAGAGCCTTTTGTGTGATGAGCACTCCACTTGGCCTTTGTAGATGTACAAAAGAAATATGGACTCTGTCCTAGGAGGCTTACAGTCTAAAGCTATTCGAATTATATTTAATTAACTAAAATGGAAAACACTCAAAATATATCCTATGATTTTTCTTTGCGAAACAAATAACCATCTAGACATGAAATTACATTGACTGATTTAAGTATGGCAGGTACGCGTAATGCATAGATATATATGTATGTATGCGTGTTGTTATTTATTGCTGAATTGCATAGGGTATTATATAGTCATAACATCAACTGTGGATAAAGGACAAATTAATTTGTGAACAATATGATAACAATTGCATCACTGTATTAAAATTTTTAAACTGTATTAGTCCAATAATTGCAAAATTGTTGTTTTCTTTGAATTTTGGCTGATATTTAGAGTGTAAGTAAGTTAGGTAATATTTAATTGTCAGTAGTTCAGATATACTGAAGATGAACTTAAATATTGAATTTCTTATATATTTCATTTTCATCTGTCAGAATGTTTTCTATCAGTTACCACTTTTCATCTGAAACCTTGTTGTGATATTTAGGTAATCATTAATCAGCTTTTCCAACTTGTTTTAACCATGTTGCACATGTAGAAAATTGCTGGAAGATACCATTTGGCTATTGACTAGCAAAGCCATCTATTCACTCCTCTAGCTTGCAACCACATTGTTTATACATGAACGAATGGAGTTCTCCTCCTTCTCCTTTTCAGTATCTTTATCTTTGTACCTATGCCAATCCCAAGTGCTCATTCAAAGAACAACTAACAAAAAGATCTAGGATAAAATCTAATGAACAAACCAACCTTATTCTTTTCTTTTCATCTTTTATTATTATTATTATTATTATTATTATTATACTTTAAGTTACAGAGTACATGTGCACAACGTGTAGGTTTGTTACATAGGTATACACATGCCATGTTGCAAACCAACCTTATTCTTATTCAAATGGTATCGTGTTAGGTTCTATAGGAACTTGAGAGAAATATATGTGTAATCTTTTACTGCTGTAATGCATCCAAAAAAATAAATAAATAAAAGTAGTTAGAGAACAGAACTCTTAGCAAATGAACTGGAGCCAGTAATTCAAGATGAAGCTACTATGCCAGCTGTGTGACATAAATGAAGTACAGGTTCAAGCTGCTCAGAAGGTCACTGCATTATGGCTTGGGGACCGCAAGGCCAGGGGCAGCCTCTTAGAGGAATAAGGGCTTAGTCTAGATTGTGAAGGAAGAGTGAGTTTTGCATGAGAATTATTTTCATTTAATTTAGGCAAAAGATTAAGTTATGATTTATGCTTGTAGATGTTTCCATCTAAATACAATTTCCAGTCCTTTAAATGTTCATATGCATTCTCTGTCCAGCCATGCCACTTCCAAACAATATTGAATCAAAAGAAAGTTTCCAATCTTTCTGCTCTTGCATTATTGAACACTTTGAATATTCCCCAGGCCTAGTCTTTCTGAAAACACTTTCCTACCATATGCAACTGTCTGAGAAAAATCTACTTGTATGCAGTAGATTGCTGTTATTCATTATTCATTACAACATTATTTAGTTGAACAACCTACCAAAGAAAACTTGGTTCTGTAGGGGGAAATGTACAAACTCAGAGAATTAAATTATTTTACTATAAATGCTTTAAAAGGAGCAAGCTTTATGGTCCTCATTATTTGGGCTGTGCTGAGGAAACTAGTTTTCTCCAATGGAAAATAAGCCATAAAGGACAGAAGCTATGTGATCCAGTGTATTCAATAAAAGTTGGAGATGTAGACTCTGCCAGCAAAGCACAAAATGGATAAGGAAAGATCATTAAAGGTTTTACAGTTCTCAGTCAAATAATAAGCATTTATTGAGTAGTTAGTATTTGTCTAGGACTGTTTTAATTTCTAGAAACACACACTTTATCAGTCATAGAATATGATTGACATAGTGTATTGCTTTCTGACTTTCCTTAGCATGTTGGGGTGAACAACTTCTTTTTTATGACTGTCCCGGCAAATCTGCTGTTGCTTGTTTCTCCTTACTCCAGGAGGAAATCTTGGGCAGATCCTTTAGTTTCTCTGTGTACCCTCAGGTAATAAAATGTCCAATCCTGTCTAATATCAAAACTTCAAGCCATCATTCAATATTAAATGTCTTCCATCTCTCAGATGCCTTCACTGTCTTTCTCACCCCACCTGCTGCTCCCCTGAGATGTTCTTCTACCTCCTGTTGACCCCCTGAGTTGGGTGCATCAGAAGGGTCACTATTCTCTCAAGATGGTCTGACCTGATCCATGGAAAATTCATGCTTTCTTTACCTTGATGATTCAGGATGAGTAAACCACCATAAATTAGCCATCTCTCCTTGTTTTAACATCAGAGCATCTTTAATGTCGCATTACTAGTTCCTGGATTTCTCAAAGGCAAGGAGACCCACATAAAGTGCTGAGCAGTTCTCTTGAAATATTCTTCACTTGGCTTACCTTGCCCTCTGGTAGGGGACAGGACCTCATGAAACACTGACAGTTCTTCCCATAGACCTATTTTCTACCTGCCTTTTTAAAAGGATTGGATTACTAAATAGTCTAATTGTAGATAAGGAACTAATGGTTACAGAGTTAGTCTCAAATCTCTTAGCATGTGTTTTATGGGTGGGCTTGTGGCTCAATTTAGGATCTGGGAGTACCTGGCATGTGCTTTATTGTTCTTGCTCTTTGGGCCAGAACAACAAAACACGTTGCATTTAGCATTCTTCTACAGTTTACATTTTCTCTCAGGTTGATGGTTACTACCTTTATAAGTTAAATCTTTATAATTCCTTCCTAATGAGATGAAACATGACCATGGAAATATTTTGTACCAAAGTTCATTATATTTGTTATTTTATAATAAATACTTAAGTCCTGCCTAATGTAAATATATTAGGCAATTTTCTATTACAAAGAGATAAATGTACCATATTGTTGATCATCTGTGAAAAGTGTTTGTCATTAATTTATTACCCAGGGGATATTTTTAAAAAGTCATCATACTTAATGTGTGTTTCATGTTAAATGTGACATGTTAATCATTAGTAAGAAATTAACACTTTTGAAGGAAATTGCTGTGGAGAGAATACTCTGACTATAAGTTTTTAATTTATATTTTCATTCATATTTTACATTCATGTTATAAAATATTTGATTAGAAGCAATCTGTGCCGCATATAACAATTTTCATATCTGTTCACTTAAATATTTTAGAAATGAAATTTTCCGACTGATTCTGAAAATCTTCCAAAGAAATCCATTTCTTTTTAATCTAAACACTTTGTTAAAAATATGCAACTGCTATATCTTCCAATTAGTTTTTCAGTACAACTGACTGATATCAAGGAAGATAAAAATTTACCAGATGAATTTCTCAAATATGAAACTGGTGGTTAGGATTAAAAAATGTGTCAGACTTCAGTAAGCACAGCCAAAGGGGGCGTCTATCTTGCCTCCATGTATCTTTGTAAGGTGTAGAGGTGTGTTTTCCAAGCTAAGACAGCCATTGTAGCTAATATCCAAATAAGATGAGTTTTGAATCAGACCTTTGAATTGCTGTCTCCCAAAATGTTAAACTAATATTTTTGAATTAATAAAATATTGAATCATGTTTCTTTCACTAAAAATGTTAATGATAATTTTAAGTGGCTGCAGAAGGTTTTTGAACTGATAATGAAATAACCTACTTAAAATCATGAATAACTATATATCACTGTTTCAAAGCTTTTTTATGTGTTATACATTGGTATAATATTAGTATGGTCATTTGTGGATAAAGGAAACGTATAAATAAATGAATGTATTTGCAAGCGTTGGTGTATGTGCCCAATTTTTACAATGTGACACTTAATAAGAAAACATTTGAAGGGCCGTGGTCTTCATTAGCTGGAGAGACTGCTCTGAAATGTAAGCTCATGTAACTCTCCATGTAACTCTTTGCTTCTAATTCTTTGTGGCTCTCCACTGCTTCCAGGATAGATGCAAACTCCTTAGCATGACACACATGGCTTTTCATGCCCCAACTTCTGCTTATTTTTTCTATCATTGTCTCTGGCCATGTTCTCCCTAAGTCCTTCCTTCTCAACATACTGAACTATTTGTAGTTCTCTAAACTGACAATAAATACTCTCTCATATCCCTCCTGTCTCCATGTTTTTGCAAATATTCCTGTCTCAACCTGAAACTCCCACTTGTATCTTATCACTCCTGCCTCCCTCACACTCCCAGGGTCTTCCTGTAATGGATTAACGTTTATACATTCCTCAACATGTGCTCACTTTTCCCAATTCTGTTATGGCACCTATCACCCTACATACATAAAACCTTTTGCTCATGTTCCTTTCTCACTAGACTGCAAGTTCCTGTAGAAGCAATATATGTGCTGAGTCTTTGTATCTCTGGAACCTTGACTGCATATATTAATATTTTGTAAAAATAAACATTTGATGATTATTTACTATGGGTCAGGCATTGTTAAGTGGTTGTACTTTAGGTTGGATTATGTATGCCTCACAATTGCCCTAAGAAACATATTTTTATTAACTCCATTTCACAGGTGGTGAAACTGAGGCACGGAGAGGATAAATAACTTAGCTGAGGAAACACTGATATTAAGTGGCAGAAGTAGAGTTTAAATTCAGCAGTTCAGCTCCAGGGGCATGTCCTTAGTAAGTCTAACTGTGACAGGCTAAACAGTGGCCCCCAAAAGATGTATTCAAGCCCTATGCCCTGGTACCTGTGAATGTGAACTTATTTGGAAATAGGGTCTTTGCAGATATAATTAATGTAAGGTTCTTGAGATGAGATCATCCTGAAATCAGGGTGGGCCATAGACCCAATGAGGAGTGCTTTCATATGAGAAAGAAAAGAAGATACAGAGAGATTCAAAGAAGGCTGTGTGGAGATGGAGGCAAAGATTGGAGTGATGCTGCCACAAGCCAAGGAGTGCCAGGAGCCACTGGAAGCTAGAAAAAGCATGGAAGAGTTCTCCACAAGAGCTTTGCAGGGAGAATCTTTTAGGATTGAAAAATGAGTGTCATGATTCAGTAAGCACAGTCAAAGGGGGTGTATTAGTCCATTTTTCACACTACCATAAAGAACTATGTGAGACTAGATAATTTATAAAGAAAAAACGCTTAATTGACTCAGAATTCTGCATGGCTGGGAAGGCCTTAAGAAACTTACAATCATGGGGGAAGGTGAAGAAGAAGCAAGACATATTGGCACCAAACATGGCGGCAGGAGAGACAGAGAGCGAGTGAACGAGAAAGGAAATGTCAAACACTTTTAACCCATCAGATCTTGTGAGAACTCACTCACTGTTACGAGAACAGAATGGGGGAAACTGCCCCCATGGTCCAATCACCTCCACCAGGTTCCTCCCTGAACACATGAGGATTACAATTCAAGATGAGATTTGGATGGTAACACAGAGCCAAACCATATCAGGGAGCTTCTGCCTTGGCTCTATGTTATCTCTATGAGGTGTGGAGGTATGTTTTTCAAACTAAGATAGCCATTGTAACTAATATCCAAACAAAGAGATTTTGGGGAGCCTGGCCCTGCTGACATGTTGATTTTGAACTTCTGGTCTCTATAACTGCAGGAAGATAAATTTCTCTTGTTGGAGGCCGCCAAGTTTGTGGTAATTTGTTATGGTAGCCTGAGGAGACAAATATGCCAATTTATTTTGCTTTTTAAAGCAATTCAATAAATATTTTTGACTGAATGAATGGGGAATGAATGCAATTTTTGACTGTCTCATGTTCCAGGCATTATGGTAGACATCAAAAATAGAAAGATTATTAAAACTCACTCACTTTTTCCCTCAGTGATCTTACTCTCCAGTATCTTCCAAGTCATTCTCTTATGCTACTACTTTCCTGTTTGAGCTTTCTATTATCTTTTGCCTTGTCTGATACAAAGCCTGCTAATGCTTCTCTTTGTCTTTCTTTTCTTCTCTGCAAATTACCTTCAATATTTCTGCTAGTGTTATTCTTCTAAAAATTCTTTCTTATATTTAAAATAATAAGGTCTGAAATTGTTCACATATCATTCAAGGCCCCTTTAATATGAATCTTTCCATGACACCTCTTCCTACCTGTCTGCAGGCATCCTTCACAATTACTACATAAATCTAGTGCCCACCTGTATAAGCCACCCTAAACTTGGACTTGGATCACCACAATTGCCTTCTATCTGGCCTCCTAACTTGTATGTGTAGATGTTAATTCATGCCACGTTACTCCTCTCCCTGAAATCTTCTAGTGGGTTCCATCTCAGAGTAAAGTCCTAGTTCCTTTTAGGACCTACAAGCTCCTCCTCCTAAATGACCCTTAGTTCTCTCTGCTGTAATACTCTAGCCTTCCAGGATGTCCTGAGACAGTCCCACTCAGAGACTTTTCTCTTTGCGTAAAGAGACTGTTTCTTTGCGTAAAATTTTTCAGAGAAATTCCCTGTATTAGTTCATTCTCATGCTGTTATAAGGACATAACTGAAAATGGGTAATATATAAAGGAAAGGTTTAATTGACTCACAGTTCTGCAGGGCTGGGGAAGCCTCAGGAAACTTACAATCATGGCAGAAAGGGAAGCAAACACATCCTTCTTCAAATGGTGGCAGCAAGAAGTTCCAAACTTTCCCACATTTTCCTGTCTTCTTCTGAGCCCTCCAAACTGTTCCAGTTTCTGCCAGTTACCCAGTTCCAAAGTTGCTTCTAAATTTTGTGGTATCTTTACAGCAGCACCCTACTCTACCAGTACCAATTTATTGTATTAGTCTGTTCTCACATTGCTGTGAGGACATACCTAAGACTGGGTAATTTATAAAGGAAAGAGGTTTAATTGACTCACAGTTCTGCAGGGTTGGGGCAGCCTCAGGAAACTTACAATTATGGTGGAAGTGGAAACAAACATGTCCATCTTCATGTGGCAGCAGCAAGGAGAAGTGCAGAGTGAAAGCAGGGAAAGCCCCTTTTAGAACCATCAGATCTGGTGAGAACTCATTCACTATCATGAGAACAGCATGAAAGTGACTGCCCACATGATTCAATTACCTCCTACTGGGTCCCTCCCATGACACATGGGGGTTATGAGAACTATAATTCAAGATGATATTTGGGTGACGACACAGCCAAACCATAAAATTCCCCTAGCCACTTACTCATGTCCTTTGTGTCTTTACTCAAAATTCACCCTCTCAGAGAGGTTTCCCTGGCGTTTCTATCTGAAATTTCAATATTGCATCCTCATGGCAATTTATATCCTCCTTTTCTGCTTACTTTTTTTGTCAGCACTTACGACTGTGTAACATACTATATATTTTTACTTATTATCTGTTTTCTGTCTACCCCACAAAAATGTCAGTTCCATAAAGGCAGGAGTTTGTGTGTGTTTTGTTCATGGTCATGTCCCCAAAGCTTAGAACACGACCTGGCACATGGCAAGGGGCAATGAATATTTGTTAGATGAATTATCTACTTGATGTTTTTAATAGAGCAAGTTTCGTCATAACTCAGAGAACTCCTCAGCAAAATTCTGTGAATAATAGAAGAATATGTCTAAAAAGGAAAGGGCTGAGTCCTAGACCCCTAGATGTCCCCAGCTCTGCTGGGATGGGCATGCTGTAGATGCTGAGTCAGATGGGCAGAATTCTGCTACCCCAGTGTCTGCCAACCAATAATGGGGGTGTTGCTGGCAGGAAGGCCTAGGGATATGTACATCCTGATGTCTGGTGAAGTGTAGCAGCAGGAAACCCAGCACCAGCAGGTGGTATTCAGAAAGGCAGGATTCACAGGCAGTTGGCACCAGGGAAATCTATCAGCAGATGGCAGCATACACTTCACTGGGCTGAGACTTGGGGCACCACAGGCTTTGGGTGGAGAGACCAGTACAAGGCTGAATGCTAATTCCAAAGGGTCTGTGTAACTGGCTGGGTTGAACTGGATGACTGGCTGGTTACAAACCTAGGGATCTAAATAAGCATTAGGAATGCATTAGGAACTCTGTTCTAAAGCCTGGAATACTTTGAGGGCGCATGAGTTCAGGGTAAAGTTCTGTTATCATTCCTAATGGAGCAAGGCCAAAACCAATAGGAAAGAAACTTGAATGTTGAGTCCTAGTGTGTGGGACTCAATTGTTTGGTCTAAATCCCAGAGGTTACAGGATTAAGAATAAAAGTGGGCTGGGAGAGAAAGGATGACAGTTAGGCAGCAGACAGTACCTGGCACTTAGTGCATTCTGCTTCTTCAACATACAATGCTTTCTTGATCATTCTATTTCTAACTAAATGAAGTGCATATGACAAAGGTAGGTCAAATAAGACCCACAGTTATAATTTTGTTTGCCAAGAAATAGATTTTAAAATTAACTTTCAGATCCCTTTGATGGGCATCGATGGTATAATTTTCCTCAGGCTCTAACTCTCTTGAACTTCTCATATTTATATCGCCTGGCTGGCCCTGAAGGCATTTCATTTTTCTACCTTTAATTATTTTTCTCTCCCTCCAAGTCCTAGCCCCAAGCCTTTTCTGCCTTCTCTCTCTTAGAATTAATTGCTCTCATTACTTATTATTACAACTTTATTTAGCAGGTTGTATTGTTCTTTGCAATATGAATACCTGTTTATGTACTTGTCTTCTGCTTAAGATCAAACATTTGAAGTGAGGAACCAGGTGTGAGTCATCTTGTGTTTCTTCAGTGTCTAATACAGCATCTTGAACTTGGAAATGCTTAGTAAATTTTTCAATTAGATTTGTTATTCAGTAATCTTTGGTTATCCTGAAAAACATGAGTTCTTTGGAAAGTCACCAGTTTATCCATTTTTGCATCACATTTGTTATTTATGTCATCATTAAAGTTAATCACAGAGAAAAAGATCAATTTTAAAATGCTCAATTCAATCTGGCTGCTTCATGATTCAAATAACTGAATCATGCCGGTTAAGGTCAAATGATTAAGCTAATTGGATTGGATGACCACCTCTTAATTGAGCAATCCCTTTCTCACCAACAACCTTCAAATAGCTGATGCAATCAATTATGTGAAGGTACAGATAATTGCTACATAAAGTGACTGCAAAATTAGACAAACTATATTTTGGGACTTGTGTCAATGTGGTTCTAGATTTACTCACTATTTTCTATTGTTTAAGGAGGACATGGGGAACGACACAGGAATAGAAAAGAAGGGTATGTATTGACAGAGAAACTTTGCCCTGGTCCTGAGTATCTGCTAGCTTGGTGCCGGAACGAGTACATAAGAAGTTTTTGAAATAAAAGATAAAAAATCTGTCTGCATTGATTGCAAGGTAAACCCACAAATCAGAAAGAATGCCCCCAGGGGGCAGCTTTCATCTGCTCTCTGCTCTGCGATGGCGTGGGGACGATGTGAGTTATGCTCCTGAGTCTGCACTTGCTGCTGCTTTGCTGTCTAAATCTAGGCTTTTCACTTACATTGTTCTGGTGACAAGTAAATGAGCCACCTTATTAACT
The DNA here is from genome assembly GCF_043159975.1 of Macaca nemestrina. Lineage (NCBI taxonomy): Eukaryota > Metazoa > Chordata > Mammalia > Primates > Cercopithecidae > Macaca > Macaca nemestrina. The sequence goes on along the minus strand of NC_092131.1, from coordinate 82,672,924 downwards.
GCAAGAGTTACACTAAGGGAAAGACTGACTTATTAGTTAATAGGATAGAGAACAATGGTATGTGTCAGTTACCATCACCCAAATCATTCAAGTTTTATTGAACCACTGATGACTCCCAACACCACTTTGGTTGCTTTAAATTAAGCAAGAAAAAAAACACCCTTTAGAAATGTGGAGTCATATTGTGATCTTTCAAAGTGTCAGCACATAATATTTTGTATGACAAACTCTCAATTTTTTTTTATCCAGTGAATGGATAAATTGCAAATATTTTTATTTGGGGGATGCATCATACCTTTTTCTGTTAAAAGTTTTTCTACTTAAGTATGATTGGCTTAGATTGGTAATAGGATAAATTCAAATTCTCTGAGCTCATCTGCCATCTGAACATGTGTTAGGTAAAAGGGAAACCAGCCTGGGATTAACACAGTGTGGCAATCTCATATTAAGGCAGAGATAGTTGATTGTGTTCTTTTCATTCAAATATGCCATGGTTAGCTAATTTTTTAAATGTGTTTTATTACTATTTCTGTACAATTTTCATTGTGGTAACATTCTTTAGTGGGGAAAATTGTAGCTGCTCATTTAATTGACATCTTGAAACATAATTTTACATTCCTGGCTAAAACAGACAGGGGTAACATATTCCATTTCACTTATTTCCTTTGGATTTATTGGCTCTCTTCTGCCCTCAGGGATCTATATGAAATCTAGGCAACTGTAGTTACAAGGCTTTGGGGAGAAATCAGCAGTTGCAATGGTGATAATCACACAGTAAATAAAAGCAGAATATTTGCCTTTTATGTAAATTTTGATTTGTTGTATGTGAATAAAGGTTTGAAGTGAGAGCCAGGAAATCAGTTTCAAAGGTGACAGCAGCTGCGGGACTTTTATTGTTCTAGGGGTTAATTCCATGTCTTTTGTACAAAAGTGGGACTATATTTAATTGAGAGGACACTATAAAATATTCTTTTATTGGAGGTCCTCAGATTTAGAAGCTGGGATAGATCTTGAAGATTTCTAACTCAACTTCTTATTTTCAAATGAGCTTAAAATGACACTGAAAATAGTTTCTCAAAGTTACATGTATTAATGAGAAAGTCAGGACTACACTGGATGTCTTGACTCCAACTCCAGTTTCATTTTCTCCAGACTAAGTTAAGAGATCCTGCCATATTTCTCCTCAAAAACAAATATATAAGGTCCAAATCCAAAGGTAAGTTGCCCTTGAATAAGCAGATATCTGAAAGTTGAATTGAGCACATGATGGCGGGAAACAAGCTGTTGGCTCAGAGGACCAATCCTGCAGTTCCATTCCCACCTTGCCTTCACTCCTGTGATAGTATCTGAGTGCACTGACCCACTCCCCCTAGGGAGCTGGGTAGTTTGCTTTTTTTTTTTTTTTTTTTGAGATGGAGTTTCACTTTGTTGCCCAAGCTGGAGTGCAGTGGCGCGATCTCGGCTCACTGCAAGCTCCGCTTCCCAGGTTCACGCCATTCTCCAGCCTCAGGCTCCCAGGTAGCTGGGACTACAGGTGCCCGCCAGCATGCCCGGGTATTTTTTATTTATTTATTTATTTATTTTTATTTTTAGTAGAGACAGGGTTTCACCGTGTTAGCTAGAATGGTCTCGATCTCCTGACCTCGTGATCTGCCCGCCCTCCCAAAGTGCTGGGACCACAAGGTGTGAGCCATCGCAATAGGTCCTTGTTCCTATGACGCTTCCCTTTAGGAAACACTGTCTTGAGGAAGAAGATGGGGATTCTAGGGGTAACACCTTTCCCAAGAGTGTGTGGAAATGCTGCCGGACTTTCAGATCTTGAAGTCCTATACCTGCCCTTCCCTTGGCCATACTTTCTGCTTTGCAATCTTCTATGCCTAGGTCATTAGCATTAAAAAAAAAAAAAAAAAAAAAAGAAAGAAAAAGAAAAATCACTTCTAAGAGTTGTAGAGTTAGAATCTGGAAGGTTTGCAAACCTTCTCCTTCTGGACTGCTTATTCTGCCAACTTCCCTTAACTCTGTTGGCTGGTGTAGCCATTTGACTTTTTCTGCTGGGCAGGTAGTAGTAATTTGGGGGGTCCATAATTAGATTCCAGCAGCTCAATTCCCTGGTTCATTTACCCTGAGCCACCTTCAAATTGAATTGGTTTTTTCTCACCGCCAACCCAAGCAGGAGTGGATCCTGGGGAATTACACAGAAATAACAGCCTTCTTCTCCCCTTCCCCTGTCTCTGGCTCATTCGCCTGCCCTTTTGTGCCTCTCTTCCATTATGCCTTCGCAACCACATGCTTTGCGCCTTCTGCTTAAGCTGTCTGAGCTCGTTTCCTCCATGAACCATCGTGATATACAACACGTACAGACCCAGGGCCAGATGAATGGTTTTCCATTAGAAGTACACTGTGCCATCTGGGGCACCTGGGAAGATAATGCCACAAAGACGCCCCCATCTTTCAAACGCTCGGAAAGGAAGATTTGTACCGCTCTGCCTCGCTCGCCTCTACTGCTGCAGTCTAACGTGCTGCTCCTCAATTCTGAAACCTGCATTTTCTCTGCCTTACTTATTCTCTGCAGTATCTCAGTGTGCTGTGTAGCTTGGTGGGCAGTCTTAAAATGGGATTCTGTATGCACCAAAAGGTAAAACACAATGACAATGCAAACTGTCTACACAGATAAAAGGATTTCCCTCAATTAAAGCAATCAGGTGAGATATTTGCCTATAATAGGGTCTTAAAGAACAAGAAGGCTATTTAAAAAGAGCAGCGTCCTTCACTGGGCCACAAAATTAGTGTTTTCTTATTTCAGCACATTAGTTATTTCTTTTGTGATGGAAAGTGACTGGTAGGGAGAAATCTTGCTTGCTACATACGCTTTCTTAACCAATTTCTTTTGTGTGTGTGCCTGTGTGCACCTCTATTTCTTTTAAAACCTGTTAAGACAATGCGGTTTCCTTAAAAAAAAAAATTCTTGATTAGTATTCTGCATAAGGTGCAGTCTTCATTGCAGTAGATACACAAACTCTATCTTCACTTTCACCACCTGTCACCTGAGAATTTTAGAATGATCTAGCTTTGAGATTGCAGAAGCAGCCTTTCTGATTCTCATCTTTACTTGCCACCTCCCCCACCCCCTCCTTTTTGTCATTGGCACTGCATCTACAGTGAACTCCGGTCCATTTTTATTCCTTTGTCAAATGCCTTTATTCACGGGAAACTGAAGGAACATGTTTACTAGGGATAGAAATAGAAACACAATAAAAACCAGTTTGATAGATGATCTAGCCTATTCTCCACACATCCCTGTTGTTTTATTGATTTACAGAACACAAAGGCTAATCCAAATTTACATTGCTTGTATTTCCCCCGATCTCAAAGGAGTTGTTCCCTTTGCTCAGATTAACCAAGCCAATTTTTTCTTTGTATCCAGTAGCCTCCGTGACAGTCAAATAGCCTGTCAACTAATCAATTTATGCTGCAAAAACTAATTTTTACTTTAAACAAACACCCTAACATTGTGTTGACACAATTAAATGATTTCTGCATTACACCATATATCTAACACACACCCTAGGGAGCAGGTAAGAGCTACAGCTGAAATCACACGCACGTGCTCCTGCATCAAATTAAATATTTTCCCCTTAATCCTACCACCAGCAGCTGTTAGGTACTGTGGCTTATTGCATATGGCCTACATAATGAGACTGATCCAGGCGGTTCCGGCTTCTCCACTGAATGCTGAGTAGCTCTCTTCTCCCCAAGGACAGTAAGAGTTACTGCTATTGAAAGTTCTCGTGCCAATGAAGAGCCTCAGCATACATGTTTGGAGATGAGGAAAGAAAGCATTTAAAGCTGGGGCTTCTACCTTGATTAAAATAAAAGGGATTGGCACTCTGCAGTGACTTGAAGCTGGCAAACTCCCCAGACTTATGGCGAGATGGAGAGGGAGCAAGGGGAGGTATGGTGAGAAAGGAAATCTTTGCTCTCTTCAAAACCTGTCAAAAAATTAGGTCAACATAATTTTGTGTTTTAATGAAATAACTTGAGGGTAAGCCCGAGACTTGGAGGCCGCTAATACTTTTATGCTACAGTGGGTTGTCATGCTTGACGTAATGTCTGGCTCTGTCTAAGAAGTATGGAAGCTAATATTCTCCATGGCTAATCGGCCTTTAGCTGCTCCTGTCCTTTTAAATTTTCAGTAGCTGGAGCATCAATATGGATGTTCCTATCTTGAACGGTATAAACACGGTGCAGACTGCACATCATCATTTCAATTGTCAAAACAGATGAAAGGATTTCTGATACTCCAATTAAACTAACCTGGAAAAATCATTTTAAAATATGCTCCATAAAATAACCTGAATGTTAAAACACCAGAACTCTCCAACTGTTTCCTCCGGCTGCATCATTAGCATTCCCCCTCCCTTCTCCGTCCTTATCTGATTTGATTACTTTTAGAATGAATTCGGTTTAGGACATGAAAGCTGAGGAAGCTAAATTGGAAGAATAATGGCTTGGCATTTTATGTCATTTGGTTGAAATTGCAGGTGTGGGAGTCAGTCCTGCTCCTCCAACTCGTGCCTGGCTATTTCCCCTTTAATTTTTCGAATTTGAAATGGATTGCTGGTTCCAAATTATACCGCACTTAAGGGACTTGCAAAGAATGCTTGTGATTTAGGATCCTACATTATTGCCTTGATGAAAAATTATGCAGACACACTCACGGTCCTACAAGAAAACTACTTCTTGTAAAACAGGAGTATTTGACAAACACCAGGAAACTAAGGATGATAAAACACATTCTAAGCTCCTTTTGTTATTAATCAAGAAGGGGTATTGTGTTAATGGCGGCCCAAGATGCTGAATGGGAGTCAGTGCAAGAGGGTATGTAATAGAAGATGACAATGGCCGGAAAGAGTAATAACTGTTGTCCGGATGACTGTGATGAAGCCCTCTCATTTCTAGCCACATGGATTAAGAGATAGTTTCTGAACACCAGGATTGTAGTTGCTTTCAATTACCCAAAGTAACTAGTATTATAACCAACAGTATTTTAAAATGGAAGGGGAATCTTTAATCAATGGGTAATACTCATCTTTATCAGTAATACTTGCTTAAAAGAGATGTATAAATTTCAAGGGTTTTTGCTTTTTTTCTCTGACTTTAGCTCATCTATTTTCTTTTTTTTTTTTTTTTTTTTTTGAGACTGAGTCTTGCTCTGTCACCAGGCTGGAGTGCAGTGGCATGATCTTGACTCACTGCAACCTTCTCCTCGCAGATTCAAGTGACTCCCCTGCCTCAGCTTCCCAAGTAACTGGGACTACAGGCATGCACCAACATGCCTGGCTAATTTTGTATTTTTAGTAGAGACAGGGTTTCTCCATGTTGGTCAGGCTGGTTTCAAACTCCCGCTCTCAGGTGATCCTCTTGCCTTGGCCTCCCAAAGTGCTGAGATTACAGGCGTGAGCCACTGCACCCAGCCTAGCTCATCTATTTTAATATTAATTTGTACCTGTAAGATTGATACACTAGAAAATGTTATATTTTGATAGCTCAGAAGCAAATTTTACATTGAAATTGTACAAGTTACAAATTAGTCACTTAACCTGCATAGTCTCTTCAAGAAACTGTGTTCACCCTGCCCCACATCATGTTTGTTAAATGTATCAAAGATGTGGTCAAAAAATTAGAAATGTGTTGTTTAATTTCAAAACATGGCTCAGAATATGACCTATCTTAGTGAATTTGCTGAGTACACTTTAAAAGAGTGTGCATTCTACTGTTTATAGAGTGTTCCATGAGAAAAATTAAATCAAGTGTTCTGATAATGTTTCTCAGGTCTTCCATATCCTTGGTGATTATGGATGTCTGTATTATATCATTTACATGTGGAATGCAAGAGGAGTGTTTATGTCTCTAAATATAATTGTAGACTTGTCTATTTTTCCTTTTCAATTCTATTGGTTTTTGCTTCATATATTTCAAGTCCTCTGTTGTTAGGTGCATACACATTTAGATTTGTTGTGTCTTCTTAGTGAATCAATCTTCTTATTGTTATGTAATGCGTATCTTTATACCTGGCAATATTCCTCACCCTGAAATCTACATTTTCTCACATTATAGTCAAAGCAGCTTTGTTTTGGTGAGTGTTTACATGGTATCTTTTTCTGTACTGTTACTTTCACTGTTTAACCATAATTAAAGTGGCATTTTGTAGTAGAGAGCATATATTTTGGTCTTCCTTTTTTTTCAAATTCAATCTGTCAATCTCTGTTTTTTAATTGTTGCGTTTAGATAATTTACATTCAAAGTGGTTATTGATATGTTTAGATTTAAGTTTATCCTTCAAAAATTTTTTTCAGTTTGTTCATTTTTGAATTTTCTTTTCTTTTCTTTTCTTTTTTTTTAAATCTTTTTAATGTTCTATTTTGGGTTACCTGATTTTTTTTTTTTTAAATATTCCATTTTAATTCACCCATTAGCTTTTTTACTAAATCTTTTTGTATTAAGTTTTAGCTGTTGCTCCAGGGATTAATGTGTGTATCTAACTTTCTAGTGTACTTATAGTTAATATTTTACTACTTCAAGTAAAATGTGGAAGCCTTACAGCCATATATGTCCTATTTAACCTCCTTTAGGTTATAGTTATCATGCATGTTGCATCTGCAGACATTAAACCATTCTCCCTCAATGTTATAATTTTTTGTTTCAAAAGTCACACAATCGAGAACATAATAGGAGAAAAAGAGTGTATTTACCCAAATATTTATAATTTCTTTTATTTTTCCTTCATTTCTATAGTTCCAAGTTTTCCCTTTGATACCACGTCTCTTCAGCTGACAAACTTCCTTGAACATTCATAGCAGGTTTGCTGTTAACAAATTCTCTTGGTTTTCCTTAATCTCAGAATGTTTTTATTTCACTTTCATTCCTGAAGGATATTTTGACTGCTGATTTCTAGCCCTCATGATTTTGGATGAGAAATTTGCAGTTATTCTACCACTTATTCTCTGTATGTAGCATGTGTTTTCTTCTACTTTTTTTTTTTTTTTTTTTTTTTTGAGGCAGGGTCTTGTTCTGTCATGTAGGCGGGAGTGCAGTGGTATGATCTCGGCTCACTGCAGCCTTCACCTCCCGGGTTCAAGTGAGTTTCCTTCCTCAGCCCCCCAAGTAGCTGAAACTATAGGCATGCACCACCACACCCAGCTTGGTATTTTTAGTAGAGATGGTTCCTTGCCATGTTGCCCAGGCTGGTCTTGAACTCCTGGCCTCAAGTGATCTGCCTGCCTTAGCCTCCCAAAGTGCTAGGGTTACAGGCATGATCCTCCATGCTTGGCCTTCCTCTGGCTACTTTTAAATTTTTTTTCTTATCTTCAGTTTTCCTCTGTTTGATTATGAAGTGACTAGGCATAATTTTCTTCAAGTTTTTCCTATCTGGGATTCATTGAGCTTCTCAAATCTGTAGGTTTGTACCAGCATTTTACTTTCATATAATTCAGAAAAGTGTTTTGTATGGTGCTTGCAAATTTCTCTCTAAGTTTGTAGTTATATAAGAATAAAAAATTATAAATAAGCATGCAATAGAATTGATATTATTATAGGCAGATGGTAGCTGTTGAGCACACAATACTGTTGAGAAGAGAATTCCATTAAATCAAAGAAAACAGTGATACATAAATAAGAAAAGTAACTTGAGTTATGTCATAAAATTTATGAAAAACTGTACAAGTTGATAGGATATTATGAGGTAACAGTATAAATAAGGATGAGACTACTGAGTACTTATGTTCTTAGTGCCATGAAAGTGAGATCAGATAAGAACTCAGTTGGAGATTGACCAAAGGATACAACTGAGTCTAAAGTGCAAATGCATCACTCTTGATTACGGGTATGGACAAGGTAATTACATCATAATGTGAAGGAAAAAGCAAATGAAATAAATAGTAGTTATAGTTGGTACCATACATGGTTTAGATATTCTATCTTTAAATTCTGGAGAGAATATGGGAAGGAATTATGTAACTGACAAAAAATGAGATTATGTGAACTAGCTTAAGGAATATATACATGGGTTAACTGAGGTTGTAGGCTTAAGGATCTCTGAATGGTGTAAATGTCTTGTATTTTCCACTGTCTTTTGTGATATAGAATATAAATTAACAAATTGAGAGTTTTGAGTCCATCATAATTCATGGAATACCAATAAAATGATTACAAAGAAGAAAACTCTAGAGGGAACAAGGTGGATAATTAAAAAACAGATGCCATTAATTGAGCTTTTACTATGTTCCAGGCTGTAGGCCAGAAGCATTACATAGATGGTTTTATCCAGTTCTTCTAACAATCACATGAGACATGTATTGCTATTGTTCAGCTTTAAAAAAAATGAGGACACTGGGGCAAGGAATGTAATTTACCTATCACAGTCCACCTACAAGGTGGTAAGGACAGATAAGAACCTGAGTCTGCTTCCAGAATATATGCCTTTAATCACTAGGTAATAGTACTTTACAGCTACTGTGGACTTCCTAATCAGGATAAGAAATTAATACTATAGTCCTGACATTGAATTTTAAAAATTGGCAGAGATAAAAGATATACTTGTTGGGGACCTTAATTACTAGAATGTCCTTTACTGGATATCTTCATTGAGTAAAAGCACAACAAATTATGAGACATACTTAATTGCTGTCAAATATCATCTCCCATAAAATGATGTGGAGAAAACTTCTTTTCTGAATCTAAATTGGTTGATTGAATGGAAGTTAGAGAAATCTTGGGGGCAGTAAACCAGCTCAACTTAGAGTTTATAATCTCAAGAGAGAAGGCTAGTTATAGAAAATTGTATATACTGGATTCTATCAAGAGAGCTTTCAAAACATTCAGAGAAAATATTAGAATGTATTCATAAGTTCTCAAATGGATACTGAATCAAGAAAGTAAAACATTTTTTAAAAATTAAATTAATTTTACTATAATGTTTATATTTTTAAGGAGGGTTAAGAGAACTATCTAAAAAAGTCACCATCTAATTATTTATGATTTTCAAAGGAACAAAGAATGTTAAAGACTAAAATTGGCAAAGACACAAGTAGTCAGAACAAGGGAGATAAAGTTTCAAGGACGGGCGAGGTGGCGCATGCCTGTAATCCCAGCACTTTAAGAGGCCGAGGTGGGCGGATCATGAGGTCCAAGAGATGGAGACAATCCTGGCCAACATGGTGAAACCGTATCTCTACTAAAAATACAAAAATTAGTTGGGCATGGTGGCATGCACCTGTAGTCCCGGGTACTTGGGAGATTGAGGCAGGAGACTCGCTTGAACACGGCTTGGAGGTGGAGGTTTCAGTGAGCCGAGATCGTGCGCACTGCACTCCAGCCTGGCCACAGAGCGAAACTTGTCTCAAAGAAAAAAAAAAAAAATAAGCAGAGGTTCACAAAACTTTGAAGGAAAAATTGAAGCACAATGTGGAAGGCTGGGTTTACCTCAGGGTGCCAAGGTATAAGATTAATGATTAAATGAAAGAATTCCCACTTGTTTTGTTAGTTACACCTTTTCTGACAAGGAGAATTATCTCTGAAAAAGAGCAACTGGGAGCCCCAAGGAAGTAAAGAAATTATATTTTATATTTGGATACTTAATAAAAATGCCAGACATTGTACTGTATGCTATGCTTTTCTGTTTGGTTATTCTGTTTAACCTCTCATGTACATTTACAAGGCCTAAAAGTTAAAAATTATTATACCAACATTTTACAAATGAGGAAATGGAGGCTTAAGTAACTTGCCCAATACCTCAGAGTAAGTGAAAATTTGAGTTAATTAATCAATAATATCTACGTTGGTGCATTAAAAATGCATAAAAAGTTGTATCTACAAAGGTGCTCAAAGTGAATTCAAACTAGCAATTTATATGTAATCACTGATAATGGAAAAAGTGTCAGAGACCTGAAGATGAGGAAGTATACTTTTCAAGTTTTAAAAGATAAAGAAGGGAAGAGAAAAATACATAAACAATTCACATAATTTGTCTTTAGTCTTATACAAGTTTAAAAAATTTATAGTTATGAAGATGTTAGGTACAGAGTTAAAGGATCATCAAGACCAGCATAAATTCACTATGGAAAGTTATGTCAGATAAACCAATTTGTCTTTGTATTAGTCTGTTTTCACACTGCTGATGAAGACACACCGAGACTGGGAAATTTACAAGAGAAAGTGGTTTGATTGGACTTACAGTTCCATGTGACTGGGGTGGCCTCAAAATCATAGCAGAAGGCAAGGAGGAGGAAGTCACATCTTACGTGGATATCGGCAGTCATCCAGCTTGTGCAGGAAAACTCCCCCTTATAATAACCATCAGATCTTGGGAGACTCATTCACTATCATGAGAACAGCATGGGAAAGATCTGTGCCCATGATTCAATGATCTGCCACTAGGTCCCTCCCACAACATGTGGGAATTCAAGATGAGATTTGGACGGGGACATTGTCAAAAGATATGTTTTCAGTCTTATTAGGCTGTAATATTGGATAACTGATCATAAGTAACATATTCTTCAGTAGCAGAACAATGGGTTAGGTCTTCCACACTATTCCGTGGTGCAAAAAAGAAAAATATGGAGAAAATACTACTACCATTGAATACAGTTATGATACTGTATTGGTAACATATCAAAGAGGTACTGGTTAGCCAATCTATTTCAGCCCTGAAGAACCATTTATTATGCACCTGTCATGACTTCTATTCTAAATTTGTGATTGGGCAAAACTATGAAAGCCGAAAGATATAAAATGATTATTTTGGATGACTGAGTCAAGATCTAAAATAATAACATTTACCACTTAATGAGGGCCTACAGTTTATGAGGCAGTGTTCCAGGGGCTGGAGTTTGAATGGCAATAATGTACAAATCTTCAGATTTCTCCACATTTCAGGAGAATTTGACAGAAGGTGGTGGTAATTAAGTTCTTTGTCTTGAGACTCTATACCTTCCAAGATTTTACCATTATCATCTATGCTTTCCCCTCCTATCCCACTGCTCTCTCTCTCTCTCTTTTGTTTTGGTATCCATCACTGTTTCTTTCCAATATTGGAGGGCTCAAGTGTACTCTTCTCTATTCTCATTCTCAAGGAAACTTACCAATTCCCATGACTTCATATATATATCTATATCTTTGAGTTTCCAGATTTATATTTCCAGCCTAGACTATTCTTTTGTCTATATTCCTGGCCTGTCTTTCTATTTCCTACTTGATATTACCATTTAATTGTTTAACAGGCATTCCAACTTAAACATATAAAACAGAATTTTTAATGCCAAGTCTCCACTTATTATCAAATTTCTCCTCCTGTAGTATTTCCTAATTCACTAAGTGACACTTCTGTTCTTCCAATTGTCTCTCAAAAGATAAATCCTAAATAATTGACATTTTATCTCCTATTAACAAAGCAAAGTAAGAGTAGTGAGAGTAGTTTGTCAGCTTCACACAACCAATAATAAGCAGCATCAGGATCAAATCTGGATGAGTCTGATGCCCGCCAGATGTTTCTAGTCCCAAATAAGGTTATATTTAAATTCTGTGCTTGTAGTGGCAAAATAAATTATATATATATACACAAACATACACATATCTGTATATATGTGTGTGTGTCTATATATATGTAATTTATATATATATATCTATATCTTTGAGTCTCCAGATTTATATTTCCAGCCTAGACTATTCTTTTGTCTATATTCCTGGCCTGTCTTTCTATTTCCTACTTGATATTACCATTTAATTGTTTAACAGGCATTCCAACTTAAATATATAAAACAGAATTTTTAATGCCAAGTCTCTACTTATCATCAAATTTCTTCTCCTGTAGTATTTCCTAATTCACATATGTGTGTGTTTATATGTATGTGCATGTGTGAGTGTGTGTGTGTGTGTATATATATATATATATATAATTTTATGAATCTATCATTCTGGGGTCTGGAGGACAGTGGCCCTCTTTTCGCAGTTCCATTAGGTAGTGCCTTAGTGGGGACTTTGTGTGAGGGTTCCAACCCCACATTTCCTTTCCACACTGCCCTAGCAGAAGTTCTCCATGAGGGCTCTTCCTCTGCAGCAAAGTTCATTATTATATATATATATATATATAGTGTGATTTTGCAGTAAAAACCCTTGGTAGAGTGGTGTAACCGCAATATCCTTCTCTGGGAGATCACTGCTGACATGAGATACTTTAATTCTGCACTGTATTAGATGAAAAGTAGTCCCTAGGTCTACGGAGCTTTCAGCATACTATTCTCTGTACTTACAGAAATGAACTTCCAATATTCTGCTTCATTCTGGAGACAACATATTTAGAAAGAGATGACAAAAGTCACTCAATGAGAAGGTTCCAGGATGATTAGGAAGTTAAAGTCTTAATTAAAGAAGAAGTCTTAAAGGAACTGGGGAATATTTGGCCTGAAGAGAAGATGGCCTGGGTGATACAATTTTTATCTCTGTATTTTGATTTTATTCCATAAACACTTAATGAAACCCTACTACGTGTCAGTTGAACACTGTAATAAGCACCAAGATACAAAGATTGAAAAGCACAGTCCTTGCCTTTCATCATCAAAGAATAGGTATAGAAGTTACAGAGGGAATAGAAAGAGTTGTCCTTTAGATTGAGCCAAAATCTAATGGAATCACTCAAGGATGAAATGAGCTAGCCTTTTGCCACAGCTAAAGGTATTTAAGCACATGCTAGAAGTCTATCTGGTACAGGAAGAAGGCTGTGGAGTTAAATTAACCATCATATATGTGACTGAACTGCATGACCTTTAAGCACTTCCAACCTTGAGATGCTATGATTCTTTTATCTGTGCTATCCCTGTACCATAAGTAATTGAGAGATACTGCAACAAACTGCATGCACATGGCACATGTAAATCATTCACTTGCTTAGGTAAGACTTGTCCTTCCTATTTTAATCTCACATCACTTAGTGCGTCTTTCTTCTGTCCTAGAGAAAATTATAGAAAGCACAAGCCAAAACAGGAACACCTATCAAAGTTGTGAATGGGGTGGGGTCAAACTTATGAATGTCTGTATGTGTTTATTTTTTATTTTATTTTTGGTACCCTGATTGCATCAAATAGATCCACATAAAACTATATAGATAAAGAATAAACATAATGTGTTTGAAAAATATCTTATTTTTGAGAATAGGCCATGTGATAGTAAGTTAAGGACCAGTATAATTTTAGCTTTTAATGCTATGCTCCTGAAAAATCACTTTGCTCAAATTAAACCACAGTGCTTGTTTTCTGATCATGGCCATTTTTAGTGTTCTCATCATTTGGCAGAGGGTGAGTCTATTTCTCTCTATAAATTTTACAAGCAAAGACATTTCTGTAAGTTGATTTGATCAGGTGGGAAAAGAGCATAACAGAAGAAGAGCTTTGGAAAGAGTGTGGCCGGATTTGATCAGTTTCCATGGTTTCTGAAGAACAAAGAAATACTCAGATTTGAAGTTTTGAGGAAAATGGTAAAGGCAAGAAGAGAAGGGCAGGAAAGTGATTAAGTCAAAGTACATCTTGAACTCTTCTGAATATGATTATTCCCACAATTCACAGTAATTTCAGATCCTAGTTGCTTTATTTCACAAAGCAGTTTGAAATGGAATGTATTACTTTTGAAATGGTCACTAAATGAATTAGTTCATTCTCATGCTGTTATGAAGAAATACCCAAGACTGGGTAATTTATAAAGGAAAGAGATTTAATAGACTCACAGTTCTGCATGACTGAGGAGGCCTCAGGAAACTTACAATCTTGGGGGAAGGGGAAGCAAACACATCCTTCTTCACATGGTGGCAGGAGAGAGAAGTGCCAAGTGAAGGGGGAAACCCCTAAGAGAACCATCAGATCTCGTGAGAGCTCACTCACTGTCACAAGAACAGCATGGGGGAAACCACCCCCATGATTCAGTTATCTCCCCCTTGTCCTGGTCTTGACATGTGGGGATTATTAAAATTCAAGGTGAGATTTGGGTGGGGACACGGATCCAAAACATATCATTTTGTCTGTGGCCCCTCCCAAATCTTATGTCCTAACATTTCAGAACATAATCGTGCCTTTCCAACAGTCCCCTAAAGTTGTTAACTCATTTCAGCATTAACCCAAAAGTCCAAGTCCAAAGTCTCACCTGAGACAAGGTAAGTTCCTTCCATTTATGAGGCTGTAAAATCAAAAGCAAATTAGTTACTTACCAGATACAATGGGATTACAGGTATTGCATAAATACACTCATTCAAAATGGGAGAAATTGGCCAATACAAAGGGGCTACAGGTCCCATGCAAGTCCAAAATCCAATAAAACGGTCATTAAACCCTAAAGTTCCAAAATGATCACCTTTGACTCCATATCTCACACCCAGGGAACAATGATGTGCTCCCACAGCCTTGGACAGCTCTGCTCTTGTGGCTTTGCAGGGTACAGCCCCAATTCTGGATGCTGTCATGGGCTGGCATTGAGTGTTTGTGGCTTTTCCAGGCACATGGTGCAAGCTGTCAGTGGATCTACCATTCTGGGGTCTGGAGGACAGTGGCCCTCTTTTCACAGATCCACTAGGCAGTGCCTTAGTGGGAGCTTTGTGTGAGGTTTCCAACCCCACATTTCCTTTCCACACTGCCCTAGCAGAGGTTATCCATGAGGGCTCTTCCTCTGTAGCAAAGATCTGCCTGGACATGAAGGCATTTTCATACATCCTCTGAAATCCAGGCGGAGGTTCCCAAACAGCAAATCTTGACTTCTATGCACCCGCAGGCTCAACACCACATGGAAGCTGCTAAGGCTTGGGGCTTGTACCCTCTGAAGCCACAGCTCAAGTTGTACCTTGGTCCCTTTTACTCATGGCTGGAGCTGAATCAGCTGGCCCACAGGGCACCATGTCCTCAGGCTGCATACAGCAAGTGGGCCCTGTGCCTGGCCCACAAAACCATTTTTTCCTCCTAGGCCTCCAGGCCTGTGACAGGAAGGGCTGACATGAAGTTCTCTGACATGCCCTGGAGACATTTTCCCCATTGTCTTGGTGATTAACATTTGGCTCCTGGTTACTTATGCAAATTTCTGCAGCTTGCTTGCATTTCTCTCCAGAAAATGGGTTTTTCTTTTCTATCATATGGTCAGCCTGCAAATTTTTCAAACTTAATCCTGCTTCCTCTTGAACACTTTACCACTATACCCTAAATCATCTCTCTCAAGTTCAAAGTTCCACAGATCTCTAGGGCAGGGGCAAAATGCTGCCAGTCTCTTTGCTAAAGCATAGCAAAGGTGACCTTTACTCCAGTTCCCAACAAGTTCTTCATCTTCATCTGAGACCATCTCAAGCTGGACTTCACTGTCTATATCACTATCAACATTTTGGTCAAAGTTATTCAACAAGTCTCTAGGAAGTTCCAAAGTTTCCCATTTTCCTGTCTTCTTCCGAGCCCTCCAAATGGTTCAAACCTCTGCCTGTTACCCAGTTCCAAAATCGCTTCCACATTTTTAGGTATCTTTAGGTACACTCTCTGTGGTACCAATTTACTGTATTAGTCCATTCTCATGTTGCTTTGAAGAAATACCCGAGACTGAGTAATTTATAAAGGAAAGAGGTTTAATTGACTCACAGATCTGCATGGCTGCAAAGGCCTCAGGAAACACAATCATGGTGGAAGAGGAAGCAAACACCTCCTTTTTTACATGGTGGCAGAAAGGAGAAATGCTGTGCAAAGAAGGAAGCCCTTTATAAAACCATCAGATCTGGTGAGAACTCACTCACTATCACGAGAACAGCATGGGGAAAACCGCTCCCCTGATTCAGTTATCTCCACCTGGTTCCACCTTTGACATGTGAGGATTATTACAATTCAAGGTGCGATTTGGGTGGGGGCACAGAGTCAAACCATATCAAGGTTGAAGGAGGGAACAGAACTGCAGTATAGAACACACCAAGCTATTTGGACAATGATTTATAATTGACCAATGGCCAAGGGCAAATATATATGCATTATTGAGCAACTTCCATATGCTACTATATGCAGTTTCATGTAATCCATTCCAATTCTTTGAAGTTGATATTGCTACTGTAGTTTTAAACATGAAAACCAATAATCTTAAACAGCATGCCAAGTCTCATTCAGATTCTAAATCTGTCATTCCCCAAGGTTCATGATGGCAAATTTTGGCATAGATTGAGAGTCAATTTAATTTTGCAACTAATCTGATTACTTAAGAATTTTACTGCTCCTGAGACATAGGCAAACAGGGCTGGCCATGTTCTTGCAAAGATAATGAAACAAAAAATATGGCCAAGAAGTCAAACTGACTGTCCCTCAAGAGTATTTAGAGAGCCCACTGCTTAGTCTTACCTCAAGAGTATTCCAGATTTGGAGTCTAGCCTGTGGGTTAACAACACTATTCTTGAATTGAAGGTGGAATGGGTGAACGGGGTTATTGGCTGGATTGGACTGGGGAGGAAAATAGAGCAAGTGAACTGAGAGCTTCTTAAGAGAAAATTGGACTTGGATTTAGGCCAAAACTGATAGAGAAAATGGCTACATAGCTCTCAGGCCAGCAAAATGAAAATATGAAACTCGTTGTTCAAATTACAGGAAAAAAAATGCCACTAAAAGTAGAAATGCAAAGCTTTTTCCTTTTTTCTGTGGTCTATGTCTCATCTTACAGTGTTTTTTACTTTGCCACTTAATGTTGTTCTAAGTAAAAAATAAAAATTAAAATGTTAAATTATTAGCATGAATTTTACCATTCATCTTTATATTGTGTAATGCCAATTTTAAATACAAATATGAGAGCTTTCAATTCATATAGAGAATCGCTGAAATTACACAAATCATACGTGCATTTGTATTTTATTCTTGCCAGAACAGTGAAAATGCTGCACAAAACTACCTCAACTGTTTTTATTTCACTTCTTGCTTTGCTCACATTCTACCAATACTTCCTACTTTGAACTACTGCTGAGTAAGAGAGCAGAAAAGAAAAGGAACTATTTTATAAGGGAATAATTATCTTTCCTTCTAAATCATTATTTTTTTACTGTAAGTTGTTAGCTAATATAGGGAAGAAACATGAGTAAAAAAGGATATGATAAGTTTCCCCGGTGTATTTATGCTTCTTAAAACACCACTGTCTTTTTTCTGTGTTCAAAGCAAGTTCTGTCTGACAGAGATTATGGCTATCAGCACCCCTTCTTACTCTGTTATTGATGTATTGCTCTGACCTTGTGCTTGCTTTGAGTCTCACTGAACTCTCATGTATTATGGGTCTACTGCAATTTTATACTTACGGGCACCACGAATGCTACATGCTAATGGGGACAGAAAGGATTGGTAGTGCACATGGATATTCTGTGTTATCTTTTGCTCCTGCATGTGCACCATTAGTTCATGGAACTTCAATCACCCACGTTCAAAGATAAAATCATTAAGGATGTCAAGACAGCAGCAATAGAGCATTAAACTGAGCACAGGGCCCTTCTGAGCACAGGACCACATAGGACTGTACAGGTTGTGCCCTCATAAAGCTGGCCTTCCCCACGGACAGATATAGAATAGAAGCTGGGACTTCTAGTATCTACCAAGAAGGAATAGGCCCTATAAAGTCTATCCTAGTAATAACAACTAAAGAGTGGTTAGAAGACACATGAAGGACAACTACCTAATGACAGAAATGTAAACAATAGCAGGTGGATTGGAGAGGAAAGATAGAACATGGAGAGCTATTAAGGTGGTGGGAGTCTGAGCTGCCCCTCACCCCTCATTCCTTTCTCTCCCAGCTTTGGTCCAAGGGTAGGCCAAATCAGGGAAATGTGCTTGGGTGCAAGCAACAGAATTTTTTGGGGAATCCTCCATTCTTTCTGACCGGAGGACTAGGAAAGGGGATTCCTATGAGCCTGAGAGAATGGGGGAAGATCTTTGTTGTTGTTTCCCCCGCCCCTCTTTTCTCTCTCCTGGCCTGCCCTAAAACCAGCTCCAGTCACAGACCCGTACTGCTGAGGTGGCGGTGACAGCCAGGCAGACACCTAAAACTTTAGGAAAAACCTGCATTTCTGGATTGGATTAGGTAAGAGAATATCCTTCTTCGTAGGAAATATACACTAAATTATCCTAGGGTGATGGGGACATCATGTTGGCAATTGACTCAATCTGTATTTATTACTACATCTATTTATCTGTATAAGAAAAACATCTGATTTCACATGGATGCATCCAATCCAATACCACAGGGCTTTTTCTGGTGTTCTTTCTTGTAACTCCCTTCCTCATTAGTGAAGAACCTGGTTCCCATTCACCCTTATATAGTCAATCTTTTGATCAGTTCCTCTGTGTATAATGCCCTGCTTGCCTTGCTCAGCATGTGACATTTTGCTATGTTCCAGACCCTGCACCTGGATATCCTCCTCACTCCACTCGGGCTCTGATGCCCATGATGATCTCTCTCCCCCACCTTCCCCTGTCTTATTTCCAAGGGCTCTAATGCATAGCTTTGGGCCACCATGGCTTCCCTCATTACTATCCCAGATGGTCCAACTGAATGGCTTTCATACTAAATTTTCCAGAAAAGGAGGAAACAAAGAAGAACTTTAATTTTCTTAATGTTAATGCTCTCTAGGTCACTTCTGTCCTCAGGAGCATTAGTATCCATACAGGCATATAATTTCAATACCTTTATATAGTCTTGCTATTTACTGTAACGTTGCAAGTAACTAGCAAAGTGCCCAACATATAATGGGCACTGAAAAATAGTATTAATTCAATTAATGTTGCCATGGCCTGTTAACTAGCCCTGGAGTTTTGTGTTAGCCTCTGCTTCATGTTGAAGTTTCTAAACTGTATGATATATACTTGGATAATAATAATAGCAAATATATAGTTTACTATGTGCTTCAGATTCTCCTAAATGCTTTCCATAAATTAACTTATTTAATAAGCACAAAGGCTTATGAGAAATGTAGTATTATCATCTCTATCTTATAAATAAATTTGTAAGGCACAAAGAGGCTCCATAAGTTGCCCAGTACCATATATAGCTAGCAATTGGTGGGGATGGGATTTGAACCCAGTCAATGTAGCCCAGGAGTCCATGTTCTTTTTTTTTTTTTTTTTTTAATTTATTTATTATTATTATACTTTAAGTTGTAGGGTACATGTGCATAACGTGCAGGTTTGTTACATATGTATACTTGTGCCATGTTGCTGTGCTGCACCCATCAACTCGTCATTTACATCAGGTATAACTCCCAATGCAATCCCTCCCCCCTCCCCCCTCCCCATGATAGGCCCCGGTGTGTGATGTTCCCCTTCCTGAGTCCGAGTGATCTCATTGTTCAGTTCCCACCTATGAGTGAGAACATGCGGTGTTTGGTTTTCTGTTCTTGTGATAGTTTGCTAAGAATGATGGATTCCAGCTGCATCCAAGTCCCTACAAAGGACTCAAACTCATCCTTTTTTATGGCTGCATAATATTCCATGGTGTATATGTGCCACATTTTCTTAATCCAATCTGTCACTGATGGACATTTGGGTTGATTCCAAGTCTTTGCTATTGTGAATAGTGCCGCAATAAACATACGTGTGCATGTGTCTTTATAGCAGCATAATTTATAATCCTTTGGGTATATACCCAGTAATGGGATGGCTGGGTCATATGGTACATCTAGTTCTAGATCCTTGAGGAATCGCCATACTGTTTTCCATAATGGTTGAACTAGTTTACAATCCCACCAACAGTGTAAAAGTGTTCCTATTTCTCCACATCCTCTCCAGCACCTGTTGTTTCCTGACTTTTTAATGATTGCCATTCTAACTGGTGTGAGATGGTATCTCATTGTGGTTTTGATTTGCATTTCTCTGATGGCCAGTGATGATGAGCATAGAGTCCATGTTCTTAACAACTGTGTGAGTAACTTTGGTTTTGATTTTCCCCTTCAGCCCAAATTTCTCACCTGGTAACACATTGTTATTAGCTTGGCTTGTTTATCTATTACTCTTTCTATTCACATACTATCTTTTGAATCTTTTATACCTCATATGATTTTTTTTGACATTGGTACTGATGCTGGACATTAATTTCATATGGTTCCAGGATTATGATCTCTCATCTGCATTCAGTACTTAACCTCTGGTTTGGATACAACTCAGGGTAGCACTGGGTTTTCTGGGATAGCAGAATGCTTTGCAGTAGCAGCCAGTACTTCCAGACGCTTTTCTGCCCTCTAGAGGCCACCGCAGGAAGTGGGGTATGTGTGTGGATATCCTGTTTAGGGCCATATTGAGTAGGACTTACTAACCCTTCCTTCTAATGAGCTTATTTATAACCAAAAGGGAATACATTTCAACTGGTATTTTAACCAGAGTATCAGATCATCAAATCTTAGTGATACCATATTCTTTACTCCTTTATCTTTCTTAAAATCTACTTACCATTACTTGGGGCTTCAAGATTGGTTGCAACTCTTTCTCAAGTATTTTTCTCATCTAAAATAATTAGATATTCTTAACTCTAGTGTTCTTTTTTTTTTCAGGGTCACACATGATTCCTTCCACATAGATAGTTGCATAGTTACATCTGGGAGTGTTCCCCTATGTTTATTTTAAAGTTATCTTGATGAGTTTAACTGGGAATCCCCCAGTTTCTTCATAAGACACTGTCTCTCAGCTCATTTTCCCTGGGCAATGTGTACACTTCAGTTTCTCCATAAGACACTGTCTCTCAACTCATTTTCCCTGGGCGATGTGTTCCATAGCCTGTCATCAAGGACCGCACATGCTACACATAGCTCATTCGAGCTATAATCTGTTTAGCCCCAAACCTATTGTTTTAAATGTGTATATTTTCCTTTTGACTGGAGTCAAAACTCCAGTGATTATTTGGAATTAGGAATAGATGAAACTCTGATTCCTCTGAGACTTTCATTGTCATGTCTCAGACTTCTGAGTTCTTAGGAGTTTGTCCTAAGTCTTCTCTGGAAGTGTTAATTCACTTCCATGTAGGATTGGGTACCAAATACACGATTGGAAATAGGTCAGATATCTCTTCGCTACCTACCAGATTTATGGGTTGGCACAAAACAAACCATTTAATTCTTTAAAACTTGGTTTTCTTTAACAACTACTATAAATGTTTTCCTACCAAAGCTATTAGCAGTTTTTAGAATTCTTACTGTTCTGAATACCTTCTTCAATACATGAGCACATGCTTGGGGAGATACTTCTCTTTGCCCTGTGCCTGGTTAGGGTGTAGCATGTGGGGACCTTAATCACAGACTATGGAACATATCACCCAGGGAAAATGAGCTGGGAGACAGTGTCTTATGGAGAAACTGAATTAAAAAGCAAGAGAGACCAGCAGACAGATTTGTCATCCTGAGAAGGGTAGGCAGAGTGGGAGAAGCCGGATCACAGCTGAGTTGGGAGAGAGAAGGTTCAGAGAAGAGGGTGGGAGTGATTGAACCCGTGGAAGTTTTTGTCAAGAGCCAACAGCCCCTCAGATGAAGACAGGATGGCTGCTGTTAGAACTGCTGACCCTGTCTAGGCACATGTCACTTCTGTGGTGGTGTCCTCGCTTTCCTTTCTGTGGTTGCATTGCTCTACTCTTCAGTCTCATGAGAGTGATTTCCCTCCATTTTCTCATCATGGTGCCATGTAATATAAGTACTTGAAACAAACTTTTATATTTTTCTTCTTCTGTGAAAGAGTACTTGCTGTGTAATCCCTAATAGCTTCTTTAAGAACTCCAACCACCTATACTCCACACAGGATGCAGCTCATAAAGGTTCACCCTCTGGCTCCCTTGCTTCATCCACTGCCGTCATCCTGGATCACTTGCCCTGACCCATTTCACACTTAACCCATCTTCTGACTTTGTTTTTGTTTCCAATTTTTCACTTCCTGGCTGACCTTTCCCCTCAGGCCTCAGTACTACTTTTGCAGCTACAAAGTTTTCTTCTCTTCTTGACTATGTTTTTGTTTTCCTCCAGCATCACTGCCTCCAGCAGTAAACAGTCTACCTGGTTGGTTCATCCCCAGAGACTGTCCACTAGCATAGCTCTTGTGGTCCTGTGCTCTTGAACTCTCCTGAGCTCTCCAAGTGGGTCTCAGCAGCCTCTGTTCTATGGAGAAACCTGTCATTCTCTCACATTAGTAGGAGTATAGAAAGGGACTCTTCAGACAGAGGCATCAGCGATAGGATTTACCACTCTCATGTTGTTTGCCTCTGGCAAGATGACAAACACAGCACACCTTCTGCAGCATACTAGAATTGACTCCTTGGACTTCTATACCTTCAGATTGTCAAGTGGAATTATTGTACTTCATGACCGTTCCTGCTGGCTCCCTTACTGTACCTGTAGAAAACTGGTTGTGTAGTAGAATTTCCCTATGTCCCTGCTATCATGAAAAGTTAACTTTAAAAAATTCTTTTTCATAATGTCACTCAATTCCTTTTTCTATTATGCAGGGGCAATTTAGGGGGACACATTTCAGAAAATTACCACAATTATCTTTAGCCTGCTGGTGCATTTCAGCAGGCCTTACATTGTCTTTTTTCAGTAGACAATGAAAAGAACCCGAATAATCTTGGAAAAGTACAGATAATTCACAGTCTTTCGTTTCCCTTTAACTTTAGGAATTTTTTCCAACTCATTTCCCGCCTTAATGGTTAATAAGAAACCAAAGAGAATTACTTGAATTTTATTTTATTTCCCTTCCCATTCATAATAGTCGATAGCAAGAGAGAGAAGATGAATATGTGAATTTATTCGAGAAAATGTATTAGGTATCTCCTTCATACTAGGCACAGTGCTAGGTAATGTCTTCCTAGAGATGAAAGAACAGTATCTATTTTCCAAGAGTTCATGGCCTAGTCGGGGACAGGAACTTACACATATTGTAATTTAACATACATACTGAGAGAAGCCTATTTTAAGTGCTTCAAGGGTAGATAAGGAACACTTAAAAACTACTCGGGGGAGAAGAAAGGTAGAGAAAGCTTTCCAAGAGAGGTGATGATGCCTGAGCTAAGTGATTTAAGAATTAGAAGAGATTTACCATATGTAAATTGACAAAATTGACAGGAGCATGGAGGCAAGAGAAATGGAAGACTGTGCTGGGATTGCAGGAAATTTGACATGGCTGAAGCATAGGGAATGTGAAGATGCTGAAAAGGAGTGAGGATGGGAAGGGAAGCTGAGGCTCAATTGTGGAGGTTCTTACATATTTTCCTAAGGAATCTGAACTGTAGTGGAAAGTGCTGGAAAGCCACTGAGGGCATGTCAGCAGGAGAAGGCCATTATGACGTTCATGCATTTGAAGATAATTTTTTTCCAATATGGCTGATGGTTTAGAACAGAGCAAAGGTATAGGTATGAGGATGATGACTACATTAATTTTGGGGTTGCATTAATTTTGAAGAGTTATGAGGTCCAAACTAAGGCAGCAGCAATGGAAATTGGAAGAAAAGGTATTTGGGAGATTAAGATGATAAATGGACAGGTCTTGGCTTCATTCTGCCTGTGTGAGTGTAATAGAAATTGAGAAATATAGAATAATTCCCAGTTTTATCTTTTCCTGCTTAAGTAACTGGATGGATTTCATAATAATGAAGGAATCATGATTTTTAAAAGTAGCTGACATTTATTGAGTACTTTCTATGTGCTAAGGCATAGTATTACATATATTATTAGTTATATTAGGTATATTATTTCACTTCAATATAGCAGTATCTACTATTAAGTACGTTTTACCAATAGGATAATGGAGGAATGGAAAAGACAAACATTTTCCCCAGGATTGAACAATAAGTGGCCAAACTGGGATTTGGATGCAGGTGTGTGAACCTCCAGAACTTTGACATTGAAACACTATTCTCTTCTGTCCACAGGAGTTGGATCCGATTTGGGGCAAAGATGGTGAATTCTGTTGTAGGCATTCAGTGGATTTCCAGGAGGCACTTGTGAGATGGATTTGAAGGTCCAGTGAATAATCTGATTGAGAGACAGATATCTAGAAAAAGAGCCAAACAGACAACCAGGGCACCAATGAATTATCCAAAATATGGCCTGACTTGCTCCTGTGTTAGTTCCTTAGCTTTGGTTACTCCATTAAAGAAGGAGGACATGCTCATCTTCAGAAGGACCAGGCTGAACTACCACAGCCCTTAGCCCAAATCTATCTCTCCACCTGTTTCGGTGACAGGAGTGGGTTAAATTTGTTCTACATTTTCCTTTCCTTATGATAATTCTTGTCATGAGAACACATTAATCTTGTGATATTTTCTGTTTTCATTACAATCTTTGTCACACAAGTAGAGCATCAGAATGTTAATGCCTCATATCTTCAGTGAAGAGTAGTAGAATTCTCCACTGCTTTGACCTTTCCAACGTTCTGCATTTCGATTGGGTCTGGAAGTTGATGATTAATGATAATTACAATAATTACACCAAGGGACTCAAAATATAAATTACCAAACGTTCAAAGGAAGCCACTTGAAACCTTTAATAGAATCTTGAACAATCTCTGTCCAAATGTTCCCACTTCCCCCTCCAGCACCTCCATCAGACATCCCTCAGTGAGTAGGTTGGGAGAGATTTAGCCTAGGTTGCAGCCAGAAAAATAAAAGAGCTGTGATTTGTGAGCCGTGTTTTAGTTATATGAAGGGGGAAAAAAGAAATCAATTTTTAAATCAATAGAATGGTCCTTCGCCCAAACAGCTTTGCTTAACAAAGAGTGAGCATTCCATAAAACAAGACTTCGCTTTCGATTCAGACCATTAACTACAATTCCCATTAGGCGGGAGGTGCCCCAGGAAAAGGGGATATTTACTTGTCTCCTCTGCTCTGGTTTCTTGGCTTTAATTTTAGGGAGGTGTAGCTTTCCAGTATGAAAGTGTTAGTGTTCTATGCCACCTTTACACCTTGACTCGCAGAAGACTCCCAAACTGAACACTGACTCAGCTCAAGCATATTCTATGTAAGTCTTTGCAAGGAGCAAGATGCAGATTCCTTGAGGGTTTTATTTATCTCTTTAAAAAAAGAAGCAGTAAGAGACACTGAATGAAACTTTCATTTCGAGACCCCCGGTTATTTTCTTCTTGCTGCAGTAAATTCTATATTATGTTGAGACAACAGTGCACCATACAGGGTATTTCAATCTCTATCAAAAAAGGCTGCTATGTTGCAAGGTTTCCAAAGGGAAGAATTAATGATGACAAGATGTCCGACAGTGATTCACTATGGAGCATATTTTTATATGATTGTGGAATAGAAAGGTTCACCTCTTGCTGCAATTTTAGCACACACATAGGCATTGTATCTACTTTTGACTGTGTCAGTTCATGTTATG
Organism: Macaca nemestrina; assembly: GCF_043159975.1. Lineage (NCBI taxonomy): Eukaryota > Metazoa > Chordata > Mammalia > Primates > Cercopithecidae > Macaca > Macaca nemestrina. The sequence continues at coordinate 82,647,542 of NC_092131.1, read as the reverse complement.
GTATCAACTAATTCTAATTAGCATTAGCCAGACTCTAACGTCTGGAAGCTATGCACTGAGAATGTCATGAGGAGGTAGAAGAATGCCTAGGGGAAGTCATGGAAAGTCCTGATGGTGTCACTCCCTAGACGTACATAGGACACTATGGGTTTTCACTGAGGCCAGGGTTGACAAAAACAGTACTATAAGTGACAGCCTTTCAACATGCAAAATGCAGATTTCTGGAGTTTTATTTTTAGTGAAAAGTACTAAGAGGTATACAGTCCAGGACAGGGTCTTTTGGCAAGTAGATGGGGGGTTCTTCCTCTTGCTTTTGTTCTGGGATCTGCAGGAGCCCGGTAGCACTATCGGTGTTCTCAGAGGCACACCTCTATGGTTGCTCTCAAGTCCAGGTAGGCTGACCCCTAGTTCAAAAGTCTCTAATGGTGGTGGTGCTTTGGAATGTGTTTTCTTTTCCTTGAAGATCCACTGGATCTAGGAGGTCACTAATGATCCTGGAATACGCATACTAGATAGTTTCAAGTAGTACTTAAGTTTTAGGAGTATTTTATATTTGTGAATAACTTGGTACTGACTATGTGTGCACATGATGTGTGTGTTGCATTCATGCATATTTCTACTCATCTTAAAATTTCTCCCTTTGAGGGAAGCCATACTTTTTATTGGTCGTATATTACACCTCAGAGGATAGAGGTTTGAGATACGTGGTTTAGTCCATGATGGCAACTGGAGAATAACCATTTGAGGTAAGTTTCATCATCATTGTTACCACCTCTCCTGTAATTTGCTTTGGTAGCAGAAACAGAACGTCAGAAGAATAAACTTGAACTTGACCTGACAGCCTAATCAGTTAGTGAATTAATCCAGAACCATTTGTTATGTTACTTTCTTCAAGTGGAGTCTTGCTTTTTTTTCTTTCTTTTCTTTTTCTTTTTTTTTTTTTTTTGAGTATATTAGTCTGCAGAGATGTTCAGAGGCTATAAACATGAACTCAAGAAAATCTAAACTGTGACAGTTGATCTTGTAACCTGGGCAATTTCTACTGCATTAAATTGCATCCTGATTATTTGGAAGGCACAATGCTTTTGATCAGCTATTGAGGTCATGCTTGCGGGGTCAAGTATCTCATTACGCTTGTATTTTCTTCCAAATGGATTTGTACCTTTATTTTATTCTGCTGCTTGTTTTTTCTGGGCTACCATTGCAGCTTATTATTGCAGTCTTAAAAAGTAATATATTCTCACTCCCATAAGTTAAAAAACATTCATAAAAAATAGGTGACTCCAATAAAAATGTTAATCGACTTTATTTTCCTTTTATGTGAACGTGTGTGTGTGTGTGTGTGTGTGTGAAGAAAGTTAATACATATATGTATCTAAAGAGCTCATAGTGATTGAAGGCAGGTCTTTATGTTGTCTTAGCAAAGTGAAGAGAAAGAGGGTTCAGGTTCACAAGAAAGGAAAGTATCAACACATATTGTAACAAACAATATATGGCAATATTAAGCAATATGCAAAAAGTCAATGCAAATGTTAAAAGTCAGTTGCTGTTTGGGGGTTGCCAAATGAGTTTGAAAAGCTACCTAACTTATAAAGTTCTGTAAAAGTCTCAGTTAGCCTTGATTTTTATAAATAGTCACAGTTGTTCTAAGCCCTGTCTCACTCCTGTTAGTAATACTGGTCAATTCATATGTGTCCCGTGGGAAGTACATTAATTTAGATTTCCTGAACATTTGCTGGTCTCTAGATGGAGTAGGACCAATATTAAAATCATTAAGCCATTCATTCCACAAACATGTATAGAGCATATTGAAGCCTGATCCTGGGTGTCAGAAGATTCCCTCAGCAAACTTAAGGTGCTCTGTGAGAGGAAATAAACATTGTGACAAAGAATAAAAAGCCCCCAGTGGAGTGAGGCCTAGAGAATTCATGCATCTTTTCCTTTCTGATCATTATTGTTCCCAAGACTTTGGTCTGCCATGGAGTCTAGATTCCTACCTTGTATTTGTGACTGGCCTTTTTTGGGTTCGTCTTTCCTTTGACTATCTTCCTTTTGCTTCTTGATTCATTTCTTTTTCTTCAGTTACTACATGTTTCTATCTAGACCCACTTGATTTCCTGACTTTGTACTCCAATCACACCAGCTTCAAACCTCACCTTTTATCTCATCTTTTTTTTTTTTTTTTTTGAGATGGAGTCTTGCTCAGTTGTCCAGGCTAGAGTGCAGTGGTATTATCTCAGCTCACTGCAACCTATGTTTCCTGGGTTAAAGTGATTCTCCTGCTTCAGCCTTCTGAGTAGCTGGAATTACAGGTGCCCACCACCATGCCAGGCTAATTTTTGTATTTTTAGTAGAGACAGGGTTTCACCATGTTGGCCAGGTTAGTAGTCTTGAACTCCTAACCTCAGGTGATCCACCAGCCTCGGCCTCCCAAAGTGCTAGGATTACAGGTGTGAGCCACTGTGCCTGTTCATCTCTTCATCTTCATATATGGAAATGTGTCCTGAGATTCAGTGGGCATACAACCAAGGCCCTCATCTCAAGGAGCAATAGACTTGGTGCTTTCATCATGCAACAGAATAGGTTAATATTTTAAGTGAGGCAGAAACAGTATGGCCTGAGTACCTTCAAATTGTTCTGAGGTCATCTCAACTTGAAACAAGTGATAAGATTCAGTGGCTCCTTCTGCCTTGGCCCATGTACACATCTTAGAGTCAATGCTGATAGTGCTTGGGCTTGGCCATGGCCCATTGCTGGGCATAAACTAAGTTAAATGGAACAAAAAGATGAAGTAGCTTTCAATACTGGCTCTCTGCAACTCTGCTTTTACTTTCTTGCCCATATCCTGCAGGGTGTGATACTCACTTGCTCATCGACTGGTGCCAAGTTGGAAGCGATTGTAATCAATTAAGGTCATGAGGATTCTATTTGTGTTCCATGGCAGCAGCCTCAGGATGATACCCTACCATCATGAAATAGTTAATTCAGCTGTCAAATTGGCCCCACTTAAACCCGAGATAAACTGGCTCATTTTGTCTCTTGTTCTTTTATTTCAAAATGTACCATTTTTAAATGATCACCATATGTGTGTGCCAGTGTCATATTTGTATATAGACTATACACATTTACCAGTGTTGTAACATTTAACATTTGCAGAAGTTATGTATACATTTGTGAAAAGCTGTAGTTGTGGACTCTACAATAAATATAAAATAATCACCACTAGTGAATCCTCCAGGTCCAAATCACTCAATTCAGCGAACACCTTCCAGGATCTGTGTTCTTTCTTGCTGCCCTCCATAGTTTGTAAAGGTAACATTGACTTTCCAGATTTATATATATTAATATTTCTCAGGAATGAGATTCCTGATAGCTTACATCTTACATGGAATTCTTTAGTAATAATATTCATTTTGTGATTCTTCCAGAGGCTGAAAACTGAAAACATTGGGCAAACTGAAAAGTCAAAGCAAAAGACCCTCATACCCTTGATCATTACTCACTGGCTGGGTGTGTGTGTCAGAACTCTTTACTGCTCTGATTTTTCTCAGAAACCTCGCCTTGTTTGCATCTTTTGGAGAAACTAGTACACTGCCCGAGCTCCATAAATAATTAATTTCAGCAATAATAATGGGAAACAGAGACTTCCAAGAGGCTTCTTTTTCCCTGTACTGTGAAACTGATATGATGGTATTTTGACTCTCAAAACAATGATTAAGCAGCTTTGGCACACTTTATATTTGGGCTAAATGTGATTTTGCTAATGCACCATCTCATTCTTCCCTCCCCCAACACTCGTATTTTAATGATTTCTAATTAATATTGTAATATTTCTTGAATAATTCATGTTTTTAAACAAGAAAGGCTGGCATAAATTTGTGCCAATCTGTTTGTGTATTGCAGTGCTGTGCTTAACAAACAAACACAGTCTGCTTCCCTTGGAGACTGGTGAAGGGGGAACAGAGAAGGGAAGCGCCAGAGTGCTGAGCTGGGATTCACATTTCTCTTCAAAAGAAAAAGCCCTCTTTGCTTGCTTTCTGAGGGTCAGAGGCAGGCACCTTTGTCTTTGCTATCACCCCTTATCATTTCATCTTTTCTCCTGACAGATGCCCGAGGCCCTCAGGCTGCCCTTCATTACCCTGCACCCTGCTCGCATCACTCTCCAGATGTTCCCTGAATGCCACCTCTCCTCACTCCCATCCCATCCCAGACTTATCTTTTAGCCTCTCTGGACATTGCTCAGGAATAGGCATAGACTATAATCTGATCAGTTAGTCAGGATGAAGTGGATAACAACTTGGGGTGGGTTTATTCATTTAGCCAACAAATATTTAATGAGTACCTGCTGTTTGCCTGGAACGGTGAAAAGCCTGAGGGCACAAGGATGGATTAGTTATTGGGGAGTCTTGGCCAAATAACATGATTGCTCCTTTACAGGGGCTTCTGAGGTGTCCATCCGGGGTCCTCTGGCAGGTTAGAGGGTGATTTCCTTAAAGGAAGGAAGACTTTTGAGCCTCCAACTGGATAGCTGCCGATTCTGCCTGCACATAGTTTGGACCACAGTCGTGATATGGCAGAAAGTCATGGATGAGTTTTTAAATTTTTAATTTTTTCAGAGAAAACAAACCAAACAAGTTAGGAAATAGAGGAAAGGCTTCAGAATGAAAGCTTGGCCCATCCCGACTCCGTGTGTTGGTGATGTCCTTTGTTTGGGGCTAAACTCACATTCTCTTAAATTAAACATAAAATTACTCAGAGGCTTAGAAACAGGAGCTCTTCTTTCTACAGCACTTTCTCTTTTTCTCAGGTTTAAGAAGCCTGCTGCTTTAGAGAGGCTGTTTTTATGTGACATCTGCTGTCAAGTGACTTCAAGTTCCATTCTCTCCCCGTCTTTCCTTGAGGCTGGCGAAAAGACTTTAATATCTATCATTTCTGTCTGCATTAAGGCACTACTAATGCTGTGTTGACCCTGCTGCTGGGGCCGTTAATGTGTGTCACTGTTAATTAGCAGCCAATGGAATACCCAAGCTAGCGACATGGTTCACTGAGATGGATGTGGTTGTTTTGATTGCATTGCTATTGCTAGGCTAACTATCATTTGTACTAATGATTTCCAAGTAGGTAGCAAAAGAGTAGGAGGGAAATGACTTAATTTGATTTTTCCCTCTACTATCTGTAAGAGCAATTTCAGTTGTGAAAACACTCTGCAGAAGCAACAGCTCTCAAATTCTTTGCAGTCTTTGGAAAGATAGATTATTAACTGACCATATCAAGATAGGGAGTGTTGGTGATTATGTATACAGTCTAATCTTTCCAGAATGGAGATAGCATACCTGCCCTCTGATGTATTGCAAATGGCCTCTATGGACACAATCATCCTGCAAACAAGAGGCATCTCCTATGGCTGTTGTTGGTCCTAATGACCCTGAAAAATGGAAAGAAGAGTTGAAAGTACAAGTAGTGGGAGTATGCAGCTGGTAGGAAGAAGAGACATTGGGCTTGTTTTTGCCCAAAGGGTATAGGAAAGCAGGATGGAATTTAGAGGTAGATGCTGAAATCTTTATGAGGGATGTTGAAACTCTTAATAACTTTACAAGTTTTCAGAATGCACACTTGCCCTTTTATCTGCTTCAGTGTCCCCTTGATGCTTGAGTACACTGTTGCTGCATCTCACAGTAATACTGCCACATTTCCCAACCCCTAGGTCCAGGATTAAGAATGGACATCTGCTTACAACTAGATTAGAAACAGAAGTTTATGCCTCTAAACACAGTACCACTTCAACAGCAATGGGCAATTATTTTCCATGTCCCTATCAGTCCATTTCCTTTCCTCAGCCTTTTCATTCAAGGATCCTTCCAAACTTCTCTGTGTCCTCCATCTTTGTCCTGTCTCCTTCTTTCCCATGTCCAGCAACTTAGCCATATTGGAAGAATACTCTCTACACAAGTTTTCTTCTAAACAGGTTCTACATAACTGTTTAGAAACATCTCAGTTTGTATCCATCTTCCATTTGTTCAAGACTATTATTGCCTCCAGTATTTGAGAATCCTTAGTGTGAGAGAATCCTCTTATTTCCTACGGGCTGTTCCCCTTGTGCCATTTCTTCCTCTCCTTGGTCTTCAACCTTCCCAGCTTTACTGACGTGTAGCTCTTAAGTTTCTCCCGTTATGAAAGAAAAACCTTAATTTTACCTCACATTTTTCTTGAGCTAAAAACCTATATTTCTCCTTACCTTCCTGGAGACATTTTTTGAAATAATGATCTACAATAAATAACTCCACTTCTCACTTTGCATTCATTCCTCAAACAGGTGGAAGTAGGCTTCAGTCTCTGTCTCTGTAACTCCACTAAACTGCTCAGCAAAGACCACAAACAACCTCTTTGTGACCAGAGTAGGTGATGTTCGATTCTCACCTTACAAGGCTTCTCTGTAGAATTTGACCCAGTTAGCCACTCCTCATCTCTTGAGATTCTTTCCTCATTTGGTTTCTGTGACAATTCTCTCTTTCTTGGGTCATTCGCTTACACCTTTGGTGGCCCCTTCTCAGTCTTCTTTTTGGAAAGTTTGTTGTATACTTTATCACTTAGATGTTGGAGTCCTTGAGGGCTTCCTCCCCTGCTCTCTTGTCTTTTTAACCCATGTGACCCTTTCAAGAAGATATTATTCACAGCGTTAGGTCTCACACACAAGATGACATTGTCCTCCTTTTCTACTCTCCCTTTTAAAATTTTTGGCTCAGTGTTTCTTAGCATTTTATTATAAAAGCATGAGACTTTTCTATGGGGCCCCCAAATCTTCTATAAGTATACTCAAAACCAAAACAAACACCCTTTCCTCAGAGCGCCAAATCTAATCTTCCTTCTATATTCTTCGCCCAGGGATTGACAAACATCTACCTGATTGTCCAAGCTAGAAAGCTGGCCCTGTCTTATCTCTTGCCCTCATTCATCAGGCCCAGTGTATAAGTAACTTCTGTTGACTCTGTGTTTCATCATAACCCTCACTGTCACAGTTTTAATTTGCCTCCTTCTCAAATTCTTTCTAGTTTCTCACAAGATAAATAGCTTTTTGGTCCTTTGCACCTCTCCTACTCCATTGCTGACCCCTATTCTGTCCTCCTTGTATGCTCCACCAAGCTCCTTGCAGCTCCAGGACTCTGCCATGCCCTTTCCTCCCTCCATGCTATTGTACATGCTGGATTCTTTCCCCGAAGCATCCCTTTTCTGGCTAGCTCCTGTTCTTCCACATTGCGACTAAAATGCTAGCTCCTCTTTGTGGCCAGAGTCGTGCATTTTTAAGCACTCTGTGGCCCCGTAGGAAAAATTGCAGGTTCTTTCTGCATTTTTTTTCCTCAAACTCCAAGGCTATTGTTTTTTGTTTTGTTTTGCTTTTCATTTCGTTCCACCAACTGAACTCTAAGCATCTTGTAGGAATAAATCTTTCTTTTTAATATGTATACCACCTGATCACTGCCTAGAATAGAGTCAATGCTAAATAAATGTTTGTTGATGTGACATAATTGTTCCATCCCTCACTCAAGGTTATTCTGTTTTCTTCAGCACTGAATTCACATTTTATTAAAATAAGAACAAGAACACCTACAGTTCTAGATTCAGAAAGCTGGATTGTAGTTGTGTCCTTGTAACTTGAAAGATGTGTTACCTGGGATCTTTATGGTCCTAAGATAGGGGCTAGCATAAGATCAAGGAATTAAAATTGTGCTCTGAGGCGACCAAGATTTCTTGAAGACAAGAGGGAGGATGAGAATGAGGAACTCTGTGCCCTCCTCACTTCTTTGCTTCAAAGAGGAGCTCCACTTTCATCAGTTTTATATATTGTGATCTCATGTAGAATTTTCTGTAAACCATAGATTCCACTGCTGAAATATAATTTGGAAACCACTTCACAGGGTTATCTCTAATTCTCTTCTGGCTGAAAAAATGTCTGTGGATCTGTGAGCTGCATAGTAATATTGGCCTGACAAAGCATATCTCCCAGCAGCACAATGGAAATGCATTACATAATCTTTGTATAAACATTCAATTTTACACTTTCTGCAGAGAAGAGAGAGGGAATGGGGATAGAGAGGGGAGCAAAAAAGAGAAAAAGAGGAACTTGGAGGCCAGTGGAAAGGAGGGCAAAGAAAATGCACAGGTGAATTAACTACAGGCAGAGGAATCCACTGCTCTACTCCACAATCAGAAGCCATGGAGAGAACGTGCACCTCAGAGTGCAGGTGAGTTAGGAGCCTGGAACCTGCTGTTTCCAGAAGTCTTCCAAGTGTGAGCATCTCACAGTGCTAAGTTGAAGTCTAATATTCAAAGGTACACATTTTTCATGCAACACAGGCCCAAAATGCAAGCCAACATCATTTGGTGTTTAATTAAAGAAAAGAGACTTCAGTTCCAGAGCTGGAGGACAAACTGTGTTGGACTTCAAAATACACTGCCATTTTTAAAATGATGCTATATGTACTGTGTTTTATGTGCAATGTAAGGGGTGTTCAATTTTCCACTTAGAACTGAATATAGCGTACAACTCCACTATATGACATGTCTGAAATTCTCGGGTTCTGTGATTTTTCTGTGTTGTAAATCATCCTTAATCTTTTCTATGCAGGAACTATTTTACATGCAAATAACAATGTTTATTCATCTGGTATAATAATGATTAGTATAAACAATGTAGAATGTGCTGGAATCTACGGAGGAGGTGCATAAATCGTGAGACCAAGAAAATACTGCAGACAGCACTCATAGTGTCAGCTCTGATTTACATCATCACATTTAAATGCAAGAAGGAATGTTGACTCTAACGAAAATCAAATACATTAAAACAAAGCTCTTTGCATTTTTGAGCGATAGACAAAACAAGCCTGAAATCTATATCCGATTTAAGTGTCCTTGATAGAAAAATATAGAAATTCTGCCTAATCATGGAATTGGGGAAAAGAGGAATAAATCCAGATACTGAGGGAGAGAAAAAGAAATGCTAAATAGTGGCTTTATAATACAGAAATCTTTCCATTCAAGAAGTGCATTTTAAAATCCCATTGAAAATGCCATATAAAGTTGAATTGCCCTTGGATTGTTCACTTTGAAAAATAATATGGAGGATGGCTGCAATTTTAGGGTGGGAAGTCGTGTGTTTTTTAGAAACCTAATTTTATAGCCCAACTCTACTGGGGACTTTTCTGAGGTTTCTGCCATCCTTTAATAAACTTGTATGTTGTTGTCAGTTCCATTTATGGCACTTTCCTATTAACACTGTCCTTGGAAAATCAAGAATGGCTAAATAATAATAGATTTGAAATGTATTGTTTTGCTCTGTAAAAAATTGTTACAGGGTGAGAAAGAGATTCAGCATAAACTTTCATTAGAGCAGTCTATGTTTATCATTCTAAAGTCTTTAGAATGTTAACATGCTCCAAACCCTAAATTAAATCAAGTGAAGACCTGTCAGAAGCAGCAAACGAATGAATGTATTTCTTGCAATGCATAAATTCAATTTCACTTGAAAACATTATAGTACATTGGAAAATTATTTCCCTTGTTTCTTTAATTGGCAATAGTCTCATTCCTGAGCCTTGCTTTGCCCAGACAAATCTAATGTGACACAAAAGATCTGATTTGGAAAACACAGAAGAACCTATATGTATGAGCTGGAGTACACATTGTAGTTGGTGTTCACAAATCATTACCCATGATTTCTCATAATGAAGGTGAGTTAGTGTCTCATGAGCAGATAGACCCTGTTTTAAGGTATATGGAATTCCTTCTGGGAATGACGGTCAGGACATATATACTCCTTTCTCTCTCCTTCCTCTGAGGCTTTGTTCATGACATCACTCCATTTGGAACATCATCTATTTTTGTTTCCTCAAACCTGGACTTTGTTTCCTTCACTATCTTAATAATGACGTAGGTTGTGGGGAAGACTTCCAGATTATTTTCTAAATTATTTTCCAAATTATGTTCCTTCTTCTTTCTAGTCCTTTGCACCTTCCTGTTTTCTCAGAACGTGAAGTTCTTTTAAAATCAATCTCTGTTGGGTTGCTGGGTATATATGGATTCTTATGCCCCTTGTTTTATGTTTATTATTATGTTTGTGCAGGAACCTCAATATTGTTGTCCAGAGTGTCTGTCCTAATTTACATTCCCACCAACAGTGTACATGGGTTGCCTTTTCTACACATCCTTGCCAGCACTTATCTTTTGTCTTTTTGATATGTGTAAGGTGATATCTCATTGAGATTTTAATTCGCATTTCCACATTTTAATTACTGATTTTGAGCACCTTTTCATATGTCTGTTGGCCATTTGCATGTATTCTTGGGAGAAATGTCTATCCAGGTCTTTTGTCCACTTTTAAATCAGGTCATTTTTCTCCATTGGGTTGTTTGAGTTCCTCACATATTTTGGATATTAATCTTTTATTAGATTTGTAAGTATTTTTTCCAATTTCAAGGTTGCCTTTTCAGTATGCGAGTTGTTTCCCTTGTGGTGCAGAGATTTCTTAGTTTGATGTAGTCTCTAGCCTTGCTTATTTATTTTCGTTGCCTATGCTTTTGGCATCATACCCAAGAAATCATTGTCAAAGTTAATATCAAGAAGATTTTTTCCTTGTGTTTTCTTCTAGGAGTTTGACAGCATCGGGTCTTATGTTTAAGTCTTTAATCCATTTGGAGTTGCTTCTTGTGCACCCTGTAAGATAAGGGTCCAGTTTCATTCTTTTGCATGTAGATATCCAGTTTTCCAAACACCAATTGTTGAAGAGCCTATCTTTTCCTCATCCTTATGTATATTTTTGTCCTCCTTGTTATAGATCATCTAACTGTAAGTGTGTGGATTTATTTCAGGGTTCTCTATGCTTTGCCATTGGTCAATATGTCTGTTTTTATGCCTGTTCCATACTGTTTTGATTAACTGTAGCATTGTAATATGTTTTGGAATCAGGAAATATGATGCCTCCAGGTTTGTTCTTCTTTCTCCAGATTGCTTTGCCTTTTGGGGGCCTTTTGCAGTTCCATGTAAACTTTAAGGTTTTACTATTTTTGTAAAAAAAAATTGGCATCTTGTTAATTCTTTTAAAACTTTAAAGTTTATAACTTTAAAAAAGTGATTATTTGGAAGAATCCGGAAAATAAAATCAACCTATTTTTAATTTTTTGAGTTTAATTTTTCTCTTTTAAGAAAAAGATAGTCCTTATTTTTTAGAGCAGTTTTAGGTTCACAGCAAAGTAGAATGTATGGAGAATGCAGGATATACCTCCTGCCCCACATATGCACACCCCTACCCCCACCATCAAAATACTGCACCAGAGTGGCACATTTGTTGCAACCTATGAACCTATATTGACATATCATCAGTCTAGTTTTAAATGAAGGACATTTCTTTTTTTCTTCTTAAGGTATTGTTACATTAGAATAGATTCTTGAAAATGTAGAGATCTCTTTACGGTTACCTAAGAGATCCAATTTGAACTTTTCCAGGATTTGAAATGAAAGAGAAGCCAAAGAATCTAAGTCAGAGCTCCCAAGACATATTTAGGAGTTTTCCTTAGGAAGGTCGGTCAAGTTCGAGGAGCAGGGTAAAGGGAGAGTCTTTGAATTGGAAAGGGTGGAAGATGGGATACAGCATGCTGTGCATGGCTTCTGTTCAATAGAGATGGCAATCTAAGATCACATGTGCAGTGCTGTGTTTAACTGTGGACATTAAGCTTTAAAAGGGATGTTGACTAGTTCCCCATACAGTGTTCTAGTTTGCATTTGGAGCACAGAATACAATATTTTAAAGAGGGTGATATGGTTTGGCTCTGTGTCCCCACCCAAATCTCATCTTGTAGCTCCCATAATTCCCACATGCTGTGGGAGGGACCTGGTGGGAGTTGATTGAATCATAGGGGCGGGCCTTTACCATGCTTTTCTCATCTTAGTGAATGGGTCTCAGGAGATGGTTTTAAAAATGGGAGTTTCTCTGTACAAGTTCTCTCTTTGCCTGCTGCCATCCACATAAGATGTGACTTGCTCCTCCATGCCTTTCACCTTCTGCCATGATTGTAAGTCCAATAAACTTCTTTCTTTTGTAAATTGCCCAGTCTTGGGTATGTCTTTATCAGCAGTGTGAAAATGAACTAATACAGACGACTTTCCCCCCAAGTGTCCGGGTGTGTATGTTGGGCTACGTAGTGAATGGGAAGAACCAAATCGAAGAAGTTCAGGAGGTGAAAATGATATCACTGGCTTGTATGTGTTCTAGTTTTAACATGATATGGGGAAAAGAAAAATCTGCTACCAATGTCATCAACAAAATCTGGAAAGAAATGTTTAAAAAGAATTAAGATTGGGGAACAGGTATAATTATCTTCAATTATTAAAAAGATTATGATATAAAAGGATTAGCCTGTCCTGTGGTCTCTGAAGTAGAATAAGGAACACTCTATGAAAGTTAAGCTAGGTAGCTCACACTGTTAAACGTGGAAGAGAGGCCTTGTAACACAGTAAATTTGTTCCTCTGACATTTACTCAGAGTCTGAGTGAACACCTGCCACTGCACTGGGAGCAATGCTGGCTTAGGCTCTGAGAGTCAGGGTTTTAGGGCCCTGTGGCATCTGGGCGTAGTCCTGCTCTTAATATTAACACCTTGGTTGGCAGTCATTAAACCTGCCAATACTCAGCTTACTCATCTGTAAAATAGAAAAAGTACCACCTATGTCTCAAGACTCTGTGGAGACAGAATAGTATAGAAATTTGAAAGCTTTATGACTTTTAAAACTGTACTAGGCTAAATAGATACCAGATATTACTAAATGAAGACAAACGTAATTTTCTCTTGATTTCAAATTTTGACTGTAAGTGTAAACTACACATTAGATTGTGAAGACTTAGTACAGAAATTGTAAACTAATTATCTTTATGTCAATGTTGAATGGTATGTTGAGTATGTTGGGTTGAAATGTATTATTAAAATTAGTTTACTTGTTTATTTTTACATTTAATGTGGCTAATAGAAACTTGAAAATTACAAATGGGCTCAGTTTGTGGTTTCTATTATATTTCTGTTAGAAAGAACTGGGCTAGAGTGTCAGGAATCAGGCAAGCCAATGTAATCTTCAGAGATTATTTTTGTTCCAGATACAGCTCAGGTTCTGGTGAAGGTAATCTTTTAAGTACATTTTTTGAGGGAATTTTTCTGAAAATCTCATTTGGTCTTCTGATCTCAAGCTGTACAGAGTATCTAAGACTTTTTTTCTAAACAATGTTCTTGCTTAATTTTGAGAACTGTATCACTCCCCAAAGTAGCTATAGGCTAGACCAGTGCTTCTCAAAATTTTCATGCATAGAAGTCATGGGAGCAGAAGGAGGCCTTATTTAATATAGAATCTGAGTGAGTTAGTCTGGGAAGGGGCTTGAGATGATGCCAAGGCTACAGATCTGGAAAATATACATGAAGAAGCAAGGGGCTAGAACACATTAGATCCACCAGACATAAAAATTTGGGAAGAAGGGAAGTGAGGTGCTTTTCATAAACCATCAGGAGGAACCCTCTATCCTTAATTAACTTACTCTTCTTTCTCCTCTCAGATTGAGCTGTATCTATAGAAGGTGAAATGAACAGGCCACAGCACAACTAATCTGCTCAATTCCAGTGTTGCAAAGATTGATGGATACCATTGTGTGATCAATTTGGTCATGACACTGGGTATCAGTCATGAGCATGACTGAAATGAATGGAATCACTTTATTCCAATCTGGTTTGCTTTCATTGTGTAAACTTAACTGATCTTGAAGTTTGGGGTCAGGGAAATCAGTGCTACATCTAAGTCTACTAACCTTCTTGGGATAATTTATTAAATTATAAATTTATAAAGCTTATCCATGCATATTAGTTATTATAAGGGGCAATCAATCAACTTGCTTGCCTTATTCATATTCTCTTCTCAAAGGTATGCTTACTTTCAGTTGAATTTAGAAAACTCACATTTTAATGTTTATAGAAGTTAAATTTTATTATTAGATAATAAAATATATCCCCAAATTAATTTTTGAAATCAACTCAAGAAAAGAATTACTAAGATTTAATAGAAAATGTTTGGAACAGTTATACAATGTTTTGAATAAGTTTATAATCTCCCAAAATGGCTACTTTGAAGAAAAAGCCATATGTGATTTTATAATTTTAAAACTTATAAATCATTATGTATGTCTTGATTTATATGTCTTTAGAACATTTTTCCAATGTGGATATGAGGCATAGTCAATCATGTCAAATCTAATAAGTATATTCTGCATGACTGGGGTTTTTGAGGTTTTCTGGATGGAAACTTTAATTCCTGTGACCTTGAGTCTCATTTTCCATCACTCGTAACGTCAAATTACTTTACTGTTGATTCCTTTTCTTGTTATTCCTGCAGTGGACTTCTTATTTTAATTCAGATCTGGTTCAAAACATTGGCTGCTACTTTGACCTACACTGACATTTCAAAGGCTGCAGAATAATTAGTGAAATAAAAACCTCATAATTACTTTCTAACACACACCCACACAAAGCCTTTTGTTGAGCTGGCAGAATGGATTGAGATTTTTGTTGTGTTGTATTTTGTTCTAAATGATTGAGCATGGAACTAAAGTGAAATGACAGACATTTCTTGAATGCACAAAATGATCTGAAAGCTAAGATACTCAATGTTTCACATAACAGTATTGAAATCTTACTAAGAATCAACTTCGTTTAATATCTGATTTTAAACTTTAAACTCTCACAAAAAGAAGTATTTCTTTTGAGGTAACTTGAAGATAGCATATGATGCCATATTAATAGCAGCAATCTTTTTTTTTAATAGTTGTTGGCTTTTGGCTTGGTTGGAAATGATTAAACTCAGAATTCTTCTGATCCAGATATTAAGATGGCTCTAAATGTGAGTTTAACTATCCTAGGAAAATGTTTCCTACAGCATAGATATGATAAATATGTTTGTATTGCACCTGCTCTTTCCTTTCAATCTGATTTGTTCACTGGGCTTAGGCGTGTGCATGGGGATCTACACATATTTAATGTAAGCAAGTGAGATCTTGCTTGTACCTAGTTTCCTCAGTTAAAAGAAGAGAAAATTAGCTGGTTCCTGTTGATTGTGTATGAAGTCCAGTGTGAAAGATTCACCATTGGATCTTTGTGGTCTATACATTTTTTTCTATATAAAAATTAATTTTGAATGCTGGACATTATCTTACATAAAGCTTTTTTAAAAAAATTTTTCTTTGTTTTATTTCTTTTTTTGAGACAGGGTCTCACTTTGTTGCCCAGGCTCAAGTGCAGTAGCGCAATCTCAGCTCACTGTAACCTCGACCTCCCAGGTTCAAGTGATTCTCCTGCCTCAGCCTCTCCAGTAGCTGGGACTACAGGCACTTTTCACACCCATTTAATGTTTTTATTTTCAGTAGAGACAGGGTTTCACTATATTGGCCAGTCTGGTTTTGAGCCCCTAACCTCAAGTGATCCACCTGCCTCAGGCTCCCAAAGTGCTGGGATTACAGGCGTGAGTTACTGCATCTGGCTTATTAAAAGCCTTTTGTAGTACTACTCATTTGTAAGTCAGACACTGTTTGCCCTGATGAGATTCTTTGCAGTACAGGTGTTATTTTGTCTGTTTTGTTTTGATTATTTTTTATTGCTGTTGTTTTATTGTTTGTAGATTCTATATTAATAGCTAACACAATCTATATGTTGAATAAACATGCTCTTTTCTAAACAAAACAAAACATGATCTAAAGTGGTACTTCTCAAACTTTTTGATCTAATTTACACTAATAATGACTAAGGACCCTGAGATGTTTTGTATGTGTGTTATATTTACTGATCTCAGAAATTAGAATTGAGAAATTTAAAAATATATCTATTAATTAGAAACAAAAACAGCATATCATATGTTAACAAAATAATGTATTTTATTAAAAATAACCATATTTTTGAAACAAAAAAATTAGTGAGAAGAATATCATTGGTGTTTACGTTTTGCAAATTTCCTTAATACCTAACTTATTGGAAGATGAATGAAGATATTATAGCTCATGTAGCCTCTCGAAAATTCCACTGCATAGGATACTGAGATCAAAAAAGACAACTTATATGTCACCAAATATTATTACAAAAATAAGTTTGAGTTTGTAGACTCTCTGAAAATGTCTGGAGGTCCCTCAAGGGTCATTACACCATACTTTGAGAACTGCTAGTTTAAAGATGAAAGCAAGAGTATGGCTGAACAATTCTTTATTAAATAAGGAAGATGTAAAGTGGTTCCTGAAATGGAAAAATAAAAGTTCCTTTAAGAATCTGAAGGGGGTGCTTCACAGATCTTCTCATTAAACAATAGGGCTTCACTGATTATTAAGTGTTGGCCCATAGCAGCTTTCTAAGAATCTTAAGCTTAGAGAAGGGCTTGTTTGTGGGTGTAGATTTTGTCTAGTGAACTGAAGCCAATATGAAGCTTTATAGGAAGCCCACAGGTTTTTAAAAGAATTATATTGGGGTAAACACTGTCACCTCAAATTAAAAGGGACAGAGAATATAAAATGAGAAAGAGGCCCTTGGATTTCTAAATTGCTATAAGCAGGAAAGTGGCTGAGAAAATTATTCAGCTGCAAACACTGGCCATTAATCATGGAAAAGGAAGGATGACTCAGAGAATTGAATAAAGAGGCCAGAGGCCACAGCCAAGAGCTTTGAAGAATCATTTCCAGAGAATAGAGCCCTGTCCTAATGAAGAAACTGCCAACACATCTGGCTGGATTTTAGAATTTCTATAAACCAGTGATTCCTATGTGCCTTCTGTTTTCTTTTTAAAAAATTATATCTACAGAAGTTATCTTATGTTTCTTCCTTTGTTGTATGGTGTGTGTGTGTGTGTGTGTGCACACGTGTGCGCACAGGCAGGTATCTTGTTTCTTTCATTCACAAGTCTTGAGCTTGAAAGGCAATCTACTCAAAGAATAGAGGAACAACGGCCAAAAGCGTCATCTATATCTGGACCTTATGAATCACTGGAGACTATGGGACAGAATGTGATAATCAGCCTGCAAGTCTTCTTTCAACAATAATTGCCACTTGATATTCATGCCCTTATGCAGCTTCCTTTCACATTTAATTAGGACTGGCCCTGTGTGACCAATAGAATATGGTGGAAGTGATTGTATGTCTTCTGACGCTAGGTTATGAAAGGCACTGAAGCCTTAGGCTTGGTCTCCTTCTCACTCTGCGTGAAGCTAGCTGCCCTGTTGACAGGCCTGTGTGGAGAGGAACTGAGGTTCTGGGCGATAGCTAGCAGCAACCGGCCAGTCTTGTGAGCAAAGTAGATTTGGGAAGTAGATCATTCAGCTCAAGCCTTCAGTTGATTGCAGCTCAACCCAACAGCTGACTGAATCTTGTGAGACACCCTGAGCTGGGATTCCTCAGCTGAGGTGCTCTTAAATTCCTGAAAGACAATAAATAATTATTGTTATTTTAGGACATTAAATTTCAGCATGATCTTTTAATGTAGTAATAGGTGATTTATATATAGGCCAGACAGGACGTGTCTTTCTGTAATGTATTATAGAACATGAAGCAGGAATTTTGAGGACAAAGGTTCTGATTCACACACAGTAGCATTGAACTTGAAGGGAATACCTTGTATTTTTCTCCACAAAGAATCAAGGCTCTTTCCTAGTCCTAGGAATATCCAGGAGTATTAATCTTTTCAAGCCTTTTGAACTTTTTAAAACTGGGACTTAATTTATTATTCTTAAAAATAAAAGATATCAACTATGATTTCAAAGGATCCCTTATGATTTGAAAACACCAGATTTTGTAAATCTATTTCAATACATAAAAAAAAAAAAAAGAAAAATCTTGTTAGAAAACTACTAGCATTTTTCCGCCCTTGGCAGATTTGGTATAATTCCTACCAATTCAAGTGAACTACCATATTTTACGTCATTTCTTCATCTATCATTAGTTGAAACCTTCTACCCAGCTTCATTATATGTAAGTGTAGGGTTTTTTCTTCCAGTTAAGAGTTAAAAATACACCATGTCACTGAATTTATTTTTAACTTGAAAAAGACAGCTTGACATTTCAGTTTCACATTAGCAACAGCCTTGGATTTTGCTTTTTATTGTTTGAAAATATATCTCAAACCAACAAAATGTGGTAGAAAATACGTGTCAAGTCAACTAAATGTAGATACAGATAGAAGTATCAGTGATAAAATGGTATAAAGATTTTTTGTTGAAAAGATGTGTAATTAATTCTGGCATCATTACGGTATTAACATTTGTAATCTGAACTGGCAGATTTATTTCAATTCATTCATAGTGTTTATTATGTGTGCTATGTTTTTACTCAATAACTGGTAAATTCTAAAGGTAATTTGGGTATTTAAAAAATTTCTTCCTTGATATAGCAAAGAAAGGTAATGAAGAGGAACTACTGTCTTTTCATATTAAGATCTCTTTAATTCAGCAATAAATATTCACCAAAGTGCATGCTATCTTGAGATAAGGTCACTTTGACCATCTATTCCATTAAAAATATGTTTATTTTACTTACAGGTGTCATCCATTAGGACAGGCAATTGACGTTTCAGCTAGTGGCCTTTGTCAAGGAAATAAAACTTGCTTTTAATGAAATGGAAGTTTCTAAATGACCCAATCTCAAGAAGCATGCACTTTGGTGAATATTTATTTATTATAAACTAGTCAGCTGAAAATGCAATTTGCACTGCTGAAGGTGATCTGGTTATTTATGAATAGTAATATCACTCATGTTCATCTAATTAGAAAAAAATCTTTGAAAATCATGCAGGCATTTAACAATCTCTTTAATTTTTGCTCTCATTTAGCTTTTACTTTCTTTCTCAATGCTTTTTTAAACACTTGTATCTTCTCCCTTTTTAATGTATTCAATTTTTTTTGCCTCTCGTATTGTCCCTATCTCTCTACTTTTTCTTTCTTCATTAAATTAAAATCATTCTTTTTTTCTTCTAGAAAAAACTCGAGAGGCTACAGCATAAGCACATTTTTCTTTTGTATTTGCTTTTCCTCTTCCCTTTTCTCCTGTCTCCCAGCTTCTTCCCATTTTCAATGTCAGACAAGCATTTACTGACATTGCTTGTTACTGGAGTTAATGGAGTAACCCCCAGTTACTCCAGGGACGGCAGAATGAC
Organism: Macaca nemestrina; assembly: GCF_043159975.1. Taxonomy (NCBI): domain Eukaryota; kingdom Metazoa; phylum Chordata; class Mammalia; order Primates; family Cercopithecidae; genus Macaca; species Macaca nemestrina. Next base: position 82,628,340 of record NC_092131.1, on the reverse strand, counting down.
CACACCTTTTCAAGAGTAGCCCGGCTCTCAGTACAAACACATATGGGGCAATATCTTAGCAATAAATAAATACAGGGAGAAACCAATTATTATTCTACAACCCTCAGCTCATTAATATTTTAATCTTAATATTTCACATGCCATTTGACTTTGATGACAACGTGTCAACACAACAGCCAGAATTAGATTTTTCCCTGCTGCTTAAAATCAAACTAAGTAGCTCACCTACAAACTTCTTCCTTAATAGCAATTGAGTAGAAATCTTATGATATGTGTATACTGGTTAATGAATTTGTGGTCAATGGCTAGTTCTAGTCCTGTAAAATCTCCCAAATTGACTTTCTGCAGTCTACTTAAGGTACAAAGGCTGTGGTAACAAAAAAAATCCTTTAATTTCAGCAGCATAATTATAACCTATTTTTTATTAGCATAATGGATACTGATTTCTTTTGCACCATGGGTTGCCTGAAGGGCTTTATCCGCTACAGTTACTCAGGGAACCAAGCCAATGGAGGTTCCTTGGCATATGCTTATGTAACTCTGTGGCTTGTGGTACATAGTACACTGGCTCTTGTATCTTTCACCCAGGGTGACACATTGTTACTTCTGTTCATATTTCATTGGTCAGAGAGTCATATGCCCTCACCTAACTTCAAATGGATTGAAAAAGTGCAGTCCTATCGTGAGTCTGAAAAAAGCTGAGAACAGAAACATTTATGCATGGCTCCATTCACTACATGGGGCTCTAACATACTCATGGGGTCACTAGAATTGTGGATTATGGGTTTAAATATAACTATACCACCAGAAGACCAGTTATTTTACTTAGCTTCACTTTGGGTTATGGATGCTGAATTATATGTCATTACGTTGTAGTGGCTGGAGGAGAGCAGCTAGGGATGGTTCAAAGTGAGACACTGTCAGTCTATGAAGTCACCATAAGCTGGGACTCATTTTTGCTTTTAAGCTGAACCTTTGTGTTTGGATCAAATTATTCTAACTCACCTTGTTTAATGCCAGGTTCTTGGATTATTTCTTTTGTTTTTGGCAAGCTCATGAGAAACATAACAAATTCATATGGTTCAAGGGAAAGAAATAGGTAAAATAGAAACCCAATCTCTTAGCTATAAAACCATCAGATAAAATAGTACTTCACATTTCTTATTGAAATTACTTTCAGTACTTTATAAACTACTATAGAAAACTGATTTTTTCTTGTATTCATTTGGATAGCACTGATAGCCAGCAAGCATATTATTTTTGTAAATTTATATATTGTAGCAATCAAATCACAAGACACAAAATTTTATCTCAGGTTTTTAAACACAAACAGGTATATCATTTGTGAAATATTATTTTTAAAATTTCCTTTTTTTTTTTTTTTTTTTTTTTTGAGACAGAGTCTTGCTCTGTTGCCTAGGCTAGAGTGCGGTGGTACAATCTTGGCTCACTGCAACCTCCGCCTCCTCAGTTCAAGAAATTGTCCAGCCTCAGCCTCCCAAGTAGCTGGGATTATAGGCTTGTGCCACCACACCCAGATAATCTTTTGTATTTTCTATAGAGCTGGGGGGTTTCACCATGTTGCCCAGGCTGGTCTTGAACTCCTGGCCTCTAGTGATCCGCCCACCTAGGCCTCCCAAAGTGCTGGCGTTATAGGTGTGCACCACTGTGTCCGGCCTTAAAATCTACTTTCTGATATGTATACTTATTGTTTTTATTTCATCTCATTATATTGGACAGAACTTCCAAAATCATTGACATAAATATGAACTATTATATGTATTTACTTGGTCTTGATTTTTAAAATTAATTTTTTTTGTGGGTACATAGTAGGTGTTTATATTTATGAGGTACATGAGATTTTTTGGTACAGTCATCCAATACATAATAATCACATCATGGAGAATTGGGAATCCATCCTCATTTCATCCCTGTGTTATAAACAATCCAATTATAATTTTAGTAATTTAAAAATTATTATGGACTATAGTTGCCCCATTGTGCTATCAAATATTAGGTCTTATACCTTCTTTCTAACTATCTTTTTGAAACTATTAACAATCCCCACATCCTCCTGCCACACCCCACTATGCTTCCAAGCCTCTGTAACAATCCTTCTATTCTCTATTTCCATGAATTCAACTGTTTTGATTTTTACATCCCACAAATAAATAAGGACATGGGATATTTGTCTTTCTGTGCCTGGCTTATTTTACTTAACATAACGACCTCCAGTTCCACTCTTGTTGTTGCAAATGACAGGCTCTTATCCTTTTTTATGGCTAAATAGTACTCCATTATGTATAGGTACCACATTTTTTTATCCATTCATCTGTTGATGGACACAGGTTGCTTTTAAATCTTGGCTATTGTGAACAGTGCTTCAACAAACATAGGAGTGCAGCTATCTCTTCAATATACTCATTTTCTTTCTTTGAGGTATATATCCAGCAGTAGAATTGCTGGATCCACATCCTCTCCAGCATTTGTTATTGTCTGACTTTTAGATAAAAGCCATTTTTAACTGGCATGAGATGATATCTCATTGTAGTTTTGATTTGCGTTCCTCTGATGATCAGTAATGTTAAGCATCTTTTCATATGCCTGTTTGCCATTTGTATGTCTTCTTCTGAGAAATATCTATTCAAATCATTTGCCCATTTAAATTGAATTATTAGATATTTTTCTATAGAGTTGTTTGATCTCCTCATATATTCTGGTTGTTGATGCTTTGTCAGATGGGTAGATCACAAATATTTTCTCACATTCTGTGGATTGTGTGTTCACTTTGTTGACTGTTTCTTTTGCAGGGCAGAAGCTTTTTAACTTGATGTGATCCCATTTGTCCATTTTTGCTTTGGTTGCTTGTGCTTGTGGGGTATTGCTCAAGAAATTTTTGCCCAGACCAGTAACCTGGAAAGTTTCCTCAATGTTTTCATGTGGTAGTTTCATAGTTTGATGTCTTAAAGTCTTTAATCAATTTTGATTTTATTTTTGGATAAGGTGAGAGATAGAGGTCTGGTTTCATTCTTCTGCACATGGATATCATTTTACCTGAACCGTTCATTAAACAGACTGCCATTTGCCCAAAGTATGTTCTTCACATGTTTGTTGAAAATGAATTCACTTTAGGTGTATAGATTTATTTCTTGGTGTTCTGTTCTGTTCCTTTGATCTACATGTCTGTTTTTATGACAGTACCATGCCATTTTGGTTACTATAGCTCTGTAGTATAATTTAAAATTAGGTAATGTGATTCCCCCAGATTTGTTCTGTTTGCTCAGGATGGGTTTGGCTATTCTGGGTCTTTTGTGATTTCATATGAATTTTAGAATTGTTTTTTCTGTTTCTGTGAAGAACGTCATTAGTATTTTGATAGAGATTGCATTTTAAATCTGTAGGTTATTTTGGATAGTATGGCTATTTTAATAATATTAATTCTTCCAATCCATGAACATAGAATCTCTCTCCATTTTTTGGTGTTCTCCTTAATTTCTTTCATCAGTGTTTTACAGTTTTCATTGTAGATATCTTTCATTTCTTTGGTTAATTCCTAGGTATTAAATTTTATTTGAGGCTGTTGTAAATGGGATTACTTTTTAAATTTCTTTTTCAGATTGTTCATTGTTGATATATAGAAATACTACTGATTTTTGTGTGTTGTTTTTGTATCCTGTAACTTTACTAAATTTGTTTATCAGTTCTAGTAATTTTTTTGGTGGAATCTTTAGGTTTCAGCACATATAAGATTGTATCATTTATAAACAAGGTAATTTGGCTTCCTCTTTTCCAATTTGGATGCCCCTTATTTCTTTCTCCTGTCTGATTGCTCTAGCTAGGACTGCCAGTACTATGTTGAATAATAGTGGTAACAGTGAGCATCCTTGGGTTCCAGATCTTAGAGGAAAGGATTCAGTTTTTTGTGATTCACTATGATACTAGACATGAGTCTGTCATGTATAACTTTAATTGTGTTGAGGTATATTCCTTCTATAACTAGCTTTTTGAGGGCTTTTATCATGAATGGATGTTCAATTTTGTCAAATTCTTTCTTCAGCATCAATTGAAATGATTATATGGTTTTGTCCTTCATTCTGTTGATATGATATATCACATTGATAATTTGCACACGTTGAAGCATACTTGCATTCCTGGGATAAATCCCACCTAGTTAGGATGAATGATCTTTTTAATGTATTGTAGAATTTGGTTTGCTAGTAGCTAGTTGAGATGTTGGCATGTTGTTTTCTTTTTTGATGTGTCTTTGTCTGGTTTTGGTATCATATTAAGACTGGCCTCATAGAATGAATTTAGAACTTTCCTCTTCTCCACTATGTTTCAGAATAGTTTGAGCAGAATTAGTATTAATTCTTCCTTAAATATTTGGTGGAATTCAGCAGTGAAGCCATTGGGTCCTGGGCCTTTCTTTACTGGGAGACATTTTCTGATGGCTTCAATCTTGCTACTTGTTGTTGGTCTGTTCAGGTTTTGGATTTCTTCATGGTTTAATTTTGGAAGGTTGTATATGTCAAGGAATTTGTGCATTTCTTCTAGATTTTCCAATTTATTTGGCATATAGTTGCTTATAGGTAGCCACTAATTGAGATGTCAGTTTTGCTCTGGTCTCTATTATTTTTCTTCTATTAATTTTGGGTTCAGTCTGTTCATTCTTTTCTAGTTCTGTAAGATGCTTCATTAGGTTATTTGTTAGAAGTTTTTCTTTTTTGATGTAGGTGCTCATAGCTATAATTTTGCCTGTTAGTGCTGCTTTTGATATATTCCATAGATTTTGGTATGTTATGTTTCCATTATAATTTGTTTCAAGAAATGTTTTAATTTTCTTCTTAATTTCTTCATTGACCCACTTGTTATACAGGAGCATATTGTCTAATTTTCATGAATTTATATAGTTTCCAAAATTCCTCTTCTTATTGATTCCTAGTTTTATTCCATGTGATCAGAAAAGATACTTGATAGTATTTCAATTTTTTGAATGTTTAAGATTTGTTTTGTTGCCTAACATATGGTCTATCTTCAAAAATGATACGTGCTGAGGAAAATAATGTATATTATTCACTTGTTGAATGAAATGTTCTGTAAATATCTATTAGGTGTATTTGTTTCATAGTTTAGATTAAGTTTGATGTTTCTTTGTTGATTTTCTGTCTGGGAGGTCCATCCATTGCTTAAAATGGGATGTTCAATCTCCAGATATTGTTGTTTTGGAGTCAGTCTCTCTCTCTAGCTCTAAAAATATTTGCTTTATAAATCTAGGTGTTCCAGTGTTCAATGTATAAATATTTACAACCAGTATACATCTTCTTGCTGAATTGACTCCTTTATCATTGTATAAAAACCTTCTTTGTCTCTTCTTACAGTTTTTGTCTTGCAATCTATTTTGTCTGATATAAATATCGTTACTCCTACTCTTTTCTTGTTTCCATTGGCATGAATTCTTTTTCTACCCCTTTATTTTCGGTCTGTGTGTACCTTTATAGGTGAAGTCTGTTTCTTGTAAGCAACAGATCATTGGGTCTTTTTTTTTTTTTATCTATTCAGCCACTCTATGTATTTTGATTAGAGAGTTTAGTCCATTTACAGTCAATGATATTATGATAAATAGAGATCCTTCCTCTTTTTTATTATTTGCTTTCTTGTTGTTTTGCTCTCTTCTCTATTTTCCTTTCTTCCTGTCTTCTTTTTAGTGAAGGTGATTTTCTTTGGTGGTATGCATTAATTTCCCTTGCTTTTCATTTTTTTTGTGTGTATCTGTTGTATGTTTTTCAATTTGAGGTTACCATGAGGCTTGCAAGTACTGTCTTATAACTCATTATTTTAAAGTGATAACAATTTAACACTGAGTAAACAAACACACAAAAAGAAAACTAATAAAAACTCTACACCATAACTTTGTCCCCTGCTTTTAAATTATTTTGTTGTTTCTCTGGCTGAGTGTACTGTCTACGTATAGAAAAGTTACTGTAGTTATTATTCTCAATTGGTTCATCATTTAGTCTTTCTATTTAAGTCAAGAGTACACACCACAATTACGTGTTATGCTATTTCGTGTTTTTCTGTGTGCTTACCACACATCTGAAGTTTTTTAACTTCAGATGATTTCTTCTTAATTACTAACCTCCTTTTCTTTCAGACTGAATAACCTCCTTTAGCGTTTTTTTGTAGGACAGATCTTGTATTGATAAAACCCCTCAGCTTTTGTTGTCTGGGAAGGTCTTTATTTCTCCTTCATGCTTAAAGGATATTTTCACTTGATATACTATTTTAGGGTAAAAGTGTTTTTCCTTCAGCACTTTAAATATGTCATGCAACTTTCTCCTGGCCTGCACGATTTCTGCTGAAAAGTCTGCTGCCAGATATATTAGAGCTCCATTGTATTGTAATTGTTTCTTTTCTCTTGCTGCTTTTAGGATCCTTTCTTTATCCTTAACTTTTGGGAGTTCGATTATTACATATCTTGAGGTAATCTTCTTTGGATTAAATCTGCTTGGTTCTATAACCTTTTCTTACTTGAATGTTGATACCTTTCTCGAGGTTTGGGAAATTCTTTGATATTATCCTGTTGAATAAACTTTCTACCCCTATCCTTTCTCTACCTCTCTTTAAAGGCCCAATAACTCTTAAATTTGTCATTTTGAGGGTATTTTCTAGATCTTGTAGGTGTACTTTATTGTTTTTTATTCTTTTTTCTTTTCCTCCTTTGAGTGCGTATTTCCAAATAGCCTATCTTCAAGCTCACTAATTCTTTCTTCTGCTTAATCTATTTTGCTGTGTGAGACTCTGATGCATTTTTCAGAATGTCAATTGCACTTTTCAACTCTAGAATTTCTGCTTCTTTTTAATTATTTTAGCCTCTTTGTTAAATTTATGTGCTAGAGTTCTGAATTCCTTATCTGTATTATCCTGAATATTTTTGAGTTTCCTCAAAAAATTTTCTTCAAAGTATTTTGAAGTCTATTTCTGCAGGGTTTGTCCCTGGTGCTTTATTTGGTTCATTTGGTAAGGTCTTGTTTTCCTGGATGGTGTTGATGCTTGTAGATGTTCTTGGTATATGGGCATTGAAGAATTAAGTCTATTTTATCTCCACCTTCTGGGCTTGTTTGTGCCTGTCCTTCTTTGGAAAGCTTTCCAGGTATTTGAAGAGACTTGGGCCACAAGCCCAATAAGGCTGTGGCTTTTGAAGTCTCATAGAGGTACTGCCTTGGTGGTCTTGGATAGGATCTTGTAGAATACTCTGGATTACCAGGCAGAGACACTTGGATTTTCCTATTTTTGCAAACAAACCTAGTCTCTCTTTCTTTGTACTGAGCCACCTGGAACTTGGGGGTGTGGTGATGCAAGCACCCTTGTGGTCACCACTAGTGGGACTGCACTGAGTCACACCTGAAGCCAGTCCTTTCCTAAATGGTGGTGAGCTCTCCAAAGCTCAATGTATGTCCACAGATGCTGTCCAGGAGCCAGGCATTGGAGTCAAAAACCTTGGCCATTTACCCGATGTTCTATTCTATTACATCTAAGGTAACACTCAAACCACAATACAAAGTCTTTCCCACTCTTCCTTCCCCTTTCCACAGGCAGATAAACCTCTACCTGTGGCTACCACCATCACCACCAGATCATGAGGGTTCTGCCACACCATACCAATGTTCACTTAAAGCCCAAGGACTCTTCCCTCAGGTTGTGGGTTAAATATGCCAGGCCTGGTACTTACCTTCAGGGCAGTGGGCTCCCCTCTGTCCCAGGGCAGGTCCAGAAATGCTATCCAATAACCTAGTCCTAGGCTTGAGGACCTCAAGAGCCTACTTGTTGCTCTGCCCCACTGTGGCTGAGCTGGTACGTAGGGTACAATAAAAAGTCCCCTTTACTTTTCCCTCTGCTTTCCTCAAACAGGAGTCTTTCACCATTGCCACCACAGCTGGGAATGTGCTAGGTCACACCTGAAGGCAGCAAGTTTCAGAGCCCAAGGCCCAGAGCATAATCCCTGGGTATTTCTTCTGGTTATTCAAGGCCCAAGAGCTCTTTCGTCACCAGTTGATGAATTCTTCCAGGACTGGGGTTTTTCTCTTCAAGATAGCAAGTTCCCTTTTGGCCAAGGTTATGTCTAGAAATGTCGCTAGGAGCTAGGACCTTGAATGGGGACCTGACGACTCTTCCTGGTGACCTATTGTACTGTGGCTAAACTGTTATCCAAGATGTGAGACAAAATCCTTGTACTCTTCACTCTCCTTAAGCTGAAGGAAGGAGTCACTTTCATTTCTGTGAGCTGCACTCCCTGGGCATGGGGGAGGGATGGCATCAGTGCTTCATTAGCTATCCTGGCAGGTGTCTCCCTAGGTTACATGCCTCCCTAGACACTGGCTCTAAGCCCAGCCTTGTATTAGGAGTTGCCTGGAAATTTCAGTCCTTGTGTCCTAGACTGCCTTTCATGTTTACTTAGAACCCCAGAGCACCTCAGCTTGTAGTCATGAAGCTTGCAAGGAAGTCGAGTTCTAACTGCTGGGACAGATGACTCTCCTCTGGCTAGGGCTGGTCCAAATGCTTGCTCCACTGTGGGCACTGGCTGTACCCAGCATGGCTTTATTCTCTGCTCTGACAGGGTAGCACTAAGTGCAATGTAAAAAGTTCCCCAGTCACTGTGCTCTCCCAAAGCAGATTCTCTGTCCGTGCCACACAGCTGCTTCAAGGGGATGGGGGAGGGATGGCATTAGTGATTTGAAACCGTCTCTCCTCCCCTCTTAAATGCCTCTTTTGTTAGAAAAAGTTAAAACCAGGTACTACTATTTATTATTGCTTACCTGATTTTTGGCTCTTGTGACAGTTGCTAAAATTTGGTGTTTCTCAGTTAGAATGGCAATCATTAAAAAGTCAGGAAACAACAGGTGCTGGAGAGGATGTGGAGAAATAGGAACACTTTTACACTGTTGGTGGGATTGTAAACTAGTTCAACCATTGTGGAAAACAGTATGGTGATTCCTCAAGGATCTAGAACTAGAAGTACCATATGATCCAGCCATCCCATTACTGGGTATATACCCAAAGGATTATAAATCATGCTGCTATAAAGACACATGCACATGTATGTTCATTGCAGCAGTATTCACAACAGCAAAGACTTGGAATCAACCCAAATGTCCATCAGTGACAGACTGGATTAAGAAAATTTGGCACATATACACCATGGAATACTATGCAGCCATAAAAAGGATGAGTTCGTGTCCTTTGTAGGGACATGGATGCAGCTGGAAACCATCATTCTCAGCAAACTATCGCAAGAACAGAAAACCAACACCGCATGTTCTCACTCATAGGTGGGAACTGAACAATGAGATCACTTGGACTTGGGAAGGGGACCATCACACACCGGGGCCTATTATGGGGAGGGGAGAGGGGGGAGGGATTGCATTGGGAGTTATACCTGATGTAAATGACGAGTTGATGGGTGCTGACGAGTTGGTAAGTGCAGCACACCAACATGGCACAAGTATACATATGCAACAAACCTGCACGTTATGCACATGTACCTTAGAACTTAAAGTATAATAATAAAAAAAAATTTGATGTTTCTAGCAGAAGGGCAAACAATGTAGGTGTTTAGTCCACTATCTTGTTCCCCCTACTTTTGATTTTAATGGAAATAATGGAAATGTTGCTAGCGTTTTCTCAAGAGGAGTGTTGTAGTCTTTTTTCCTGTTTTCTTTAATTCTTTAAAATATCAGTAATTATACTTCATTCTATCAAATTCTATCAAGGCATTTGGTTTGTCTTATTTTTGCCATGGATTTGATACAGATTTTTAATTTTTTAAGTCTTTATTGCATCTTTTTGTTTTTGCCTTCCCTTTGTTTCTTATTAACTCATTTTATTTTTGTTTTTGCTTTCAATTGGGATTGTGCTATTGAATATTTCATAATTTCACTTACTCATATTTTATTCAGAATATTTATTTACACATTATTTTCTGCAATTTTGGTAAGATCGTAGTATTGGGGAGCCATACTTGAAAACTTGTGAGAAACAATATATTATGTAAGGCCAGTTTATTAATGCAGTTTCTGTCATAAAGAAAATATATATAGAGACAAGCAAACTTGAAGTAGTTCTCTACAGCCAGGTAGACACTAGTTTCTGCCAATATCCTTTCTATTTGGAAATAATATAATCTTTAAGAGAAAATGCATCTTTAACTTTATAATTATTCCAAAATGATCCTTGGTGCTCAGAGTATGAAGATACCTTCCAAAAGTATGTAGACCTCCTAGTAGTAACAATTTTCTCAGTTTAAGTTTGGAATTGGTCTGTAAGGAAAGTAAGCCACAGTTTTAATTTTCTTCTAACAGATATGCTAATTAGTTTATTTAATTTAAAATCTCATCTTGGTAATATTCATGACCAGAAATTAGTCAATTACCAGGTATTCCATAAGCTCTCTTCGCCAGCAGTATGTTAGGTGGTAGATAGGAAATTGAGAGGCCAGTGAAAGGAAGTTCTTCCTCATCCCAAATCAAGAAATCATCTAATAGCAGATACTTCTGAGAAAGAACAGGGGCTAGTGTCAGTATTTTGACAAGAGCTCTAGAGTAATTAGGAAGAAAGACCGGTTTCAAAGACCACTGGGAATTCTTAGGAAGACCGATCATATGAAAATAGATTTTCAGCTGCCTCCCTATTTCAAATAAAGAACAAATACTAGAGCTATAGGATCTTTGAATTAAAAGGGCAGTTGTTCTTCAGCTTTACTGCACGTTAGAATTAGCTGAGGGACTTGTAAAATTCTGATTCCAAGACCTCATCACAAATCAATTCATTTAGAATCTCTGTTGGTGGGACCCAGGCATCAGTAGTTTTTAAAGCTCCCCAGTTGATTCCAAAGTGGAGGCAAGTTTGAAAAACACTGTGCTAGGATTACTTATCAACTATACCACATCATGTTGGGGGTGGAGAAAGGTTGCTTTTATAAATTACCGTTGCCTTGGCATCATCTAAGATCATGTGAATCAGAATCCCTAGATCTATGTCTGAGTCCCTCAAAGAATCAGTTTGAATAGTTAAAAGAGCAGGTTTGCTATCTAGAGACCACATTGTAAATACACTTATAATTAACTGAGATTCTCACAGGAGCTAACTTTTCTGATAAGTGCTTGCAAATAATAATGAATTCCCTTTTAAGGTATTATTAATTCTTTTGTATAATATATTTGCATATGAATGATCTCATGTGATGACTACAATTGTTTGCTAAGACAGTCAACACAAGGATTTGCAGTATCATTTGCACAGGTGGTAAGAAATCAAGACCATTAGTTGTATAAGATCATTCAAACTTGAAGACATGCGCTAAGGTTTTCTATCCTCTAGGTCACTACCACATTAATGCATGTATGATTGTATAACTTCTGGGTTTCTATCGTATGACAGGATCATAATCTACCATATATGCTAAGATTTGACAAGGTTCCTAGAATATGGACAAACTTGTGGTGCTTAGGTACAATCTCTCTTTATGATCATGTAGGGAGATTTTGTGTCTCATTTATTTATTTATTTGTTTTTAGATAGGTCTCACTATGTTGTTGCCTAAACTGGTGTTGAATGGCTGAGCTCAAGCCTTCCTTCTACCTTAGCCTCCAGAGTAGCTGAGATTACAGGAATGCACCATGGCACTCAATTTATGTGTCTTTATTTAGTCCTGTATTTCTGTGCACTGGGAATCAGTTGATACACAGTAGTACCTTCACAATCATTGGTCTTAGAGTGACATATAAGGGTCAAAATAAACTTATTGATGATGGCTACTTCTTGAGGAGTCACTCTGTGCAAGAGATTGTGATAAAATTTTTCTATTTTCCATGATTATTGATTCCTAAAAATAATAATAATATGAGGAAGTATTATCACACCATTTTACAGTGGAAGAAATTGATGCTCAGAGAGGTATCATGTCCTCCTTCAAGACTGTTAGATATTGGTGGAAAAGGGATTCAAATCCAGGTCTGTTCAATACCAAGCTTGTCTTCCAACCAGCATGCAAACAGCTTCCATATATTGCTAGCATTTAGATAAGCAGCTCAACTCCCTGGGAGAAAGTACCTGCATATCTTTGTCTAGTGGCTAAGGAGAAAGTAGCCACTATAATTGAATTGTTATGATTTCATAGTCAGGGCCAATGTCTTCTTATATATCTGTTTGTCTTCATGTATTCTTATGTAGAGTATGATACAGTAAGTACTCAGTAAGGCAGTGTTCCCAAACTTTGATGTGTATCAGGATCACATGGAGAGCTGATTCAGCATACAAAAGCCCAGGCTTGCTGAAATAGGGCGAGGCCAAGGTCTTTGTATTTTTACCAAGTTCTTCAGGTGACTCCGCTACCCACCAAAGTTTGGGAACTACTGTATGGGGTCAATTAATCACTCATGCAAGTATCATTAATTCTAGGAAGTGATGCAGAGCTGCAAGTAAAATATACGTGGTGGTAAATATAGAACTGTATGCAGATGTGAATATATGTGTCTCTCTCTCTATATATAAAATATTACAATCAAGCCTTTCTTAACCTGTGCCCCATGGGACACAAGTTCTGGGTGTAGTTAACGTGTAGGCTGTAAATAAAATGTGTGGCAGATCCATTTGAGAAATACTACAGGCTGGGCCTCCTTCATGAATATTTATAATTCTCAATAGAATAAAAACGGCTTTGAGAATTCCTAAGAATGCAAGTTTTTTATTTGATTAATTTTTAGTAGCCATGTAAACTTATAAACTTTTTTACTGACCCAGACATATTTGAACTTGTTTTTCCTGCATATCTAATAATGTCCCAGGCATCAATTTGAGAAGCATCAGTATAATAACAAAATAATTTAAAGATGTATGAAACACAATTTAAGAAAACTCCCTTTAAAAATATGTACAGTCATTCTTTTTAAAGACAGAAATGTGAAAATGTGATGAAATACTGAAATATTAGTGAAAAACAGTATGAGGAACATATAATAAAGGGATATGTTAAAATAATATATATTTTAATGAGATGTGTAGTTGTGATGCTGTGACAAGATGCATAAGATAGAACAGGATAGTAATATGTGTATGTTCCAGGACTGTAATGAGATTCATGAAGAGTTCTATGTAATAAGATGTATATGTTAAAACGCTGTAATGAGGTGACTTCGTGAGTTGGTTTAATGAGCCGTGACTCAGGAAGTGTCCTGTAAGATGGGCATCCTTCAGGGCTGAAATGAGATGGGTGAAAGAAAAAGTGTAATGAGCTGGTCACATAAAGGAGAAGCAGGATAATTAGACGCATAAAGGAAGGACAGGAGAGTATATAAATTTTCAAAATATGTAAGATATAATGGGAACTAGGTTTTAATGTAATAAGATACAGAAATGAAATGACAATGAGATACAAAAACGGAATTGTGTAATGAGATATGTAAGGACTGTGTAATGAGATGTGCATGTTTAAGGGTTTTGTAATGAGATGCAAGATGGGAAGGTGTAATGAGATGAGCACGTTAAATAATCTAATGAGGGGCATGAAGGAAATGATGTCATGTCACATGAAAATTGAAGAAAGTAATGAGATGTGCATTTTTAAGTACTGTAATAAAATGCATAAAAGAAACTAAGGAGAATGAAGAGATACAGAAATCAAATCTTGTTATTATAATATGAAAAAAGAACAAAAAGTAATGAGAGAAGATGTCTCATACCCATCATTTCTAAGACCATTCTCTTCCACAAACTTATTCTGACCCGGACAAACATTTTTGCTGTCCAACTATATACTAAGCACTTCTGTGGGAATATAAAAACACACATGATTTCATCGAGGGCTCATGGATACAAGCAAATATATACAAAATAAGGCAATGTATTATAAATGTTAATAAAATAGTACAAAAGTTCAGAGAAGAGAGATTATTTTGGGTGAAGATATTTCACACATCACTAGAAACAGATGTTCCCTTGTGTTCTTTTCAAGTTTTGTAATTCCACTATTATTCATTTCTTCATTCCTTTGATCCCTAGATTTTCTCCCTGTACTAACTGTTCTTGCATAAGTAGATCTTACTTAAAAAAAAAAAAACCTGGTTAAATATCCCATTCTGAAATACTATATTTTAATCTTACTCCAACTTAAAAAGCAAAAGACAACAAAAATAAACTTTCACAATATTTTACACATTTCTTTAGATACATATTACATAGGTACAATGAAATACATCACAATATAGCATATTTTTCTGAGTAATGAATATTAAGTATCATCTAACTGTCTGAGTGCTCTTCCTAGTGGGAGTTAGATCTGATTCAGTTTTATTCACCAACCTGGACTAAAACGTTCACACTGTAGGTTCTTAGTAAGTAATTCTTGAGTTATTGGTGAGACATAGTCCCTAGTAGACTTTATTCGTGAGAATGCAAATAAAATTAGTAAATTTTGATCCAGTTTTAATAAAGTTGCAACAATCCCCCTACTTCAAGAGAATCCTACCTTCCAAAATTATAATTCTTCCATATGAAAGAAATACCTTTGTTCATGAGTTTGTTGAGGGGATTTGGTTTCACCATAAAGACATTAACCCCTGTATAACTGTGCCCTGCCTTGTTTTTCACCAGACAGCTGTTTGCTTCATTTAAAAGTACTTAAGTATATTCAGGAACTCGTGCTATTTTAATCAGTCTTGGAAGGAAATAACAGAGCAATTCATTACTGAGCTCATCAACCTGAGAAACTATTGTTTCAGATGTCATTCTTGAGTATTCTTCATTACGAAATGGCCTTCACATTATAATGAGCCTAGATGGAACTGCATTGATCTAACTTTTAATTTTATTTTATGTGTCCTATATTGAGTCCCCCTGGGAGGTGAATCTTTTTCAATTATTTATAAACTGGATGCAGCCGTGAAGTGCACCGTGCAGTAATCCCAATCATTTATATGAGATTTTTTTCCACAGGTTATGCATATGATGAAATAACATTCATAACTGATCAAAGCTCCAGAGACAGTCACATATCACAATACATGAAACATATTTACTTGTCAGATGGAAGAGAAAATCCATCCTTACTCCATCAGGGTATTGGCCTTCTGTTTTCTCTCCAGGATTTTCTCAGCAAAAACCTGCTTGCCAGCTTGGTATTCATGAGTTCAAAATTCCTCTGCGTGTCTGAGGTATTGATTATTTTTCAAATTGTTTCTCAGGTTTTTCTCTCTATCCTCATTCTCCTTGACCTTTATGTTAATTCTGAGGACACTTATCAAATGCTTCTACCAACTCTTCCAAACAGGCCTTAGCTCTCTTGCTCTGGCCAGGTTTTTCTTTGTTTCTGCTATAGAGTGGGATATTTCCTTTCATTACATTGAATAACAGGAATAGCAGCTGCAGAATTAAAAGTTTTGTGAATTATACTTTTCCAACGGTCTTTATGCTGTTTTTGTCCAATCTCGACCCCTGAACTTATTCTGGACATCCATAGATATGGGACAATTTGATGACTTCAGTCTCTGTACTTCCTGCTACTAGAATGTTCAGAGAAAACTGCAAAATTGTTTGACAAGGGCTATTCCTCCTATTATTATGGATGATATCCTATCTTCTCACTTGCAAACAATCAACATGCCTGGTCTATTTAAATAAGAAGCTACACTTCCTCATCTGCCCTCCAAACCCCAAATACATTAGTTTGTGGGTTTTAGGGAACAATTTTATTCTAGAAGAAGACAGAACACATGAGTTAATTTAAGAGAAATTAAGCATGGGTTAATTTAAGAGGAAAAAAAGCATTCAACTGGCTTGGACTCTTTTATTCTACACTGAATGTTAGCAAAAAGGTAAAATTATACTAAGAAAAGGGATCAGTGGCTTATAACTTAAGAGTCCTAGACCCAGCCAAGATATTCACCTGTTAGAGTAAAAGAAAAGTATTTGTTAATAGAGAATATATCACCTACACACATACAATATGATGAACACACTCAAAAAATTCTAAATAAATAACACATGACTCAAATCAGACTCCTCAAAATTGGAAAAGATGAAATACAAAAAACAAAGACATATAGGATCAGTCTCTCTTTCTTTCCCTCTCTCTCATTCTTTATCCCTCTCTGTAAATGGATAGTAATAAGTAATGGGATATAGTTGAGTCAAAAAAATGATTCTTAAAATATAAAGACATAGTACAAGGGAATAAAGTTGAACTAAAAGTACAAAACTATCTTAGCATAACCTAGGATATGAAATAAAAGTGGATTTAAAAAATGCTTTACACTTTGGGAAGCTGAGGCAGGTGGATCACGAGGTCAGGAGATCGAGACCATCCTGGCTAATATGGTGAAACCCCGTCTCTACTAAAAATACAAAAAACAATTAGCCAGGCGTGGTGATGGGCGCCTGTAGTCCCAGCTACTGGGGAGGCTGAGGCAGGAGAATGGCGTGAACCCGGGAGGTGGAGCTTGCAGTGAGCCAAGATCGTGCCACTGCACTCCAGCCTGGGTGACAGAGCAAGACCTCCGTCTCAAAAAAAAGAAAAATGCTTTAAAGGTCTCATCCCATTGGCATGAGGGTGGAAAATGGGAGAAAATTTAGTATCTTTGTGAGAAGAAATAGTTAAATAGTATATTATTATTATTAATAGAAAATCATGTATATGAATATGAGAATTTGAAAATAAGTTAAATGCTAGAGAAAAGAAAATGTGTAGTGCTTACATATTGTAAAAGTGAAAGAGGAATAGTTATAATATTAAAAATCTAGACAAAAAAGAAAGAAAAATAAAATGTTAAACAATAAGTATCAAGTAAGAGAGAAGGAATAAAATAAAGCACATCACTGGGTGTACTAAATGTGAGGCTGCTAATTTCAACTAATATAAGATGGATACTATAATATTGTGTTGCTCGTCAAACTCCAGTTATGTGTGGTTTACAAGAACTACATAGACAGGTTGAAAAAATAATGGAATGGCCTAAGAGATACTAAGAGATGCAAAACAAAAACAAACAAACAAACAAAAAACGAAAAACAAAACCATGGATTTACTATGAATATTACACAGGGTGAAATCTAAGAATAAAAAAGACTAAACTGGATAAAGAGAGATTATGTGATCCCTAGAGCTATAATTTATAAGAAAGGTATGATAGTCATAAATCTTTTAGGACCAAAAACAGTACATCTAAAGACATAAAGTGAAAATCATTAGCAACACAAAAATTTGATTAATATAATTTTTTAGTAGGACATTTTAATTGAAGTCTTTCATACTAAATAGTAGAAATTCATTAACAAAAAGTAAAAACAGAATTAAATAATACAATCACTAAGGCTATTTTATAGTCATCTTAAAATCCTTTAAAAATGGAAAATATATTGTGTTACATGTCCTTAGACAGTATACAAAAATCTACAATGTATTTAGCATGAAGAAAGCCTTAAGACATTATAAAAGAGAAGAGACATGACAGGGGATGTTTTTGATAATAGTCTAGTAAAATTAAACAAAGTAAAAATATTACTAAAGAATTTACTCATTGAAAAAGTAAGCCTCTTATATAGCCTTTTATCCAAGAGTATACCAAAACAAAAATTCTAAATCATTTACACAGCAATGAAATGAAAACATACTATGAGAAGACTTACAAGACACAGAAAAGCTTAATCAGATAATGTAGTATTAAAAGTCTTTATAACTTAAGAACAATGGCTGAAAATAAAAACATTGAGAAAAAAACACTTGAGATTTTAATTAGCAAAAGCTATGAAGCACGTATATAAAAATGTCTAAAAACTGGAAAAGAAAGGATATAATTATAGCTGTAAAAGAGATGATATGAATTATATGAATCCTTAATAGCATGGAATTTGAAAACCTACAAGAAATATACTTAAATTGTTCCAAGAAGTAGAAAATGTGAAAGAGCAATTATCATAGAAGAAATTGAAAAGGTAATTATCTAAAATTTAAAAATAAAATAAACACAAGACAGACACCAAGATTGTTTCAGAGCTAAGGTCTATCAATCCTTTAAAAATTAAATACTTCTGATGTTAACTAAATCAGAAACTTCCCCAAATTGATTTTATGAAAGGAGAAGAATCTTAATTCAAAATATTATAACAATAGCACAGAAACTCTATACACAGACTGAACCTATTAATATAGAAAAAAAAATTCTCTATGTAATACAGTATGATCAAGAAAAATTCATCAGAATATCAATACTAAAATACAGTATAAAAAAGTGGGGTGATTTGAGTAATGCAAAGATAGTTCAATATCAGAAAATCTTCTAAGAAAATTCACCCTATCCACACAGTAAAGGAGAAAAATCATTTAAAGAGATAAAAGAGCATTATTAAGATTCTGCAGAAAGATCTAAAATAAACTCTAAGTAAAATTACCTTGAAAGTAAGCTTGTTTTACATTATCTTAAATATAATAATTTACAAACCAAATTAACAAACAGCAAAATCCTAAAGTGAAATTCTAATTCCATGCCATTAAAAATATGCAGAATACACAATGCTCATTCTTGTAAATGTTGCTCAATACTATTTGGCATGGTTTGACAAATACAATTGTTGCCAGCATCTTCAAATGTTCCAAGGACTTCTGTACGTGAAAATCATTTACTACTATTATCATTTAATTTAATGCTAAATGTATTATACTTATGAATTTAGGTAATAAAATTCATCTAAAACTCTAAACAAAACTTTTATAATATAATGTAGTGATTAAAAATTACATAAGCTTGCCTACCAACTTTTCCTAAATATTGTTAAGTTAGAAAATAGAGTTAAATTTCCAACTCTATTTATATGCTTCAACTTCTTAAGTACAGACAGAACAGAGTATTTTGATATCAATTATAAAGCTTACTACTATAAGGTACTTAACATACAACCGAAGTATTGATGCTATTGACTGATTGTCTTTTTTATTAGTTTTATAGTGTTTATGATCAGATGCCTAATTACTTACAGGAAGCACATGTTCCACTCTGCTCCTTCATCCGTGTTTTACAGGGGGCTACTCCCACATAGAGATGTTCACATTATTTACGGCTGCCTGTGGGTGAATTTGTCTCACTCTGTGGCTCAGTATCATGAAGCCCACTTGCCAACAGATTTAAGACATGTTTTCAAATATTAGTCATATTTTGTTTTCCATGTGCTTGAATCTTTCTTGACCATCTTTTTAAAAATTTTTATTTTATTTTATTATTATACTTTAAATTCTGGGGTACATGTGCACAACATGCAGGTTTGTTACATAGGTATACATGTGCCATATTGGTTTGCACACCCCTCAACTCATTATTTACATTAGGTATTTCTCCTAATGCTGTCACTCTTCCAACCCGTTACTTTTCAATGATCACCATTCTAACTGGAGTGAGATGGTATCTCATTGTGGTTTTGATTTGCATTTCTCTAATGATCAGTGATGACAAACATTTTTTCATATGTCTGTTGCCTGCATAAATGTCTTTTTTTTTTGAGAAGTGTCTGTTCATATCCTTAGCCCACTTATTGATGGGGTTGTTTGTTTTTTCTTGGAAATTTGTTTCTTTGTAGATTCTGGAGATGAGCCCTTTGTCAGACGGATAGATGGCAAAAATTTTCTCCCTCTGTAGGTTGCCTGTTCACTTTGATGATATTTTGTTTTCCTGTGCAGAAGCTCTTTAGTTTAACTAGATCCCATTTGTCTTTTTTGCCTTTTGCTGCCATTGCTTTTGGTGTTTTAGTCATGAAATCTTTGCCCATGCCTATGTCCTGAATGGTATTGCCTAGATTTTCGTCTAGGGTTTTTATGATTTTAGGTCTTACATTTAAGTCTTTAATCCATCTCAAGTTAATTTTTGTATAAGATCTAAGGAAGGGGTCCAGTTTCAGCTTTCTAGATATGGCTAGCCAGTTTTCCCAGCACCATTTATTAAATAGGGAATCCTTTCCCCATTGCTTGTTTCTGTCAGGTTTGTGAAAGATCAGATGGTTGTAGATGTTTGGTGTTATTTCTGAGGCCTCTGTTCTGTTCCATTGGTCTTTACATCTATTTTAATACCAGTACCATGCTGTTTTGGTTACTGTAGCCTTGTAGTATAGTTTGAAGTCAGGTAGTGTGATGCCTCCAGCTTTGTTCTTTTTGTTAGGATTGTCTTGGCTATATGGGCTCTTTTTTGGTTCTATATGAGTTATAAGTTGTTTTTACCAATTCTGTGAAGAAAGCCAATGTTACCTTGATGGGAATAGCATTAAATCTATAAATTACTTTGGGCAGCATGGCCATTTTCATTATATTGATTCTTCCTATTCACGAGCATGGAATGTTTTTCCATTTGTTTGTGCCCTCTCTTATTTCCTTGAGCAGTGGTTTGTAGTTCTCCTTGAAGAGGTCATTCACATCTCTTGTAAGTTGTATTCTTGGGTATTTTATTCTCTATGTAGCAATTGTGAATGGGAGTTCACTCATGATTTGGCTCTCTGTTTGTCTGTTATTGTTGTATAGGAATGCTTGTGATTTTTGCACATTGATTTTTGTATTCTGACACTTTGCTGAAGTTGCTTATCAGTTTAAGGAGATTTGGGACTGAGACAATGGGATTTTCTAAATATACAATCATGTCATCTGCAAACAGAGACAATTTGACTTCCTCTTTATCCTAACTGAATACTCTTTATTTCTTTCTCTTGCCTGATTGCCCTGACTACAACTTCCAATACTATGTTGAATAGGAGTGGTGAGAGAGGGCATCCTTTTCTTGTGTCAGTTTTCAAAGGAAATTCTTCCAGTTCTTTCACATTCAGTATGATATTGGCTGTGGGTTTGTCATAAACAGCTCTAATTACTTTGAGATATGTTCCATCAATACCTAGTTTATTGAGAGTTTTTAGCTGGAAGGACTGTTGAATTTTGTCAAAGGCCTTTTCTGCATATTGAGATAATCATGTCGTTTTTGTCATTGGTTCTGTTTATGTGATGGATTACATTTATTGATTTGTGTATGTTGAACCAGCCTTGCATCCCAGGGATGAAGCCAACTTGGTCATGGTGGATAAGCTTTTTGATGTGCTGCTGGATTCAGTTTGTGAGTATTTTATTGAGGATTTTCACATTAATGTTCATCAGCGATATTGGCCTAAAATTCTCTTTTTTTGTTGTTGTGTCTCTGCCAGGCTTTGGTATCAGGATGATGCTGACTTCATAAAATGAGTTAGGGAGGATTCTCTCTTTTTCTATTGATTGGAATAGTTTCAGAAGGTCTGATACCAGCTC
Organism: Macaca nemestrina; assembly: GCF_043159975.1. NCBI lineage: Eukaryota > Metazoa > Chordata > Mammalia > Primates > Cercopithecidae > Macaca > Macaca nemestrina. Next base: position 82,607,027 of record NC_092131.1, on the reverse strand, counting down.
ATCTTTGTACCTCTGGTAGAATTTGGCTGTGAATCCATGTTTTCCTGGACTGTTTTTGGTTGGTAGGCTATTAATTATTGCCTAAATTTTAGAACGTATTATTGGTCTATTGAGAGATTCGACTTCTTCCTGGTCTAGTCATGGGAGGCTGTATGTGTCCAGGAATTTATCCATTTCTTCTAGATTTTCTAGTTTATTTGCATAGAGGTGTTTATAGTATCCTCTGATGGTAGTTTGTATTTCTGTGAGATAGGTGGTTATATCCCCTTTGTCATTTTTTATAGTATCTGTTTTATTCTTCTCTCTTTTCTTCTTTATTAGTCTTGCTAGTGGTCTATTTTGTTGATCTTTTCAAAAAACTATCTCCTGGATTCATTGATTTTTTTGAAGGGTTTCTTGTGTATCTATCTCTTCAGTTCTCTTCTGATCTTAGTTATTTCTTGTCTTCTGCTAGCTTTTGAATGTTTTTGCTCTTGCTTCTCTAGTTCTTTTAATTGTGATATTAGGTTGTTGATTTTGGATCTTTCCTGCATTCTCCTGTGGGTCTTTAGTGCTGTAAATTTCCCTCTAAACATTGCTTTATTGTGTCCCAGAGATTCTAGTACATTGTGTCTTTTTTCTCACTGGTTTCAAAGAACTTATTTATTTCTACATTAATTTTGTTATTTACCCAGTCGCCATTCAGGAGCAGGTTGTACAGTTTCCATGTAGTTGTACGGTTCTGAATGAGTTTCTTAATCCTGAGTTCTAATTTGATTGCACTGTGGTCTGAGAGACAGTATGTTGTGATTGCTGTTCTTTTACATTTGCTGAGGAATGTTTTACTTCCAATTACGTGATCAATTTTAGAGTAAGTGCAATGTGGTGCTGTGAAGAATGTATATTCTGTTGATTTGGGGTGGACAGTTTTGTAGATGTCTATTAAGTCCACTTGGTCCAGAGCTGAATTCAAGTCCTGAATATCCTTGTTAATTTTCTGTCTCATTGATCTAATATTTGCAGTGGGGTGTTAAAGTCTCACATTATTATTGTGTGGGAGTCTAAGTCTCTTTGTAGGCCTCTAAGAACTTGCTTTATGAATCCAGGTGCTCCTGTATTGGGTGCATACGTATTTAAGGTAGTTAGCTCCTCTTGCTGAATTGATCCCTTTACCATTATGTAATGGCCTTCTTTGTCTCTTTTGATCTTTGTTGGTTTAAAATCTGTTTTATCAGAGACTAGGATTGTAACCTCTGCTTTTTTTTTTTCTTTCAAATTGCTTGATAAATCTTCCTCCATCCCTCTGTTTTGAGCCCATGTGTGTCTCTGCACATGAGGTGGGTCTCCTATATACAGCACACTGATGGGTCTTGACTCTTTATCCAATTTGCCAGTCTGTGTCTTTTAACTGGGGCATTTATCCCATTTATATTTTAGGTTAATATTGTTATATGTGAATTTGATCCTGTCATTATAATGCTAGCTGGTTATTTTGTCTGTTAGTTGATGCAGTTTCTTCATAGCATCAATGGTCTTTATAATTTGGCTTGTTTTTGCAGTGGCTGGTATCAGTTTTCCTTTCTATGTTTAGTGCTTCCTTCAGGAGCTCTTGTAAGGTAGGCCTGGTGGTGATAAAATCTCTCAGAATTTGCTTATCTGTATAGAATTTTATTTCTCCTCCACTTATGAAGCTTGGTTTGGCTGGATATGAAATTCTGGGTTGAAAATTCTTTTCTTTCTTTTTTTTTTTAGCTTTTTTAAAAATTTATTTATTTTTTATTATCATTATACTTTAAGTTCTAGGGTACATGTGCATAACGTGCAGGTTTGTTACATATGTATACTTGTGCCATGTTGCTGTGCTGCACCCATCAACTCGTCAGCACCCATCAACTCGTCATTTACATCAGGTATAACTCCCAATGTAATCCCTCTGCCCTCTCCGCTCCCCATGATAGGCCCCGGTGTGTGATGTTCCCCTTCCCAAGTCCAAGTGATCTCATTGTTCAGTTCCCACCTATGAGTGAGAACATGCGGTGTTTGGTTTTCTGTTCTTTTCTTTAAGAGAGTTGAATATTGGCCCCCACTCTCTTCTGGCTTGTAGAGTTTCTGCCAAGAGATCCACTGTTAGTCTGATGGGCTTTCCTTTGTGGATAACCCAACCTTTCTTGGTGGCTACCCTTAACAGTTTTTTCCTTCATTTCAACCTTGGTGAATCTGACGATTATGTATCTTGGGGTTACTCTTCTTGAGGAGTGTCTTTGTGGTGTTCTCTGTATTTTCCGAATTTGAATGTTGGCCTTTCTTGCTAGGTTGGGTAAGTTCTCCTGGATAATATCCTGAAGAGTGTTTTCCTCCTTGGTTCCATTCTCCCCATAACTTTCAGGTACACCAGTCAAACATAGATTTGGTCTTTTCACATAGTCCCATTTTTCTTGGAGGCTTTGTTGATTTCTTTTCACTCTTTTTTCTCTAATCTTGTCTTTTTGCTTTATTTCATTAATTTGATCTTCAGTCACTGATATCCTTTCTTCCATTTGATCAAATTGGCTATTGAAGCTTGTGCATGTATCTTGAAGTTCTCGTGCTGTTTTTTGCAGCTCTATCAGGTCATTTATGTTCTTCTCTACACTGTTTATTCAAGTTAGCTATTCTTCTTACCTTTTTTCAAGGTTTTTAGCTTCCTTGCAATGGGTTAAAAAGTGCTCCTTTAGCTCAGAGATATTGGTTATTACTGACCTTCTGAAGCCTACTTCTGTCAACTCGTCAAACTCATTCTCCATCCAGTTTTGTTCCCTTGCTGGCGAGGAACTGTGATCCTTTGGAAGAGAAGAGGCATTCTGTTTTTTGGAATTTTCAGATTTTCTGTTCTGTTTTTTCCCCATCTTTATGGTTTTATCTACCTTTGGTCTTTGATGTTGGTGACCTATGGATGGGGTTTTGGTGTGGATGTCCTTTTGGTTGATGTTGGTGCAAATCCTTTCTGTTTGTTAGTTTTCCTTCCAACAGTGAGTCCCCTCAGCTGCAGATCTGTTGGAGTTTGCTAGAGATCCACTCCAGACCCTGTTTGCCTGTGTATCACCAGTGGAGGCTGCAGAACAGAAAATATTGCTGCCTGATCCTTCCTCTATAAGCTTCATTCCAGATGGGCACCTGCCAGATGCCAGCCAGAGCTCTCCTGTGTGAGGTGTCTTTCAGTCCCTACTGGAAATGTCTCCCAGTCAGGCTACATGGGGGTCAGGGACCCACTTGAGGAGGAAGTGTGTCCATTATCAGAGGTCAAACGCCATGCTGGGAGAACCACTGCTCTCTTCAGAGCTGTCAGGCAGGGACGTTTAATTCTGCAGAAGCTGCATCCACAGCTGTCTCTTCCTCCAGGTGCTCCATCCAAGGGAGATGAGGGGTTTATCTATGAGTCCCTGACTGGGGCTGCTGAGTTTTGTTCAGATATGCCCACAGAGGTGGAATCTAGAGAGGCAGTCAGCCTTGCTGAGCTGCAGTGGGCTCTGCCCAGTTCAAGCTTCCCAGCAGTTTTGTTTACACTGTGAGCATAAAACTGCCTACTCAAGTCTCAGCAATGGCAGACACCCCTCCCCTCTGCCAACTTCCAGCATCCCACAATGATCTCAGACTGCTGCACTTGCAGTGAGAATTCCAAGACAATGGATCTTAGCTTGCTGGGCTCCGTGGGCGTGGGACCCACTGAGCCAGGCACTGGAGGAAATCTCCTGGTCTGCTGGTTGTGATGACCATGGGAAAAGTGCAGTATTTGGGCAGGAGTGTACCTTTCCTCCCAGTACAGTCTCTCAAGGCTTCCCTCGGCTGGGAAAGGGAAATCCCCTGACCCCTTGCACTTCCCAGGTGAGATGATGCCACGCCCTGCTTTGGTTCACCCTCTGTGGGCTGCACCCACTGTCCAGCCAGTCTGAGTGAGATGAACCAGGTACCTCAGTTGGAAATGCAGAAATCACCTGTCTTCTGCACCAGTCTCAGTGGGAGCTGCAGACTGGAGCTGTTCCTATTCGGCCATCTTGGAAGCTGTCTGACCATCTTTTAATTAGTTCACAACCTGAGATGTTGTAGGAGATGTCATATTTATTGGATCCTTTATTAGAGACAGAAAGCATATAGGCAAATCCAAACCAACGTGAAATGTAAATTACAGCAATAGTAATATCTAATTTTGAGGATTAGAAAAGATAGAATTAAAATAGTAAAAAAGCATGTAATTTATCAAGGACTTTAAGTCATCGAACTTAAAGTGTTGTAACTATAAAATCTAAGTGTATTATTTGGGAGGGGATAATTTACTGCTTAAAACTAGAGATAATTAAATTGGTATGTTAACATGTCAAGGTAAATACATAAAGAATAGAGGCAGAATGTTTAACTTCCAAACTAATATAGATATTTTAAGAAGACAAGAACAAAAAGGAAACTCAATCTTTCTAAAAGAATGTAGGAAATAAGAAAAAAAAGGAAGTACAAAAAAAAAATGAAACAAATAATCTGATAGGAGTTAATCCAAGCAAATAGGTCATCATGGTAAATGTATAAATTTTTTAGGTAAAAGACAAAATTTTCAGACTGAGTAAAAGTCTTACAAAATCTAGGTTTATGCCCTTTAAGAACGAATAAAGATTGCAAATTTACAAGACAGAAAGAGATGCCAGACAAATACTATTCACAAAAAGCTGTTATGTCCATTTTAATCTCAGATAAAATAGACTTTAGGACCAAAAAATGTATTATTGGAAATAAATAGAATCATTACATATTGATAGGCTATTCATTCACCAGGACGCTTAGCAAGTCTAAAATTGTAGGTAACTGGTGTCTTTAAAATATATAAATTTGATTAAATTATAAAAAAAATAAATCCATATTACATTGAAAGATTATAATTCTCTCATTTATTTATGAATGGAGCAGCCCCAAATCAGTAAGAGTGTAGATTATTTTAACTATAAAATCAAGAGGGTTGAACAGGGGAATTGTGTCTCATGCAACCTTAATGACAAGGCTCAAGTGGGAGTGACAATGCAGCTCTCTAAGCCATACATACTATTGTTGGAAGGACTGCCTCTCTTGTAATTGATCTACTGTGCTGTATATGCTGGGGTTTTGTTGTTTTCCTTTCTTGTTTTTGTAATTGGCATTTATCCCCACTTCTCTTTGTGCTTCTTTTGGTTTTCAGAGAAAGTTAGTGTGGCAAGCATATTTCCTAAAATCCCTTGCTCTAAGATTTCCAGATTCAATTCTGCCATGAGAAGTAGCCCTCTGACATTTTGAAAAGAGGAGTAGCACAGGAGTTTACTGCTCTGGAGATAGTAATGGTGAGTGGGCTTTGGCAGACAAGAGAGGCATCTGGGCCTTCTGTGCGTCACCCACCTCAGGGTTGCAGGAAGCTAAAATAATCAGGATATTTTCAGTCATTTCTACAATATTTTAATTTCCTAAACATTAGCAATAATTTTATTTGACCTTTAATCTATCAGGCTTTGTAATTGTTTTGGAGGTGTCTAATTCCCTATATTACATTTCCTCTTGCTCTAAATACCTAAAAACTACTAAAAGGAATAATAATTTTTTTCTAATGGAATCAACAAGAGTCTCTGCCTTAGTAATTTGTCTTCTCTAAAGTCCACATTTTATAATTTGCATGTATATACATATAACTGCAACTAATGATTTGGTAATGTACATTTTTTTCTGTGCACACCTGAATCATTTATGAAAACTGAACATATATTAGTTCAGGAATCAAGTTTCAAAAGTATAAAAAATATCATATCATACATGAGTTCTCTGACCACAATACAACTATGTTAGAAATTCATAATAAAATATTTGACAAATAATATAACTACATATTTAAAACATCTTTCCAAGTCCAGGCGCAATGGTGCATGCCTGTAATCTTAGCACTTTGGGAGGCCGAGGTGGGTGGGTCACTTGAGGTCAGGAATTCCAGACCAGCCTGACCAACATGATGAAACACCATCTCTACTAAAATTACAAAAATTAGCTGGGTGTGGTGGCATGTGCCTGTAATCCCAACTACCCGGGTGGCTGAGGCAGAAGAATCAGTTCAACCCAGGAGGTGGAGGCTACCGTGAGCCGAGACTGCACCGCTGTACTACAGCCTGGGCAATGGAGTGAGAGTCTGTCTCAAAAAAAACCAACCAAACAAACAAAACAACCCCTATCTTTCTAAATAAATAATGGCTCCAAGAAAAACATAATGGATATTAGAAAGCAGTAATCATTGTGAATAGAATATATATCAAAATATGTAAGATGAATCTGAAGTGTTATTGTATACATATTTAAACGGTAATATCACTATATAAATAATTTTATACAAATAAGTTGATGTGATAGACTAAAGCTTCCTTGACGTTTGTATCAAAATATCTATCTCTATTACCTTTAATCCTAGTAGGGATCTCTGATGATTTTATCAACAGACTATGGAGAGATAATGGGATGCTTCTTGCTGGACTCAGACTTTAGGAGACTGGCAGCTTCCATTTCCTGTCCACTGGAACACTCACGCTTGGAACCTATCCATCTTGCTTTATTGAATCCAAGCAGTTCCATGGAGATGCCCACATGGAAAATAACTGAAGCCTCAGTCCAGCAGTAAAGCTCAGGTCCCAGCAGAGAGTTTACCAGCCATGTGAGTGAGCCATCTTGGAAGTGAGCCACTCGGCCTCAGTAGCCTCCCCTGCTAATGCCATGTAGAGCAGAAGAAAGCCTTTCAACTAAACCCTACCCAAATTGCAGATTAGTGAGCACAATAAATTATTATGTGATTTTAATCCACTAGGTTTTGGGGCGGTTTGTTACATAGCAGTTATGGAAGAGTAAAGAACTTGATGAAATTGATAGAAAAATATAATTTTCCAAAATATACTCAAGATAAAGTAGAAAGCCAGAATAGTCTCTAATGCTATTAAAGAAATTACAGCAGAATTTAAAATCTTTCATAAAGAACAAATGGAAATTTAGGTAGTTATACAGATGCCTTTTATCAAATAGTGGACAGACCGCTTCAATTTTATACAAACTCCTCTGAAGAATAGAAAAAGAGGAGATATGTTGCTGCTTATTTTATTAGGCAGGTATTATTTGATTATTAACCAAATGTCATATGAAAAAATCATAGACAAATGTCACTCATAATCATATATATAATAGTTCCAAAGAAAATATTTGCAAACCAACCAACCAAGTGTATTAAAGTGCCAGTAAATCATGACCATTTTTTAATCTCAGAAATTTAAAAAATTGTTTAGAAAGAAAATTTAGAAATATTCACCAAATTAGTATATTAACTACATACTAAATTAATTAAGGCGGAAAGTCACCTTGCTTGATCTCAAGCCAAAAAACAAAACCAATACAAAACAAAAAATACAGAAAATGACTCAACATCCATTTAAAACAAAATAAAAAAAAACTCCAGAACACCAGGCAGAGAAGGATTTCCTTAACTTAATAAACTGTATCAAAGGTATCAAATCAGTTTTATTTATTTAAATATAATTGATTCATTTAGGATCAAACTTTATAGTATTTCCAATTTTCCAAACCATTACCCTATTGTCCAATACCATTCATGAATAGTTTCTTTTATACAATTTATGAAGTTTCTATGAGTTGCATACTTTCCTGGCACTCTCTAAACTTTTTTGTTGTTGTTAACAGCTTGTTTTAATATGTGTCAGGAATATACTTCCAACATCCTTTTTAAATTTTTTAGATAAATTTCCTTATGGACTTTAGAATTAGATTGCCTGACCCAACAAAACAAAACAATCTTTATTTTTATTAGGATCACAATAAGTATACTGACTAAACTGAGTAAAATGATACTATTATGATATTGAGTCTTCATATAAAACAATATGTCATCTTTTTTATTTGTTTATTTTTAAATATTCTTCATAAGCTATGTAGAGTTTTTCCATGCCCCCTTTCTTGCCAAATTCTCTGTTATTATTCAGTCTACTTCCAGTTTTCTCTATCCACTCTACTTAGCCTGTCAGAGAAAATGTGTATGTATTCTCTGCGAATATACACTAAGTAGGATAAACAGAAATCAACATTTCTCTTTGTTGCATCAGTCAGTACTCTCTCATTACAACAATACAAATCAATCTATTTTTATTATATTTACCTTTACATTTTTCCTTTTAAGTATCACTATAGATGGATCTTTTTTATTTTTTATATACCTTAAGTTTTGGGATACATATGTAGAATGTGCAGGTTTGTTACATAGGTATACACGTGACATAGTGGTTTGCTGTACTCATCAACCCATAATCTACATTAGGTATTTCTCCTAATGCTATTTCTCCCCTTGCCCCCCACCCCCGGACAGGCCCTGGTGTGTGATGTTCCCCTCCCTGTGTCCATGTGTTCTCATTGTTCAACTACCATTCATGAATGAGAACATGTGGTGTTTGGTTTTCTGTTCCTGTGTTAGTTTGCTGAGAATGATGGTTTCCATCTTCATCTATGTCCCTGCAAAGACATGAACTCATTCCTTTTTATAGCTGCATAGTATTCCATGGTGTATATATGCCACATTTTCTTTATCCAGTCTATCATGGATGGCATTCGGGTTGGTTCCAAGTCTTTGCTATTGTGAATAGTGCTGTAATAAACATACGTGTGCATGTGTCTTTATAGTTGAATGATTTATAATCCTTTGGGTACACACCCAGCAATGGGATTGCTGGGTCAAATGTTATTTCTAATTGTAGATCCTTGAGGAATTGCCACACTGTTTTCCACAAAGGTTGAACTAATTTACACTCCCGCCAACAGTGTAAAAGAATTCCTATTTCTCCACATCCTCTCCAGCATCTGTTCTTTCCTGACTTTTTAATAATTGCCATTTTAACTGGCATGAGATGGTATCTCATTGTGGTTTTGATTTGCATTTCTCTAATGACCAGTGATGATGAACTTTTTTTCATATTTTTTTTTTTGGCTGCATAAATGTCTTCTTTTAAGAACTGTCTGTTCATATCCTTCGCCTACTTTTTGAAAGGGTTGTTTGTTTTTTTCTTGTAAATTTGTTTAAGTTCCTTGAAGACTCAGGATATTAGCCCTTTGTTGGATGGATAGATTGCAAAATTTTTCTCTTATTCTGTAGGATGGCTGTACACTGTGTACACCTTGATGATAGTATCTTTTGCTATGTGGAAGCTCTTTAGTTTAGTTTGATCCCATTTGTCAATTTTGGCTTTTGTTGCCTTTGCTTTTGGTCTTTTATTTATGAAGCCTTTGCCCATGACTATGTCCTGAATGGTATTGCCTAGGTTTTGTTCTAGAGTTTTTATGCTTTAAGTCTTACATTTAAATTTTTAATGCATCTTGAGTTAATTTTTGTATATGGTGCAAGGAAGGGGTCCAGTTTCAGTTTTCTGCATTGGCCTAGCCAGTTTTCCCAATACCATTTATTAAATAGGGAATCCTTTCCCCATAGCTTGTTTTTGTCAGGTTTGTCAAAGATCAGATGGTTGTAGATGTTTGGTGTTATTTTTGAGGCCTCTGTTCTGTTCGATTGGTCTTTATATCTATTTTAATACCAGTACCATGCTGTTTTGGTTACTGTAGCCTTATAGTATAGTTTGAAGTCAGGTAGTGTGATGCCTCCAGCTTTGTTCTTTTTGTTAGTATTGTCTTGGCTATATGAGCTCTTTTTTGGTTCTATATGAGATATAAGTTGTTTTTACCAATTCTGTGAAGAAAGTCAATGGTAGCTTGATGGGAATAGCATTAAATCTATAAATTACTTTGGGCAGCATGGCCATTTTCATGATATTGATTCTTCCTATCCGTGAGTATGGAATGTTTTTCCATTTGTTTGTGTCTCCTCTTACGGAGCAGTGGTTTGTAGTTCTCTTTGAAGAGGTCTTTCATATATATCCTTGTAAGTTGTGTTCCTAGGTATTTTATTCTCTTCATAGCAATTGTGAATGGGAGTTCACTTATGATTTGGCTCTCTATTATTGGTGTATAGGAATGCTTGTGATTTTTGCACATTGATTTTATATCCTGAAACTTTGCTGAAGTTGCTTATCAGTTTAAGTAGTTTTTGGGCTGAGGCAATGGAGTTTTTTAAATATACAATCATGTCATCTGCAAACACAGATAATTTGACTTCCTCGCTTTCTACTTAAATACCCTTTGTTTCTTTCTCTTGCCTGAATGCACTGGCCAGAGCTTCTAATACTATGTTGTGTAGGAGTGGTGAGAGAGGGCATCTTTGTCTTGTGCCGATTTTTAAAGGGAAAGCTTCCAGGTTTTGCACATTCAGTATGATATTGGCTGTGGGTTTGTCATAAATAGCACTTATTATTTTGAGATACATTCCATCAATACCTAGTTTATTGAGAGTTTTTAGCATGAAGCGGTGTTGAATTTTTTCAAAGGTCTTCTCTGCATCTATTGAGAAAATCATGTGGTTTTTGTCATTGGTTGTGTTTATGTGATGGATTATGTTTATAGATTTGTGTATGTTGAACCAGTGTTGCATCCCAGGGATGAAGCCAACTTGATCGTGGTGGATAAGCTTTATGATGTGCTGCTGGATTCCATTTGCCAGTATTTTATTGAGGATTTTTGCATCGATATTCATCAGAGATATCAGCCTGAAATTTTCTTTTTTGTTGTGTCTCTGCCAGTTTTGCTATTATGATGATGCTGGCCTCATAAAATAGAGTTAGGCAGGAGTCCCTCTTTTTCTATTGTTTGGAATAATTTTAGAAGGTATGGTACCAGATCCTCTTTGTACCTCTGGTAGAATTGGGCTGTGAATACATCTGGTCCTGACCTTTTTTAAATTGGTAGGCTATTAATTACTGCCTCAATTTCAGAACCTGTTATTGGTCTGTTCAGATATTCAACTTCTTCCTGGTTTAGTCATGGGAGAGTGTATGTGTCCAGGAATTTTTTTCTTCTAGATTTTCTAGTTTATTTGTGTAGAGGTATTTATAGTATCCTCTGATGGTAATTTGTATTTCTGTGGGATCAGCAGTGATATCCCCTCTATCATTTTTTATCATGTCTATTTAATTCTTCCCTTTTTTTTTCCTTTATTAGTATGGCTAGAGGTCTATCTATTTTGTTAGTCTTTCCAAAAAAAAAGCTCATGGGTTCATTGATTTTTCGAAGGATTTTTCATATCTCTATCTCCTTCAGATCTGCTCTGATCTTAATTATTTCTTGTCTTCTGCTACCTTTTGAATTTGTTTACTCTTGCTTCTCTAGTTCTTTTAGTGGTGATATTAGGTTGTCAATTTTAGAACTTTCCTGCTTTATCCTGTGGGCATTTAGTGCTATAAATTTCCCTCTAAACACTGCTTTAGCTGTATGCCAGAGATTCTGGTACATTTTGTCTTTGTTCTCATTGGTTTCAAAGAACTTATTTATTTCTGCCTTAATTTTGTTATTTACCTGGCAGTTATTCAGGAACAGCCTGTTCAGTTCCATTGGTTGTGCGGTTTTGAATGAGTTTCTTAATCCTGATTTCTAATTTGATTGCACTGTGGTCTGAGAGAGTGTTTATTGTGATTTCCATTTTTTTTTTTTTTTTGCATTTGCTGAGGAGTGTTTTCCTTCCAATTATGTGGTCAATTTTAGAGTAAGTGCAACGTGGTGCTGAGAAGAATGTATATTCTGTTGATTTGGGATGGAGAGTTCTGTAGATGTCTATTAGGTCTACTTGGTCCAGAGCTGCACTCAAGTTCTGAATATCCTCGTTAATTTTCTGTCTCATTGATCTGTCTAATATTGACAGTGGGGTGTAAACGTCTCCTATTATTATTGTGTGGGAGTCTAAGCCTCTTTGTAGGTATCTAAGAACTTGCTTTATGAATTTGGGTGCTCCTGTATTAGATGTATATATTTTAAAGATAATTAGCTCTTCTTATTGCATTGATAGATGGATAGCATTATTCAAATTTAGAGAGTTGTTGCAGATAAATGACAATGTATACAAAGATGTTGGGCCTGAGCATGTGACTTTTTTGGCCAATAGAAGTTGGCAGAAGTGACAGTGTACTAGTTTCAAGCCAAAATCTTTGTCCTTCGGTGAACCACCATGAGAAGGATGTGACCTGATAGCTGCTGATCCAAGAATGTAAAGACCATTTTAAGTTTGATAAAACATCCATAGAAAGGTAAATAATTTGCCCAAGATCTCATAGCTGGAGATCTGAACTGATGACAGACTCTCAGTTCTCTTTACTTCACCACACTGCCTTCCCCTAATTCTACTTGTTTCCTCTTTTGGGTGATATTGTCTCTGTCTTTCCTTCTAAAGAAGTAGTTCTCAGCCTATGTGACTATAAGGAATATTTTCTAACATCAAACAACTTTTCAGAACAATGTCAGATAGTAGTTATATTTTTGTATTCATAAATACTGATACAATACATAATTAAAATAAACTTTCACAATTCAATAAATCATAAATTAATTTTAAATTAATTCATATTTTAATATTCTTGTGGAACCTACAGGTATTTGGAAACTATAGTGATAAATGAAAGCATATTATCTTATCATTTGAAAGTGCCTAGAATGCATATGGATCTGAAAATTCCTAATGATAGTTTGGGGTCTCCCTGATAATCCACAATTTCAAGGCTGGAAATTACTGTTCTGTAAGATGTTAACATCTGTTCTCCTAAGTTTTCAACCTTCAGTTTGCAAAGACTGACTCTCACTTTAATCTTTATTGGTATTTGACTCATTAATTTGTTCAGTTGTCATTCTCCCTTTACATTCATTGTATGATCACAGCAGCTAAGTAGTCTGCTCAAGACAATAAAACAGGTTATATTGGATCCAGCTATCTGTGTCCATGAGCACTTATTGGTCCTGGAGAAACCATTGAGCACTGTTGCTCTTACAGTTTTTTTTTTTTTTTTCTTCCCTCACCTCCCAACTTTGAGGCAACACTCAAACTACTCTCTTCCACTCACCCAACTTCTTGGCAATTTATTTCAGAAAAGTGTTATCTCTCTGTGCCTTTAGGCCCTGATTTATTTCCCTGGTCCATCCTATTTATTTACCACGCATCTCTACCAGCTCAATCCTAATTATATAGGTGTCTGTTCTCTGTATAATCTGGCCTTTAGGCAAAGGCAGGAAATAGTAAGGGAATTCTAACCTAATGTTTGTTAAACTTTGGTATGAAATCATGTTTCCAGTTTGTCTGTTCTGTAATTCCAGCCTAACTGATCCCTTTAGACTCTTGTTCAATGGACTTTCTACAATTTTCAGACTTTTGTTTTGAGTCATACAGTTTTCCTTTAGGAACCCATGCATGTAAGAAGACCTCATATCAGGGTTTCTAAACCCAAGTTCCACCACCTCCACTGTCATATGACTGCGTAAGCCAACTCACAACACTAGGAGTCTGCTTTGGTTCCCATTCTGATTAGGTTCCGGGAGCCATTCTATTTTCCCTTCTCTCACTATTCATACACATATTCATACACACACAGCTGACCTGCCTTGCTTTGTGTTTGCCAGTCTCTTCCCCAGCTGCTGGGAAATAGGTTTCTAAGCTATATCTGCTTGTCAGGAAACTTGTGCTGCTGCCATTTTATTTTAGACTTCCATTCCATTTACCCAAATGATGAATGAAGAAATTCTAATAAAAGGAATCAGCACACAAAAGAAAAATGCTCTGGAAGTTGTCACAATCCTGGAAAATTGTTGGTCATAGTCTTGGAAAATCATACCTAATACCTCAATATGAGGGGGCATCTCTGCAAAGCAGCAACTGTCAATAGTAGGTAAGAGTAAGATTTTTCCAACATAGCCTAAATAGGTCAATGAAAAGAGATTGATGAATAATAGGTTCTTAAGAGACTTGTATCTAAGATGGGGAATTTATGAAGACTCAATCAATAAATCCAAGGTGGGTCCAAAAAAATAAATCCAAGTATGAACAAGCCATAAAAATCCAGGTTGTCAGATTCAAGAGAATCAGATAAAAAATGGAATTTAGGTATAAAATCAGCATCTAAAAGCTAAGATAGTACACTAATGGGGGTCATGACTAAATGAGATAAAGTGGAAAATGGTTAAGATTCATTTTATTTATTTTATTTTTTGAGACAGAGTCTCACCCTGTTGCCCAGGCTGGAGTGCAGTGGCACAATCTTCGTTTACTGCAAACTCTGCTTCCTGGGTTTAAGTGATACTCATGCCCCAACCTCCAGAGTAGCTGGGATTACAATGAGTGCCACCATGCCCAGCTAATTTTTGTATTTTTAGTAGAATGGGGCTTTGCCATGTTGCCTATGCTGTTCTCGAACTCCTGGTCTCAAATGATCTACCTGCTGTGGCCTCTCAAAGTGCTGGGATTACAAGTGTGAGCTACTGCACCCAACTGGAAATGGTTAAGATTCTTATAGAGCCCAGAGAGTGGACAGGTATGGCAGTGCTTCCATATGTTCAGTGGTCATGGATGAATGTATATGCACAGTAGCCAAAAAAAGTGTATTAGGAAATGCCAAGCTTGCCAGTGTAGGTGCTACTAACACCTACCAGCACTTGATCTGCATTTGAGAGTGGATCCAATGTCAGAAACTGTATTATGCCTGGCTGTGAGTAAATTGCTATGTTTTACTCATAAATTCTGAGATATGATTTCGATTTTTTGACTGTAACCCATAGCAAGAATATATTTTCTGTTCCTCCACCATACCTCTCTGTGCATTGTGTATGTGTGTGTATGTGTGATGTGTATATCTATGTATATCTATATAACAAAAACAAGTTTATCAAAATAATATCATTTATATAAGAAATTATTGATATATTTACTTAATTAGTTTTTTTTCTTTTTATAAAATCTGGCTGTGATTTGATAAATGATTTCAGTATTCACTAGTGGGAAAAGATCTTTAAGTTAAAAAACATTGGTATATGAATTACTAGAAGTAAACGAGACATATTTTTGTAGCAGAAACTGCCTCTTTTCTTACTATTTATTGACAAATGCCACTTCCAGAGAATTTTTCTTTTGTGTGTTGATTCCTTTTTTAGAATTTCTTTTATGGCTCAGATCTGAAACCTGTATTTTCTTTGGTGACTTATACTTTCAAATTTAAGATGGATACTTTACTCAGTTATCAATGATTTTACATTTTCTGAATAATATGTGATCACTTCTAAGCCACTATTACAACTATTAAGAGTTGTAATTTTAACTTATAAATTATCAACTTCAAAACAACTGTTACTGCTTTAGATGTTTTAGGGAAATTTAGTAAATCTACGTCAATTCCATCTTAGAGGATCTTACTTCCCTTAACTCACATTGCCAATCTCTTTTGTAGGTAAAGTAATGACAAACAAAATAATGGAGAATGATCTAACATCTGGTTGAATATTTGTTTACAAATGCTCATTGATGGAGTTAATTCAAGCATGGTTTCTAATATTTTACTAGAAATATTTTTAGTTAGTACTAGTCAGAATAAGTGTCAGTAAATTTATTGATTGAAGACATAGATAATGTGCTAATTAAAGTATTAAGTGGGACAGAACTGGCAATAATTTATGTTTTTCACAACATAATTAATATTAAAATCTGGTAAGTGGACTTAAAGCTTAAAAATGATGAATATAAAGTCCTACATTTAGGTTTAACCAATTAAAAGCCTAAATACAGAACCTATTGGCGGCTAGTTACAATATAATAGATAACGGCAGGCTACAGCTCCTGTTATAACTGAAAAGAGAAAAAGCAGAGTATTCATAAAATTTGTATTGTTGTAGACATAGGAGAGTTTAAAAAGAAAAGATAAACAAAAGGGCTAAAAATATAGAAATGGAAAAGCTTTCTTTTGTGAGCTTGGGTCAAGATATATTATTTGTCATGCTTGGATATGGACTGTGGATGTGCTTATCATAGGGATAGTATTCAACTAGAGGAGATAGAAAACAGCAGTTTCTGGTGGCCACATTAGCTGGTATTGACAGGAGAAGCTGGCTGGGCTTCTGGGTCGGGTAGGGGCTTGGAGAACTTTTCTATCTAGCTAGAGGATTGTAAATGTACCCATCAGCGCTCTGTGTCTAGCTAAAGGATCTTAAACGCACTAATCAGCACTCTGTAAAAACATACCAATCAGCACTCTGTGTCTAGCTAAAGAATTATAAATGCACCAATCAGCATTCTGTAAAATGGACCAATCAGTGCTCTGTAAAATGGACTAGTCAGCAGGATGTGGGCGGGGCCAAATAAGGAAATAAAAGCTGGCCATGTGAGCCGAGCAGAGGCAACCCACTCCCATCCCCTTCCACACCGTGGAAGCTTTGTTCTTTTGCTCTTCACAATAAATCTTGCTGCTGCTCACTCTTTGGGTCTGCACTACCTTTATGAGCTGTAACACTCACTGCAGAGGTCTGCGGCTTCACTCTTTAAGTCGGTGAGACCACGAACCCACTGGGAGGAACAAACAACTCTGGAGGCACCACCCTTAAGAGCTGTAACACTCACTGAGAAGGTCTGCAGCTTCACTCCTGAAGTCAGCAAGACCACAAACCCACTGGAAGGAAGAAACTCCAGACACATCTGAACGTCTGAAGGAACAAACTCTGGACACACCATCTTTAAGAACTGTAACACTCACTGCAAGTTTCCGTGGCTTCATTCTTGAAGTCAGGGAGACCAAGAACCCACAGGAAGGAATAAATTTTTGGACACAGTATGAGAGACTGAAAAGTAGGGGGACGCCAAACTCATGACATATTTTCTCTACAGGATATTTGCTGAGTGATAGGGTATTATGAGGGTCTTGTGGGACAAGACTAGAGAGAGAGATTAGAATAAAATTTCCCACAGCTTCATGATGCTTAGGAGGAAAATTCCCAGTAGAGGGAGAAGCATGCCACAAACAGATGACAAATCTCCTTCTGTGACACTTGAAACTAGACATGGAAAGATTTTAACTAAAAAGAAAATAAAATTAAAAAAAAAAAAAAACAGCTTTGACTAATACCTGATAGAATGATTGTGATCAGCCCCTCAACTCAACTGCCCAATGCAAGCAAAAGTAAACTCCTTTTTGGAGAAAATTATGTCCTTGTTTGATTTATTTATTTATATATGATATCTAGTATATAATAAAAAACTAAAAGATATACAAAGAAGCACAAAATGTGCCCAATATTAAGGAAAAACATCCTAAATAGAGGTAGATATACACACATATAAATATTCAGCTGACAAAGACTATAAAATGACTACTATAAATAGGTTAAAGAAGTAGGAGACAAAACTGACAAAAGGATAGATAGAGGGTTTTATTAAATAATTCAAAGCTATAAAAACAATCTTCTATAACTAAAATATTTAATACTTTAAATTTTAGCATCAGCTTGGGTAAGGCAAAAGACATGAATATGGAACTTAAAAACTGGTCAATACAGTGTCCAAACTGAAGCACATGGATGAAACAACTAAAATTAACATAATACAAAGCATAAGAGTCATAAAGGATACAGACAGATAGACAATGTTTTCACATATATGTGCTAGAGTATGGTAAGAGATAAGAAAGAGAATGGCAGAGAGGCAATATGTGAAAAGATAATAGTTAAGAACTTTCCAAAATAGATACAAGACATCAACCCACAGATTCAAGAATCACAGTAAACACGCCAGCAGGATACATGGAAAGAAAACTGCTGAAAACTTCATAATCAAACTGCTGCAAACTAAAAATAAATGGAAATTCTTATAAACAGAGAAAAGGTCACATTATCTTCACAAAGCAGTAATAAAACTTACATGTTTCCCCCATACAGTATGAAAGCCAAAAAATAACAGAATAACATCTTTATTGTGATGAAAAGAAACTAAACTAGGTACCCACTACAGAAAAAAACACTAAAAAATGTTTAGAAACATAGTAGGTGGTTGATGATCTAGAAAAGCAGAGGGCACTTAGGACTTGCCTACCATTTGAAATTCTGGAGGAGGCTTCCTGTTAGGTATAGAACATGAAAACATACTGTGGCAGCCGAAGTGCGGTAGAAATGCAGGAGTGTTGCCATCAGGGAGAGAGATTGCCTGGGATAGCACTCATTCTTTCCTACAGCTTATGTTTAGGAGGGTGGACATCCAGAAGTTCTGGTGTTTCTTCAGAATGAAGGGCATAGACATTTATGCAGTGGGCCAGAGAAACCTAGGGTTAAGGTAGGGTTGCCACAGAAATCTCCACAATAACACACATCTGAGGAAGGAACAATAAGTCATTGATGAACACACCACACCACACCACACACATACAAAAAAACACTCAAGATTAGTGTGCACATCAAAACGTCCCTTTGGTATATTACACCAATGAAGCCCTCTTTTTGTTGCAACCCATGACACCATTCTCTTTGTATACATCAATCTATTTCCTCTCAAGTACATTTTATCATGATGGATCATTTTACATCTTTAATATTTTTCTTCAAATAGCTCATAATGCTCCTTCAATATTTATGATACACAGTCTTTCCTTTCTATCTCAATCTGTATTATTCATTTTACCTACTGGTTTACATAAATATTTATCTGTATGACTGTATTAGCTAGGAAAGACTAGTCTAAGTTCCATTGCAAATAGCTTCCACATGTCAGTTACTTTGAAAATCAAGTCTGTTTCTCAGTTATAGAAAATCTGTATCAGGTCTAAGTTACTCCTAGGGCTTGCGCCCTCTATATAGTGACTCAGCAATCTTGGCTGCTGTAATTGTGTGGCTTTGTTTTCTCAAAATGAGGCTTCCTGCATGACTACTTTAGCAGGGTGAATCACTCAGGGATTTTCACTGCCTCAGCTTACATTTCATTGGCCAGAACTAATCAAATGACCATATATAACTGCAAGGTGTTGAGGTGAAAGGAAAGGAGAACACATACTGGTGACAACAATGTTTCTCAGCATGTCTACATATGCATATCTCATTATTGTGCTTTTAAACTTAATCTTGTTAAATCTCTCTGACTTATATAATTCACTTCATTCATTCTTTAGAACTTTTTACAATAATCTCAGATTGGCTTGTTTGTTTGAAAAAAATATGAAAATATGAATTTGGTAAGTTTCACAAACGGGACTTACTACCACATTTATTTTCCCAGCTCTTGTGTTCCTCCACTGAAGGCATTTGACCTACTATAGAAAATGGACAGTCTCCTCCAGTATTATTGGACTCAACTTCTCCCTTTCTGAGTCTTCTGTTTTCAGATAGTGCTGAAGCAAAAGACTATGCCACTATTGATCATTCCTATGTGTTCATTGAAGTATTTCTATGTATGCATGTAAATTTTTATATATACAATCAATATAATCAATATATAAATGTTTATTATGTATATATATGAAGACACATATATCTCCAACAAATATGTACTGGGCACCTACTAAGTGTCATGTTGTAGTTATAAGTGCCATATATTTTATATTATTGAGAAGACTGGGAAGGAAAATGGAAGGTTATAGTTTTAAATATGGTAGTCATGGAAGCCATCACTGAGAAGCGACATCTGAAAAAGTAAAGGAGTAAACAAGAGGGCTTTCTTGTGGGGAAGAAACATTTCAGGAGGCAGGAACAGCAAGTAGAAAGTCCCTGAGGTGTTGTGTGTTCTTGATGTTCTCAAGGAACAATAAATCAGCAAATGTGGCAGGAACGGAATGAACACTATGTGTGTGTTGGGTGTAGGGTGTGGAGAGTGAGGTCAAAGGCAAAGTTACAGGACCAACAGATTCGTATACCTGCTGCACAGCAACAGCACATTACACTGAGACAGCAGTGTTTGCAACAGAGAACGTTTAAAGATGATAGGCTACCGAGCAAGTGGATGGAAGGAGACTCTCAAATCCATCTCCTTGGGGAATTCTGGGTTGGGATTTTTAAGAGGGTCATGGAGGGGAGGGTTTGGAAAATTATGGTTGTTGATTGGTTGGGGGAAGGGGAGTGAAATCATCAGGATATGGAAACTGCATTCTTTGGTGAGTCAGTTTCTCATGGGGTTTCTGAGACCAGCTGGCATCGGTGGGGTCCTTCAGACCAGCTGAGTCAGTAGTTTCATCAATATTCAGGAGCTGAAGGAATATCTAAAAGGGGAAGCTTAATGTTTCATAATGTTTAAGTTGTTATCTATAGAGTAGTTAAGGGGAACTGTAATCTGAGGTCTACCTGACTCTAGGACAACAGCACCAGACAACTATGAGGAAGCAGGCCAGAGACCAGGCTGACCTTGTGATTACTGCTCAATGTGCTGCAAACTTGGTTTATTTTCATTTTTTTCTTCCTCTTCCCCCTGATTAATTTTATAAGTTCATAGGAGCAGCTTCAGAAACACAGGCCAAATACTGTAAGAGGCTTGTGCGAAATCATGATCACTGGCTTTCTAAGGGTTAAATAGAAACTCTGGAAGGTTTTGAAGTGACATAATGTGACTTAAATTTTAGCAGGATCATTCTAACTTGTGTGGAAAATAGAACAGAATCCAGGACAGAAGCTGATTCAACAGTTAGAAAGCAATTGAAATAATAGTTGGATATGGTGGTAGTTTAGATCAAATATAAATACTGGAGCTGGTGAGTAACTATTGAATTCTTCAATATTTGAAAGTAGGGCTGGTGTAGATCAATATACTGATCTATGGATGTGGAGCATGAGAAACAGAAGGAATTTGGAGGAATTGGCCTGAATAATCAGAACAATGGAAAGACCATGTTGAGGGTAGGGAAGGGATTAGAAATTCAGTCTTGAGCTTGTTAACTTTGAGATGCCTATTACACACCCATTGAGAAGCAGTTGAATACAGGAGTTGGAATTCGTGGGAGAGGTCCTAACTGGAGATACGTATTTGGACACTGTCAGCATATGATTGATTTAAAAGTCATGATATTAGATCATTCTATAAGAGGATTATTTTAGATAGAAAATATACTATATTGTTCCCAAGACCTAGGTTTTGAAGCCATTTTAGTAGTATTAAGAGGTCTAGGAGATAAAGAGGAACCAGCCAGGAGAAAAAGGAAAAGAAAGGGACTGTGTTATAAAGAAGGTGCTTCAAAGACGATACGGTGATAAAGTTTAGCACATGTTGCTGATATGCAGATTAAATAGGGACTGAAAGTTGACCATTAGCTTTAACTACCTGGAGGCCATTCATGATGTTGAGAAGCAGTACCACAGTGGATTTGCAGGTTATACCTTGTATGAAGATAACCAACTAAATGGGTAAGTTGTAGTTATGTGCTCCCTGCATTCTGCTACAGCTATTCAGAGAGCACAGCTATTTGTAATTCATCCATCCAGAGGAGGACAATTTTCTAATTTATACATAGGCATAGTATTTGCTGTCTGAGGCCCTATGGACAATCTTTGATCCAAATTTCCAGACCAAATCTTGTTTGGAGTAAGTTCAAAAGAGAAGGGTGCGGGAGGAATTGAAGATACTGATTATGGACAACTCTAATCAATAAAGAATAGTAGCCAATAAACAGTAGGAGAAAAATGAGTTGGTAAATGAAGAGAATGTGGAATCAAGGAAATTTTATTTTTATCATTGTGAAAATGGGAAATTTAATAATATATTTGAATACTGGTGGGAAAGACTCAGTACAGAAAGGTGCTGTGTACTTGCTTCCTATAGATGCTCCTTGACTTATGATGGGGTTATATCTTGATAAACACAATGTAAGTTAAAAATACCTTAAGTCACAAATGTATGTAATACACCTAACCTGCCAAACATGATAGCTTAGCCTGGCCTAATTTAAATGTGCTCAGTACACTTACATTAGCCTATGGTTAGGCAAATTACCTAACACAAAGTCTATTTTAATAAAGCATTGAATACTGTACACAGATGGGTATTTTGTAGACATCATGGGATGGGAAAACACAAAAGACAATATTCAAAAACTGCTGTCACAGTATACTATAGAACATCAGTTGTTTACTGTTGTCGATGATGGAACTGTGGCTCATTCTGCTGGTCAGCATCATGAGAGAGTATTGTACCACATGTCATTAGGCCAGGAAAAGATCTGAATTCAAAATTTGAAGTACAATTACTACTAAATGTGTATCACTTTTGCACCATTGTAAAGCTGAAAAACCTGAGTCAAACCACCATTAGTTAAGGGTGGTCTGTACTGGATACTTTATATCTTAACTGCTACTTGGAAAGGTAAGAAAAAAAGAACAGAAAGATTAAAACCATATCCAGGGCTACACACTTGTTTGTACACTGCTGCTTTCCCTGTGCCTAGAAAATGCCCAGCATAGAGTAGGCAGTCAATTAATATTTGCTAATATTAAGTAAGAATTGAACTCACATAATTTAATTCCCAATCCTGAACTTTTAACTGTTGGACATTGGTACTTTTTTCATAAAGGTCTATCTATGTAGCAGCAGTTTATTCGCATTTATTTTGTCAAGAGACAGAGGAGAGGGCACATTTATTCACAAGACTAATCCCCTGAGGACCAGGAACATGCTTATTCATGTCAGGATGCAGCCTAAGACAATGTCTAGCACAATTTAAGTATTCAATATCGATCAAGGATTTGTACATTTGAAAGTCACTTGATTGTATGAGATGTATCTACATTTATTTTCATTCAATAAATTTAAATTTGAAATCTTTTAAAAATGCTGATGTTTTAGTGGTTATAAATAATATTCATTATAGAAAATGTAGAAAAGTAGTAAAGCAGTTTAGTTCTAATCTTATTATTAAGAGAAAATCACTTTCAATCAATTTGGTGCATCTTCTTTAACCCAATAATTTTAACTTCATTGTTCTGGAAGCCATCGCAAAAATAATAATATTGCTTTTGCACATACAAGGTGCATTATCTTACTTAAACTTCACAACCAATCTATGAAGAAGGAATTAATGTTGCAGTATTTCATAAGTAAGAAAAATGAGGTTCAGAGAGATTGAGCCACTTGCTCAAGGCTGCAGGTACAGTGATATTAATGCCCTGTAATTCACCCCTCCGATTTCAAGTGCTGTTAAATCTAATTTTCTCTCAGATTGATAAGGGTTTGTTCTGCTTTTAAGTGTCTGTCACACGTCCTTTCACAATAAAACATTCTTCTTGAAAGCCTTCATTGATTGAGCCACTTGAAGATTCAGGGACTTGCTTTGCCTCTGCTCTCTGATCTAAGCAGTCTCCTTTGTAAACATGGGCCTGTTGTCCTCTTTCACAATTCTCAAGGAAAAATGCTTAATTTGGAATCTCTATTTATTTTGTTAATGTTTTTTCTTCCACAGAACCTGATACAAATTCTTGACACAATGGAAGTACTAAAAAAAAAAAATAAATGGTCTAATTTGGTAAGTTAATCCACGCCTGGAGCCTAATCTTGATGCTGCATTCTGAGTCTACTTACTCTCTTTCTGCCATTGGGGGTCAGCGTAGGGTGAGGTGAAACAGAGAGAAAGAATTGTTGAGGAGCTCCCTTTCTGTTTAACATCTTTTAAGATTTTATAGGAAAAAATAAACAGTACTTTGAAGGCAGAAGGCAGAGGTGGAGACTGTTGTTAGGCATGACTTGGGCATTTAATGCATCGTGTGGATAATGACAATGGTCAGTTGTTAACAGCATCAGTGGTTCTTGCATTGGAGCATTGTTAGGCTTATTTGCTGTAAGTGATCCCTGCTGTGTTAAAAAGGCAAATAAATATCCCAGTTTCATTTTAATATTATTTTTGCTAGGGAAGAGAGAATCATTTTTTGAGATACCCAGCTTTTGCGCAGCCTGCCAGAGTTACTATTACCATCATTTGTCACACTGGCTTTAAAAAAACAAAACAAAAAATTCCTATATTCGGTGTGTCTCTTCAAAACCTATTTTATTTTTAACACTCAGTTATGCCTCTTTGTTGATCTTTTGTACTGCTGCTGTGTTGGCATTAGCTTTGCTATTTATGATTTCTGCATTTCCATTATGATGCTTACATGTTCTGTATTTCAGTGCAAATATATATATATATATTTGACCTGTTCTTAAAACCCTGCTCTTTTAAATCCAAATCTTCCTGTGGCTGTTTTTGCATGTGTATTCCAAATCTTGGTGACCAAATCCAGACCCCGGAAGGGAGGAGTTTCCACCTCATTTTAGTCTATTAAAGCGGAGTGTTCAGCATGCCTTCTCAGGTCTCCAAAAGGGCAGCAATCAATTTTGGGGAAATACTAAAGCATTTTTCACTTTTATGAACCACTGAAATCTATTTGCATGTCAGGTGAAATCGCTGGAGCACATTCCTGCTCCATTTTGTGTATGTCTTCAGATTGTCCAGCTGTGATCATGTGTATGTTGGGGAATACGTATACTCCTCTGCTTAAAGCAAAAGACCAGTATCTTTATTAAGCATAAAGATGAGGGTTCAAAATTCAGCTCCACTACTTACTAACTTGGACTTCTGTTGTAGAGAGAAAACATTCATATTTCTGCATTGCTTTAATTTCACATGGAGTCCTTTCTTCTTTTACTGTGTGCCCCAGCATTGCAGTCTTTCTACCTGGGACCACTGTCTAGACATTGAATCCCTCTCTGCTAGAGGGTAATGATGGGATGATATGGTAAGTTCTACTCTTTCTTGCCATTGCTTGTCACCCCTAAAAACCAATATATATTCTTATTAATTTCAAGTACTTTTTTGTGCACAGATATGTGTGTACTAGGCCAGTGGTTTTCAACCAGGGTGATTTTTGCTCACAAGGAGTCGTTGGCAATTTTTGATTGTCACACTGAGGTAAAGGAGGTAATACTTAGAAATAGAAGCTGAGGATGCTACATGCAACAACACACAGGAGAGCCTCACATAAGAATTATCTGGTCCAAAATGTCAGTAGTGCCAAGGTTAAGAAATTCTGTGCTGAGCACTGAATATAAAAATTATATGAAGCATAGACATTTAACCAAATAAAGCAAAAAATAAACAGATTTTATAGGTGATATAGCATAAGACAATACTGACAAAGATACAGAGGACATAGAATACGTTATCCTAAGACTGGAGTTTGAAAAGATGTCAGAAAATGTTCACTAAAGAGAATGCTTTGTCTGAGACTAGAAAAATGACCGGAAATTTTCCTTGGTGAGTAGGAATGGAATAAAGAGTGCATTGTCGGCTAAAGAAGTGAATGAAGCTAAAGCTT
This sequence comes from Macaca nemestrina, assembly GCF_043159975.1. Classification (NCBI taxonomy): domain Eukaryota; kingdom Metazoa; phylum Chordata; class Mammalia; order Primates; family Cercopithecidae; genus Macaca; species Macaca nemestrina. The sequence goes on along the minus strand of NC_092131.1, from coordinate 82,581,818 downwards.
GAAGGCAGGCGAGCATGTCAAGTTTTGAGAACAATGTAGGGAGAACACGTGGCATGATCGGCTATTGGAAATCCTGTCATGGGAGGGCATCATATACAATTTTAAGTCATTGATACCTTTTCAAGAAAGAATACTTTGCAGCAATGTAGGGGAGGAGGTCTGAATTTAATATTTGGAGATTAGAGCCAGGAATCCAATTAAGAAGTTATTTCAATAGCCCAGTAAGAAATGATGGGGCTGGAGAGAACCTGTGCTGAACTGTCAGCTAATGGATGAACATGATGAACATCCAAGGGCATGGAAATTTTCTTTGAAACCCTCTCCTCCACAGACTACGTGGGTGAGATGATAGATGGCTACAGGTGAAATTAACTAGATCATTTTCTTTTGGGTCAAAGAAACCGTTACTAGGAGGAGGCTGTAAAGCATGCAGTGAAGGCACAGTTTGCTCTTGTTCAGCTGATTGTACTGTTTCTCTTTAAACTAGAACTGTGAATCCAAAAGTTTATTATGGCTCTTTGTTCATCACATTCTGAATTGACTTCCCAGCTTTTGGCAAGGGGGTTGAGTGAATGATGGTGCCATTCAATAAGAAAGGAAGTGAATGCAGACAAGGGGCAGTTATGGGGGAAGATGGTATGTTCACTGGAAACGTTTCTGTGGCACATTTAGGGAGAGATACTGTTAGGCACACAGAAAGAGACTGTGTCAATGATATTAGATTTGGAAATCACAATCTAAGAGGTAATAAATGAATCCAAGATCAAGCAAGAAAAATGTATATGGCTACATAAGAAACTAATTTAAGATAGACTACTGAATCCTGGCTATTTAGGGACCAGAAGAATCAGAACTGCCATTGAAGAACATGGAGAAGGCTGGTAAAGAAAGAAAAGAGTGGTATATTAGTCCGTTCTCACACTGTGTAAAGAATACTACCTGATACTGGGTAATTATAAAGGAGAGAGGTTTAATTGACTCACAGTTCTGCATGGCTGAGAGGGTTTCAGGAAACTTACAATCATGACGGAAGGTGAAGGGGAAGCAGGCACCTTCTTCATAAGGTGGCAGGAGGGAGTGTGCAAGCAGGTGAAATGCCAGGTGCTTATAAAACCACCAGATCTCATGAGAACTCAGTATCATGAGAACAGCGTGGGGGAAACTGCCGCCATAATCCAATCACCTCCCACTAGGTCTCTCCCTCAACACCTGGGGGTCAAAATTCAAGAGGAGATTTAGATGGTGACACAAAGCCTAATCATAATAAGTGGTAGCAAGGAAATCAAGAGATGAATCTTTTAACCTTTGCTTATGCCAGGGAAGTGAATTTTGGGTGGGTAAGATTATTAAATTTTTAATGTATTTCTATACTCTGACTTGTTATAATAAGTACATACTAAAAAGATATGCTCTAACTTTATCAGAGTATGACTTACATAAAATGTATCATTTCAAGTGAATAATTTGATGCTCTTTGACAATTTTTTCACCCATGTAATCTCACTCTAATCAAAACATAAACTATTCTGTCATCCTAAAAAGTTCACTTGTGCTTCATTGCAATAAGGGCTCCTGGTTGAATTTCCTGGGAGCTTGTTCTACAAGTTTTAGACTTAACCCACAACCACATGACCCAATTCCTTAAAAAATAAATGTCTTTGTATATAATATAAATATAATTGTAAATTTGCTTATCTTTTCAACTCTGTTATTAGTTATATACACATTTATAATTGTTATGTTTGATGAATCAATATTTCTGTTAAGAAATAGTCTTCTTTTATAATATTTCTTTTCCTGAATTCTAATTAGTCTGCTAATAACATAGCTACGTCTACCTTATGATTAGTGTTTGTATGGTATATCTTTTTATATTCCTTTATATTTAACATATTTTGTTTCTTTATAGTTCCATGTAATTCTTTTAGACAGTTATATTAGGGTTCTCTTAGAGGGACTGAACTAATTGTGTGTGTGTGTGTGTGTGTGTATGTATATATAGTATGTGTGTGTATATAGTATATATATACTATTAGTATGTGTGTATATATATGCACTATTAGTATATATATTAGTATAAACTCCCATATATATGGGAGTTTATTAAGTATTAACTTACATGATCACAAGGTCTCACGATAGGCTGTCTTCAAGCTGAGGAGCAAGGAGAGCCAATCTAAGTCCGAAAACTGAAGAACTTGGAATCCAATGCTCAAGGGCAGGAAACAACCAGGATGAGAGAAAGATGTAAGCTGGGAGGCTAGGCCAGTCTCTCTCCCTTTCATGTTTTTCTGCCTACTTTATATTCGCTGGTAGCTGATTAGATTTTGCCCACCAGATTAAGGGTGGATTTGCCTTCCCCAGACCTTTGACTCAAATGTCAATCTCTTTTTGCAACATCCACACAGACACACCCAGGATTAATACTTTGTATCCCTCAATCCAATGAAGTTGAAACTCAGTATTAACCATCACAGCAGTATAGAGTTGCATCTTTCATTTTTTTAAATCAAATCGGATACTCTCTGCCTTGGAATTGGGATATTTAGACAATAATAGTCAATAATATTATTATTGATATGGCTAGGTTTACATCTACCATTTTGTTATTTGTTTTAAATTTGTTCCATCTGCTCTTTATTCTTCATTTCTGTCTTCTTTTGGAATAATTCAGTATTTTAAAATATAATTTTATCTGCTTTGTTGAGTTATTAGCTATGACAATATTTTTTTATTTTGTTATTGTAGTGATTGTTTTAGGGTTCCTGGCATACGTCTTTAACTTAACACAGCTTACCTTCAAGTGGTGTTATACAACTTCATGTATAGTATAAGATCTTTACAATAGTACACTTTGATTTTTCTTCTAGCCACTGTGCTACTGTTCGCATTTATTTTACTTTTATGCAGGTTATACATACAATACTACATTGTGACTTTTATCTAAACAGAGAATTATCTTTTAAAGGTTATCTATCTTTATTTATTTATTCTTCCCAACTTTTATTTCAGGTTCAGGGAGTATATTTGCAAGTTTCTTACCTGGGTAAATTACATGTTGTGGGGGTTTGGTTTACAGATTATTTTATCACTCAGGTAACAAGCATAGTAGCCAATAGGTAGTTTTTTAATCCTCACCCCTCTCCCAGCCTCCACCCTCAAGTAGGCCCCAGTGGCTATTGTCTCCATCTTTGTGTCTGTGTGTATTTAATGTTTAGCCCCCCCACCCCCTTATAAGTGAGAACATGCAGCATTTAGTTTTCTGTTCCTGTGTTAATTTGCTTAGGAAAATGGCCTCCAGCTCCATCCACATTGCTGCAAAGGATATAATTTCATTCTTTTTTTATGGCTGTGTAGTATCACACAGTGCATATGTACCACATTTCCATTATCCAATAGAAAATTGTTGGGCATCTGGGTTGATCCCATGTCTGTGCTGTCATAGACAGTGCTGCAATGAACATATCTGTGCATGTGTCTTTATGGTAGAGCGATTTATATTCCTTTGGATATATACCCAGTAATGAGATTGCTAGGTTTAATGGGATTTCTGTCTTAAGTTATTTGAGAAATCTTCAAACTGCTTTTCACAGTAGCTGAACTAATTCACATTCTCACAAGCAGTGCATAAGCATTCTGTTTCCTCCACAATCTTACCAGTATCTGTGTGTTTGTTGACATTTTAATAATAGTCATTCTGTGGGTGAAAATATTTGCAAACTATGCATCTGACAAAGGTCTAATATCCAGCACAACTACAAGGAACTTAAACAAATTTACAAGAGAAAAACAAACAACTCTATTAAAAAGTGGGCAAAGGACATGAACAGACATTTCTCAAAAAGATACATATGGACAACAAGCATATGAAAAAATGCTAAATATCACTGATTGTTAGATAAATGCAAATCAAAACCACAGTGAGATACCATATCACACCAGTCAGAATGGCTACTAGTAAAAGACAAAAAACAACAGATGCTGATGAGGTTGCAGAGAAAAAGAAACACATACACAATTGGTGGGAATGTAAATTAGTTCAACCGTTGTGGAAAGCAGTGTGGCAATTCCTCAAAGAGCTAAAAGCAGAACTACCATTCAAATAAGCAATCCTATTATCTATATTCCAGAGGAATATGAATTGTTCTACTATAAAGATACATACACACAACATGTTCATCGCAGCACTATTCAGAATAGCAAAAACATGAAATCAACCTAAATGTCCATCAATGACAGATTGGATAAAGAAAATAAGGTACATATACATTATGGAATACTATGAAGCCATAAAAAAGAAGGAGATCTTGTCTTTTGCAGGAACATGGATAGAAATGGAGGTTATTATCTTTAGCAAACTAATGCAGGAACAGAACACTAACTTCCACATGTTCTCACTTAAATGGGAGCTAAATAAGAACTTATTAACACAAAGAAGGAAACAACAGCCACTGGGGTCTACTTGAGGGTGAAGGGATGGAGGAGGGAGAGGAGCAGAAAAGATAACTATTGGGTACTGGGCTTAATATGTGGGTGATGAAATAATCTGTCCAACAAACCCCCATTACACAAGTTTACCTATGTAACAAACCTTCACATGTACCCCCAAACCTAAACTAGAAGTTTAAAAAACAATAGCCATTCTGACTGGTGAAAGATGGTATCTTATTGTGATTTTCATCTTCATTTTCCTGATGATTAGTGATGTTAAGCATTTTTTCATATGTTTGTTGGCCGCTTTTACGTCTTATTTTGCCAAGTCCCTGTTCATGTCCTTTGCCCACTTTTGAATGTGGTTATTTGTTTCTTGATTGATGAATTGTTTAGGTTCCTTGTAGATTTTGGATACTTGATCTTTGTTGGTTATGTAATTTGGGAATATTTTCTCCCATTCTGTAGGTTGTCTGTTTACTCTGTTGATAGTTAGTTTTGCTCTGCGGAAGCTCTTTAGTTTAATTAGGTCCCATTTGTCAACTTTTGTTTTTGTTGCAATTGCTTTTGGAGTTTTCCTTATAAAATCTTTGCCAGGTCCCATGTTCAGAATGATGTTTACTAGTTGAACCCTTTATCATTATGTAATGCTCTTCTTTGTCTTTTTTGATCATTATTGGTTTAAAGTCTGTTTTGTCTGAAATAAGAATAGCAATCCCTGCTCTTTTGTGTTTTCCATTTGGTTGGTAGATTTTTCTCTAACCCTTTACTTTGAGCCTGTGACCGATCTCACATGCATGCCACCCATAGGAGGCATGTTTGTGTAGCATACAGTTGGGTATTGCTTCTTTATTCAGCTTGCCACTCTGTATTTTAACTGGGGTGTATGTCCAAGGTTAATACTGATATTTGTGGATTTGATCCTGTTACCATGTTTTACCAGGTTGCTATGCAGGCAGGATTGTGTAGCTGCTTCATAGTGTCAATGGTCTAGGTACTTAAGAATTTTTGTTTAGCACTCTCTGAAGGATGTCTTACAAAGCAGGTCTAGTGGTAACAAATTCTCTTAGCATTTGCTTGTCTGAAGAGGATTTTCTTTCTCCTTCACTTATGAAGCTTAGTTTGGCTGGATATAACATTCATAATTGAAATTTTTTCCTTTTAGGAAGGCTAAATATAGGCCCCCCAGATCTTCTGGCCTTTAGGATTTCTGCTGAAATGTCCACCATTAACCTAATATAATTTCTTTTGTAAGTGACCTAACCTTCTCTCTAGCTGCCTTTACTATTTTTTCTTATATGTTTACCTTGGTGAATCTGATTACAATGTATTTTGAGGATAATTGTCTTGTATAATGCCTCCCAGGGGTTCTGTCAGTTTCCTGAATTTGAATGTTGACCTTTCTAGGAAGGTTGGAGACATTATAATAATCAACATTGTTAAATATGTTTTCCAGGTTGCTTGCCTGCTCTCTGCTTCTTTCAGGATGCCAATGAGTCATGGGTTTGGTCTCTTTACATAATCCCATATTTCTTGGAGATCTTGTTCATTCTTTTTTCTTTATTTTTATATGACTCAATTGTTTTGAAGAACTGGTCTTAAAGCTCTGAGATTCTTTCCTCAGCTTGATTTATTCTGCTTTTAATACTTCTGATTTTATTATAAATTTCTTCCAGTGAGTTTTTCAACTCTATCAAATTAGTTTCTTCCTTCCTTCCTTCCTTCCTTCCTTCCTTCCTTCCTTCCTTCCTTCCTTCCTTCCTTCCTTCCTCCTTTCTTCCTGCCTCCCTCCTTCCCTCCCTCCCTCCTTCCTTCTTTCCTTCCTTCCTTTCCTCCTTCCTTCCTTCTTTTCTTTCTTTCTTTCTTTCTTTCTTTCTTTCTTTCTTTCTTTCTTTCTTTCTTTCTTTCTTTCTTTCTTTCTTTCTTTCTTTCTTTCTTTCTTTCTTTCTTTTTTCCAATGAAATTATTTTATTTTATTTTATTTTTAATTTTTTTTTATTATTATACTTTAAGTTCTAGGGTACATGTGCATAACGTGCAGGTTTGTTACATATGTATACTTGTGCCATGTTGCTGTGCTGCACCCATCAACTCGTCAGCACCCATCAACTCGTCATTTACATCAGGTATAACTCCCAATGTAATCCCTCCCCCCTCCCCCCTCCCCATGATAGGCCCCGGTGTGTGATGTTCCCTTTCCTGAGTCCAAGTGATCTCATTGTTCAGTTCCCACCTATGAGTGAGAACATGCGGTGTTTGGTTTTCTGTTCTTGTGATAGTTTGCTAAGAATGATGGTTTCCAGCTGCATCCATGTCCCTACAAAGGACACAAACTCATCCTTTTTTATGGCTGCATAGTATTCCATGGTGTATATGTGCCACATTTTCTTAATCCAGTCGGTCACTGATGGACATTTGGGTTGATTCCAAGTCTTTGCTATTGTGAATAGTGCCGCAATAAACATACGTGTGCATGTGTCTTTATAGGAGCATGATTTATAATCCTTTGGGTATATACCCAGTAATGGGATGGCTGGGTCATATGGTACATCTAGTTCTAGATCCTTGAGGAATTGCCATACTGTTTTCCATAATGGTTGAACTAGTTTACAATCCCACCAACAGTGTAAAAGTGTTCCTATTTCTCCACATCCTCTCCAGCACCTGTTGTTTCCTGACTTTTTAATGATCGCCATTCTAACTGGTGTGAGATGGTATCTCATTGTGGTTTTGATTTGCATTTCTCTGATGGCCAGTGATGATGAGCATTTTTTCATGTGTCTGTTGGCTGTATGAATGTCTTCTTTTGAGAAATGTCTGTTCATATCCTTTGCCCACTTTTTGATGGGGTTGTTTGTTTTTTTCTTCTAAATTTGTTTGAGTTCTTTGTAGGTTCTGGATATTAGCCCTTTGTCAGATGAGTAGATTGCAAAAATTTTCTCCCATTCTGTAGGTTGCCTGTTCACTCTGATGGTAGTTTCTTTTGCTGTGCAGAAGCTCTTTAGTTTAATGAGATCCCATTTGTCAATTTTGGCTTTTGCTGCCATTGCTTTTGGTGTTTTAGACGTGAGGTCTTTGCCCATGCCTATGTCCTGAATGGTACTACCTAGGTTTTCCTCTAGGGTTTTTATGGTATTAGGTCTAACATTTAAGTCTCTAATCCATCTTGAATTAATTTTCGTATAAGGAGTAAGGAAAGGATCCAGTTTCAGCTTTCTACTTATGGCTAGCCAATTTTCCCAGCACCATTTATTAAATAGGGAATCCTTTCCCCATTTCTTGTTTCTCTCAGGTTTGTCAAAGATCAGATGGCTGTAGATGTGTGGTATTATTTCTGAGGACTCTGTTCTGTTCCATTGGTCTATATCTCTGTTTTGGTACCAGTACCATGCTGTTTTGGTTACTGTAGCCTTGTAGTATAGTTTGAAGTCAGGTAGCGTGATGCCTCCAGCTTTGTTCTTTTGACTTAGGATTGTCTTGGAGATGCGGGCTCTTTTTTGGTTCCATATGAACTTTAAAGCAGTTTTTTCCAATTCTGTGAAGAAACTCATTGGTAGCTTGATGGGGATGGCATTGAATCTATAAATTACCTTGGGCAGTATGGCCATTTTCACGATATTGATTCTTCCTGTCCATGAGCATGGTATGTTCTTCCATTTGTTTGTGTCCTCTTTTATTTCACTGAGCAGTGGTTTGTAGTTCTCCTTGAAGAGGTCCTTTACATCCCTTGTAAGTTGGATTCCTAGGTATTTGATTCTCTTTGAAGCAATTGTGAAGGGAAGTTCATTCATGATTTGGCTCTCTGTTTGTCTGTTACTGGTGTATAAGAATGCTTGTGATTTTTGCACATTAATTTTGTATCCTGAGACTTTGCTGAAGTTGCTTATCAGCTTAAGGAGATTTTGGGCTGAGACGAAGGGATTTTCTAAATATACAATCATGTCATCTGCAAAGAGGGACAGTTTGACTTCTTCTTTTCCTAACTGAATAACCTTGATTTCTTTCTCTTGCCTGATTGCCCTAGCCAGAACTTCCAACACTATGTTGAATAGGAGTGGTGAGAGAGGGCATCCCTGTCTTGTGCCAGTTTTCAAAGGGATTTTTTCCAGTTTTTGCCCATTCAGTATGATATTGGCTGTGGGTTTGTCATAGATAGCTCTTATTATTTTGAGGTACGTTCCATCAATACCGAATTTATTGAGCGTTTTTAGCATGAAGGGCTGTTGAATTTTGTCAAAAGCCTTTTCTGCATCTATTGAGATAATCATGTGGTTCTTGTCTTTGGTTCTGTTTATATGCTGGATTATGTTTATTGATTTGCGAATGTTGAACCAGCCTTGCATCCCAGGGATGAAGCCCACTTGATCATGGTGGATAAGCTTTTTGATGTGCTGCTGAATCTGGTTTGCCAGTATTTTATTGAGGATTTTTGCATCGATGTTCATCAGGGATATTGGTCTAAAATTCTCTTTTTTTTGTTGTGTCTCTGCCAGGCTTTGGTATCAGGATGATGTTGGCCTCATAAAATGAGTTAGGGAGGATTCCCTCTTTTTCTATTGATTGGAATAGTTTCAGAAGGAATGGTACCAACTCCTCCTTGTACCTCTGGTAGAATTCAGCTGTGAATCCATCTGGTCCTGGACTTTTTTTGGTTGGTAGGCTATTAATTGTTGCCTCAATTTCAGAGCCTGCTATTGGTCTATTCAGGGATTGAACTTCTTCCTGGTTTAGTCTTGGAAGAGTGTAAGTGTCCAGGAAATTATCCATTTCTTCTAGATTTTCCAGTTTATTTGCGTAGAGGTGTTTATAGTATTCTCTGATGGTAGTTTGTATTTCTGTGGGGTCATTTTTTATTGCGTCTATTTGATTCTTCTCTCTTTTCTTCTTTATTAGTCTTGCTAGCAGTCTGTCAATTTTGTTGATCCTTTCAAAAAACCAACTCCTAGATTCATTGATTTTTTGGAGGGTTTTTTGTGTCTCTATCTCCTTCAGTTCTGCTCTGATCTTAGTTATTTCTTGCCCTCTGCTAGCTTTTGAATGTGTTTGCTCTTGCTTCTCTAGTTCTTTTAATTGTGATGTTAGAGTGTCAATTTTAGATCTTTCCTGCTTTCTCTTGTGGGCATTTAGTGCTATAAATTTCCCTCTACACACTGCTTTAAATGTGTCCCAGAGATTCTGGTATGTTGTATCTTTGTTCTCATTGGTTTCAAAGAACATCTTTATTTCTGCCTTCATTTCGTTATGTACCCAGTAGTCATTCAGGAGCAGGTTGTTCAGCTTCCATGTAGTTGAGCGGTTTTGATTCAGTTTCTTAGTCCTGAGTTCTAGTTTGATTGCACTGTGGTCTGAGAGACAGTTTGTTATAATTTCTGTTCTTGTACATTTGCTGAGGAGTGCTTTACTTCCAATTATGTGGTCAATTTTGGAATAAGTGCTATGTGGTGCTGAGAAGAATGTATATTCTGTTGATTTGGGATGGAGAGTTCTATAGATGTGTATTAGGTCTGCTTGCTGCAGAGATGAGTTCAATTCCTGGATATCCTTGTTAACTTTCTGTCTCGTTGATCTGTCTAATGTTGACAGTGGAGTGTTGAAGTCTCCCATTATTTTTGTATGGGAGTCTAAGTCTCTTTGCAAGTCCCTAAGGACTTGCTTTATGAATCTGGGTGCTCCTGTATTGGGTGCATATATATTTAGGATAGTTAGCTCTTCCTGTTGAATTGATCCTTTTACCATTATGTAATGGCCTTCTTTGTCTCTTTTGATCTTTGATGGTTTAAAGTCTGTTTTATCAGAGACTAGTATTGCAACCCCTGCTTTTTTTTGTTCTCCATTTGCTTGGTAAATCTTCCTCCATCCCTTTATTTTGAGCCTATGTATGTCTCTGTGTGTGAGATGGGTCTCTGAATACAGCAGACTGATGGGTCTTGACTCTTTATCCAGTTTGCCAATCTGTGTCTTTTAATTGGAGCATTTAGTCCATTTACATTTAAGGTTAATATTGTTATGTGTGAACTTGATCCTGCCATTATTATATTAACTGGTTATTTTGCTCGTTAGTTGATGCAGTTTCTTCCTAGCCTAAATGGACTTTACATTTTGGCATGTTTTTGCAATGGCTGGTACCGGTTGTTCCTTTCCATGTTGAGTGCTTCCTTCAGGGTCTCTTGTAAGGCAGGCCTAGTGGTGACAAAATCTCTAAGCATTTGCTTATCTGTAAAGGATTTTATTTCTCCTTCACTTATGAAACTTAGTTTGGCTGGATATGAAATTCTGGGTTGAAAATTCTTTTCTTTAAGAATGTTGAATATTGGCCCCCACTCTCTTCTGGCTTGTAGAGTTTCTGCCGAGAGATCTGCTGTTAGTCTGATGGGCTTCCCTTTGTGGGTAACCTGACCTTTCTCTCTGGCTGCCCTTAAGATTTTTTCCTTCATTTCAACTTTGGTGAATCTGGCAATTATGTGTCTTGGAGTTGCTCTTCTCGAGGAGTATCTTTGTGGCGTTCTCTGTATTTCCTGGATTTGAATGTTGGCCTGCCCTACTAGGTTGGGGAAGTTCTCCTGGATGATATCCTGAAGAGTGTTTTCCAACTTGGTTCCATTTTCCCCCTCAATTTCAGGCACCCCAATCAGACGTAGATTTGGTCTTTTTACATAATCCCATACTTCTTGCAGGCTTTGTTCATTTCTTTTTCTTCTTTTTTCTTTTGGTTTCTCTTCTCGCTTCATTTCGTTCATTTGATCCTCAATCGCTGATACTCTTTCTTCCAGTTGATCGAGTCAGTTACTGAAGCTTGTGCATTTGTCACGTATTTCTCGTGTCATGGTTTTCATCTGTTTCATTTCATTTATGACCTTCTCTGCATTAATTACTCTAGCCATCAATTCTTCCACTTTTTTTTTCAAGATTTTTAGTTTCTTTGCGCTGGGTACGTAATTCCTCCTTTAGCTCTGAGAAGTTTGATGGACTGAAGCCTTCTTCTCTCATCTTGTCAAAGTCATTCTCTGTCAAGCTTTGATCCGTTGCTGGCGATGAGCTGCGCTCCTTTGCCGGGGGAGACGCGCTCTTATTTTTTGAATTTCCAGCTTTTCTGCCCTGCTTTTTCCCCATCTTTGTGGTTTTATCTGCCGCTGGTCTTTGATGATTATGGTAACGTACTGATGGGGTTTTGGTGTAGGTGTCCTTCCTGTTTGATAGTTTTCCTTCTAACGGTCAGGACCCTCAGCTGTAGGTCTGTTGGAGATTGCTTGAGGTCCACTCCAGACCCTGTTTGCCTGGGTGTCAGCAGCAGAGGCTGCAGAAGATAGAATATTGCTGAACAGTGAGTGTACCTGTTTGGTTCTTGCTTTGGAGGCTTCCTCTCAGGGGTGTACTCCACCCTGTGAGGTGTGGGGTGTCAGACTGCCCCTAGTGGGGGATGTCTCCCAGTTAGGCTACTCAGGGATCAGGGACCCACTTGAGCAGGCAGTCTGTCCTTTCTCAGATCTCAACCTCTGTGTTGGGAGATCCACTGCACTCTTCAAAGCTGTCAGACAGAGTCGTTTGCGTCTGCAGAGGTTTCTGCTGCTTTTGTTGTTTACTGTGCCCTGTCCCCAGAGGTGGAGTCTACAGAGACAGGCAGGTTTCCTTGAGCTGCTGTGAGCTCCACCCAGTTCGAGCTTCCCAGTGGCTTTGTTTACCTACTTAAGCCTCAGCAATGGCGGGCGCCCCTCCCCCAGCCTCGCTGCTGCCTTGTCGCGATATCTCAGACTGGTGTGCTAGCAATGAGGGAGGCTCCGTGGGCGTGGGACCCTCCTGGCCAGGTGTGGGATATAATCTCCTGGTGTGCCTGTTTGCTTAAAGCGCAGTATTGGGGTGGGAGTTACCCGATTTTCCAGGTGTTGTGTATCTCAGTTCCCCTGGCTAGGAAAAGGGATTCCCTTTCCCCTTGCGCTTCCCAGGTGAGGCGATGCCTCGCCCTGCTTCAGCTCTCGCTGGTCGGGCTGCAGCAGCTGACCAGCACCGATTGTCTGGCACTCCTTAGTGAGATGAACCCAGTACCTCAGTTGAAAATGCAGAAATCTCCGGTCTTCTGTGTCGCTCGCGCTGGGAGTTGGAGACTGGAGCTGTTCCTATTCGGCCATCTTGCTCCTCTCTCTTTCTTTCTTTCTTTCTTTCTTTCTTTCTTTCTTTCTTTCTTTCTTTCTTTCTTTCTTTCTTTCTTTCTTTCTTTTCTTTCTTTCTTTCTTTCTTTCTTTCTTTCTTTCTTTCTTTCTTTTCTTTCTTTCTCTCTGTCTCTCTCTCTTTCTTTCTTTTCTTTTTCTTCTTTCTTTTCTTTTTCTTTCTCTTTTTCTTCCTTTCTTTTCTTTTTCTTTCTTTCTTTCTTTTCTTCTCTTTTTTCTCCTTCCTTCCTTCCTTTTTTTATTTTTTATTTTTTTGAGACAGAGTCTCACTCTGTCACCCAGGCTGAAGTGCAGTGACATAATCTCACCTCACTGCAACATCTGCCTCCTGGGCTCAAGAAATTTTCCTGCCTCAGCCCCCTGATTAGCTGAGATTACAGACATGTGCCAGCATGCTCAGTTACTTCTTGTATTTTTAGCTTGTATTTTTAGTAGAGACAGGTTTTCACCATGTTGGCCAGGTTGGTTTCAAACTCCTGACCTCAAGTGATCTGCCTGCCTCGGACTCCCAAAGTGCTGGGATTACAGGCATGAGCCACTGCACCCAGCCTTCTTTCTTAAAATGGTTATTTTATCTTTCAGATCTTGTATTATTTGGCTGGATTCCTTACATTCCTTGGATTGAGTTTTGACCCTCTGAATCTCAATGATCTCTGTTGTTATCCAGATTCTGAATTCTATGTCTGTCGTTTTAGTGATTTCATTGTGATTAAGAACCATTGTTGGGAGTAAAATAGTTGTTTGGAGGTATGAAGACTCTGGCTTTTTGAGTTGCCAAATTATCGCACTGTTTTATTACGTATGTATGTATGTATTTATTTATTTATTTTTTCATATGTATGGGCTGATGTTCCTTTAATCTTTGAAGGTCTGTCCTTTGGATGGGGCTTTTTGCTTTTATATTCTTTGATGCCTTGAGGTAGGAGAATAGAGTCTAGAGGCAGGGTGATTCACACTGCCTTTCTAGAACTAAATCAAAAGGTAAACCCCAACTTTCCATGCTCAAGTAACAAAAGGACCAGAGCCTTCTCCTTTTGAATCCCCTCCCTGATTTTTCTGCATGGCAGATGAAAAATTGAAAGTACCTCTGATTGATTCCCTCCCACAACCAATCAGATTGGTCATAGGCCTAGTCTTTATTTGCATAGGAATGTAAATTTGTAACTTCATTTCAACTTCTGTTTGGTCCCCTCTTGCAAATCAGATGTTTGCATAGGGTGTAACTTTATAATGTCACTTTAGCTTCTGATTGATCATTTTCCATAACCAATCTGACTGGTTGTGGGCCACTCCTTCATTGACATAGGGTATAAACCAAGTTCCCAATGGGAAATCTTTAGAGGGTATTTAAACCCCATAAAATTCTGTAACCAGGACTCTTGAGCCACTTGCTCGAGCTCACTCACACTCTGTGGAGTGTACTTGCATTTAAATAAATCTCTGCTTTCTTTACTTCATTTACTCCTCACTTTGTGTATTTTGTCCAATTCTTTGTTCAAAACATGAAGAACCTGGATGACTTGTAGTCAAGACCCTCCACCAGTAACAGTTTGATGGTAATATAGTTGGGTTCAGTCAACTGGCTTTGTTTCTGGTTAATTTCAGGGGGACAATGTTCAACACTTCCAAGCTGGATGCTCTAACCCTGGATGGCTGATACCAGTCCCACAGTTTTGTTCTCTGGCCGCTTGTGGTTAAGTACCTGCTATGCTGGAGTTCTTTTCAATCTGCTGAGGTCTTCCCAACCTGCTGGCAATCACAATCTGATGGGGGATGCTGGAAAAAGCACTTATTTGGGGCAGTGGCAGCTGGGTCCACACACATGCGTGTGCATTAGGGCAGCAAGGACCAAAGATGTACATGCATGCCAGTGGCAGTGATGTGGCAGTGTGTGTGTGTGTGTGTGTTTGTGCATGTGTGTGTTTGTGCGTGTATTTGGATAGGTGGTTAGATGTTGCACGTAGGCCTGCAGGAGCAAGGCAGTGGCATCTATATGTGTGCACTCAAGCTGATGCTTTTAAAGATATTTAAAGAGAAAAATCTTGTAGATTTATAGAAGAAAATCCCATGGAACTGTCATTTCCAGTCCCTTCATTTATTTGTGTAGGTTTGTATTTCAATAGGTTATTATATACCTTTTGCATGAAGACTTCCTTTAAAATTTCTTATAGTGCAAGTCTGATGGTGATAAATTCTTTCAGCTTTTATTTTTCTGGAAAACTTTTTACTTTATTTTTATTCTAGGATATTTTTGCTGGATATAAAATTATAGATTAGTAGAATTTTTTTCTTTAATTTCAGTGCCTTAAAGATTTAAGGAAATTTAAATTTCCTCCACTGTCTCTTTACTTGTATTGTTTCTAACAGGAAATCTGCTGTCATGGTCATTCATAACTATGTCTTTCTTTGTGTAATATGCCTACCTTCTTCCCCTACACTGGCACTTTAAAAATTTTCTATTACATCTGAGTCTTGAGCAATTTGGTTCTGATGTGTCTTAATATAGTTTTTAATCATATTTCTTGTACTTGAGATTCATTGAGCTGTTTGGATCTATCTATGGGTTGATAGTTTTTCTCAAATTTGGAAATATTTCAGCTATTCTTTCTTCCAATATTTTTTCTCTTCTTCCCTTTTAGAAATTTCAATAACACATATATTGTAGCACTTGATGTTCTCTTACAGTTCATTGTTCATTTATACTTTATTTAATCTGTGTTTTATTTTGAATATGTTCTATTGCTATGTGTTCAAGTTCATCAGCCTTTTTTTTTGCAATGACTAATCTTCCATTAATCTTATGTAGTGTAACTTTTATCTCGTATATTATCATTTTTATCTACAAAAGTTTAATTCTGATCTGTTTTATGGCTTTCATACTACCACTTGACTTTTTGGACATATATGTTAAAATAACCATTTTAATATCATCTGATAACTTGTGTCACATCTCTGTTGGTTTCTTTTGAGCATTCTCTTCATTATAGGTTATGTTTTTCTTTTTCTTTGCATGCCTCATTTTGACTGGAAATTGGTCATTGTGAATTATATATTATTAGATGTTGAATAATGAGAGCTTTCAGTCTGCCTGACACGAATAGGCACTATTTTTAGCCCTCTCTGGGTGCCTTGCATTGTTGCCTCTAATTTTTTTTCTTTTCCCTAGCCTCAGGTGGTTTACTCATACATATGTACTAACTAGAACTCTACTGAATAGCTAAGCATGGTAATGGTCAAATTTTCAAATTCCTTGGTCCTCTCCAGGGGATTTAGAGGACTTTAAAACTTTTTTTCTGATATGGAATGATTACCAATACTTTAGATGATCAGCAAAAAGGCTCTGATGTCACTTCCTACACCTTGTGTCACTTACATTCACTTGTTTATATTGGGTGGAGCAATCTCTTTGAGTAAAATAAATGTCTTAAACCTGATCACTAATGAATTTCAAGTGTATACTCACTTATCAAATAGACTGCTGTAACTCTAATAGAGGCATTTTCAGGAGAGAAAATAGGACCCTTGAGAGAGATTTCATTATAAAAGAAGAGTCAAATAGTGAGCCAGAAAAAGTGGGTTGAAGGGAGAAAGTCAGTATTGATTCTGATATAGCTAGATGGCAGGTACCAGAACTCATGTAAATTCAGCCATACATGGGATGAGAAATGAGGCGGTGGTGGGGCATACTTGGGAGGAGATAGTTATACTTATATACAAGTTGAAAAAAGTTAATTGAACTCAGAAAACTCAGATATCTTTGTTGGAAACACATTGTAAAGAAATATAAAAGAGAGCTTCCAGATGGTTCCTCACTATATCATCTTTGCCCAGGTGAATGATGGACAGCTGTATTACAATAGTTCAGTAAGCAGCTTGATTAAATAGCACTTTTTCATGTCAAATGGGCCTAAGAACTGCAAAGTGACCCAGTAAGACTAGTGACAAGGCTAGTGGTGCCATTGGCCACCATCTTGGTGCAGTAGTGGGGAGCAGTGGTGACAGCAGTAATGGTGCTAAAGTTTAAGTCTATCAGCCAAAAGCAGCAGCAAGATCTGACAGCTAGATGTGAGTGGTTGTGGGACTAACAGAGCCTAGGATGCAAAGTTTCACTAGCTGTAATAGTGAATAAAAGTTATTGATAGCTGCTACAAGGCTTTGTAGTTCTGTGGCCTAATTAAAGAGCTCACTCCCACCCCCACCTATACTCAATCAGTTAAATGTAATGCAGAACAAGGTTTCTTCTTCTCAATTCTAAAGGCAATGATGAGGATTTCTGCAGGAATAGATTTAGGGGTAAAATTTCAGCCTCAAATGTCTCCATAATAGGACTGTGATGCCTGGACTGCAGGATCACTACTAGGAAGCAGTTAAATTCAGTGATATAAGTATCATTTATTTTATCAACACAGATTTATGGACACATGTCAGAACTGTTGGAGATTCTCAGAAGTATTGGGATAAGGAAACTTTGTAAAAGATCCAAACCTCCTTCAGCAGCTAGGGGCATTGAAATTTTAATTCAAACATTAATGGCAATACATCTATATTCACTGTAAAAGTCCCCCGGCAAACCTAATGGCAATGCTCAAGTATTGAGCTATACAATTTAATTGTATAATGAGATGCTTTGGTAAGTTAGATAAATCTTTTTTTTTTTTTTTTTTTTTTTTTTTTTGAGACGGAGTCTCGCTCTGTAGCCCAGGCTGGAGTGCAGTGGCCGGATCTCAGCTCACTGCAAGCTCTGCCTCCCGGGTTCATGCCATTCTCTGGCCTCAGCCTCTCGAGTAGCTGGGACTACAGGCGCTGCCACCTCGCCCGGCTATTTTTTGTATTTCTTAGTAGAGACGGGGTTTCACCGTGTTAGCCAGGATGGTGTTGATCTCCCGACCTCGTGATCCGCCCATCTCGGCCTCCCAAAGTGCTGGGATTACAGGCTTGAGCCACCGCGCCCGGCCTAGATAAATCTTGATTGAGGCCTGTTTTGTACAAGTCATTGTGATAGACCTCATAAAGAATTAATAAGTTAATTCATGGTACCATCTAAAAAAAATGTTCGTAATTTTGTAGAAGGGAGTAGATGAGTGTAAAATATCCATAGTATAAGGTAGAATACAAAATGAAATCAATGTATTTGTTTTCCAAGGACTAACTATGTGCAGGCATTTAATTACATCCTTAGGATTTGGTTTCAACAAGGTAGGTGATGAGGGAAGTTCAAAGTCTTGAGGAGGAAGCTATTTAATCTATTTCTTGATTCAGAAATGCTTCTGGGAGGAGGTAGGATCTGAGCCAGGACTTGAATGGTAGATAGTATTTTGAATAGCACAGATGAGGAAATGAGAGCATTTCAGGGAGAGGAAATGAAGTGGAAAAGTGTAGGTATTTTGCAGGTTGACTAGATTACTAGGTTATACATAGGGGAGTTGTCGAAGGCAAGGCTAAAAAGGTAGGTTGAGGGACATGGTAAGGATTTCATTGACAATTAAAGGCAATAAAAGCCATTGAATATTTCTGAGCAGAGAAATAATAGGATTGTCAGCCTCTGCATTATTTCCCTAGTTCCACAAGATTGTACCTACTGAACTTCCTCCTTGACAACATAACCCTGCCCAAGTTCTCACCAGCCTAAGTAAAAAGCAGGCAGTATTTAAACAGACTCAGCATTTTTATCTTTAAATCCACTGGAATGAGGCATTGATCACCCTCTATGACCTCTGGAGTTACCTGTCATTCCCATTTTTATTTCTAATGCATCATATTGGGAAACTGATTATTCCTCTTGGAATCTCTGGTATTGTATATGGCCTGAATCCCGACTGAGCTCACCATGCCCTTGAAATATTATGGACATTGTGATTTTTCTCAATAACTGTGGTGTCCTGTCTTTGTTTTGGTGACAAGTGTCATGCCAATTTATATTTTTCTTCCTCTTTTTCCTATTTTGTTTGGTAAAGAATCATCCATCTTTGGGTCAGATTCATAAAATGTAAAAATAATAAATAATATTAATTTGTCATCAGTGTAGGGGATGGTTTGATATGAAGAGAGATAGCTGGGAAAGTAATATGGAAATACAAGCAGAAGGTAATAAGAGTCTGGGCCAGGCACAGTGGCTCATGCCTGTAATCCCAGCACTTTGGGAGTCCAAGACAGTGTGACCAGCCTGGCCAGTGTGGTGAAACCCTATTTCTACTAAAAATACAAAAATTAGCCAGGGCTGGTGGCACATGCCTGCAATGCCAGCTGCTTGGGAGCTGAGGCAGGAGAATAGCTTGAGCCCGGGAGGCGGAGGTTTCAGTGAGCTGAGATCGCACCATTGCACTCCAGCCTGGGTGACTGGATATAAAAATATAAAATATATATAAAATGAATAAATAAATAAATAAATAAAGGTAACAAGAGTCTGAACTATGCCACCATACAGAAGAAGAAAAAGATAGGAAGAAACAGCAAGTAATGAGAATGGCACATAGAAAGCACTGTTGTTGAGTTAAAAAAAAGAAACGAGAGATATGTGGAGGGAGGGTGATTCAGGATTTGGTAACAAGGTATAGGGGATGGTGAGGAAGAAATTACAAATGACTTGAGGTTTCATACTTGGGCAACTAGAAGAGGAGTGATGTGATCAATCAGACCACAGTTCCACTCATTCAGAGATATGTAGCTCAGAAAAGAAATGAATTTTGAGAGTCATGTAATGGGACTTGGCTTGAACCACTCCCTGCTCAAATGAGTGAGAAACTAAAGGGTTTACAATGGAACATATTGGGCTTAGTGATAAAATTGTTTAAGAAAAAGAAAAGCCTGAAGGAATATGGGACTCCATGAGTGAAGATGACGGGTAGCATATATATTAATTTGGGAATCTCAGATTTTTATGTTATAGCTAAAGTCATTGTGATCCTATTCAGTACCATGTTCACTATCTGGATGATGGGATCATTATAAAGCCCAACTCAGCATCACACAATATACCCTATAACAGACTGCACATGTACTGCCTGGATCTAAAATAAAAATAAAAATTTAAAAAAAGATAATAAAAGTTCTGGGGACAAAAACCTGGGGCATGCCTGCTTTTAGTCATGTATATTACAGAAAGAGCTAGAAAAGTGGTCAGGATGAGTGGCAAGGACTCACAGGTTGAGTGAGAACAGGAAGAGGGAAGCATTCCCAATAAACACTTAATCTAAGTAAAGACAGTGTGTTTGCTAAGCAGAGTAGTTTCAATTCGTTACTGTTTCTTGGTATGTCTTTTCCCCTGCCTTGGCCAGAATCTTCTAATCCCTTCTTATATAGAAATTCTGTAGCCATCACTGTCTGGTTTCCACAATCCTCACATAGTCAATTATATGTTAGATGACACAAAATTGCAATTTTAGTAGGCCAAAAATTGTTGAACATTTGAAATTTTATATGGTTCAACCTAATACTACAATGGTTTTCCAATGAAGACACGCACAGGAGATCCTCCAGGGAAGTAAACATTCTTAGTTATCAAACCTCACGTGGGTTGTCTGTGCTGACAAACTGAGCTGAACTACTTGTAGATTCTAAGAACTTGTTTTACGTGAGAGAACAAAGCACTGCCCTAGCTGAAGTGTGTCTTTAACTGGCTCCATTTATTGCTGTCCATTCTATGCTGTCCTATATGTCAAGACATCATGCTTCTTGTCTTGAATTCTCAGGTGGTCAGAGTTCTAGTGGTATGTGTGGCAAATGAGGGATTCATACAGGTTGAGTGTAATGTAGACTGGACCTGAACAAGCATCACTCCAGCTGGACCATCTCTGGGAAAATTGTTGTTTGGAAGGAAAGGGAAATCCTCTCCAGATAATAGAAAGAACTACCAGCTTAACACCTAAGTGCATGTGGGGGCTGGGTGATCTGCTGTGTTGACTTAGTTCCCAGACAACTTCTGAATGCTTAGACAATGACATTCAGGGAACTGCAATGCCTCCTATAGACCCTTCTGTGGAACAGGTGCCAACCAAGCCTGCCCATCTTCCAAGATATACCATAACAGCAATTCCCCTCTCTCTCTTTTCCTTTTCTGAGCCAGGTAGCACCTCTTTCTAGATTGACAGGATAGCTTATCTTCTTTCTATTTTTGTAAGATATTTAATCCAAGATATTTAGTAAGTACCTAGATACCTTCTTGTTTGTCTTCTCCATAACACTTCACCATTTCTCAGGTTCTTTTGCAACAGATCTTGTTGAACCTTTATAACCAAAGTTAATCAACCAAAAAATAAGTTTCTTTCTCCTTGAAGGCAAGGATCACTTAACTTTAAAGTTAAACTTCTGCAGCAAAGGGAGGAAGGAAAAGTTAAATTTCCAATTCTGAACATTTATAACCTGTCATAACAGGTTGTCTCTAAATGGTGGTATCATGTCTTCATAACTGTGAAAAAGAGTGGTTTGAGATGAGTTGTCTTGCACACATGACAGCTGCATACCTAGAAAAGATTTTTATAAAGGCTTACTAAGCAAGGAACAAAAGGTTCGTTGCTTGTGGTAAGCTGTGTTTATCATGTAAAGTTTGGAAAGATTCTAATCTGCTTATTGAAGGGATTTGTCATTTTTTTTTTCTGCTTTTGTCTGATTGACCATTAGTTGATATCTTCTGAAGTAAATGGAAATTTTCAAAATTACAGTACTTAAAAAAATTGCTGAGTATTTTCTTTACTGCAAAACTGACAAAATACAAGCCATTTTGTAAGTACTGATTCTCTAAAGAAATGTATGGGCCTGGGGATTTGGCCTACAAGGGCTGAGGGACAATTTTTTTTTCCATCTATTGCCCTAAATTTAAATATACCTACCACGATGTGTTTCCTTAGAGGGAGGAGAGAAAAAGTGGCATTTTATTTCTGGCCAATTATCTGAAAGAAAAGGCAGGATTTCTACAGAGGAAAATAATGTCTGCCTTATACATTATGAAGAATGGAGATTTAAGCAGTTTAGCTATACTGCTTGTTGTCTCGGGGCAAAGGAAAGTAGACAGCTAAAGTTTTGTTGGAAAGGAAGGTGGCCCTCATATTTTTCTATTCCTTCTCTGACTCACTCATTCCTCTAAAATGCACACATACATGCTACCAGGCCACTTGTATGTTTTTCTTGGCCAGGTGGGAGGATTCAGTGCCTGTTATGGAGGAAATATTTGTGTCTTCCCTAAATTTCATATGTTGACATTTCATATGGGGATGTAGATTTCAACATCCCCAATTTGATAGTATTGTGAGGTGAAACCTTTGAGAGGTAATTAAGCTATCAGGGTGGAGACCTCACAAATGGGATTAATGCTCTTACAAGAGGCCGGAGAGCTAACTTGCACTTTTCCTATTATATGAGGATATGATTAGAAGCTGGTTAGTCTGCAACACAGAAGACAACCTTCACCAAGAACCCTACCATGCTGGCACTCTAAACTCAGATATTCGGCCCCCAGAACTCTTAGATATAAATTTATGTTGCTTCTAAGCCATCCAATCTATGGTAATTTGCTATAGTAACCTGAATTGACCCAGAACCTTTTTTGGGAAATCAGATATGTAGTGTTCATTACTATTCGCACAAGAAATGGATTCCAGTCCACCCAGAGTGATCCTGTTGGTAACTGGCTGACTTCAGATCAACTGGTCACTGGGTGAAGGTGACCATCTGAAACCACTCAGATGCTTGCATGGTGTTTGCTGTCTTTCCATCTGCACCTTGTTAGTCATGGTGTTCACACTCTGAGGTTTTGCCCAGATATTTTCCGTGTGACTGAAAGCTATGCCTCCTTTTAAAAATAACTTTTCTAGTTTCTTCTTAGTCCTCAAATATTTCTTCCCTCAGGAGGAAGGGAGGAAAAGATGGAGTTGGAGACACTGAGGGAAGACAATTGAAGAAGACATGTCCACACCTGAAACTTAAAATTTTTCACCAAGTTTAGTGTCATTACTAAAACACCAATTAAGTTTCATAGCTGAAACAGGCCATAGGAATCTAATAAACCATTTATATTAAGGCCATTGTATTAGTCTGTTTTCACACTACTATAAAGAACTGCCTAAGATGGGGTAATATATAAAGGAAAGAGGTTTAATTGACTCATATTTCAGCATGGCTGAGGAGGCCTCTGGAAACTTAAAGCCACGGCAGAAGGCAAAGGGGAAGCAAGGCACCTTCTTCACAAGGCAGCAGGAAGGAGAAGTGCCGAGTGAAGGGGGAAGAGCCCCTTTTAAAACCACCAGATCTCATGAGAACTCACTATCACCAGAACAGCATAGGAGAGACTGCCCCCATGATTCGGTTACCTCCAACTGGTCTCTTCCTTGACATGTGGGGATTACGGGAATTACAATTCAAGATGAGATTTGGGTGGGGACACAAAGTCTAACCATATCAGCCAACAAGGGGACAAATTTCCAAAACAGATTTTTTTTGGAGGTAGGGGAGATCTGTGATCAATCAATAACCCATTTCTCATAAGAAAACTTTTTTTTTTTTTTTTTTTTTTGAGTCAGGATCTCACTCTGCCACTTAGGCTGGAATGCAGTGGTGAACACACAGGCTCAGGTAATTCTCCCAACTCAGCCTCTGGAGTAGCTGGGAAAGCAGGTTCATGCCACCGTGTCTGGCTAATTTTTTGTTTTTTGTAGAGATAGGGTTTCACCATGTTGCCCAGGCTGGCCTCAAACTCCTGAGCTCAAGCGATCTACCTGGGATTACAAGCATGAACTCCTGTACCCAGCACTATTTTTTTTCTTTTTTAAACAAGAAAGTGGCTTATTTTTTCTTCTAACATTCACATATTCTCATGGGAAGCTGAATTCCAAGTATTTAACAATTATCTTCTGAGTTTACAAATGGACCTTCCTGAAGATCAACTAAATAATCCTTTGGAAGCAAAAAAAAAAAAAAAAAAAAAAAAAAAAAAAAAAAGGAGGGGAGGCTAGCAAAATGTAACTTTTGGTTGTAAAAAGTAGCTTCTGCCAAGTTAAATGAATCTGTGTAACTGGAAGTATGACCCTACTTAGGGGAGATATATTAGATTCATTCAGCTTGTGTCAAAGCCATCAAGCAATAGCAACCTGGCAATGTCTCTGATGGTGCCCTACTTTGGCATACATCCTTCTGGAACCTCTAGAGGTTCCTTCTTCTCTATATGGACGTTATTAATCTCAGAGCTAAACTTTAATCTTAAAATGAAGTGGATATTTCAGGTTGCCCATATAATCCTAATATTTATGGCTTCTCTCCTGTCTTGAAATGTTCTCTTTTATACAGAATGTGGTATTTGTGTGTGTGTGTATGTGTGTGTTGGAGAAGGGAGAGGCAATAACTGGGGAAAGTAGTCTCTTTCTTTGTTTCCAGGATGTTGGTAGTCACTGGTTATTTATCCCTGAATACTGTTGTTCATGAGGAAGATTTTTAAAATAAGAAAAAATTAGTGTTTGAAGATGCTATAGAAAATTCCTAGTCTGTATAAAGCTGAACAAACCAAGGAAACCAGAGGTTAGGATTTTTGCCTAGTATCTTGCCTATTGTTCATTGCCGAGCCACTATAAAACAACAGTCTGTTTTCTCCCAGAAATCTCAATGATTTTTTTTTAACTCTAGTATGCTACCTGAATAATGGTAAGAAAAATGAGAGCTGGCTCCACTACTGTGGATTAAATGATCTCAGGCAAAACACTCAGCTTCTCTGAGCTTACATTTGCATCCATAAGATGGAAATCATAGCAACTATCTTAATGATTTCTTGGCATTCTATCTTCATATTCTGTGAAGACGGAATGAGATAATGTGAGTGATGCTTTTTTGAAGAATTTATAATGCTGTGCAGATATTAGAATCTCTTGCTTCAATGAAACCTTCTTGTTTTCTGTATTTTGGAAGTAAGGGTGGTGTCTGTGCTTAAGCTTTTGAAACAGACTCTGACAATACGGTGTAAGAAGCACCAAAGTTGAATATTGGTTCTAATTCATATTCCAGAGCGTTTGTGTAGGAGTAAAAGTCTCAATCCAGCCTTGCTACAGTGTGAAGATGGGCAGTTAGAATGGGGTGTGCCACTAAAAATAAAATTTTATCTAAAAATATAGAGTGAGGAAAACACAGATCTCCATTTTTCTTGGCTAGATGAGGTGAATATTCTCCTGCCTGTGAGTTTTCTTAAGGCCATGTTTTTTAATGGCTATCCCTGAAGCAGCAGCCAGCTGTGACAGCAGACACCGACATGTTCCAGATGTGGAATGCTATGCAGAAGCACCAGAGGGCAAGTGTTAAGCACCAGGGAAAGGGATGCAGTAAAATGATTTGAAAACATTTTAATTCATTCAGCTTCACCTTGAGCATTCCAAAATGCAGGGTTCTCTACTTGCATATAGAGTCAAAATCCAGCAACAGACTATAACCCTCAAATTCTAAATCAATATGGCGATACGCAATACGATAGCTCCCCCACATCCCTGCTTGTACTTTTTGCAGTTTCTTTCAACTACTGCTGTCAACTGTGGTCGAAAGATAGGGGAGTGCAATAAAATAAGATATTTTAAGAGAGAGAAATTGACCACATTCACATAACTTTTATTACAGCACAATGTTATAATTGTTCTGTTTTGTTATTTTTGTTGTTAATCGCTTACTGTGCCTAATTTAATAATTAATTAATTTTTTTTGAGACAGGGTCTCACTCTGTCACCCAGGTTAGAGTGCAGTGGTGTGATCTCAGCTCACTACAACCTCCACCTCCCAGCTGTGCCTAATTTATAAATTAAATTTTATCATTTGTATGCATGTAAAGGAAAACGCATACTGCATATAGGGTTCAGTACTGTATGTGGTTTTAGGCACTCACCAGGGGTCTTGGAACATATGCTCTGAGGATCAGGAAGGATTACTATATAAGCAAAAGGAGGAGGAGAAGGGATTCTTTCAAGCAATCATCTTTCATACTTTTCACAGCAACTATCTCATACAAAAGTATTGTGATATATGGTATTTGTTTACATCTAAACAAGCAGTGTGGCATTCCATCTATGAAATGTTTTAGTGAATTATAAGCAAGGAAGGAATAGAAAGGCCTGTGGAGTTCTATTGTGACCATGAGATAATATGTAAAATATTTGCAGATACTGGCTCTATTAGAAAATCTCAAATATGGAAGGTTATTTGGAGGAAGTGAATACTATGTGTTATAAGAAAACAGGAAAACAGTGGAGGGGGAAGCAATACCATTAAAAAGAAATAGAATCAGGAAAACAGTATTACTGCATTCTTCTTCCTGAATTTAGACTACTGTATCTGAGTATGAGCAGAAAACAGAAAAGATGGTATGCAGAAGGCAGGCGTTTGTCCTAATATCCTGGTGCATTCGATATAAGAAAGCACCAGCTACATGCCATAAGATCTAATTACCAAGAATTGCCTTTCCTGCCCCACAGCAATCATTTTGATGACAGGCTTCTCTGCACTGTAAAACAAAATGGGGATTCTGTGCTGTATAAACTGCCTCAGCGCTTCCTTTCCTTCCTCTGCTATCAGCCTCCCCATCTCATTTATTTTCCACACATTAATGGTAGCAGTCACCTTGAGCTGGTGATGCAGAGTAATTTTCACAGAAACCTTGATCAGAAACCATAAATCAGCCTGATGTGCTTTTATGGTCTAATAACATTCAGGTTGCTCCTACAGGCCTGTATGTAAAACTGCATTGCAGTGAATCCTTTGAATTTTTTTTTTTTTTTCCTCTCTGGCTGCGCTCTTACTCTCCTTCTCGCGCACACTTTCTCTCTCCTTCCCTCCCTTCTCTTCTCACCATCTCTTTAGGCACATATGTATGCATGCGTACCTACGTCACATGGATACAGTTCATTTTAACAAAACCACACTAAAATGGCATTATACATGCTCCCTCATGGTGGCAGGGGAGTCACATTCTTTCAGGAGGATAAAATGATGCATTCGTTAGATTCTCAGTGGTTTGTCTTAACAAACGAACTGTCTCTGACCAAAAACTAAAATGATACAACTGTTTTAGGCACCGTTGAGTCTGTCAAATGATTCAATTATTTTTCCTTGTTAGGACAATTGCATGCTGCATCCATATTGGCTCTTCCCTGTTCCTCAGGGCTACACTGTGGCTTGGTTGACTTCAGGCTGAGTTGAATCTGACTCTGGCCCATGATCTGCAGCACCATGGAACACCTGATGGTCTTGCACTCCCACTCTACTCCCTTGGAGAATGAAGCAATATAGTATGGAAAGGGATTTACTGGAGTGGCAGGAAGCAGATGGATGGGTTTGAGGTGAGGGGAGGAGTGAAGACTGGGTAAATGTGTCAGGGAAGCAGTGATGAGAGCAGTGGGGTTGGCAGCTTAGCAGAGACTGTTGAGATGAGGTGCTGAGCCTGTCACTGGGGACAGCAATGCTGGAGCTTGCAGTGAAGCCCTGGTGTCTAATTGTACTGGCGTAGGATTAGGGGTAGAATCAGCACATGTATCTGAGTTAACCATATTGATCATCCACCCCAGCCTGCCCCAACAATCTAAACAGATCCATGCACATCAGCTCAAGAGCTAACAACAGAAAATGCAAAGCAGCTCAGGCCCAATCCATACCACCTTTACCTACCTGTGACCCTGCCAGCTTGACATCCCCTAGGTGGGTACCCTGCCTGGAGCATGCAGCAACTTATATTTAGAATAAATGCCTTGCATCCATGTTTTCTACAGAACAGAAGTACCTGCAACAGAAGACAGGGTCACTCCTGTATTGCTACTTGGTAAATTAGTGCAAGAAATCAACAAAGATCATTTGACTCAATGTTGGAGAATGTTTAGTTTGGCTTTGGAAGTGAGAAAAGCTGGCAACAATTTCTGATATTTCACAGTAGACCTACATAAATTCCAACATTCTTAACCAGTGCTTCATGAATATACCAAGGGAGAAAAGTACCCTGGGGCATTAATCAAACTTTCCAAGATACTACTCCTTGCTCAGTTAAAAGATACATGTCCAATTATTTATACATATATCTATTTTTATGTCTACTAACATTGCTTGTGTGTGTGTGTGCATTCACATACACCTATTTGGTGTAATAATATAACAAGCGTTTGTAAGGATACTCGGAATGCTGATGTAAGGATAATTGCAGAGCACGGATCTTGGCTTCATCTGTATGGCTCTTTGTTTGCAACTGTAAATCATGATGTCTAATTCCCTCATCTCACATGCAATGGTGCTCAGGCTCGGCAGCAGTGGCCACAGTCTCATTTATTAGAATTCATTTCCTGTAGCTAGAAAGTTGTTTCATCACGAGTATCTCAGGGAGCTTCTACCAGTCCTGCATCCTGAATCTGCAGTAACAGCTCAGTGTTGAATTTTCAGAAATTGACAGGCAATTTCTCCTTTTGCGATAGCCTGGGTTTTTCAGTATTGCAGTAGCAAAGGCTACATGTGAAAAGGAAATGGGGGTGAGCAAAAGCCCTTTCTCTCCACAGTGTCCACTGCCCTTCGATTCACAGTCCAGCATTTGTTGTCTGTTTAGGAACTATTTCTAAACCCTCTTAGCTGGAGGCAATGTACACCAGACCAGTGGGGTGGGAGCAATAAAGAAGAAATGCAGTAAAGAACAAATTCTTTTCAGATTAGCTGATTGGCAGTTGTGAATAATGCAGCTCCAGCACTAAAGCAAGAAAGAGCAGCCTCAACCTTGGCACTCATTATTTAGCTGTAAGCCTTTTTTTTGCTAGGAACATTTTTCTCTTTCAAGTCTTAAACTATGTTAACTCCTTATGATCCAGCTATTCGTCCAAAAAAGTGAACTCTAAGACCCTTTGTTGAAACTTCCAAGTCCTGGATGTGAATTGATAGCAAGAAACCACAGCATTCTCAAGCAACTTTCTTACCTGCACTGAAATTATGACAGAAAAAACTTACCCAGTGGGTTAAATAGCATGCGTTCTACATCAGACCTGACAGGCATTAAAAAAAGGAAATCAGGCACATATGTAGTTTATATGTATGGCTGCATAAAGAATTCAGGCCATTAAAAAGCGGGAAGAGAAAATGTGAAATGATCATTTGGTGATTCTAAAGCTCTCTCCATTCTTGGCAGTTACGAGAACACAGTCAATCAGAATGACTTTCTTTAAATCCTCTGGCCTAGATCAGATTAATAATAGGCTGGATTTATTTCAAATTGTTATAACATAAACAAAACAGAAATTATCCCTTTTTATTATTCTTATGATTCAACAATATGTTTGTGTTATTGTTAATTGTAAATGTCAACTATGACATTTATTGAGAGACGGGAATTTTTTTAAATCATTTGTCTCTTCACATATTTTCCTTGTTTTATTGAAATATTTCTTTAGATATTTTAAACCAAATTATTTTAAGTCCCAAAGATTATAATTTTTAAATATAATTTTAAATATTTAAATTTTTAAATCAATACATTTTCAAAATATTAAATGGCTAAATATAGAATTTGTCTGAAAAATTTGCTCTGTCAGACCTGATGATTGTCAAAAATAAGTGATTACCTAGTTTCAATGCTATTAGTGGCAGTATTTGGGGAAGGAATTAATGGGTCTTTAGCAGCATAACCCCTTCTACTGTTCATTTTCTTTCTTGCATCCTAGGTTGTGAATCTTTACGAGCAGGAATACTGTTTCAGTCATCTGCACAATCACCTCAAACTTTCTTAAAATTTGACTCACATTTGCAATATGCAAGTTTTGAATAAACATACATATAAATAATATAGAATAGGTAATTAATAGCTAGGGAAATATACCAAGTATTCTTAAAATATGCTGATTTTCTTAATTATACAATAATACATTTTTAGATATCTTTATACCAAAAGCCATTTAAAAAAAATATTAAACTTTCCCAAAATGATTTGCATATACTTTGATCAGGTTCTTGCCTTATAGGGTTGTTGGAAATTAAAAAGCTCTGCTTCTGTGAGCTAATATACAAATATTGGAGATGGGTATGTACTCATTATTTTTTAGTCTGTAGCTAAAGAATAGGACATTTTATAAGTCTCAATGGTCTGTCAGTGAATAATTATTGAACACTTAGAGTATAACCTAAATTTCCCAATTTATAAAGAATGTCAAAGCCATGACACAATTGACTTAAACTCTTGTTTTGGTAGAGACACATCTGGGTCTTTAATCATTTTGATTGGTCTATAGATGCTTCCAACGCAAATGTAGGTAGAACATTTCTTGCTTAGCTTAGCCTTTGAGACCCTGGCTTTAATTGTGTCCCATCAGTTAATCTTCTACTCCAATTCTTGATGAAACTAACAATTCAAAATGCTAAGACTTTCCCCATCTTTCCTCTCTGTACTTTGGTGGTCGTAGTTGTTCCCCTGCTCTACCATGCCATGTTATGCTCCTATCTTTTCTTGATAACATTCTACCCATCCTTAGAGGCCCATCTTAAATAATATCACCCCCAAGAAAGCTGTTCCTGTCCCCTCAGCTAAATGTTATCCATCCCTTCCTTCAAGCTCCAAAAATGTTTCATTACACTCTTACAGCTCACATGCATGGGCCTGTGGTAGAGTCATGGTAGGCATTTGATCTTTTCAACATTAATTTTGTCTTTCAACAACAATGTTGTCTTTTACATATTTGTCTACATCTACAAAGACAGGGAAGTGAAAGGTGGCTTATGATGTAATTCTTACGCCTGTTGATCCACATTTTCTGTGTTTGCTGATACCCACAAAACCTAAACTTTTGCTTTTATTAAGATTACCTTACAGTAGTTTTATTTTTCTCTTTTGACCTTTCTCAAGATGGAAAATCTGTTTTGTTCATCTTTATTTATTTATTTATTTATTTATTTATTTATTTATTTATTTTTTTTTTTCTGGAGCAGGTAGCACAGAGTCTTATATAGATCTGAGGTTCTATAAAGATTTAAGTTTAAATAAATTGAATATAATTTGTGTAGAAAGCATAAGGTGGAACAGAGAAGACATTAGTGCTTTATTTACAAATTATTTACCAAGCACCCACTGTAGTGGTTAAAGATACAGAAATACATGGAATATAGCCTTTTCTCTCCAGGAACTTACTATCTAATAGAAGAAAGCAGACTGATAATTATAGGCAGCTACAATTCAATGTAAGTATTACAGTGGTAGGGACAATCATGGTCTTGTGGGAGCTCACAGAAGAACAACTATGGGAAAGGTTTGTAATTTATTCCTCTCCTCCAAACCTTCTAAAGGTGCTTCAGGCTTGTAAAAAAAAAAAAAAAAAAACAAAAAAAAACAAAAAAAAACAAAACAAAACAGAAATACTAGATAATTAGGAAAAAAATACAATAAAACTAATAGGAGAAATAATAAAAAGAGGATAAGTGAGAGAAGTGTAACCCGGAGAGGCTTGTGCACATTAAGTGCATACATGGAGGAGGAGCAAGCCTGGGGTACTGAAGGCAAACCTCTACAGAAGCATCCTAGAAGGAAACTCTTCCCCCAGAACTCAGCAAGGAATTTCAAGCACGGCAGCTACTGCACTGTGATTTTGCATCCCTGGTGTCAATATTTTCATTAGTTGCCAGTAACAACTCAGAGTTGTACAATCTGTGCCCTGTGAAGTGTTGACATGGAATTGAGAGGCATTGTTAACCTTCCAAATGCTTTCAAATTCTATCTGGAAAAAAAATCCCTTTATTTCTTCAATTTTCATCCTAATTACATGTAGGGGTTTGTTTAGCTTAATTTCTATAGCAGCCACAGCAAATTCAGTCCTTTGCCCAATATTCACAAATAGTGTCACTTAACAGATACTTGTTGAAAAAATAAATGAATGAATGTGAAAATGAGACGTGTCAGCCTATTCAAAAGGTTGGTCAATACATTTTTCACCTCAGGACAGTTTAGGTTATAGGATAAAGGAATTCAGTGTTCTTTATAATTCACCAATAGTCATTATTATCCCAGGCAAGTGAGCATGTGGACATTTGTCAGGATGAATCAGGCCATATTTTAATAGTTAGTTCCGGCAGTTCAAAGTGGAATGGATTTATTTCAAGAGGCTCAGGAAAACCTCATTTTGAAAGCTGTAATAAAAAGTAAGGATGATAAAGAACACTGTTTTTCATGATAAGGAAAATTCTGCCTTTCAAGAGAGACATCATAATTTCTTCTAATTATAAGAAAAATGTTGCTGCCTTGAGTGCTCTTATTCATGTGTACAGCCAAAGGGATTTTCTGCATAAAAGAATAATTAGGTTCTATCCCTTCATACTAAAAAAAATCAGCTATCTTACTTTTTCTTTTATACTTTTACCCCCCTCATATTCTTTGACCTCTACTCTGCTGAATCTTTTATATGTCACAGAAGGAAGTTTTCGAGGGGCTTTGATTTCTCCAGTTCCTTTGGTGGCTGGCAGTGTTTGCCATGCTGAATTTGGAAGTGCCTAATTTGGGAGTTCTGCTCGTGTTAGGCTAAAAACCGATCAGATTTCATTTTATGTGTGAAGATCATTTTCAGTCTGTAGATTTAAACATTCTATTTGCCTGAAATACATTCTAAATAATGCACTGTGGGCTTTTATTTAGGAAAGCTTTTAAACAACTTAGTTTTAAAGACAAAGAATGTTCTAGAAGGGTTCACCTTTTAAACCATTTAAATAGAAAAAAGAGGCTAGGGATGCTGATGGGCTGGAGCCACCCAGCAATTCTGAGATAGTGATTTCAGATTACATCTGGAGTTACTGAATTTTAAAGGAAGGTGTATAAGGAAGACAGCAGAGCACAATTAGAACTTACCATTGACCTGATTTGTGTGGTCCATAATTCTCAATTGCATAGGTAACTGCTGTGAGAGGAAAGATATGTACCTGAATGAAATAAATTCAAACAAAAATGCCAGCAAAGTAGAAAGAAGGATTGCTCCAACTCATATTGAAAGAATATTGTTTGAACTTTCTGAGAGATTAAAATTTTTTTGACTTAGAAATGAAATATGGTCATTGGCTTTCAAATGGAAAGATCAATGATAAAAATGGATGGGAACAAAGTCTTAAAAATTGAATTTTTCTAAGAAAGTTTAGTGGCTTTTTTGAAATAACGACAATAGCCACTACATATTGAGTGCTAATTCTGGGTCAGACTTGAATTTAGGGGTTTAAGAATACTATCTGCACTTCCTACAGTGGCCCCAGAAAATGGATAAACTGAAGGGGAAGAGAGAGAGGCGGGGGGGGGGGGGGCAAAGTGACTGATTCATCCAAGATCACATGGTCAGAAAGTGGTGGTCAGACCTCAAACCCAAGCTGTTTCATATCAATATGCTATCCAGCTTGGCACTGAAAGAAAACCAGGACTGACTCTTTTTTTAGAGGGTTTTGTTACATGAGCTAAATACTAATGTATAGACATGAAGTAACAGGCTTCTTTGTGCATAATGACTCTTTGCTGTCTGTGGTCAGTAGGTCATTAGTAGACTGAGTCACCACATCTAGCTCAATCAGAAAGACACACACAGTGCACTTGTTTGGTGAGGGGTGTGACACAGTTTGGATATTTGTCCCCTCCAAATCTCATGTTGAAATGTGATCCCTAATATTGGAGGTGGAGTCTGATGGGAGGTGTTTAGGTCATGGGGGCAGATCCTTCACGAATGGCTTGGTGCCATCCCCTTGGTGATGAATAAGTTCTCACTCTATTGGTCCATACAGAGTAGGTTGTTTAAAAGAGCTTAGCACCTCCTCCCTCTCTTGCTCCCTGGGTCATCATGTGACATGTCTGCTACCTCTTCACCTTCTGCCATGAGTAAAACTTTCCTGAGGCCTCACCAGAAGCTGAGCAGATGCTGGTGCCATGCTTGTATAGCCTGCAGAACCATGAGCCAAATAAACCTTTTTTCTTTACAAATTACCCAGTCTCAGACATTGCTTTATAGCAATGCAAAACAGATTAACACTGCGTGAACTCCCGTCAATGGTTTGGGAAAAGAAGGTCTTTGGCTCTTTCTTTCATAGCTGGCCTGTACGATTTTTTATTCTCTATTTCACTGATTTTTTTTCTTATAAGCTAAGAGTTATCTATAGAGTTTCAGGGGCTTGTCCTATCATATCAGAGGAGGTAAATGAAATTGCTCTGTACATGAAAAAGTGCAGTACTCTCCTAGGTGAGAAGGTAACAGTCTTAATGTGCTTGTGTGCTGTGCTCAGCATGGCAGTGCAGCATGGCAGTGGAGAGCAGGGACTGGAGATCTAGAGCAGGCTGAGCTGCCCTGACTACATGCATGACTTTAGACAAATTATTTAGCCTCCATGAGCCTCAGTTTCCTCACCTGTAAAATGGAGATGATGATTAAAAATAGTGCCTTTCCCATATACATATATGGAGGATGAAATGAGTATTTCATGTACTTAAAATGCTGAGAACAGTAATGACACATAGTAAATAGGACATAAATATAGATGAATATTTCAGGTCCATTATCTCATTGAATCTGCACGATATCCCTGTATAAAATGTCATATGTGTGTGTATATATATATATTTTATAGGTTAGTAAATGAGTCTGAGAGAGATTAACTCATCCATAGTCATTTAACTCAAAAGTATTTAAATGTGGGCGGTTGGAGTCCTAGCCAATTTGATGCTAAGCCAAGTTAAGATATGAACCCAGGCTTGTGTGATATATGATTTTATTCTTTATATTTCCAGCTGAGAAGAATTTTTCATTTATATTTTTAATATAGCATATATATTATATACATATACACACATATTATTATTACACACACACACACACACACACACACACACACACACACACACACATATATATACACACACAAAAGAAATTTCAGGAGACTTGGATCATGACCCTATGACGGGTAAGAGTCATGCCTCAGAACTTCCAGCCTTACCCAATGTCACAAAGTTCCTTGTCCTCTAATCCAAACCGTTCATGGTGTGTCAGTTAAATGTACACTCTCTGGTCCCAGATTGCCTGGATTTGTATCCCAGCTCTTCAACTTACTATGACATTGGGAAACTCATTTAACTTTTCCATGCCTTAGCTTCTTTATTTACAAAACAGAAATAGTACCAATAACCTTTGTCTTAAAATGTGATTGTTGAGTTTATTTAAAGCACTTGAATGGGTATATATTAAATAGTATGAAGTGTTTATTATTACTACTACTCAATTATTTCTGATTAATGGTTTAAGAAGGCTTGGTTGACTATACTAAGACATCTAAAACAATGACATGGATGAAAGAATGAAAGAATGTTTCCATGGCTAGTGTCTGAAAGATTATAAAAGAATGGGTAAGACTTAATTCTTTTTTGTTTGTTTTTGGAGACAGAGTCTTGCTCTGTCACCCAGGCTGAAAGGCAGTAGTGCAATCTTGGATCACTGCAACCTTCGTCTCTCAGGCTCAAGCGATTCTTATGTCTCAGCCTCCCTAGTAGCTGGGACTACAGGCTTGTGTGCGTGGCTAATTTTGGTATTTCTAATAGAGATGGGGTTTCACCGTGTTTACCAGGCTGGGCTCAAACTCCTGGCCTCAAATGATTTGCCTGCCTGGGCTTCCCAAAGTGTTGGGATTTTAGGTGTGAGCTACTATGCTCGTCTGAGGAAGACTTAATTCTGATAGGGTAAGAATAACATACATTCTTTCATAGTAAAGAATTATCATTTATTTTAAAAGTCTTGAGTATCTCCTCCCTTTTTCATCATTTACAATATCAAACAATTGACTTGAAACCCTGTATATATTAGATTTTTATCTAGTATATTTGAGAGAAATTTCAGATTTTCTATAGCTAACCAAAGAGGTGGTTATTAGTTGAGAGTTGAGGAATGAAAATGTATCTAAGGGAAATCTATACATTCCATCTTTGGAGTTGCCTAAATATTGTTCTCTAGACTTGGCTACCTATACACTCTAGACCAATTGAAACAAAACATATTCCATGTTTTTCTCTTCACCTCTTCTCTTGCCTAGTAGTTTTGCTTTTGTGTGTGTGTGTGTGTGTGTGTGTGTGTGCGTGCATGTAATTTTCTAGCTTTTTAAATAGTCTAACATCCTCCTTTCCTTGTTTAAGTCAGAAAATTAGAATATAATCCTAATTTTTTTTTCTCCTCCTCACCTGCCACATCCAATCAGTGATCAAGTCTTCTCCTCTAATAAAGCTTGACTTTCTGCAACTTCTCCTTTCCCACTGTCATTACTTTATATTAGGGTCTCATTACTTCTCACCTGGGTCATTATAATAATCATTTCTCCCCCGGCATTCTTTTTGCCCCCAATGTTGCTCTGTTCCAAAAGACATCCAAGGTAAATTTTATTCTCATCATGTGAAACCCAGTACTCAAAATATTTCAATAGCTAGATTTCCATACATGGCTCTTCCTACCTACTTTTCCATCTCTGGACCTACCCTTGCTTCTTCTTCCCTGTCTCCCACCATTTCCCATCCTCAAACAAATGCAAATCAATTGTATTGAAGTCCTGATAATTTCTCAAATGTGTCAGCACCTTTGCCTTTGTCATTGCTGCTCCTTCTGCCTGGAATTATCCTCAGAACCTCCCCCTCCACTCATATATGATCACCTAGATAACCCCTTCCAATCATCCTTCAAAACCCAACATACCATCACATTTTCTAAGGTTTCCATGATGTTCTCAGCCTTAACTGGCTACACATCTCCTACGAACTCACAAATCTTTATCACTCTATACCATGGTTATTTATTTGACTATCTTCATTCGAGGCTGCAAACTTCTGAAAGTCAGGTATTAGATATTTTTTTCTCTATATCCTCGAGCCAAGTATGTCTTTCACTGAAAAAGGGCTCAATAAATATCTGTATACTAATTAAAACCCATAGTAATAACAAATTTAATCTTCTTGAGTCTCTCTGTAAGTGGAACAAATGTTTTCTAGGCAAGTCAAATAATTAAATTGGAATATTTTTCTGGTTTCAAGTTTAGAATGTCTAATATGTCAACATACCAATATCAAAAAGGAAAGTTTGTGACTCTCTCCTATGAGCAAAGTATAATGCTTGAGAGAATATTTTGTATTTTTTAAAAAACTTTCTAGTTTTCAAAGTGCTGTCACATGCGTTATTGAGGTTCATAACTGTGAAGTAAGTAACACAGGTATTATTATCCTCATTTTACAAATGAGAAAACTGAAGCTCAAAAAGAGAACTGGCATACATAAAATCACTCACACAGAAGTAAGGTAATTTGAAAACCATTTTAGGACTCTAAAAATATAAACATTTAAGCATTTACTACATGCAGTTGTTATTTCCACTGTATCAGATTCCTCTCACATTACTTACAGTCAAGCTGGGGAAAATACAGAAAGAAGTAAAATGCATTAATTTATTGAGAACTACCAGGAACTAATGTACATGCTCTCATTCTGTCTTCAAAATAGCCATGGAAGGTTGGAATTATTAATCCATTTTACAGATACAATAAAATGAGGTTCAGAAAGAGTAACTTGTTAAGGGTTGCAGAATTATTGAGTGTTAGAGTCAGATTTTGCGCTGAGATTTGTCTGATTCCAGTCCAAATATGCTTAATATGGAAAGAAAGTGCCAAGAAAGCTAAGGAAGCATGACAGTCTTTAGTCTAATTGAGGATGGCATTATATCCAATGAGTCTGATCTGGTATATGGAAGGGATTGAACACTAGGAGTTTCTGGGAAGAGGTTGAAATAAGCTTCATCCCAGGAGAAGATGGGTGGATTGAAGCAGAACTCCTGTTACCAGCCAGTGGAAAAGGAACAGTGTCTAGTCTTCTCTAAAAAGGGACTTCTTAAGCAAGGTCTTATAGATTTTCTGTGTACTAATGAAATGGTCTTAGGGTTTGAAACAAGGCTGCTGTCCTAGCAGGAAACTGATATTGGAAACAGGTGCTGGAATGGAAGACAAATCATACGCAGAGAGAATGGAAGAAGATGCAGGTCAATTTTCTGTGATGGGAACCTCTTTCTTTGAACATCTCTTAAGCTTTCTGTTATCATCATTCTTCATGGTGAAATGATCAATTCTAGGATTTCATTCACTGTCTCTGTGTTGATGACACCTACATGTCTCTAGTTCTAAGTTATCTCTTGAATCCCAGACTCTTATCACAACTGCATGCTAGACAGCTCCACTTGGATGTTCTGAAGATAGCTTCACACTAAATACTCACAAAGTTAAACTTATATGCCACCTTCCAGAAAGCCTAATTTTCATGTAATATCTAGTTTAGTAAAATGCATTGCACTTACTCATTTGCCTAGGCAAGAAACTTGAGTGTTATCCTTTACTTTCACATTTCATTAACATCTCTCTGTCCTTATGCAATCAATTTCAAAATCTTACGATTCTGCCTCCTTAACAGCTCCTGAAACTGTCTCATTCCCACTCCATCTCCTTTAATACTTCTAGATGATTGCCTTCAGGCATGCTTATCTCTATACCGTGATCCACAATGAACTTAGAGAGGTATTTGTAATATGTCCATCTGGTCATGCCATTTTTGTGCTTACAATCTTCCATTGGTTTCTTTTTGCCCTAAGAATAAAGGCTGACCTCTTTACTGTGAAATACAAGGATCTTTCTAAATTGGCCTCCGTCAGCCTTTCTATCCTCACAACTTACTTCCAGACCACAGCATTAATCCATGCCCTTTATGCTCCAGTAAAATATTTTAAAGTCCCTAAAAGTCTTCTCTGACCCATCTCCCATAGGATTTGATATGTATCCTTTGCACCCCTTGTCATATTTACCTGAACGTAGCACTTATTGAAATTGTTTAAAGTTTCGTCTACTCAATGAACTGTAAACTCATTAAGAGAAGGAACGATGTGCTTTTTACTGTTGTTTCCCTAGCACCTCTCAAGGCAGTTGGCACATTAATGTGATCAACCAATATTACTTGAATAAATGAAATGAGTCCTGGGGGAATCACACTAGCTTGAGGGTCACGGGCCAATTCCAAATTCACTGTCTGTAGGGGGATAATGAGTCTGGTGATAGACATGGTTCTCACTGGCTCAGGGCCTTAGAGAGATTGAATTTGTAACTTGGAGATGTTCAGTACCAGTAGTTGGCCAAAGCTATAGCAGAAAGCCATTTTAGGACTCTAAAATATTCAGACACAGCTCATTTTAGACAAAAAGCTGGTATCTCTCTCCTAACTTTAGACTTTTATTTCTTTGATCTTATCCCTAGAAAAACTAAAACAGAGACTTGACTTCTTCTTTGGGTCCTGGTATACGTGAATCTTACAAGCTTGGACTTCCCTTGGCTGTTTCATCTTCATAAGCCTCATTTGTAATGAGTAATTTCATAGGCTGAAATAAAGGAAAAGATACTATCAGATAAAATGAAATAAGTTTACAGATCTTACAGTAAACTTAGGACTTTTATTCCTTTGTTCTTATTCCCAGAAAAACTAAAACAGAGACTTTCCTTCTTCTTTGGGTCCTGGTCTATGTGAACTTTACAAACTTGGACTTCACTTGGCTATTTTGTTCTTGTAAGCTTCATTTATAATAAATAATTTAATGGGCTGAAATAAAAAGACAATGCAAACAGATAAAATAAGTTTACAGCTCTTGCAGTATTTATTTTATTTTATTTGTTTCATATCTGTTTATATTGATACCAAATAGTTAATTAATAGATTCACAGAAAAATAACAGATTCATATTTCTAGTTTATTTGTGGGCCACACATCCCAAACCCTGTTTTAGTAAGGATAAAAGCATCATGGAGAAAATCCATCCATTGGCACACTGGATAGATTCTGTGTTTCCTTTTTTGCCATATAATCCCTTGGCTGTTCCTTTGATCAGCAGTGCAAATCCTAATTAAGGTTTCATCTGATAATTTGATTTCATGATAAAGATCTATTCTCAGTCAGGAGCTTTGCCTCTTTAAATTCCCGAGGTTAATGAAAATCACTAATCCAATGGATAAACAGGCAATGGAAAAGTCAAATCATAACTTTCATGTTTTCAGAAATACTGTGATTTAAGGGTTTTTGGAGCCTCTTCTAATGAAGAAAGATTAAGATGCAAATTTTACTGAGAGGAAAGAGAAAACTTCCTAAGTAGGAAAGGAAATTATGAAAATGACATTGCTGTCTTCAAAGTACAGTAATTTCTAGTGCCACAAATCTCCCAGGTGTTGAGGTAATTCCCCTCCAAATGACAGGAGAGGACAAGAAGGTGAAGTTGAACCTTGTAGAATAAGAATAGTGCAAAGAATTCTGAGAATGACACCTAGACCCTTGCTTCCTATCCACTTGTCATGTGGCCCCTGAGTTTCTGAGCAGATCCCCTCAACTCTGAGTTTGATCAATGCCGAGTTCATCAAGAAAAGGTCACATTCTTTTATCAAGAAATGAACAATGAACAAACTAGGGAAGTAAATTGATGGATTTTTCTTTTTAGAATCCTATTAGTTCTGGGAAAATTCCAAAAGACTTTTATAACATTCCCCAAATGGCCAGAGCTAATAGCAGAGTTCAACATATTAACATTCAGAGGAATGAATCCATATTTATTTCATGAAATTTAATTATATACCAGAAGAAAAAAGAACCAAGAGGGACATAAAAGAGATAATACCAATGTATTGAGAAAATAAGCAAAAGAACATTTCTGAGACACAGAAAGAAAGAGGATAAAACAGAAGCTAACTTGAAATATACCCATGACCAGTTGTTTTGAATGTTACTGGGAATCACTGGAAAGACCAAATTAATTTCAGAAAATGTGTTCTATACATTTTCACTTCATTTTACTAAAACATTGAAAATCACTGAAAATCATTGAAACATATATTTGTCTTATGCCATCTAAGAAATTACCTGTCAAGAAAAACACACATGGAACACATTTACACAAACATATCCTCAAAATCCAGATTAAAAAGTAAATACATCTGCATTTGTATATTTTACCCTGGAAAGTCGCTGGTTCTAATTTTTCTCTTCTAAGTGTGTGTGTGTGTAATTTCCAACTCATTTATGTGAAAACATTTTTTTTGAGCAGTGGAGCTGGGAAATAGGATATAGAGTATACTTTTTATTTAGAATTATAGAAAGATCAGTAATGATGGCAAAGTCGCTGCCTGCTGCAAGCCCTCGGGTGCACTTTATGACAGAGGTTCGTGGCTGGAGGCTATTTTCAAGTAAATGTAAATCACCAGTCATTGAAAAATCTACTACTAATTGAGGCTCTTGTCAAAATGCTCAGCTAAGGATCTCACTGCTTTCTCATTTAAAAACAGTGGCTCTTCCTAGCCAAGTAAAGAAGGGAAACTATCAGGGAAACATGACATGACCCAATAATGAAATTTATTTTCCATTGTTACGGTTCTTCAAGCTGAAGAAATGGCTTTGACTCTGACCTGAAAACAAGGTATATATGTGTTGGGCTGGGGCAATGGTGGTGGATATGTATACCTTTCTGAACCAAGCACTCAGTGCTCTATCTTTTGGGGAGAGAAAGCCACAACATTTATTCAAATAACACATCCAGAAGTTTAACTTATCCTCTTTGTAAAAAGTGGTTTGTCTGTTTTTCTCTATCAGACAT
This sequence comes from Macaca nemestrina, assembly GCF_043159975.1. NCBI lineage: Eukaryota > Metazoa > Chordata > Mammalia > Primates > Cercopithecidae > Macaca > Macaca nemestrina. Next base: position 82,540,612 of record NC_092131.1, on the reverse strand, counting down.
AGCCCAGGCTCCATCTAAATCTAAATGGCTTAAATCATGTACAATGGACTCTAAATAGAGTACATCTAAATGCAAAGTGGTTACAGGAATAGAACAATTGGGTTTTATAATATAGTCTTTATTTCAATCCAGAAGTAAACAACTCTTGTGTAAATAACTGCTCCATGAGAACCAGTCTCCCCACCCTTGAATAAAACAGCTTAAGGTTTAGAACCGAGGATATTTGCAGATTGAATAACTTTTATAAAATTCAAATGACCAATACAATTACTGTGTATTGATATTGAAATGAAAAGTGTTTATTAAAATTTTTCTATGGACAACGCATTTTGCTACTGTAAGATAAGAAGATTCAATGTAGAATCAATGACATCAGCCTTCTAATAATGCAAATATCTGTTCTAAGGCAAATACTATTCCCAATTGCAATCACCATACAAATACACACACCCACGAGATAGCAAATAAATGCATAGAAGCACCTATACATATATACATAAATGCTACATAACTGAGAGGCAGTGTGGTATAGTGGTTAAGCACACAGACTTGAACCATACTGTCTATGTGTGGATATCAGCTCAAAGACTTTCTAACCATGTGACCCTTAGGCAAGTTATTTAACCTTTGAGCATCTCAGTTTCATCATCTGTATTATGTCTGATCTATAGATGATGAATCAAGAGTGTTATGATGCATAAATAAGTTAATCCACATGAAGTGTTTATTGCAGTGCATGGGAAATGTAAATGCTCCATGAGTATCTGCCAATATGATTATTATAAAAGTCATAACAAAAATTAAATATATACACATAGATAACATACACACACACACACACACACACTATATACAAGAACACTTATGATAGTATACCTGTTTTCTAGTTGGTTAAATCTAATTAGAAAAGAGATGCTATAATGTTATAGGCATTAAAGTGGAGAAATCTAAATTTAAAAATGAAATAGTTCAGTTAAACGTAGTGGACTGAACTCTTGCATTTATCTTTGTATCTTTCCAAAACCCCATTAAAATGAGTATAAAGTAGCTTTAAAAAATTATTAACCAACAAAAACAGAGAAACGGAAGGTGTCTGTATAAGTGAACCAGTAAGAGCATTCTTGCTTGTGCTGTAGAACCCCAGGAAAATTCCAGAACTAGGAGCACTATGGACATAGGAAAAGAGTAAAACTGGCCAAAAATATTGTTACCTGAAAGGTGTCCCAATCCAGATCCCAAGAGGGATTCTTGGACCTTGTACAAGAAAGAATTCAGGACAAGTTGGTAAAGTAAAAACAAGTTTATTGAGAAAGTAAGAGAATAAAGCATGGCTACTCCATAGGCAGAGCAGCCCCAAGCTGTTGGTTGGTCATTTTAATGGTTATTTCTTGAATATATGCTAAAAAGGGGTGGATTTTCATGTATCTTCTTTTTAGACCATACAGGGTAACTTCCTGACATTGCCATGGTATTTGTAAACTGTCATGGTGCTGGTGGGAGTGTAGCAGTGAGGACGACCAGAGGTCACTCTCATCGCCATTTTGGCTTTGGTGAGTTTTAGCTGGCCTCTTCAATGGAGCAAGGTCTTTATGACCTGTATCTTGTGCTGACCTCCTGTCTCATCCTGTGACTTAGAATGGCTTAACCTCCTGGGAATGCAGCTCAGCAGGTCTCAACCTTATTTTACCCAGCCCCTATTCAAGATGGAGTTGCTCTGGTTCAAGAGCCTCTGACATTTCCCCCCTTCCTTTTATCACAGTTGCAGAAGAACAAAGATCCATCTTCTGTAACTTCTTCATGCTGAATAGGAGTGACGATATTCCTGCCTAACTATTAGCATCTCTTTTATTCAGGGTAAAGAATACCTCAGTCAGAAAGCATCGATATGCTGAGGGGCCATTTGTAACTCTGAATTCCAGCAAAAGGTGATATCTGGAAGATTAATAAGTATTTAAGAGAACATTCAGTAAGCTCATTTTGCATTCCTACACAAAGAGTACAACAGCAATACATTCCACAACAGTAAAGCAAAATAAGTAATATTATACCAAGTAAACTAAATTAGAAGGCTTCTCATGAACTGGGCCACTGTTGGAACCAAGTTGATATGGGGTTGCTAGCAGATTCCAATAGAATTAGAATGCTGATCCAGATTTTTACATTACCCATTCCTCATGTTTCTTCTGAGCTGCAGCCAGAGATCAGATATCACTGGTTGTTTCACAGGAATAAGCAGTCAGTCTAAATTGCAGAAACAAACTTTAAAAAACTGATGACACTAGAATCTAATGATAGGTATACCATAGTTCTTGAAAAAATTTTTCTCTCTCTGGTCTCCAATTTTTACTTAAGACAAATCACACTAATACTGATTTACTTTATTAACCTTGGTCTGATTATTTGTATAAAGTGCAGTAAGAATAATTATTTTTCACACAGGCATTTTTTAATTGGCTTTGATGGAACTTTGTTCCACAGGAGTTTCAGGTAAAACTTTTTTTAAAGCTGAAACCAGCCATAAGTTTGTACCACCAGATACCTATGAATTGAGTAAATGTCTCTCTTCTTAAGGTCCCAAGATAACTTGGGGCTTCTGGGTCTGTGAGAAAGTGACATTCTTTACTTACCACAGATTAGGAACCCTGCACAGAGACTGTGCTGTGTAGACAAAGTATGAGGCCAGTTTTCCCAAGGGGTTTAAATTGGCTCTACAAGTCAAGTTTTATTCCTTAAAGGAAAGCATATCATTCCAGCCAAAGCCTTAGTAAAATAACCATTTCAACTGTGCCCTGTTGCAAAAGAAAACAGACTCTTATTGCATTTATGCAAATATTATCATAAATTAAGAATACTCACAAAAAGTTGCCAAATTCTGGAGAAATTAGATAGAGAGAAACAAATATTCTCCAAATTTTGTTTATAGGAATATACTTTACTCAATTGTTAAAAACTGTAAACAGCTCAAAAGAAAAGTTTCCTTGACTCTGAAAAACAAAACAATGGATCAGAAACATTTTAACCAAAGTAAAAAAAGATTACTTCAGTCTTCTGTCAGTTTAGTCAATATAGTTAACTTCTGTTCTACTTGACATTCATGAACATTTCAGCTTTCCATGAGAGTTCAGAAAGTTTTTTCCCCTATATTGATGTTACAATCTCCTCCAAAGTTATCAGAAATTTGCATTTAAGAATACCTGTTAGAGTTCTATAGTTGATTTTGAAACCATCTTTTAAAGAGGATTAAAATAAGACAACAGTTGTTTCTAGATGGTAAGAAGTCTTAGGATAGCCACTCTTAAAGTCACAGTTGATAAGGAAATTTTGGTTACTTCTTTGGAACACATAATTTATTATAATTATAATTATTACTGATAATGTACACTAAGTCATATCAGAATTATAGCAGTTTCCCATAATTTTGGAACATATAGCAATAATATATTTATATAAATATAGCCCAAAGACAGTCAAACACCATTTCCTATTTGACAATGCTTCCTGTATGATTTTTATACCAAATAAGCCAAATTTTACCTTTACTTTAGCACTATTAATGGTAAACCTAATTCTTAATAAAACCTTATAGACAAATCTATTTAACCTTGATCAGTTTGAACATAAGGTAAGATTCTTATAAACCTTTTATAACACTTTACAGTTTTTGTTAAAGAGCAGATAAATGCCCTAAGAAAAACCTGTTGTGCTTTTATTCCAATGTTCAATTTGTGGAAAAACTGAATAACACCTCTTTTACTTTAGCCAATATGTTCACATACCGAATTTTTTACAAGCTCATTTTTTCACAAACTTTACACAATTTGCTCAAAGGTTCAGCTCATCTTATTTAACTTAAAACAATCTTTTAACCCTTGAAATTTAGGCAAGAAATCCACATTTCCATGCCTTCTAATAATCTTTTACCAAAAACACATTTCACTTTTCTTACACACTTTGTGTGTAAAACTGTTTTTTAAGTAGTCTCAATTACATATTATAATGTTAACTCTTAGTGACTTTTACTTTTCATGAAAACCTTGGTAAGTCAGCGATTTTAATTATGAACCAGGTGTGGAGCCTAGGACCCAGATGGAAGGGCAGATAATGTCTGACTCTTTCCAGCATAGCTAGGAGGCATGGCTAACTCCACATGTCCCGGGCCTTACCTAGCTGTAAAGCAGGCAAGTTGTACAGTTAAGAGTCATAGTGGAATATTATGAAGCATTTAGGAAGCCTGACTACCCTCAAATTGTACAGCATTTCTTGCATAAATTCCCTTTCACAAATTCTTTCGTGACTTACACAGACAGTATACAACATGCTTGGACTTTCTGACTTGACCTAAATATCTTTTTAAGCAACCAGTCATTTTACTTTAGAAATAGAATGTACCATACATGTTCCTTTCTTATATAAGACTGCTTTTTCTTTATAACCTTCTTTGCATAGCTAGGAGATATGGCTAATTCCACATGTCCCTAGGCCTTATCTAGAATCTAATGGCTTCAAGGTAAGTAAACTGAACAATTTTCAAAAGTCAAAGAACCAGTTTATCATGATAAAGCATTTAGCCTACCTTATATCTGACCCGCACAATTTAGACCAAATGTTTATATTTTTGAAGAAATTTTTATTTTACTAATAATTTTTAAAACTGTTTTTATTTCCCAAAGATTACTAAAAGTCACATGAACTAAAAGGCATTACACTTTCTACTTTTCTGACAAAATATTTTGTTTAAGCTCTTATTAAGCCAATTAATCAAAACTCTTTCATATCACACACAACACATATAAATATACCGAAAGAAAGAAGACCCTGTAGTTGTAAGGCTTATCACTTGCCAATTTTTATGTTTCTCGTTAAGGCATGCAGTTTCTAGAGGCTAATAGGCAGGCACAGCTGGAACTGCCAAGTTGGCTGGGCCATTCTGAACAACAAGTTTATGGGGTCCTAGGCTCACATTCTATCCTAAGGTATCCCTCTTTATGACAGAACAACACAGAAAGACACACAAAGTATGCTAGATTCACTACAGCTCAAGATTAACTTCATGAATCCTTTTTCCCATTAATCAAAACTTTACAGAGGTGATAAACAGTGATTTTTACCATTCATTCAACCAGTTTGCACACAGAGAGAGAGAGAGAGAGAAACAGACAGACAGACAGACACAAGAAGTTTGGTAAGAAATTTTTACCATGCCAGGATTCTGGGTTCCCCTTCCCTGAGCAAACCTAGTACCCAGCAAGCTGCATTACAGCCCTGGGTGCCAAGCCACAACACAAAGGAAAATTATATTTTTCTTTTTGGCCAGAGCAAAATATGTGTGACAAAACAGACATTAGCCACTCTGCTTAGCCCTTAATATCAAATTGGCAAGGCTCAAACTTGCCCCTAGTTGGGCTCAATCATTGGTAATCCGACCTCTGACCAGGAGTTTCAACTTGTGGTCTCTAGGCAAGATGGTCGCCCTGAGTAATAGAAAAGATAAGAAAGGGAAATGATCAAGAGAAAAGCATTGCCTGTTGCTGGGTGGGGAAGGTGAAGAGCTCAGGGAGGCCAGAGAAAGACCCACCCATTGGAACGGCACTGAAAAGTTCAGGCAGCCACTTTTCAGTAGCAAAGGGATCTTTTCCAGCAGGCCCATCAGCTCTCAAGTTTTGCCCTTTGAGGAGGAAAAAGCTCCCCATGTCCCACGGTCCTGTATATGCCTAATTCTGTCACTCATAGCTGTCAAAAAATAGTGCAAGGGAGGTTATTCCAAAGAGCATAGCAGTTAACATCCCATAGTGCCAAACCTGTTCTTAGCTGAGAGGGACTTTACTGACAGAGACTTCTAACCTTCCTATGATGGACCTCAAACCCAAGTTTGATCAAGTATCCTTGCCTTATATTGAGAGGACCCTTTAACCCTCCCTGTCTTAGGAAAGACTCTAACTCCCCTAAGTTGGGCCTCTAACCCAATCCCATCCTTTACCCAGATATAGGCACCCCACTTACCCCAAGTCAGCCAATTGGTGCAGGCAGACAATTTTCCTTTGGGTCAGGGATCTCTTCAGTATCATCCCTTCAGGGTTCACCAGAAAGATGTTACCAGAAAGGGGTCCTAATACAGACCCCAAGAGAGGGTTCTCAGATCTTGCACAATAAATAATTTGAGGCAAATCTATACAGTAAAGTGAAAGGAAGTTGATTAAGAAAGCAAAGTTATAGCAGCCCTTAGGGTTGCTGATTGCCCATTTTTATGGTTATTTCTCTTTAGAGATAAGATCTTGCTATGTTTACCAGGCTGGTCTTCAGCTTTTGGCCTAAAGTGATCCTCCTGCCTCTGCCTCACAAACCAGTGGGATTATAGGCATGAGCCATGTGCCCAGTATTTTATGGTTATTTCTTGATTATATTCTAAATGGGGGTTGATTATTCATCCCTCCTCTTTTTAGACCATATAGCGTACCTTCCTGACATTTGTAAACTGTCATGGCATTGGAGGGAGTGTAACAGTGAGGATGCACAGAGGTCACTCTCATTGCCATCTTGATTTTGGTGGGTTTTAGCTAGCTTCTTTACTGCAGCAAGATCTTTATGACCTATATTTTGTGCCAAGCTCCTATCTCATCCTGTGACTTAGAATGCCTTAACCTCCTGGGAATGCATCCCAGCAGGTCTCAGCCTTATTTTACCCAGCCCCTATTCAAGATGGAGCTGCTCTTGTTCAAACACCTCTGACAGTATGTATAAAGAGCCTTGAAGCTCCCCTTTTTCCTCCCCAGCTCTTGCCAACAGGTGACTAGCCCTTCCCTCCATCTCCCCTATGGACAGATACATAAGATGCACACACACACACACACACACACACACACACACAGAGCAAGAATTTTGGCTGGAAAATTGAACCAGAGAAACCCTGGACTTACCAGTATCAAGCACACAGAAATAGAAACTGAAAACGGGTCAAATCAGTCTCTGTATCAAATCATTAGCTTCCTAACTTCCTAGCCCCCTACACTCAGTCATACCCTCAGCACCCAGAGTCCTGCTCCTTGGCTTACACCCATAGGTAGGAAGCTGTAGGATTTCTCATTGATAAAGTGCAATTGAAGATAATACTGTTTAGAAGTCCACTAATGAAATGACCACATTCAGTTGATGGAAACCTCTAAAAGAACGCACAGAAATTTCCATTTGCCTTTAGTGCCTTACTTTTAAATATGAATGGGGAGCCAAGCTTTCACTGTAGAAGAAAGCCTCTATAATATACGAGAGAAAAGAACACAGACAAGCATAAAGAAAACTTGGATAAAATAGACATAAAAAGTTGAAAAAAAGTATAAATATTCTCAGAATAATAAAAAATTCATTTATAAAAGAGTAATTGTGAAATTTGGGTACCTAGAAGACAAAACAATAAATCAAACAGAAAACAAGGCAATCATGGAGTTGGAATCTGAGGATTAGTAGTAAATATATTCAGCTGGCATCTCTTCTCCTGGGATACCAGAAATCATTGTTTTCTGCTGGAAAACACACACCCTTTCTTTCCCTTCACCCTCCATGCATATGGCCAAAAAGTGAGAATGTAGAAATTTAAAGACAGACATCTGCCCTAAAGTTTCCGGAGAGTCAAAGGCACTCTTACATGTACCTCCAAACAAATTACTTATGTCCTAAGGCAGTAGTAGAAAGATATTTTAAAATGATAACTTTAGTAGAATTTCTTTTTGTAAATGACAGAAACCTAAGTCATTAAGCAAAGAGGGGAATGCTTTAGGGATTAAGTGAGGGACTAACATGGGGGCTCCCAATAACCCACGTGCATAGAAATTCCTAGAAAATGAGTGGCAGGAAATGTTAGATGTTCATTGAAATGGTAAAACAGGGAGGCACAATTTTCTGTTTAAAACAAGATCATAGCTATGCCGAAGTGAGAGCTTTCAAGTAACATGTGAATAATTCAGGTGTCATTAAAATAACAATAGCTAAAACTGATGTATTTGTCATTGCTTACTTTATTCTTGTTGAGGAACATTGACTTTAATCAATTATTTTTTTCATATAACTTGTAAAGGAAATATTGCACCAGAAAAGTTAAACAGGTAGAGAAGACATTATTGAAGACTATTCCAATAGGGAAAAAGAGACTATGGTAATTGGGAAGAGAGGTGGAACTCAACTCCACTGAAACAAAAGGCAGGAGCATTTTTAAGTGCTGGAGGGTGTTAGTGGGGAGGCAAGAAAATGTGATAAAACCATCTGAGTTTGCTAATTGGAACTTATTGAAGTTATATCCTCCCACAGAAACTGAGAGACAGGGACTCTTTCTTTTTTTTTTTTTTTTTTTTTTTTTTTTTTTTTTGAGACGGAGTCACGCGCTGTCACCCAGGCTGGAGTGCAGTGGCCGGATCTCAGCTCACTGCAAGCTCCGCCTCCCGGGTTCACGCCATTCTCCTGCCTCAGCCTCCCAAGTAGCTGGGAGTACAGGCGCCCGCCACCTCACCCGGCTAATTTTTTGTATTTTTTAGTAGAGACGGGGTTTCACCGTGTTAACCAGCATGGTCTCGATCTCCTGACCTCGTGATCCGCCCGTCTCGGCCTCCCAAAGTGCTGGGATTACAGGCTTGAGCCACCGCGCCCGGCCATGGGACTCTTTCTTGATGACTGCATTTTAAAGGGATGACTCCCAGGTCCACGACATTTCTGGATGGTAAAACTGGCAAGAGACTGGGACAAGATTTACATTTAAAAGGTTCAAAGAAAGACTTTATAATTACAAGTTTTCTGAAGTAAATGCTTTAAGAAAGAGGAGGTCAGGGGCCTGTAGTCAGGAAGAAACCAATCTGTAGTGTAGTCAAGCTGAGGTGAATGTGAAGGCCATTTTAGTGAAACTTAAATAAAGAGACGTAATAATTCCCTTTATTATAAATAAAAAAGAAAACCATGGCATTTTGAGTCAAAATGATGAGGAATTCAAATTCTGGATCTTATCTCACCAGTTGTGTGAATTCCCATATAGTTGTCATTGAACACAAATGTGCTAAATTAAATAATATATGTAGAATGTTTGGCACAGTTCCAGACACAGCCTAAGAATTCAATAAATGTTAGGGTTTACTATTATGAAAGAGACCCTGAAAATTCAGATAAAGTTTCTGGGGTCTTCTGATATGATGCACTGAAAAGAACACAATTTTTCCTTTGCAACATTTCCACACTAAATGCATAACCTGAATCTGATTATGGGACAATATCCCATAAACCCAAATTGCGGGGCATTTTACACAATAACTGACTTTTGCTTTCAAAAGTTATCCATGTCATTAGATAAAGGAGAAACTGTTACAAATTAAAGTAGCCTAAAGAGACATGATACGATCTAGGATACAACATATGATCTGATATTTTCTTTTACTATAAAGGATATTACTGTGACAATTGGCAAAATCTGAAAAAGATCAGCAGATTGGCTAAAAGAGTAGTACTTTACCCAGGCTAAATTTTCTGATTTGGATAAATTATATGGCAATTGAGAGAATGAACTTACTTTTAGGAAGTATACACTGAGTATTTAGGAGTAAAGAGGCTTCCCGTCTACAACACATTCTCAAAAGGTTCAGAAAGGAATAATATGCATATGTAGAAAGAGAGGAAGAGTAAATTATAAAGAAAATGTAACATTTGGGGGCTATGGGTGAAGGCTACATAAGTTTTTTAAAATACAATTTGTGGTAACAGAATAATGCCTCCTCCCAAAAAATGTGTTAATCCTCAGAACCTGTAAGTATCTTAATCTGCCTGGCAAAACAGACTTTGCAGATATAAATAAGTTAAGGATCTTGAGGTGAGGAGATTATCCTGAGTTATCCAGATAGGGCCGGTGTAATCACAAACATTCTTACAAGTGAAAGATGACACAGGCCAGTCAGAGTCCCAGAGAGATGTGAGGATGCCATAAAGGTGCCACGAACTGGAAAGTGCAGATGTTTCTAGAAGCTGCTAAAGGCAAGTGAAGAGATTTTTCTCAAGAGCCTCCAGAAGGAAGGCAGGCCTGCCGACACCTTGATTTTTACCATTAAAACTAAATTTGCGATGTTTCAAGCCACACATTTGTGGTTGATACAACAGCAATAAAAAAGTAACACACTATTCTTGCAAGTTTTCTGTAAGTCTGAAATTATTTCAAAGCAAGTTTTAAAAATGTTTCTGGGGGATACTTTTTAAAAAAGAAAGTCTTCTTTCAGGGGTTTTGCTCTAAATGTTCAGAGATGGAATTTTAGTTAAAATTTGAAATAGCCATAAAAACTAAAGGTAATTACACCAGATTCTAAGTAGATATAACGAGACTCTATTCAATAATAGTCTACATTAACGTGTACCACTGAGAATGTTTAGTAACTATTTTTAACTTATTTTAATAAAAGTCAGCATGCCAAAGATTATGGACAATGAATATTAGCATTCTAATTAGCATAACAGAGGTATTTATTACTATTTTATATCTTTTTTTAAAAGAGAAATTAATTGGAATAAAGTTCTCTTTTGTTATTATCCAATCCTTCCTCCCAACCAAAACTCCATTATATTTTGGACAATCATTTAAACCTTTATTCTTCAGACCCAATTAAAACAACGAGTAATATTTAACCTTTTATATTCAACCAAATAGGGGAGATAAGGTAATCAAAACTGCACAGGTAAATACTAAAGGGATCAATGGACACAGATTCAAGGATAAAATATAATTGTTTCACTGTGTTAAAAAGTGTAATGACTCAGAAGTTGAGGGTAAATTGTTGGTATTAACTAAGCAAGCCTTCTTTAAAATATCAGTTTCGACCTACGACTTGAAGTAGATGAAGAGTATGGCTTAGCATTTGAGAAGCTAGTAAATTGGTAAAATTTATATAGGTCAGGAAAAAGTTTGAGAGGTAGCTGAAAGAATTGAGTGTAGGAGAAGACAAGATCTTTTAGGGTTTTATAGGCACATTATCAAAAGATAAAAAATAAATATGAGGTGTAATTGATGCCAAAATAAAAAAGACTTAAAAGCTTGAAGTTAGGATTGAGTTAGAGTTCAATAGAAATTGAAATCCTAAAGAATATTTTAGCTTCTGAAATCATGTTGAAGTATTGACTGCATTATGCTCTTTAATTTATAGTAAAGGACTAAATGGCTTGTCATTTTGCTGTTACTTGCCAGTGCCACAGCTAATTACCTATTAATTACAGGGGCCTGAAATGAAAGTATTTACCAAATTGAGTTTGTGCTGAATGGTGGGTAAGAGAAACAGGTTACAATTTCTTTAATTAATACTTAAACTCTATCATGTTAAAACCTGGACAGGCTCTGTGAGGTCATTTGTACTGTTGTAAAAGTGTATCACAGACTGGGTAATATATAGAGAAGATACATTTCTTTATTTTTTCCAGGTCTGGAGGCTGGGGGTTGAAGGTTGAGGTCCCCACCTCTGGTAAGAGCCTTCTTGCTGTGTCATCTCATGGCAGAAGGACAAGAAAGCAGGAGAGAGCAAGACGGCACTGACATGCTTTTATAACAAGCCCACTCTTGCAGAAACTAACCCACTGCCTCGATAATGACACAAATCCATTCATGAGGGCTCTGCCTTGATGACCCAATCACCTTTTATTAGGCCTCACCTCCCAACACTGTTGCATTGGGTATTAAGTTTCCAGCATACCAACTTTAGGGGATGCATTCAGACCACAGCAGGCTCTCAACAGTGCCAGAGACCTCGGAAAATAACCCTGTCCCTGAAGAGCAAGTTTGAAAAGGAACATTTCAGCTTTCTATGGGGATGTTTGAATCTTTGTTGGTTTAGGCTAGACCCTTGATATTATTTAACATGGTTTATTGTACATAATTAGATTCTAATTTCTGGAGAGAGAGACATTTATTTTCAGCACTGAATTGGTAATTCGAGTGAGGGTAGTTTTAAATCCAGTGTGAGCGTTATTCATGCTGTATACTAACATACTTTAGAGGTAATTGTTTCTACTGCTTTTTAGGACACAGCTTGATGAATAAAATAAATTTGGAAAAGGAGAGACACAAAATGCAGAAATATAGACCATTAAAAAGCTTATAAACCCACAACAAATACTTTAATTACATTGGATGAATGTAAATCATGAATGCCGAGCAGCTGGATGCTATGAAAATGTAAATGCAAACTAATCAGTGGAAGTAGAATAAAGCTGGAAGCCCTATAAATCAAAATTTCCATTGAGGAAAATAGGGGCTGCCATCAGGCATTTTTCCATAACTACATCCTGGACATTTCAGCACATATATATACATATAGAAGATAATAGAAAGATTTTGGATTAGGCATCAGCCTTAAAATGACCCTATGGATTCTTATTTTTGTAATGTGCTTGCTTGAAATATGTGCCTGATTTAATTTTTATGAAGCCACTAAGCCATTGTAGCTGTTTTAATGATTTGGCTGGACCTGAAATTTAAAAATTGAGTTTTCCTGATGGTATTCTTAACAGTATGTGAGGTGAACAAAGGGGAGAAATGGGTTTGAGAATATTCTTGATCTCATTAGCCAATCTACAATAAATGTTAGTTGAGAAGGTAATCTAAGTAAATATGAAGTTTATCAAAATTCTTGTTAGTCTTTCTTGTGTCGTTTTAACTTTCAAAACAACTTCCAATTCTTTAAAACCCAAATGAGTTCTCCACTCTGAGCCGCTCTTTTCAAAATGTTGGTCTCCTCAGCTTTTTAACTGAAACATTCACCTCTCCACTGTGGGCATAAAACTCCATTTCTCCATCTCCTCTATCAGTTTTCCTGTTGCAACCAAACCAGACCTTTCTTCCTATCAGTCCCTCAGACCTGGATGGCCATCTATAACACAGGAGAATAAAAGAGCAAAACCTGTTAGATTTCTGCCTTAAAACATCCAGCACAACAAAAAACTCTTTCTCTGCATTTCTGCAAGTACTTATACTGCATAGTGATGCTCAAACCTGGCTATACATTAGAGTCACCTGGGGAACTTCTAAAACTATGGATGCTTGGATCCCTTCTACTAGTGATTTTGTTATTAAGTAGTCTATTGTAGGGCCTGGGAATTAAATATGTATTTTTAAAAGTCCCTGTGTAATTCTATTGTGCACCAGAATTAAGAAATGTGCTCTGGGTCTTGTATGTTATAGCCATGCTTATGAAAATTACCTGTTTGAGGAGCTTCCAGAGACAGAACCTTCATCTTCATTTTGATTGACCCAAGAGGCTCTCTCCTGTTCACAGGGAAAAAAATCTCTATCTTTGTCTGAGACCCAACTCTTGATCTTTGTTTGTCATCTTGAAAAGCAAGGTTTTGTTACAGTAGGTAGCTAGTTGGGTGTGAGCAGGGCAGGAGAGGGCTCCCCTCTACACACAGCAGGAGGTGATGATCAGGCTGTTAACACTCTCTTTAAAGTACTATTTGGTCACAGCTGGTACCAGCGAACTGCAGTCTCCTAATAGATAGAAAACACCTGAAACTGGTGATAAGCAGCTTCTCAATAAGATCTCAGGAGTTTGGAGAAGTAATGCAAGATTCCAGAAGTATGCCAATGTATGAAAACCCCAAGTCTAAAGATCAAACTAGGCACTTGTCTTTCAAGTTGCTTGCTTGGCCTTCTTCCAAGTGCATGTTCCTTCCTTTCATTCTTGCTCTAAAGCTTTTTTGTAAACTATCTCTCCTGCTCTACAACTTGCCTCAGTCTCTCCTTCTGCCTTCTGTCCCTCAAATTCTTTCTTCTGTGGAGGGTAGGGGGCAAGAATTGAGGTTGCTGTAGACCTGTACAAATCAGATTTGCCACTGCTAACACTTTGACTCCTCCTCTTAAAATGATTTTTTTTCTTTTCTGCTATGCTCATTTTTAGACAGTTCCTATAGACTCAACCACAGATTGCATCACAATCCATGCCTACTAAATTCATCTCAGTACCTGCAGACACCGACTAGCACAATGGTCTCAGAACCATTGTTTCCTCTGAGTCACTTAGTTCATAAATGTTAGTAAGGATACATGAATTGGGAATGCTTTTCATCCCTCTTTCCTTTCAGTCTTAGCCATTAGGGTGTCAAAGTTTTTATTTAATAGCCAGGTGAATGCCTAATAACTCTCTAAATGCTAGGCTGCTGATACATTTTGTTGGACTGAGAATCTTACTCCTAAGATTATGAGATCTTTATTATTTTGAATCTGAGTGTTTATTTAACATTGGATATTAGCAGAAAGCTTCCTCTTCTAGGGGCTGAGATGAAAAGGTAGGTAAAAGAAAAGGCATCTAGCTATAAGGGAAAGTCAGGGTATTCATTTTGAAACATAATGAAACATTCAGCACACTTGGACATGTAATAGATATTTCTATGAAAGAATGTAGAGGCATTGATAAAACAGAAAATAATCCTTTGAGTCCAAGATATGAGCCTTAAAATAAATTAGTCCTGAAAGAGACCTTAATAATATGATTCAGTGACTTTTTTTTTTCAGCTGGACCCACTAAGATTTAGGGATCCCAGGACACTCCTCCTGGGACCTCTGGAGGAGGGCACCCAGGAGTAGCTAATGGGGTTCTAGATTCCTGGCCCTCTGTTTCAGTCAGAGTTGTTCAAAGTTGAACTTTAAGATGTAAACATTGAGGTATCCTTTAAAAAGAATCTAGAAGACCTTCATTGAAGAGTGACAAGTTTAACTACCAAGAAAATTAGAAAACAAATCACTATGCAAGGAGCTGTAGAAAACCTTGAGGGACTTTGCAGCACATGGCACATATAGTTCAACATCTCAAAGGAAATGATTCTGCTTCAGTAAGGGGAGAACCACTTGTCAACTGAAGTAAGGGAACAATAAAGCAGCAAGAAAGAAGGTCTCTTGGTTTGCCAAGTCCCCACTACTTTCTGATTGAGGAATCAAGGGGGACTTCTACCTAGATTAAATAATAAAAGAATTTGGTTTTTAGCTCTGTCATTACAAAGAAATCTTAGAGAACAAAACTTTACCTAGAAATATTTTCTTCTTGTAACTTATAGGAACTACAGCAACTTGTCTTTTACCCTTTCTCTACAATAAGAATAAGCCATGGCACATATAAGATATGAGCGTACTAAGTGATGCTTGTGAGACATCGCCTATATCAGGGATCAGGCAACTTTTCCTTTAAAAAACCAGAGAGTAAGTATTTCAGCGTTGCAGGCTGCATCTCTATAGCAACTTTACAGTAGAAGAGTGAACGTAGCCATTGACAATACATAAGAGATTGAGCATGGCAGAATTTGGCTCGTGGCCTGTAGTTTGTTGACCTCTAATGCACACAACAAAGCTGTTTTGTTCATTAAACTTTTCCATTTTATGCTCCAGTGAATACACAGCTGGCACCAATATTTTACAGAGGAACATGCCTCATACATCTATAAATTTCTGACTTGCTTACCATAAGCAAGCTTAGATATGCCAGGTACATGCTGCCTAAAACACACCATAAGTAAGGATTCACCATTAGTAAATACTACCAGGAAATCTACAAATATATATATATATATATATATATATATATATATATATATATTTTTATATATATTTATATTTTTTATATTTATATATATATATTTTTGCAGATTTCCTGGTAGTATTTTTTTTTCTTTTTTTGAGATGGACTCTTACTCTGTCACCCATGCTGGAGTGCAGTGGCACGATCTGGGCTCACTGCAACCTCCACCTCCGAGGTTCACACCATTCTCTTGCCTCAGCCTCCCGAGTAGCTGGAAAAATATTTGACATATCACTTCTTTCTCTCCCTTCTCTGACCCTCCTCCTTTGCCATTCCTTCTTAATTTTTTTCCTCCCCATGTGGTCCCAGGGTCAGGGTGGATTAAAGATCAGCTAATAATTCTTTCCTATCTTACTACACTGTGAGCTCTGTAAAAACCAGAGTTTTATTTACTAAAAAAAGTGATTCATCTGGAATATGTGTCAGTTCCATTCAAAAGATAACACTGTTTCTTCCAGAGTAAAAGGGATATAATGTAATCCACTTTCTAAAAAGTAGCTGGTTGGCCTCCTTGAGGGATAGTGTCATATCCTGAGATCAGTATCAGATTTTGTTGTGGCCAGGCTGGACATTTGGCAGCTGCTAACTCATCCTTGATGACTGGGAGGCCATGCTGTTTGGCCCATAAGAACTTCATTTACACAACCAACATGTCAACACAGGAGTGGCTGATGGCAGAAGTTGGCTAATATCATTGAGCAAGTCAGTCTTCTGTCTACCTGGCTGTTTATTGCGTCTTCCATGGTGGTGTTAAATCTTATATAAGGGAAGAGTGCTTCACTTTTGATAAACTCTCCCTTATCTAACTTTATGTTCTGCCCTTGTTGATCTAGCAATCTCAAGATTCAATCCCATTTTATGCTTTCTTAGCTATTGTTGATACATGCTGCTTCAATCCTGCAACATTTTCAGATTATAGTCCCATTCCTACCTTAGCCAACCCAGTGATATCCTGGCTATCATTGTGACTTAACCTTAGTTATTGGTTTGGTGGCAAGGAGATAATGTGGAGATAGATCCTGAGGTTGGGAGAGGTGTGTCACATTTTCATTAAAGACAGAGATCTCAGCATCTTTTTTAAGGAAGGGGGGGAAGAATGGTAGACTTTAAGGGAGAAGGTTGGGCCACTTCTGCAGTCTCAGAGGATTCAAGGGATTCTGGGGGTTCAAGGTATTTGAGTGCATTGATTAGATAGTCCTATATCAAGCCTCAGCACCACATTGTTTCCAATCAGTGCCTTAATTTTGCCATAGCAAACTTGCTAGGGCTGAAAATTCAGCCTTCCTTAAGCACTGTTATCTTAATAGTTGATGCTAAACTTATCCAAGGGTTATCTATCCTTTGGCTGCAAGTGATAAAAGCTAATTTGTAGAATTCCCAGAAGACCCTCTGATTTTAACACTTTGTCTTAAATTGGTGCTTAATCACCCTCAGGTTTTCTTTGTTTTTAATGATATGGCATTAGCAACAGCTGTTTAAATTCTAGTGTCCTTATGATTACCTCCGCTGAACCTCTCAAGCACTTGCATCATTGCACCTGCTAATTCATTTCCTTACACAGGTATACAATCTGAGTTTAGCACTGGTGAAAATTTTAACTGAGTCATTACAGAATGTCAGAGAACATCAGACTTGACCTACTATCAATGATAAAAGTCATTCTTGTCAGACTCACCAGGTAGGTGATCCAGCTTCAAAATGTTTCCTTGGTCTACTCTTGGCATCAACTGTTCTCATGTCTCCAGTCTGGTTTCCCAGCTAAAAAATTGTGAGATGGAGAATTGTATGCAGTAAATAGATTGGACATGCTTTTGGCAACAATACCTGTGAGGGAGTGAAAGACTCAGGATTGAGAGAAATTGAAGAGCAATAGAATAATAATAAATCCTTAGCTGATCCCATGCATACAGTCTGGCACTGGAACAGCTGTTCTTAGTTTTCTCAGATTGTGGAAAGAGAGTCAAACCTTTGTACCCTTGCACCAATCAGTAGTCAGTGAGGGAGGGGATATAAGGGATATAACCTTAGGTTAGGCAGTTCTCTTTGAGGAAGGCTTTTGGTTGTGGGGGATTTCAACTGTGAGCCATCAGGAGGCAGTCTTAGCAGCTAAGAGGAACGAGTTCTTTGATCCTGAATATGGAGGTAAGTTGTGAACCTCAACATCTAATTAAATCAGTAATAGTGTAAACGAAAAGGAGGGTATATTTGAGATATAATTTGGGAATTATAAACAATAGAGTTCAGGCAATGGGCTTGAGGAATTAGGGAGAGGAAAGGGTATAATGTCATGCTAGACTTTCAACTTGGGTGGACTTGAAAATCCTAGAAAAAGGATTTATAATTAAACAAAAAAGCCTGCAGAACAGGCTTTTCTCTAATGGTTTCCAGACCAAAATATTCCAAATAACTATGTCAAACATCTGGTTGGTAGGGTGCTTTCAAGATTTTCCAACTCTTCTCTGTCACCGCTAAATTGCCACTTCATTGTTTTGCCCTTTTATTCTGTTACTTGACACCAATTCCTATCCAACCCCCAAAATCCAAAGCCATGCAAATCATGACTATGCTTTCTAGCTTCCTCTCACACATAGTCACTCACCAATTCCTGCTGATTCTACTTTGTACATCTTAAACCTAAGCTGTCTTCCCCAACACTGTCTCCACATCATTGCAGACTCTTTATTTCTGACTGAGATTATTTCAAATTTTTTTTTGTCCCAATCTTCTTTCCTCCAATTCATTTTCCATTCTTCTAGTGATATTATGCCATTCTCCTTGCTTAAAATTCTTTGACAGGTTCCCATTACCTAAACAAAACAACCAAACGTCCTGGCATTGCATGCAGGACTCTTTATCATCTCACCCCTGACTGCCTTTCCCTAACGATTTTCCACTCAGCTCCGATAACACTCTAAACATTGGATTTGAATGTGATGACTTGAAACACGTTTGTACTGAGGTGTGTCTGAGTTCTGCCAGGAGTTTTTAAATATAATTAATTGTCTTCATTTGTCTACAAGAAAATTCGCCCTTGAAATAAACGTGAAAAGTACACAGATCATTTGTATCCTACAGTCAATGAGTTTCTGAAATAATCAGAATTGTATTCTAGGAGCAAGAGATGAAACATAGCACAATGACTGCAAACCTACCAATCTCTTGGAATTTAATTTTGTGAACTTGATTTTATAGACAAGAAAGCAAAAACCTTTCAAGTCATCTTTATACAAGAAAATAGACTTCACTTCTGCAGTAAAAAAAAAAAAAAAAAAGACAGTGGGGAGGAGTAGGAAGATATGTTTGAAGCATCTTTCCAGTCCTCTTTAGGGTCTAGATGAATTTTGAAATTCAAAATATCTCCTTTTGAATATTATTTCCTCTTGTGGAATGTGCTTTGCCTCTTAAATTCATAAAATAATGTAAAAAAGTAAGCCTGTCACATGTACAGGCCGGATAGGCTGCAGGATATTGGAAGTCTGTAATCATTTTTCATTACTAAAATTTACATTAAAAATCTTGTTAGATAATATTAGCAATATTTCAGTACAGAATCTTAGAGAAAGTTACTTATGAGTCTTTGAATTTATTTTCATGGATCTATACATAAATATTCCTCAATGGATTGCTACCTGACCACTTCTGCTTATCCAAATATAGTTGGGCCATAGGACAGGAGAATTTGAACATCAAAATGTACTCTTTATTCAATTCTGGGCACATATTTACAATCTTTGAAGCATTTTTATAAAATTCTAGTTATTTTAAGTGGTGGGATATTAACATACACTGAAAGCTACTTGATGGGAGACTGTAGGTTCCTTTCACTATATCCTTCACAGACAATATTACATTGCCTTGAGCATAGTAGATGTTCAATAAATAACAAATTCTTATATTTTATATCTATAAGATATAATTAAACTTGAATCTTTTAGATTCAAGCTTCACATTGTTCTGTAGGAGATATTTGACATCTGGATCAGCTGCAAAGCTGACCCTTCTATTAATGCATTGCTGTTCTTATCTGTGTGGATGCACAGAAAATATAACATATTTGGTATCTTTACAATTTCCCCTTAAAGTCAAAATTAGAATTCACTGTGTTGCCAAAAAAGTTCTTCCTTTAAAAAATATAGTATTTCTACTTTATTGATAACTTGACAGCCTGCATGAAATCAAAGAAATAAAACTATGCAATGGTATTTGAAGTAGCCCACTCAAGGAAAATTTCTATTCAAACAAGCACCCAGATTACCTAAGTAAGGATACTGAAATAGTGCATACACTTACATAACAAACCACAGATGATGATAATTGAGGACCAGTGGTTCAGGAGAATGTGACCATTCTGTGCTTGTAGATATATCCAAGGTGCTGATTAGGCTTCACGAAAGACAGCAGTTCTCCTTGAATCTTTCCTTTAACCTTAATTATGCTCCTTCAACTTGCATTTTCACTGTATTTGACTAGACAATGACAATCTAAGCACATTTTCACAAAATGTGCAATTTCCATAGAAATTGAAAGTGCACTTGTAAATTTAAAGTTCAGCTTCTTGCTGATCATTTGATACTCCATTTCCCACATAGACTTAAAGTGTCCCACTTGCTTGTGGGGCTGGGAATGACTATACTGAGACCAAAATCCCTCTTATAGTAAGAAAGGACTCAGTTACTTGGAAAAATACCATTAAAACCTTTACTTCTGTGTGTTCTTTTTATAAAATGACCTCTATGAAATTGAGTTTTTCTTAAGTTTTATGCTCTGTACTTTGAAAGACCATGTGTAATTATTTAAGAGTAAATTAAAACATGACAGAATTTTTAAAAGAACATAGCTTATTAAGGTCATGTATTAAAAATAGCATTTCAGATAACTTAGACATTCATACTGAATTCTCTAGAACAGGTTGCATAAGAGAAAAGGTCTAAATTCTCTGGATTTTCTTATAAATTATTTTGCTTATAAACCTAGTCATTCTTTTGCCATAATATGACCACCTCATCTTCTCCTTATTAGAACATATCCAGTATAGATTTAGAAATACCCATTTTAGAATAGACTTAGAAATATCTGTTAATGAAAGAAATGTGTACTTTTACTGTGCAAATCTAACACATTAATTGTCACTGGCTATGACATAAAACCTGAAATACAGTTATCTTAGAAAATATACTGTAACTTTCCACATAAAACAGATTATTCCAGCAAAGTGTCCAAAGGTCCTTGGTTCCATCTGAGACAATTCTTTAATATATTTCTAAGAAGAGCATTAATTACTCAATAGGTATTTAAGCATTTATTCTAAACTGAGGACCATTCATAGAAGTGGATAAGACAGACATGGAGTTCACATTTAATTGAAGATGGTGACTAGGTGGAAAAAGATGATAAACACGACCCTTGTAGGTTGAGACATTATATAAACTAAAACAAGATAGTGTGTTAGAGTAAAAAAGAAGTTCGTCTTCAATTGCTGCCCAGCCAACCAACCCACACTTAGTGAGTTAAAACAACCACAATCATTTATTTTATTCACTAATTGCAATGTGGTCAGGACTTGACTGGGACATCACAGTCCCACTCTAAATGATGTCAGTTGAGGTACCTTTACTTGCATGGATTGCAGTTTGTTACTGACTGTTGGCAGTTCCTCTCCATGTGAGCCTCTTCACAGCATTGCTTTGGCTTCCTCATTGCATGGCAGCTGGGTCTAGGAGCACGTGTTCCAAGAGGTAAGATGGGGAATCCACCAGTCTCTGATAGCCAGAGGCAGTAACCTAGAAAGGCATTGAATAAGCAGTTTCAACTGGCTAAGTGGTTGGGAGTCTACCAAGATTCAAGGGAAGGGGTTAGACCCACCTCTTGATGGGAAGAATGGCAAATAATTTAAGTTAATCTTTAGTTTATCACAGACAGTAACTGAAGGAAGTGGTCAGAAGAGAATTCTTTGAGAATTTGACATTTCAGCTGAGATCTGAGGAGGAAAATGAAGCCTGAGGATAAAACTCATTAAACATTCATTCAGTAATTACTGAATCCCTCTCACTCACAAGGCACTTTAAAACCTATTAAGTATACACATGTAAATACAATTTTGTATTTCTCCTGGCATGTTTATATTAAAATGACAAAGTAAAACATACGTAAAAGTAATGATAAGGCAATGTGGTAAGTGTGCCAAAGTGTAAGTATAAAGGTGTGAGATTATAGAGAAAGGAATTTTAAATCTGCTTAGAGAAGTCAGAGATGGCTTCTCAGAGGAGATAAATTCTGAGTTATAGTTTGAAAGATAAATTTATCAGCTAGAGAAGATAAAGAGAATATCAATTTTGGGAAGGGATGAGTATTTTCAGAGATTAAGTAGGCACAGGGGAAAATGGAAACTGTAAACTACCACGGCTTGGTTAGAGGCTCAGTTATGAAGCATGTCTGCAGCTGAGGCTGAAATGGAGCTTGTGGCTAGATCATAAAGGAACCTCAATATGTAGAGTGTAGTGTGCCGGCTAAAGATTTAGGATTTTATCCTGCAGGTTAATGAAGAGCCATAGGAGTTTCAAGTTCTAGTTTTACTTTGTCATTTGGACTCAATATAGCAAATATAATTATATCTAAGAATTTAAAATGTCTGATTTTCTTTTATTTTTATGTTGAGTTCTCAGTTGCAACCACCACCCCTGGAACCAAAATATTTGAGTTAGAATTCTGGCACCATGACTTTCTTGGTGTGACCTTGGACAAGTCACCTAATTTCTGTCTCAATTTCCTCCTCTGTAGGACAGGAACAATGATAGTCTCTTTTCTTGTTGATTTATTGTGAGAATTTAAGGAAATCATTGTATGTAAAGTGTTTAGGTAGAACAGCACTTGGCTTGCAGTAAACATTTAGTGCTCATATTACACTGGTAGTTTCCTTTTGTGAGACTGTGCTGTACCCACCTCCTTACCCCCTCCTTGAAGTTAAGGCAAAGTCTGCTGGAGGACCTATACCACCAAAATGGTCGCCCCATGCTTCTGGGTTTAAAAATTATGATTGTAAAGAGTCAATTATAAATATAAATTAGAACATTTATCTATCTCTACCACATTTAACATAAACAAAGATGCTGTTTTGCCCTTTAGTAAACCTTCCGGGATGAATTACATTTTTCCAAACACCAACTCAATTTAAGCACAGCTGGTGAAATCGACAAAGAAGTAGCCAAAAAAGTCTTGTTTTTCTTTCCTTTACCTGCCTTCTTAATACTT
Source organism: Macaca nemestrina (assembly GCF_043159975.1). NCBI lineage: Eukaryota > Metazoa > Chordata > Mammalia > Primates > Cercopithecidae > Macaca > Macaca nemestrina. Next base: position 82,517,798 of record NC_092131.1, on the reverse strand, counting down.
CTTCCTCAACCCAAGTCACCTCCTACCCCTTTCTCCTGTTTCTCTGCCCCACTGCCAAGACTCCTTCCTTCTACCCCTTTCTCATGTGCATTTCCTTTCTTAGACCTAGTTCAAGAAAATCTATTAATATCTTCAAATTTAAAAAGATGCCCACTGGTCCTATAATCAGTTTGTAATTGATAGCAACTATTTTAACTCGAAGCTAAACTCTCTGTTGCCAAGTGATACTTTTAATGTGAAGAAATCCTCATATGAAAGATAACTTTCTTATAAAAGAACCAACTTTAAAAAATGAAAAGACATTAAAAATCCATTTCAACCCAACCATTTCAAGTAAATGCTGACCACTAGGCTGAATTTGTGGCTAGTTTGCTGGTCATGGTTTGTGACCAGAAAAGGCTCTAAAAGAATCCATGATCTTTCCTTACTAATAGCCTCCAGTGCACATTTGTGCTGAAATGGGTAGTACACTTGCCAGAGGTGATATTCCAGGGCTGTGTCGTGCATCAGAGATTCTCTTTTGAGGGCAGTGGCTTTTTGTTTCTCCTTGTGTTTGTATGTGTGTGTGCACACATGCGGTTCTCAATCTCCAAGAGCCCATTGCCCTCTGACACATGCAGCAGCTGATTGGGATGGTTAGGTAGTAGTGGCTGCTTTATAGAATATAGAATGTGTAGCAGCCAGCAGGAGTCAGATGATAAGAGAAAAAGGCATCAAAAGCCAGTGCCATTCCATATGGAGATTGAAATGCTGCATTTCACCTCATGTTTTGAAACAAGAGGCTCTACATAATGTTTTTATAGTTGTATAACACTAATTGAATGCCAACTGTAAAGTAGGCTCTAAATGGAATATTAAGAAGTGACAGTCTCTTCCTAGTGGGTTGGCAACTTAAATAAGGCAAACAAAACAGTAAGTAAATCGCAAGGGGAATAGCTCACGTGGATAGAAGGTAGTATTAACTGATTCCTCTTTTTCACTGAGTCCTTACACTTTTCCGACTGTCTTTTTTCCACCCTCCATCAGTCACCTCCATGATGTGTGCATGCACTCCAACCTCGCTCCTTGTACATTGCATAGTGAACAAGTGCTTGAGAAGACAGTGGCACTCTTCAAGATGGCTGGGTCTTGAAGTGCTGACATCAACTCTCTAGGGAACACATTCTGTATTGATAAATGTCAAATCTCAAAGAACAAATTTAACTTCAGGCAAGTCCAAATTTGACTTTCCCAGACAGTGGCACAGCACCTAACATCACCAAAGAGTGTGCAGATGGAGCCTAATTATGATAGTATAGGTGTTTAATAATACTGGAAAGATTTAAAGGCACTATATTTTAGTCATTTTGAAAATTTGTGTTGTTTTTAGTTAAATATCCGTTCGTGTTTGATTTGTTTGTTTGAATTTGAGATGTTTGTTCAAGCAGAAATGGCACATTTATTTAATGCAAAGCAAACTGACGTCATATTTATTATTTAGATCAATAAAAGGACACCCGATATACACTCTGCCAAAGGGCACAAGTACAAATCTTAAAACACTGGAGTCAGCAGCATTACAAAAATCCTATTTCAAAACCAATTCCCTCAAAATAGCCCCCTCTCAAAGATCACCAGTTTGGAAAGTTATATGCTAGGCTTTACAGGTCACTTGACTGAAGCTCTACCAAATTAAAAGGGAATTCCATAAGCAAATGAAAAGGTGAGACATAAACTAGGGGTGGTTGTTTGGATACGAATATGTAATACTTTCCAGGAATGAGGGAACTAGGTTGTATCTTGAAACACAGCTTTCAAAACTGTTATCTTTACAACTAATGGGTTTTCCAAGCTTGTCTGTAAATCCCTGGTAGTGGTTATGGTGGTAGGTATGGGAACTAGCAAGTTATGCTGAATTAGCTTAATAAATGTCTAATACATCAAATTAGACCTCTTTTGAGGCATGAAAAATTAACACAGAGAGCATTACATCTGAAACAAAGAAACCAAAAAGTAGCCAACCCTGAAAAAAGGGAGCAGAAGATGGTAGGGACTCCCTGTTCTTGTGTGTGGGGTTCTTACAGGCATGTTAAATTATGATCACAGGTTTTTCTTTACTGCACTTCAGGCATATGCCACGTGTAGGAGTTATGATCAAGGGCCATGTAGGTGAATTTTTCCACCCCTTGTGTTTTCAGTTCCATGCCCCTCTTAAGTCACTCACTTCCTTGACCATTCTGTAGCATTTTTTTTTCCTGACTTGAAATAGAATTCCACAGTGCCATTTCTTTACCAATAACTGCTTCATCCTTAAAACTGTATGTTCACATTTCTCTCTTTCAACTTGTTCACCCCTTTATTCCTTTTGGAAGTGTCTCAGCCTCAAGACCTCTTTTCCTTGACTCTTGCTTGGGCTTCCTTTCTCCTACCTGTCTGCAAAGTTACTCATTCCCTGTGGATTTTCCCTCAGCACCTTAAACATGCCTAAGCTTGCTTATCTCATAGAAAAAAAAAATCCTGTCAATATTATGCACGTCCCCGGGTGTTACATTTACCACCCTTCCTACACCAGTATCTTGAAAGAGTCGCCTACATGTAATATTTCTACCTTCTTCCCTCTTTCAACCATTTCCGTGCTCCACTGGAATTGTTCTCTGGCCACAGTCATTGACATTTTTTAGTGACTAAGAGGCATTAATCTGAAGGTTTTCTACCTTGTGCTGATAGCTCTGCTGTTCTATTTGATGTAGTTTGCATATTGGCATCATCAGCATCTGTGGAAGTAATAAGTAGCCCTATTAAAAGGAGAACCAACTACAAATACTAGGGCCTCTGGAAGGCTCTCCTGACTCTCTCCTCGACAGGTGACCCTCCCTGGACAGCACATTCTGTTCACCTGCCCATGCTTCAGATCAGCTCCTCTCTACTGCTCTGCTGGGTCTGCATAGGTCACAAACTTCATTTTAACCATCATGGTATTTTATTTTTTATTAACTGTTGAGACAGGGACTCACTCTTGTCACCCAGGGTGGAGTGCAGTGGTGCAAACTTGGCTCACTGCAACTTCTGCCCCTTGGGCTCAAGTGATCCTACCCCATCAGCCTCCTGAGTAGCTAGGACTACAGGTGTACACCACCATGCCCAGCTTATTTTTATAATTTTTGGAGACCAGGTTTTGCCAAATTTCCCATGCTGGTCTCAAATTCCTGAGCTCAAGCAATATACCTGCTTCAGCCTCTCAAAATGTTGGGATTACAGGAGTGAGCCACCATGCCCGGCCAATAGCATTTATATACCTTCATCCACCTCAATTTTCTCCCGCCTTAACTTTCATTGATATATTTTAGTTTGGTTTGGTTTTGCTTCATTCTTCCTTGGTTGCATCTCTATCAGGATAACTTCTAAATATAATGTGTAAAGAAAAATTTGCATATTATAAAAAAATTAATCTTGATAAATACTAAAATTGTCAATGAAACACAAATGTGTCAAGATGTTCACACTGTAAGAAGCTTAGAGGAATTGAAACCTACTGAGAGAATAACACATTCATGTCTCTCACTCATGCCCCATTGAGACTAAGTCTACTTAGTAGAATCACATCACTATTTATCTTCCCTCCCTACCATTTTCTTCCTTTTTTTTTACTATGTAAATGGAATTTTTATTTGATAATTGGATTGGTTTCAAACTTACAGAGAAGTTGCAATTGTAGTATTTTTTTTTTCTGAATGACATGAGAGTAAATTTCTCACATGATACTTCATTATCCTCATACTTTATATTTCATACAATCCAAGGCATTCTACATAACCACAATATGGCCATCAATATCAATAAATTGTGATAGTATCATATTGTGGCCTCTGTATGTACCACCATTTCCTCATATGATCAATTAAATATAACTTCTGTTTGGAAAACATAAATTATAACAGAATGTAGAAAGCTTCTGACCAATCAATAATAAGGATCATAAGAATTCATTATAACTGGAGTCATATTAAAGCTTAGGAAAAGGATGAAAACTAATTCCACAATAACTAGTAAACAGTAAATTGATCTAAATACAAAAAACTATCAACTTGATTCTAGGCCCTCACTTTACATATTTTAAACATTTTTTTAGTACTTTGTAGACACTATAGAAGCTTTGAGTTTTAGTATTTTTGTCCATTTTTCTCTCAGACTTCAAATTTAAGATTGTTATATTTCAATTATGTCTTTTGTTTGGCTAACTATTCTGAGTTTTAAAATTTTATCTTTTCTTTAAATAGATTCCTTTACATTAGTAGATCTCAACCCAGGGTAATTTTGACCCAGCCCCTGGGTTGCCTAGAGATTTAGCAATGTGTGAAGACGTTTTTGGATGTTACAGCATTTGGATGTAGAGACCAGAGATGTTATGGAACATATTCTAATGCACAGAACAGTCTCCTGCAACAGAGAATTATCCAGTCCACAATGTCAATAATGCTGAGGTTCAAAAATCTTGCTCTAAAGCAAATTGGTTCAAACTGAAGATTTTTCAACCTCAATAAAACATTGATAAATCAAATACCTCTGAGGTACAACTTTTTAGTGCATTTTCAAGTGAATTTTACTGGTTTCTAAATTTTTAATTGCTTATAGTTCAGGTTTGCATAACTTTCGTTGGCCAAAGCTGGGAACCCACAGGTGGGGCCTGTGTGGAAGAGCGGAAATCTACAGCTGGTCCCAGTAAGACATGGTAGGATTTACATCTACTTTTCGGTCGAAGTGAAAGAAAATAGGTAGATTCTGGAATTGGGGTGAGGCCAGTCTGTGCTTCTATCAAGGAAATTTTTTAACTGGTACATGTATAAGAGGCAAAAGAATGGAACAGGTGTAGGTTTTGAGATGTCACTTACACTCATAAAGTCTATCAAACTGTCTTACTTCTGTAAAGACAAAGACCCCAAACACCCAGAGCAAATATTTCCCCATGGAACGGTTACCATTAGCAACTACATCCTGTTGCTAGGCAAGCGCAGGTCAGTTCTGGGAGTGAGTGAGTACCCTCCAGTCACAAGAGGCGTGGGAAAGAAGATGTGCAGCACCCTCCTCATGACCCGTGAAGCGTATTTCGGTACCCATTGGTTTGTCACAGCATAGGTAAGAGGAGAAGATGTGTAAGAGCTCCCCACCTAATTACATTACTTGTGCTTTTTAAATGTGAGCTGGCTTTGAGGACATCACAAAGTTGTTTTTTACAGAGTATTTTGTTGGATGAACCTAAATTTGACTGCTGAATTTAAAGCCACCATGAGGAATCATTTTTAATTTATCAAATAACTAAGATGTATTTTTAAAAATGAAAAGCTTGAAGTCAGTGTGGAAAAATAAGAAACTTCATCCACAGCATTATAACCCCTAAGGCAAACTGTGACTTGGATGATCAATAACCGTTTTCTTGGGGGGAAAATAAAATTTTACTAGCAGTGGCCAAGCAGAGTAAGCCTGTATATAATATAATCTGTCTTCATGTTACTAATGGGGAAGCTATTTTGAAATAACATGATAGGCTGGGTCAGTCTGTCAAAAGCCCAGCATATTTTTCTTACATTGCTTTCCTCCCCCAGGCAGGGACCCTGGCTTGCCCCTCAGCCCTGGGCATGCTCTGGGTGGGGGATAAAACTATTTACAAGAATTTTCAAAGATCACATATAAAATGTAAAATAGGGTATATTAAAATCTAACAGTTTATACAGGGGTGCTACAATTATGAATGATTTTAACTTTTCTCATTTTACTTGAGTTTTCTGAACATTCTCTAATAAATATGCATTATTACATTGTTTAAGCAAATTGCCTCCTGTATATCACTTTCTCTTAGAGCTCTCCAATCCTCAGACAATAGAACTAATATACTTGAGCTGCAGGGCTAGTGGATTAACCCTCCTGGCAACTTTTTATTATAACTGAAATCTTATTGTCCTGACAAAATAAGAAATTGTAAAAATGCTAGACATAACAGGAGCTGTCAAGAAATAGAATAACTCTTATGTCCCTGAATTACTCCACACTTTATGCACCATCTACTAAAGTTTGTTCTATTCTGGATAGATCTTTCTCAAATATGTGTCTACACACACACACACACACACACACACACACACCCCCTACAAACAATGAAATGAGAGAGAGAGACCCCGAGACTCTCTAGCTTTTAACTAGGCACCAGAGTGTCAGAAAACTGTACTGCTTGGATAAACATTGAAGCATATGTCCTATGATTCTTATCATGATAATCTTTTAAATTAAACACACCTAACCCAGGAATCCATCATTTGGTTTTTATTACTCTTTTATCTTAGAACAGATTCTTAAACAGGACTTTTTTGGGATCTCCTTAATAGGTCCATGAGGGGTCAGGATGTCCACAAACCACTAAAATTATAGGTTAAGTAACAACTTTGGGCTATAACAACACAGTTTTATCTTCCACCTTACATGTATAACTTATTCTCTAAGAATTTTGTTTAATAAAAGGCAATCTGTGACAATCTGGAAAAGGAATCTAGATTAATCCATGCAGTAAGTTGTTCTTTTTTTTCCTTTTTTTAAGAGACAGGGTCTCTATCACCCAGTTTGGAGTGCAGCAGTGCCATCATAGCTCACTGCAGCCTTGAACTCCTAGGCTCAAGCAGTCTCTGGAGTAGGTAGGGACTACAGGAGTATGTCACCATGCCTGGCTAACTTAAATTTTTTGTATAACTGAGGTTTTACTATGTTGCCCAGACTGGTCTTAAGTCCTGGCCTGAAGTAATCCTCCTGCCTCAGTCTTCCAACAAACTGGAACTACAGGTGCACTCCCATTCCTATAGCATAGCCACTCCAGAGAGCTGCAAGATATTTTGTGTTTCCTCTCATAGCAGTATAGATGAATCCTAACCTAGAGAGACAATATTATTATTAAATGATAAATCTAAGGGATACAGAGTGGTGGGTCTAGCCAGGGTTCTCCCTAATCAGACCAGTCATTTCTGGATGGAACTACTGACAAGAACACCTTAGGACTTCCTCGCAGTTAGTTCTGTTAACACTACACTTTATTCTTCCTAAACCAGTCGGATTTATCCTCAGTAATGCAACTCTGATTGTACCCCTCAGTTTAAAATCCTTTAATAACCACCCATGGCCTTAGAATGAAGTACAAATTCTTTAATTTGTCTTACAAAAATTGGCCTCCAAGGTCTGACTGCTGGCTGTATTTTCAATGTCATGTTACCCCTTTTTGGCCATATCAGGCTTCCCAATTAGCTCCCAAGGTACACCCTGCCCATTCATGTCTTAATACTTACTTCCCTGGCTGGTGATGGCCAGTGTGATAAGGGCAGTAACTGAGGTACATATTAGCCTATGAGTATACAGAGAAGGGAGATGACTGACTGTGGAGAAACTGAGAGAAGAATCAGAAGCCAGGTAGCATTGTCAAACATTTTTACAGAACATAAGGACTTGGGGTCAAAGCAGTTAAAAATACTTTCATACATTTGACATTTATTCAACAAATACTTTTCAAGTGCTGCAAATGTGCCAATGTTAATCTAGGTCCTGGAGATATGATATAATGAACAACAGTCTGTGATCTTACATATCTAAACTTCTAGGGTAAAGGCAAACAGTAAACAAAGAAGCAAACAGATACAAAGCATAAGGCAAGGAGTGAAATTGTTAGGAAGAGAAAACTGGATAATAGAAGCAATAAAGTAATGTGGGAGAAAGGTGATTGTATTAGACAGAATGTCAGGGAAGGTGCCTTGAGAGATCCTATTTGAAGGAAAATCTGAATGAAGAGAAGGATGGAGCCATAAAACTATCTCGGGAGATTGTTCAAGGCCCTGGCATTTTCAGCTATTCTGAGCCTGATTGTACTTGGCAGGTTGAAGAGCAGGGGGAACAGGGAGTGAGAGGGAGAGAGTGGTAGATCAAGTTTGGAGAGGTGGCCATGGTCAGATCCTTCAGGGCCATATATTCCTTGGTAAGAACTTTAGATTTTATTCTAAGGATGAAGAGAGCCAGTGGAACATTTTAAGAAGTGGTGTGTCTTGTCCCTACTTGTCATCTGTGAACACAGCTTGCTGAGGGCAGACCTGGTACTGGAGCTAGGATGTGTGTATGCCCAGGTTTTCCAGGCGCAGTCCCCATTTACACATACTGTCCTGGTGTAATTAGTAAAAGTACCTCCTTTCGCTCTCAGTGGTGTCCTAGTATGGACGATAAATCATATGGTTGGCCTGCCTAACACCCAAGTGCCTCCTTTCCCTGGCTAGTGGTTTTTCTACTGCACTGTATGGTGCATCTTAATCTGTTTGGCACTAAAATTTCAGTCTGTTGGGAGATTTATTTTAAAAGAAGGAATCCATTTCTACCATTTCTAAATATATAATGTAAAAATATGAAAACAAGATATACTTTAGAACGTTGGGCTAATTTGTATGGAATGAACTTGTTCTGTAAAGTAAAGTATATTTACTACGAGTAGTAGATTGACTCTCCATACATCTTGACCATCATGACTTATTCAATGGAGGCTACCTACCATTGTACCTTATTCAATGGAGGCTTTGGCCAGGAAGAATCAGTCTTAAATAAAATGACCATAATATATGGAAATAACATCATTATCTGTCCCTGAGTGCAGAGACCACATCAAATTGCATTGTTTGTCCTTCAGAGCCAGGCACATTGGTAGGCACAGAACAAGCCTTCACTTAATATTTTTAAACAAATGTTCAAACAAGGTGAATAGCATCAGATCCTGGAATTTAAAGATGCTGCATAAGGTTTCAACACCAATCTTACTAGGCTGGCACAGTACAATAACTAGAGGGTTAAAATGTATGATTTTTTGCATTCTATTTTAATGAAATGTGTCTTATACAACATTGTTTTTATACTCAGTGTTTTTTTTCCTTAAATGTGATTACTCTTTCAATTTACAGTTGATAACAGTAATGAGCCATAATTCCTAGACTTAAAGGTAACTAATATAATTATAAAATTTCTCATAGAGATGGCATTTTATGTGAAATTATTATGACACTAATTTCAATCCTGGTTGTTACATGTGTGTGTCTATGTTTAATGGTTAAATGAATTAAATGGAATAGTAGATTATGGAGGCATCTGAATGGTACTTTGATATATATGATCACAAATTTAATCAAATGTAAAATGTAATAACCTAATGTGGGTTTTTACAGATTGACTCTAAAGTACCATTGTTTTTCCTTATATTGGTATTTCCTGCCTTTTCTTGGATTGAAAACTTTCCTCTGTTTTCCAGAAGTAAAAGGGACCTTGCCAGGTGAGGTTCTCAAAGTATTTGGGAACCACTTTCCACTGAACACATCACTGTAGTTTTCTTTCAGCTTCCCTAGTTTTTCTTAATTAATGTCTCTGACGCTTGTTCAGAATGAAACATGTTTTCATTGCATGGACTCTTAAGATAAACAGAACACCACCACCACCCTGGGCAAATTTATCCTTTGTAACGTCCCCAACCTGGGCTAATTATCTATAACGTTAGATTTAGAAATTGACTGCAACGGTTTTCCTCTTGAGACAAAGACATTTTTTTCCTCTGCATGTTTTAAAGTCCAGGTCTCAGATTAAAGACAGCAGCCATCCTGCTCCCCATTTTGCAGACCTGCTTTCTACAGGAAAGTGCTGTTTAGCACTCAGGACTGCCCATATTGTTGATAATAATACAATGTGTTTTTCTGAGCTTCCAAATAGAATCTGTTTCTGTGAAAATGGAAGGAACTCTTGGTGTGCAGAGCAGACTCTTTGGTACTCCTTCAGGGTATGACAGGAAAAGCATCAAGACTGTGTGCTGAAGCCAGGACCCTGTGTTCAAGCTTGATTGTCCCCCTCAGCTGAGTGTATGACCTCGAATGAGTTGTCTGAGCTCTCAAATTGTGTTGGTTTCCTTACTTCTAAAAGGATTGCAACGGATGATCTGTAAGGTCTTTTCTAGCTCTAAAATTTTTTTTAATGCTCTATTTAGTTTAGAAATAAAGGTCTTTCTTGTGGCTTATATCTGACCTGGTGCTTTAAACCTTTTTGCCTTGCAGCTGATTCTCTATAAAGTTAAATGTTCATTCTTGCGTACGCCATGGTTTATTAGAAATGACTGTCAGGAAATGTAGAGAATCCTATATTTAACATCTCAGTATTGGATACTAGTTTGATATAAATAGCAAGTTGTTATCTGAGTAGATTACAATAGATTTACTATCAAGCAAATTAAATCACTGGGGACAGATGTGTTTTTAGAATTGTCTGAGACAATCAATCTGTGAGTAGAAAATTTTTGGTACCTGCCAAGCTGTCCTGTATAATTCAAAAATATGTCACCCGAATACTTCCTTTTCTGTGGCTGATAGAGAGTGTTAGCAGGAAAGGAATCATCACAAAGGGGCAAGTGTATGCTAATGTAAATTGTACACTACAGGCTTTCTGGAGATTATGAAGCTTTTGGAAGAATGAGAGTGAGTAGAAAAGTGACACAGGAAGCAACGTGATGGATAACAAAGGATGCAGGAAGGAGATGAGAGACAAGGAAATAATTTAATACTGCGTGGCCAATGAAGTGTCTGAGTTTTATATAAAGAGAAAAGAGGAGGAAGACATAGAAGGGAAATGACCAAAGTCATGAGCAAGAAAGATGATCTGAACTCATTAGAATGGAAGAAAAATGGTGATGTGGAGGCAGCCTGTGATAAAAATGGGAGTTTTTAAGATCGGTGGTAATGCATCGATGTAAGAGATTAGGAATATACATGTTGAGCAGTCAATGGAAAAAAAAGATACTTCTTTTTTCCCAAATGCTTTCCCAGTGGGTTTTGGATAACTACTATTATACTACTTGCAATATTCAGGTCTTTATATTAAAGACACAGCAAGGATGTCAACATATAAATTTTAGGGGAACACAACTGAGCCATAACCATGACTCTGGTTATATCATTTTAACTAAAATGCGTATGAGTGAAATCATGCAAAATTAGATTGAAATTCTTCTAGTATTAAATAGATGTCATCACAGGGAAACATTACCCTTAGATCATGTCTATGAATTTAAGGTTTATAATCTGATATAGGAATTTGTTGTGGGGAAAAGATATGTCAAAGGACATTTATTTTGTCTTATCAGCATTAATTTCTCTTTCTCTAGTGAATACTTGGGCAATTTGTATCCTGGTCAACAATCTGGTTTCGGGAAACCTACTAATATAGTGCCAGAAGCAATGGGCACATTCCACAATCTACCTTATCCTATCACTATATCAAGTGGTCTAGGACTGGGACTAATTTCTAGAAGAAAAAATAGAAAGCAAACAAACTCTTCCCTAGAAATTAGTGCAGCGGTAAAGTAAGATTTTTTTAATCTCTGGTTGTGAAGATGTGAGTCGTGGCCCCAGAATTTTTGATGAGTATATCTGTCTCAGGTTAGATTTGCTGAAAGATGATTTTTAAACTGGAGTTTAGCATAAAAGATGTATATTAAGCTTTTCTTCTTTTACCCTTCCTTACAAAAAAAATTACACAGCAAAACTTGAGCCAACTAGAACCTCTTTATTCATTATCTCAGAGAAAATACACTATCCCTAACCAGAATCACCCTTAAGAAAGTATGTTTGATAGACCAGGAGGATAGCAAACTTACTCTGCAAGGGTCAGACAGTGAATATTTTAGGCTTTCCAGATTGGATTAGTTTTCTTTTGCTGTCATAATAACATTACCATAAACTTAATGGCTTAAAACAATACAATTGTATTATCTTATAGTTCTGGAGGTCAGAAGTCCTAAAATGAAGATGTTGGCAGGGCAGTGCTTTTTCTGGAGGTTTTAAGAGAAAGTTTGTCGTCTTCCCTTTTACAACGCCCCACCTGCATTCCTTGGAATGTGATCCTTTCTTCTGGTCTTCAAAAACAGCTACAGAGTATCTCCAAATCACTCTCCTTCTCTGACCTTCACATTAGGCCCACTCAGATAATCTAGCATAATCTTCCCATCTCAATCCTTAGTCACCTGTGCAAAGTCTCTTTACCATTTAATATATTCACAAGTTCTGGGAATTAGGACATGGAAATTTTGGAGGCTACCACATGAGCCCTTTGTTCTCTTGTTGCAACTACTCTTTATAGAGGAAAAACAGCCACACACAATATGTAAATCAATGGGAGTAGCCGTAACCCAATAAATACATATTTACAAGAACAGATTATAAGCCAAATTTATCCCTTGGGCCACAGTTTTCCAACCCTTGGGGTAGATTTTTTTTTTTTTTTTTTTTTTTTTGCCACTGTGGATACTTTGAGTAGAAGATTTTAATACAGAGAAGTAGAAGCACCAGGAGTGGTGGCTCACCTCTGTAATCCCAGTACTTTGGGAGGTCGAGGCGGGTGGGTCACTTGGTCAGGAGTTCGAGACCAACCTGGCCCACATGGTGAAACCCCATCTCTACTAAAAATACAAATTAGCTAGGCCTGGTGGCAGATGCCTGTAATTTCAGCTACCTGGGAGGCTGAGGCAGGAGAATCGCTTGAACCTGGGAGGTGGAGGTTGCAGTGAGCCAAGATCACACCACTGTACTCCAGCCTAGGCAACAGAAGAGAGGAATCCCAGAATCCCTGCCTTTACTTATGCACCTACCCTCGGCTAAAGCTAAAAATAGTGGTCTATTCTTTCCATTTGCCTCCCAAATCCCACCTAGGAGCTTCTTATGATGGAATATAGCCAAATGCCTTTTGGTAAGGGAATCTAAGGAACATAATTTCCAAGGGTTTATCTGCTTCATGGTAAGAGTTTAGAAGGGTTTGTGTAGTCTTCAGTGAGAGATGCCATGATATGGCAGATAGACAAGAGAAATATGTGTTGAAACATGGATGGGGTTCTTTTTGCCAGAGAATGTTTCCCAGTTCCACAGTGTGGCTGATTATATATTATCAGTGTATGAATGTGTCTGCTTTTGTCCGCTTCTTGCTTTCACTGCTGGATACATGTAGCCTGCTACTCAGGCTCTGAGCTAAGTCCTAGTTGGATCACTACCCCGCCTATACCTTCTTTCCATCTATGTGACCTTGGACAAATTGTCTTAACTTTATCTGCCTTTGTTGCCTCAGGCTTTTTAATACTAAAATATTTGTGATAGTATCTAACATATGGTTTAGATAGGAGGAGAATTAGATTATATATGTAAAGTGCCTAGTACAAAGCTAAAAAAAAACAAAAAACAAAAAAAAAAAACACTGTTTACTCAACATCACCTACTGAGACCAAGTATCTTAGAGAATTTTAAGTAAAGAACTGGTTGTTCATTAGGTGTTCATCCTGGGAAAACTTCCAACACCTACTTTATCAAGCAAATACATAAGGTTTATGACTGTGATGATATAAGAAGCAACCATTTATTATTTACTTCTGTATGTCTAGCTATAGAAGGGGAAGTATCTTCAGCTGTAGAAGGGGAATGACCACTAAAACTTACAAGTTCTGGTGGACAAAACTTCAACCTTTTCTCTTCCCTCCGCTGACGCCCCTTGCATCTGACTTCCCTTTCTTGCTCTTATTCATCCCACCCTATGAAGGAAATAATCTCTCTCAGGTACTTGGCTTGCTTATTTATCCTTATATCCATGTATATTAGTCAGGGTCTTCCAGAGAAATTGAACCAATAGAAGGTGTGTGTGTGTGTATGTATGCATGCACGCATGTGTGTGTAAAATGAGATTATTACAGAATTCCGTAAAATGTTATAATTATTTTATGATTATGGAGGCTGAGAAGTCCTATGTTCTGTAATTTACAAGAAGACCCTGGAAAGCCAGTGATGTCAATACCAGTTTGAGTCTGAAGGCCTGAGAACTTGGAAAGTAGGTGATGTAATATCCAGTCTGAGGGCAGAGACCAATATCTCAGTTCAAGCAATAAGGCAGAAAGAATTCAACTTTCATTCAATTTTTTCAGTCTATTCAGACTCTCAACATGTTGGATGTTGCTCACCTCATTGGGGAGGGCCATCTTATTTACTTGGTTTACCAATTCAAATGCTAACCTCTTCTGGAAATGCTCTTGCAGACATACCCAGAAATAGTGTTTTACAGATACCTGGGCATCCTGTAGCCCAGTCAAGTCGATGCATAAAATTAACCACATCATGTGAAGAGATAAATAGAACCACAGAACCAGGTTGGCATGAATATAGAGTTATGTGGAACTGGCCATCTCTGAAAGGGAGAAAAAATATCTCATTTTGTCTTCAGGTTCCTGACACATTCTCTGATCAAGCTTTACCATCAATAATACTGAAGTCTGATATCCCATTTGCTTCAGCCCTTTTGTTTAGATCCTGTAATCAGGACTCAGAGAGTTGTTGGGGAAAAATAAATGATGGGATTTACATACCAAATCCTACTCTATACCTTAAAAAATGGGTTTGAAACATTTTACTTTTATTTATCTTTGGTTAATAATTTTATTTAAAAGTTTCTTAACATGAGGTTAACAAAGCATGCTTTACTTTCTGCTTATTATTCAGAGACACATAAAACTTCACCCAAAATAGTTTCCTTATAAGATGCGTATATACCTTTTAAAGAAGGCATATGCCTTTACAATTTAATAATTTAATAAATTTTTGTAGAGAATTTCAATTATGAGATAGAAGAGAAGAGGTATAGCATGCAAGATACGACTTTTACTTTTCTGGCACATTACATATTGTGCCAGTGGAAGTTTGTACTTTTATTCTTAGAAATGAGAAAAACTGAATATATGTAACTTCCTTAAGGGGGTCACACAACTAATTGTAATGTCTAAGAATTGGCCAGTGACAGAAACGTAATGAATGAACACTCACCTTTGCCATTTTTAGTCCTTGTCCTGCATCCGGCTCTTTATCATGGTTGGACTGGACAGAGAGAGCTCCTGCACACATACACAACCAGGAGCTCCTGACGGCCCTCATGCATAAAGTAGCTCTGCAGTGAGTTGGAAATCAGCAGTACTGCTAAGCTGAGAAATCCTCCACTGCAGATCATCCCAGAGGCAAGAGCAAGTGAAGAATATGCTGTCAGCTCCTGGCATTTTTCCCTTTAGAAGAAACTCAGTGCTGGTTAATAGAGGCCAGAGGTCTCTATGGCCTTTGGATGAATTGAGGGTTCTATCATTGAGCACTAGAAGGGAGAAGACCAGGCCTAAGGGGAAGAAGTAGTAAAACCTCTCCTATGAAGCAAAAAATCAGCTGGAATAACCTGCTTATAATAAACTGGGATTAATAAAAGCCTAGCTGACTCAGAATTATTGTGAGCATACTGTTAAGCCAACAGAAAGATGAGCCTTATCTATGGGCATATATACAAGTATATACTGCCTATATGAGGATATTTACAAAACTTACCTTTTATTTTCTCATTGATTTGCTTTTAATACCTAGCTTGGTTTCAGTAAGAACCTCTACAAACAAAAGCATTGAGAAAAATTAAAATTCATACTGCTAGACATTTATAAAGCCTAACTTACAAGGCCAGGCGCAGTCGCTCCTCCCTGTAATCCAAGCACTTTGGGAGTCCGAGGCAGGCAGATGATGAGGTCAAGAGATCGAGACCATCCTGGCCAACACAGTGAAGCCCTATCTCTACTAAAAATACAAAATATTAGCCAGGCATGGTGGCACATGCCTGTAGTCCCAGCTACTTGAGAGGCTGAGGCAGGAGAATCACTTGAACCCAGGAGGCAGAGGTTGCAGTGAGCTGAGATCATGCCACTGCACTCCAGCCTGGTGACAGAGTGAGATTCGGTCGCTAAATAAACAAGTAAACCCTACCTTTCACTCTCAAACATCGAACTGAAGGTATGGTAAAAGTTTTTTCCCCAAAACTTCTAATACCTAAACTTGAGGTTGCATATTTTAACTAATTAGAACGCCAAATTAGGCATCAGCAAGTATGAATTTCAGAATCCTAGACTGAAACTATCATTAACATTCTGTAAATTAGAGTCTCAGGCTCCTCATGAGAAATATATAACCTGCTTTATAAAGTTACTTGTGAAAAGGCCAAATTATATAGTAAGTGTAATGACATTTTGAGAATCTTCAGTGTTACTAAATTGTAGAATATATCATTTAAGAAATCTGTTTCATCTTTCCTTGTACATAACACTGGATTATGTCAGTAATGACACAGGGGGTACAATCCATGAAGGAGTTATTCTGAGGGAGACTCCTGGTTCAGATTGCAAACTCAGGAGTGACTCGAAGAACACACTTCATATGGATTGAGAATAGCATAAGAGACTATGAACAGATGCAAAAGCAAACTACTTGTGTTCACTTGGAGAAAGGTGACTACTGGGTGCCACAAGTTGTGATATTAAGCTTGATTTTATTCAACATCTTTATTAATCATCCAGAAGATGAGCAAAACAGCACATTAATTAAATCTGCAGATGGTGATAAACAGGGAGACATTTCAGGGTCTATTGTGGGCAAAGGAACAATATGAAAAGACTGGGTTTAGAAGGAGGCAGAGCAAGACACTAATGAGTATTTGTTTTGGTGCAATAGACTTGAAATACACCTAGAATAGAATATGAAAATGCTGCTAAAGGCCTTGAACAGTGTGATGAAAAACAATTAGTGGTGATAAGGATACAAATTAAAATATTATTGGCAGCAAAAAAGAGCTGTTCTACTGAATTCCCATTTTGTTTGTCATGTCATGTCATCACTTTGCTTGACATCCAGGTGGAATTCACTTCACAGATGAGGCATGCCAGACGAGACCAGAATCTGCAAACTGATGTGAGACTGAGAGTATAAAAGAACCACACTTGGATATCCTCTCAAATATGCATTCTAAGACTGATGTCAGTAAGGTAGTTGACACTGGCTTGTTAAGTCATGGACCTCTTATTTCCAGGGTCTTGGGCACAGTTTATTCTACATAAAGTTACCACTAGAATCATATTCCTCTAACAGTATTCAATACACCATTTCCCTGTTGAATGAGCTAACATACAGCAGGTCCTCCAATAATGTCATTTAATTCAATGTCATTTGGCTATAACATTAAGGGGAAAAAATTGATTCCCTGCTAGAGTCACATGTTCCCCATGTCTAAGAGTTTTCTGTGGGCATTTCAATTTCCTTCCACATCCAAAGGTGTACATGTTAGGTTAATTGGGGTGTCTAAATGGTCCCTGTCTGAGTGAGTGTCCTGCAATGGGATGACATTCTCTCCAGGGTTGATTCCCACCTTGTGCCCTGAGCTGCTGAGAAGGGCCCTGACCACCCACCATCCTGAACCTGGAATAAGCATTTTGAATGAATGAATGAATATAAAGTGTTGTAAAATGAAAATTTGTAAAGTGTATAATCAAACAAATGCATCACAATAAGCGATTCAGTAGGAAAGTGCTCAACAAGCCCCTATACATGATTATTTTGAATATGTTTTGATATATTTTGAACAATATTTATGATTGCTTTGAACATGTTTTGATGTGGGTGGTAGGAGATGCACTTTACCACTTTCTCTTTTCAAACGCTTATTTCCTGAATTAACCCACCACCATGACTGTTGTAACTCTCTGATAAAAATTGGGCAGATAATTATTAATCTTTCTTAAATGTAGGTGTAGTTCATTTATTTCAGCGTTTAATAGAATTGTGGTAGGTTTTTATTCAGAAGTTTGGTAATGTTTTTGTTACCAGAAATATGCCATAGGAACTTAACTTTTTTACATCAATTAGCCTATGGTAAAATTGGTTTTATTATGTGTCGTTTTCTTTAAAGCTGCGGTTTCCAAGAACTTATCTATGATGATAAATGAGGACTTACTGTATAGGTGGTTAAATATCTCTGAATTAAGACTCTTGCTTGCATTCTTACCATTTTCCCTCTTTTTTTCATTTTTATGATGGTCATTGGGTTCTAAATAAACTTAGTTGATTGTCCCTCAGAATAGTTCTATATAAATTTGTAACTTTTGATATGTCTTCTCACCTGATTTTCTTTCCAACACTATATCAAAGTCTCAACAAGAAATAGATGGCACATTAAAAATAGACTATTTGAAAAAGGATTTATTTACAAAGGGATTATTTATAGAGGTATCAGTTTAGGGGAACCACATATTTGACACAGCAACCTACGGTTTAATATGAGTTGACATCAAATGTTAGGCCCTCTAGGTCCAAAGGCGTGTGGAACTTACCAGAACCTGGAAGAAGTTATGGAGAGTTGGAAGCCTTGAAGAGGAACAGTGACATTTGATCCAGGTACATATAGTCAGCTAGAGACAATACTATTGGGAAGGAATGAGATACCTTGATCTCACTGTCCTCCCTCCATCCAATCACTGTTGGGGACTCTCCATTGACTTAATCAACTAAAAGTCAGAGAATGGAAACCTATTTATGTGGCCCATATAGGTCACCCTCCCATGGCAGAGAAGAGTGTAGAGGGGTACAGAGGTGTATGTGAGGGGGCAGATGGAAGATTTCCAACATGACATTTTTGCATAGAACTTTGAAAAGATGAAAAGTTTGGGATGAAACCATAGGCACATGAGCCACCCAGAGTATATTCTAGCCTCTTCTTGCCTGAGAATATAGTCAATAGGACTTATAAATAGTGGTTGATTGACCAAAGTATACCTTGTTTTGTTATAACAAACTTGAACCCAAAAGTTCTATCACAGTTTTTAAAAGATTATGAAATACATGGTATATACAACAGCATATATGCAACGACTAGGTAAATTATAAAGAACGACAAATGTATACCCAAGCATCCATAACAAATCTTACATAGATAATTATTCTTACAGTGAAGTCCCCCAGTGGGATATTTCTGGCAACATCCTTCAATCTACTGCAGGGATAAACATTGCTCTGTTTTGTGTTTATAGCTCACTGCATCCTTGAACTTCCGGGCTCAAGTGATTCACCCACCTCAACCTCCTGAGTAGCTAGGACTACAGGCACATGCCACCATTCCCAGCTAATTTTTAAAATTTTTTTTGTAGAGATGGGGTCTCAGTTTTTGAACTCCTAGCTTCAAGTAATCCTCCTACCATAGCTTGCCAAAGCGGTGGGATTACAGACACGAGCCACCACTCCCGGCTTATATAGATTCTTTTACCCCTATATGATGTACATTTAATAGCCAACTTCTGAAATGTATATAAATGGTATCATACTAGATATTCCCTAATATGATTTGCTTTTTATCACTTAACATTGTATTTCTAAGATTCATCCATGTTATTGCACACTGTTCACTTATTTTCACAGTCAGAGTTCTTTATCACATGAATATCTTACAATTATTCTCCTGTGCTGGACATATGTTTATAGTTTGCTGCTGAAAATAAGGCCACTATGCATATTCTTATTTGTTTGTTGGCACGTAGTACCAAAGACATATCTAAGACCCGTGAGACTAGGTCAGGGCATATGTATATTTTCAGCTTTACTAGATAATTCCATGATTTTGTATGAATTTACTCTCCCAAGAGCACTGTTTAAGAGTTTCTGTTGATTCTCATTCTTACCAACTCTGTTACTTAATTAAAAAAAATTGTGAGCTTATGTGAGAGAGCATCCCATCATGGTTTTAGTTTTCAGGTCCATAATTGGTAATGACTTTGAGCAGCTTTTAATGCTTATTGACTGTATTTTTTTCCTTCCGTAGGAAATATTTGAGCTATATGTTTTGCCCTTTATTTGGAGATTGTTTTTATTTTTAATATTTGTAGAATTTCTTTATATGTTCTAGACATGAAACTTTTGGTAGGGGTTATGTTGTAAATATATTCTCTTACGTTGCATATTTACAACTTTGTCTCCTTTGAGAATCAGAAAGTCTTAGTCTTATTATACCTAAATTTTTGATATTTTTGTGGTTTACATTTTTGTTGAAGGAATCCTTCTCTTTCTCAAAGATAAAGGTAATATTCTTTTTCAAAAATTTTACCTTTTACATTTAAGTACTTAATCCATTATGTACCTCTCATTCAAGAAATGTTTTTGTTACTACACTCCAACCTGGGTGACAGAGTGACTCCGTCTCAAAAAAAAAAAAAAAAGGTTTTTAAGTTCAGCAGTACATGTGCAGATTTCTTATATAGGTAAGTTGTTTGTCACTGGAGATTTCTGTACATTCTTACTGAGATTGGTTGAAAGTGCATGCAATCTTTAGATCATATTGACAAGAACTTAGGATATCCTTAGGATATTTTGTCTGCTTATGCATTCACATAGCATGTTTCTTCTACATATATTCATTCTTTAATTTCTTTCAATAAAGCATTATATCTTTCTCTTTTGTGTACATATGGTTTTTTGTTATTTGTCTTTTGAGACAGGGTCTTGCTCTGTTGTCCAGGTTGGAGTGCAGTGGTACAATCATGGCTCACTGCAGCCTCAACGTCCTGAGCTCAAGGGATCCTCCCATCCCCATCCTCCTGAATAGCTAGAACCACAGGTATGCACCACCACACCTGGCTAATTTTTGTATGTGTGTAGTTGTTTTTTTTTTTTTTTTTTGGTAGAGATGGGTTTTTGCCATATTGCCCAGGCTGGTCTCAAACTCCTGGGATCAAACAATCCTCCTGCTTTGACCTCCCAAAGTGGTGGGATTACAGGCATAAGCCATTGTATCGGACCTATATTTTACTTGTAAACAATATTATTTTGTTAGATTTACTTCTAAGTGTCTTATACATACATATTTTTGCTGTTGTAAATTTATCCTTTACAAATTTTTGTACTTTTTAATCCTGGTGGATAAAAATGCAGTTGACTTTTTCCTCCCTTTTTTGGTCTTTTATTTAGCAAATTTGCTAATCTTTTTAATGCAGTTATTTTGTTCATAAACTATTTGACGTTTTTGATGTAGGTAAAACATCTGTTAATGGTACTTTTGTTTTATTTCATTCCAATAAGTAAAGTTTTGTTTCTTTTATCCCAATCCATATGTCTTTATTGCTTTTCTTACCTTATGATGATATCTAGGAGCTCCACTATGTTGCATAGATAAGGCAGTCACGGACATCCTCATCTTTTCCTGAAGTTAAAGGGACTATTTCTCAAATTGTTCACCATCAGGTAGAATGTGTGCTGTCAATAAGAATAATACTTTGAAGCTAGAATTTGGGTACTACCCAGATCATTTTAATGTCAGTTCAGGAATCACTTCTGTTGAGAACATTGACAATTAATGTTACAGAAGTTGATGCTACACAGGCCTAAAATTAAGCTTTTGACTACCTAATAGTCAAACAGATTTAGAAGTAAACCAGGAGAACAGAATTGTTTTTTCCTTTTCCCTCTTCAACTTCCCTCTTCATCTCCTAGGACCCTGACCCACCATATCCCATTATAATTACTCAACCCAAATATCCAGAACTGCCTTTGTTTGATATGATGAAGATTGTGGGAACAATAACCTTGAGGGTAAAATATCAGGGGTTTGGCTTTGATGTGTTTAATTAGAACTCCTTTTTAAAAATGTCCAACTGGTGGTGATGAATTAGGCAGCTGATTGCAGAGTCCAGAGTTCAGGGTAGATGTCCAGGCTAAGGACTGAAATCTGGTGAGCCCTCACTCTAAGTAGGAAGTAGTTAAGCCATAAGCCTAGGTGGAATCACTTAGGGGTGAGTGGAAACGAGGAGAGAGAACCAAGGACTGAGAACTGAGAACTCATATATTTTAAGATTGGGAATATGAAGAGAAACAACGACTAAGAACTGTCAGTGAAGAAAGACAACCCAGAGTGTCTGGTTATTCTGAAGCCAAGTGCCACAGCTGTATCAAGGAGGAAGGTGCAATCACCTGTGTCAAAAGATGGTGTTAGGTCAAGAAAGAGGATTGAACTGAACACTACATTTTACAATACCAGGTCATTAGTAATCTTTGCATGATTTGATTGAATCTGTCATCAACTATTTCATCAAGAAAAGGAAGATGGGACATTATTCCATATGTAATTGTGTGACCTAATGTCTTCACTTAAGAATACTTTATAAGCAGTTTCTTTGTGTTTCTATGTTGTCAGTTTTAATAAAAGAATAGTAGTCTTATGTGTAGATGTGTCATAGTGCATTTAATTAACTCCATATGTTTAGATAGATGGTTTCTTTCATTTTTTTCCTGCTTCTAAAGACGCACTGAAAACCATAAATATTGTAAAATGAATATTCTATTTATGTAATTCTATATTTACTTCATTAGGTTACATGGACATAGGAAGACTTCCTGGCTCAAAAATGCATGCAACATATGCTATATCATAGCATATGAAAGCATATGATGCTCTGATATTTCACAAAAACACACAAATAGCTAATAATGAAATTAAATACTATGTTTATCTACTATCAATCCAATAAATGCAAATTAAACCTGTTGAGGAGGTTTAATCAAAATTTTGAGAGCTATTCTAAGGCTCCCTGCTTAAGTGAAAGTAGTTGAGAGTTAAATCTGGTTAATGTCTTTATTTTTCTTTTATTCAATAGTTTTTTGAGTGATTACGATATGTTTGACCCTGGGGAGACAATGGCTGTAAGACAAACAAAATCCTATTGAACTACAGCCTTACAACATCCTGCATTTCCTTAGCTAGTAAACAGTGTAGAAAATGATTTAGTCTTTATCTCCTCTTCTGCCAGTTGATAAGTAGGATTTATGCAATTTTTGGTGTTTAACTGATCTCTTGATGTTAGATAAGGACCATTTATACCAGGGATTCAAATAGAGCTTTGATTGAGCTGGAAAATTATCTTGAGGTTAAGTAGTCTTGTCCCTTCTATTACTCCTGATAATTACCCTACCATTTATCATTGGATATGAATTTTTACATTTTGAGGACAGGGTTTGGGGGATGAATGTCAGAATCATAAAATGTTCCAATATGGAGGGTTAGGCTTTTATATTTGTTATTGGGGATTGGTGGGGTTGTAGGGGTGTTTAAGAAGTGGTTTAAAACATAATGTAAACCCCTTGGACAATGTCTGAAATATACAATCTACTCCTATGAGAATGAAAGACAAAAGAATAAATAAAAACCCTCCAAATTCTTCAAGGCAGATGGGTTTCTGTCATCTCTTACTAAAAGAATCAAATGGGTTAAAGATGGAGTGTTTGGTTCTTTTAACAAAAACAAGTAAAAACCACCATGCTACTGAAGAGAGGAAAAGTAAACCATGCATGGTTGGAAGGGTGCAAGGAATAGGAGCTGCATGTGCTGCTGGTGGGAACATCAATTAGTGCCTCTCTGGTGGGTAATTCAGCAATACGTTTTTAGAGCCTTAAAATGTTCCATTCCTTATAATTTATCCTGGCGAGATATTTGGAGGTATTCTCAAAGATTTATGTATTATATTTATTACAGTATTATAAGAATAAAGAGTTGAAAACAATATAAAAGTCCACCAATAGATACTTGCCAGAATAAATAAATATATATATGTGATTTATTACTCTGTAGCAGTTTATAATCATATTTCCAAAGACGATTTGATGGCATGAGGGAAATATTCACAATATAATGCTAAACTAAAACTGTCAGATACAAACAGCATTAAATAGCAACCACTTATTGAACATTAATTTTGCACTAGGATGTATATTTAGGGCTTCATAAACACGTCATTTAATCCTCTAACAAATCTAGCAGATAACTATTGCTATACTCAATTTACGCGTTATAAATTTGAGATTAGAGAGTTAAGCTGCATTTCAAACCCAAACTGTCCGAGTAAACAGAGCAGCCCCAAATATGCAAGGACACTTGGTTGAAAATGTATATGTCTGAAAATCAGAGAAACTTTATCTGTTTCAAGTGCAAGGAATAGAGAAAGCAAGGCTGTATTTTGAAGAATGTTACATCCCTCAAAATACTTCAATCTGGTAGGTGATGAAGATACCTTCAAAGATTTTAAGTAAGGGAGTGAAATGATCAGATTTCTTCTGAGGAGTGATAACTGAAGAACCATACCAAGGATGGGATTGCAATTGGGTACTTGGCAATCATATAAACACCAGTTGCTAACGGTCTAGCGTGTAGGGAGTAATTGTGAAGATGGAGAGCAAGGGGCAGATTAGAAACGCACTGTGGGTGAAGAATTAACTAGACTCTGAGAGGCAAGGTGTTAAGTTCTAAGCTACAGGAGAGGGAGAAGACAGAACTAGTTTCAGGCTGCTCTGTCTGTGCAGTAGACATTCTTTTATTTCCTTGCCTTTTTAAAAGAATGTTAGTGGCTATAGGCACGGAAATATCTAATGATATATCCCAAGGAAAGTTCATATGAGAAACAGATGACCCCATGTTTCGTTTTGAAGATATTTTATGTGAGGAACCACTTTAACAACGATTCAGAAGCCAGTGGTTTTGGCGTTCAGGGCAAAAACTGTTGAAAATATATATTTGATGGTTATTTGCCAATAAATATTATTTAAAGCCCTGGGACTTAATGAGATTTTCAACAAGGATATAGAAAGGTTCTCAATTGGCCATGGAGAAGTGTACCGGAATCGCCTAGAAAGAATTTCTAAATTACATATTCCAGCATTGTCCACTTCAGAGATTGTTATGTATTCAACTTTTTAATGGGGAATGGAGACAGTCTGGTTTAAAGGGGTACATAGGGCTGAGCTCATATTTTTTAAAACTGCTAAACACAAAAATGATACTAAATATAAATGTATTAAATGAGTAATTTATGGATGCAATTAGAATTCTTGAAGCAATATCACCTGAATGAAGTGTTGAGGCTAAGCTAACTCTGATCATGTACTTAATTGGTGATGGAACAAATCAGGAGAGATTTCCTTTGTAGGAGCAATAAGGCCTGAAAGCAATTATTACTTAGCATGCCTGAACTTGCATGTGGTTTGCATTTCA
The DNA here is from genome assembly GCF_043159975.1 of Macaca nemestrina. Classification (NCBI taxonomy): domain Eukaryota; kingdom Metazoa; phylum Chordata; class Mammalia; order Primates; family Cercopithecidae; genus Macaca; species Macaca nemestrina. The sequence goes on along the minus strand of NC_092131.1, from coordinate 82,492,877 downwards.
ACATCATATTTATAATTAGGTATTGAATCTTCGATTTTATTTTCCCTCAGGAATAGTTTTCCAGGCAAACTAAAAAGAGCCAGATTCATCCCCAATATGTCCTAAATAGTGTGCATTTTTAAGGAAAACTAGTACCAAATCATATTTATGTAATACTGCTACAATAATTAAACCATGAAAAGCAAACAGGATAGACTGAACATATAAGAAGTATACTTGAGTTAAGAAGATGAAGGCTAGAGAAATGTGAGTCATAATGGATGAGCTACTAAAGAAAAGAGAGTGAGGTTAAAGAACTCCTCAAGTGGTCCACTAGGTAAATATTTCAGTCCAGAACATCTTAGGTGCTCTCCAGAGAGGTGTTGGTTACAGGCATGAAGGAATCAGATGTTGGCTGCAGTCATCTCCTCATATGAAACACTTGCAGATATCCCTCTTAATTCGCGAAGGTTAATATTAGAAACACCTTTTCAGACACACAGGGACCATCAGAGAATAATAAAAAGTACACAGAAGTCCATTATTGTATACATCTCTCCCATTTAAGCTGCCATTGGTTTTAATGTGACAGTTAATAATCATGTATTTTTCTATTTATATGTAAGAGTTATAGTGAATTGTAAGACTTGTAATTTATTTGCTTATTATAGCTTCTAAATCATCTTCACAGGGCAGAAAAGAATTTCGATGGCAAATTTGGAGGGTAAACTTTTGTGGAGTCATATTTGACCATATTAGAAAACAATAAGATGATTTTTGCCATTAAGAGCGTTTTTTCATTTAAAAAGGCAATCTATTTTAAGCAGGTCAGACTAAAACTGAATAAAAAGACAGTGGAATATAGTTTATACTTGAGTCATTTGGGTGGGGTAGGGGATAATCAGTTTAGTCTAGTTAGATCCTAGAACAGGAAATGAACTTCTAAGGGCATTGTTGCAACATTTCATGCATCAGTTGTTGATGAATGAGAATCTGGATTTCAGCTGTGTAATGAAGATAGAGATTAGTGGACAGATAAAAGACACAGTTTGGTGATAGAACTAATTATACTCAAAGACACCCCTTCCAAATCTAGCTTTAGACACACACTCCACTGCCAGCTAGCCTTCACTCTTTCCTGTGTGAATCAGAATGAGCATAGACTCAGGTTTAGTGCATAGAAGATTCTTTTTTTTATTATGCTTTAAGCTCTAGGGTACATGTGTACAACGTGCAGATTTGTTACATATGTATACATGTGCCATGTTGGTGTGCTGCACTCATCAACTCGTCATCTACATTAGGTATATCTCCTAATACTATCCCTCCCCCCTCCTCCCTCCCCACAATAGGACCCGGTGTGCGATGTTCCCCTTCCTGTGTCCAAGTGATCTCATTGTTCAATTCCCACCTATGAGTGAGAACATGTGGTATTTGGTTTTCTGTTCTTGTGATAGTTTGCTGAGAATGATGGTTTCCAGCTACACCCATGTCCCTACAAAGGACATGAACTCTTCCTTTTTTATGGTTGCATAGTATTCCGTGGTGTGTATGTGCTACATTTTCTTAATCCAGTCTGTCACTGATGGACATTTGGGTTGATTCCAAGTCTTTGCTATTGTGAATAGCGCCGCAATAAACATACGTGTGCATGTGTCTTTATAGCAGCATGACTTATAATCCTCTGGGTATATCCCCAGTAATGGGATGGTTGGGTCAAATAGTATTTCTAGTTCTAGATCAGGCAAGAGAAAGAAATAAAGGGTATTCAGTTAGGAAAAGAAGAAGTCAAATTGCAGATGACATGATTGTATATTTAGAAAACCCCATTGTCTCAGCCCAAAATCTCCTTAAGCTGATAAGCAACTTCAGCAAAGTCTCAGGATACACAATCAATGTGCAAAAATCACAAGCATTCTTATACACTAGTAACAAACAGCCAAATCATGAATGAACTCCCATTCACAATAGCTTCAAAGAGAATAAAATACCTAAGAATCCAACTTACAAGGGATGTAAGGGACCTCTTCAAGGAGAACTACAAACCACTACTCAGTGAAACAAAAGAGGACACAAACAAATGGAAGAACATACCATGCTCATGGATAGGAAGAATCAATATTTTGAAAATGGCCATACTGCCCAAGGTAATTTATAGATTCAATGCTATCCCCATTAAGCTACCAATGACTTTCTTCACAGAATTGGAAAAAAACTGCTTTAAAGTTCATATGGAACCAAAAAAGACCCCACACTGCCAAGAGAATCCTAAGCCAAAAGAACAAAGTTGGAGGCATCATGTTACCTGACTTTAAACTATAATACAAGGCTACAGTAACTAAAGCAGCATGATACTGGTACCAAAACAGAGATATAGACCAATGGAACAGAACAGAGTCCTCAGAAATAATACCACACATCTACAGCCATCTGATTTTGACAAACCTGACAAAAGCAATGGATTCCCTATTTAATAAATGGTGCTGGGAAAATTGGCTAGCCATAAGTAGAAAGCTGAAACTGGATCCTTTCCTTACTCCTTATAGAAAAATTAATTCAAGATGGATTAAGGGCTTAAATGTTAGACCTAAAACCATAAAAACCCTAGAAGAAAATCTAGGTAATACCTTTCAGGACATAGGCATGGGCAAGGACTTCATGTCGAAAACACCAAAAGCAATGTCAACAAAAGCCAAAATTGACAAATGGGATCTAATTTAAACTAAAGAGCTGCACAGCAAAAGAAACTACCATCAGAGTGAACAGGCAACCTAAGAATGGGAGAAAATTTTTGCAATCTACTCATCTGACAAAGGGCTAATATCCAGAACCTATAAAGAACTCAATCAAATTTACAAGAAAAAAACAAACAGCCCCATCAAAATGTGAGCAAAGGATATGAACAGACACTTCTCAAAAGAAGACATTCATACAGCCAACAGACACATGAAAAAATGCTCATCATCACTCGCCATCAGAGAAATGCAAATCAAAACCACAATGAGATACTATCTCACACCAGTTAGAATGGCATTCATTAAAAAATCAGGAAACAACAGGTGCTGGAGAGGATGTGAGAAATAGGAACACTTTTACACCATTGGTGGGACTGTAAACTAATTCAACCATTGTGGAAAACAGTGTGGCGATTCCTCAAGGATCTAGAACTAGAAGTGCATTGAAGGTTCTTAATGTACTTGGGCACATTCCAAAGGCAGCCATCAGGTTTTCACAATTGCTCTTCCAATCTGAACTCTCCTATGAGGGTTAGGTATTGAAGCTGAACACAGTACACCTGGAGCATGCCGGTGTATATTCTGGTACCCTATCTTGGGCTGCCAATGAGGGTTTTGAGGAGAAGGATGGAAAGTGAATCTTCTCTGGGCTACATGAAGCAAGGAGATGTGAAACCCAGTGTTGAAAGTCTTTTCTCCAAATATTTTCCATCATTTTATTAGGGCTCTAGCATGGATTCTTTTATTTCCCACTATGAAAGGAAATAGTGAACTTCGTGAGGTAAACTTTGTGAGATTAAAATTGGTACTATATAACATGTTTTTTGATGCTCTCTTCCTCAGGGCCAGGAGCTAGTTAAAGTACTTTGACTAGTCCTTGGCCTTTCTGAGAGCATCCTGAAGTCTAAACTCCAAGTTCTAATTTTTGGGCAGGGTATGGGGTAGCAGTTATTCTCATATTCAGCTTGTTAAACTATAAAATGGCATAAACATTTTGGAAGGAAGTTTGGTTATATGTATCAATAGCCTTAAAAATATGCAAACCCTTTGATCTGGCAAGGTCTCTTATAAACTTCATGTGGCTTCTTATCTGACACCAAGGTTGTGGTCCAAAAGATTAATGCACCTGAACTGCACCTGAGGGAACTGTTGAGAAGACCTTGATGCTGTTTGTCACTGTTCCCCTAGCTAGTTCATTGACCCTCAGCCCCTTCTGGCTAGAGATCCATAATCCAGCCATCTTCTAGCAGACCTAGGCTCCCTACCTCACCTTGACTTTCTGACACTGGTCTTGTTCATGTCCCTAATTCAGACTGCAGTTCTTATTTGCCAATCTTGTGGTTATATGAGGGTTTTAATTATAAGAAGATATTTGTGTTTCATGGAGGTAAAGAGTTTTCACCAGCTTTCTGTTTCTACATCTCACTGGAGTTTATAGTTCCAGGCTCTTGCCCATATTCACCAAACCCTGTTGGCCTGGAGATGTATTAATGCTTTCAACAGTCACTTGGCATACACATTGCCTGAGGATATTATTAATATGTAGGTGTATCATTCAGTAGCTTTGGGGTGGGGCCCAGGTAATGTTGTGATGTTGACCTGCAGATCAAACTTTGAGCAACGAGGAATTAGGCTACTTTTGCTATATGTTATTCTCATATAAACGATACATTCAACAGTATAAGTAGCCATAAAATAAACCTCAGCCTACATGCCCAATCATTAATCTGACTTGCAGCTTATTTTTGTTGCATTTAAAAGCAAATCTGTACTCATTACGGAAAAGTGACCACGTGGGAAACCTGAAAATAGGTGTAACTGGTGTTGTAAGGAACAGGTCCACATGTTTAGTTTTAGCAATAGAAAATTTTCAGGGCAAATAGAATTTCTGTGGACTTGATTTTTATAGTAATCAAAAAACTGTAATCTGTCTTATGTGGACAGGAACAAAAAGGTCTTTTCTTGCCTTCCATAGCATAACATTACCACAGTTCTGAATTATCTGAGAGTATCTTTGCATAAGGAAAGGATCTGAACTTCCTAAGAGGCCTTTATAGTATACTTCGGCATCCTTCCTCCAAGAATGTCAATATTCTTTGCAAACTTTGGCTGAATCACCATCATTGCAGCCCATATGATAGGCATCTGAACATCTCACAGTATCTTCTTTTCAGTGCATACAGGGACTTTAAATTGGGGCATGGTGTGTCATGACTCGGGGAAGAGTGTCAGATAAAGCTTTTTCAAAAGGGAACACTGAGCCCAATAGCTAACACAGGAGACAGAAATAAGGGGGTGTCAAATTAGGCTTTTTCAAAAGGGAACATTGTGCCCAATACCTGAAGAGATAGAAAAGTATTTTTCTGCTCAATGTGACTAAATGCTCTTTACTGGTTGACAGAGAAAGTGAAAAATTTTACAGCGTTTTGCAAGCATGACTCATAGCCTCAAGGTGTAGGCATTTCCACAGGAATGGATTGGAGGCTGTAGCTATTATATACCCCTGCATGCTTTCACAATAGTTTTTCATTTTCCTATTTTGTGTATTCTAAGAACCTAGTCTTAACTCCTTAGGTAACCCTGAAAGCCACTAAAGAGTCTAGTTTCCTTGAAGAATAAGATCTCCAATTCTAGATAAGTGTTTATTTGCCTGAATGTGTTATACACTTGAATTTAGTCAATATTCTCTACAGGAAACAAAGAATGGCGTTCTCTCCTTCAAGTGCTAAAGGGCACCATGTTGAACTATCCAGAGGACAAGTTGTTTATACGTTATCTCAACATGTTTTGTCATTGCTGGTAACCTTTGTGTATGTTTTCTGTCAATAGAATATACATTTTAAGAGGTGAGAAAATGGTGTTTGTAACTGCACTTTGAATCCAGAATGAATTCAAATATATTAATAAATGACATTGACAGTCACCAATATTAAGGACATTTGGAATAGCTAATCTCTAGTTTATGAATAATAAGTTGTCTTGGTTTTAATAATTTACTTAAATATTTTCCCTCTATTCTTTATCTGTAAAGTTGCAAGATCTTTCTGCCTCCCCTTAGATGATTACTAGTTATACTCTTAGAGGGCAGATATAAGTTAATGAGCTCCAAGGGAGGGGACAAGAAAGCAAGAACAAAAACAGCATATTGCCTTCAAGACTATTAATGTCCCTTTGTGGAGGATGGCAACAGCTAATGTCTGGCAAGAGCAGTGGAGGAAGAAATTGCTGCAGGTTCAGGTGGGAGAGTGAGTCACCTTGAGGCTGGCACTGCTGATGAGGTTTGGAGAATAATCTTTCCATTAGGAGTAGAATCCTCCTTTGAGGATGGGGGTGTTATTAATGTCCAGTACTTGAAATGTTTGATTTACTTCCTGTGTACTGCAAGGAAAGAAAGCATTAAAACCCCACACATCACAGATCCACAGAGAATATCTGTAAATGCATCTAACCTCAAAGATATTAGGAAATTTTAGGATTATGGAGCATTTCTTTTGCATGTGGGGGCATAAATGACAGCACAGAAATATAAGTTACCGAAATAGATAAATAGGTGCAGGTAAGTATATAGGGTAGGTAGATATGTCACCAACTGTGATTTTTAGTAGAATAATATCAAATATTGACTTACCCTATACTGTGCTACTTTGAAAAGGTATTGTTTATGGAAAAATTGTAGATATTACAATAGCTAAATAGTCATTTCTAGTGTCTTTATAAGCAAGAAAATATCTAGTAGACTTTATACATAATAAAAGTGTGATTTTCATGGGGCTAGATTTAAAATTGTGTGCCTATCTTAAATGCCAATTCATTGTAATAAGGTATTAGCTTGCTGTTGCTTAAATTTGTATATTTTATTCTTACTCACTTTTAAATACCTTTTCTTAATCCCTTATTTTTGGCTCATTTGATACGATTATCATTCCAGTTTCTTGCCTCCTGAATAATAGATTCTAAATCATTCTCATTTGATCTTTGATTCCTTATTAAAAATCCTGAAGCCTAACAGCTAATGATGCTGTTGATGCATGGCAATGCTGCATTTAATCAAGGATTTTTTCATTATTGCACAATATCCCTCTTACCTCATCAATTTATAATTTGTCTTTCTGTTGCATTTCTTTTTGGTATTTAAGAAGTTTGCAATCGAAGTTCATAGGTTCAAGCCCCCAAAATGACCTCATGACTAATAGGTGTTTTCACTTCTAATTGGTATAATTTTATGACTGACACTGTTTTATTGAGGAGGCATTGGGCATTATGTATGTATAATACACACACACACACACACACAAAAGTTATGTCCCTCTAGTTCAGTCTTTAGTAATTGGATTTTTTTTAGTCAAAAAAGGTATGCATAGGAGGCAAGTCCTTGCAGACCCAGGCTACCCAGTGCTTTTGAAAGCTATAACAATTCTATGTATTTCATGACCATATTTATTTTCCCAAGGAACTAATCACTTAAAATATCCCAGATCCTCAATGTGAGATAGCTGCCATTTGGTTTCAAAGTAGTCAAATGGATATTTAAGTTGGTTTTATTGTACCAGTTAGCATAGTTGGACGGTAGTTTAAAGAAAACCTGTGGTCAGCTGTAGAGCTTAAATGTACAAGAGAAATTTGCAATGCATTTGGAGTTTTGATGCCTTAAAGTTATTTCATAATAAATTACTCCATAATAACATTCTAGAGAGCATGAAGGATGTTCATTAAATATTAGTATGTGCGAAATCCATGATATATATTTAGCTAACTTAAAAATACCCTGGTCATCTATGAGGACTTATTGAGCTCTCAATGCTAATACAAACGAGTTTATTGATTCAACTTTAGTTTCCTTGTTCTGTTCCCAGATTTGAATGGCACAACTGTGTGCTCAGGTCACAAGGAGGACCATGCCACACTGTGAATAAGGAAGGAAAGTTCATTTGATTACTGAAAAAATAATTGACCAAGGCACATTTTCTATTTATTGTTTAAAAGGCATCATACTTTCTTATGAAGAAAATGAAAGAACTGACACCACTTTACACTTGCAAATGACAGATATCAAAAAGGCATAAAGTATGAAAGAGGCAGGAGATTATTGGTAGCTCAAAGAACTTAAACCTTGCTGATACATTTGCAGGAGAACAATTATTAAAAAGGAGAAAAACAATTAAATACCACCGCTTAGATGTAAATTCTCAGTCCAATGTGCCTTTCTTCAATAGTTTACTAAGGAAAACCAATAGAAAATTAACAAAATTAGGCTATGCAAAAACTTAAAAAAGTAAGTAGCTCTACATGCAAGACCTGCAGATAATCAAGTTGATAATAATTACACATTTAAAGAATATGAACAATCCCAAAGTAGGCTGGTTTATACAGAATGTAAACTGCTAGAAGTGCCCATTTGTTTAAAATACTATCTAGGAAAGAACAATAGTGACTCAGGGCACTACATAAGAGTACACTACAGGACGGGTCACCTGGTTTTATTCACCCAGTAAAAATATCTATTAAGATTCTCTTTCCTATTTTCTGATTTCATCTGTACCAGTCAACCTACTGATTACTAATAGACTTCCCAGCTTCTTAAATACTGCTGTGGCTAAGAGCAAATAATAATAATAAAGATTTCTGACTAAAAAATAAATATTCTATTTTAAACTTCTATCTCCTAGAATATTGTTCTCCTTCTTTCATCGAACAAATATTTTTAGTGACAACTATGTGCCAGGAATTTCGCTACTTGTCAAAGATTTAGCAGTAAGCAACAACAAATGTGGTCACTGCCGGCTTTCTAGTGGGTAAGAAAGATAGTTATGATCCTGTTCCTCCATGCTGCTCCCGCCAATATTCCATCAGGAAATCCCTGTTATATTTATTTTCAACATGTGTCAATAAACTGATTACATCTCAATATCTTTTCTGCATGTACCTCGGTCTGAGCCACTCATATCACACGTGAATTTTGGCAATAGTTTCCTAGCAGGTCTTTGTTTTTAGTCTTCCCTCCTTCCTGCATGGCCTATTTTCAACTGAGCAGCAGGAGTGATGCCTTCAGAATGCAGGTCAGACCACATTAGTTTTCTACTGAAAATTCTGCAATGACTCCCATTTTACTGAGAGCAAAAGCTTGTGTCTTTGCCCTGCCCCATCCCCAGCTTCATTTTTAATCCCTTCTCTTTGCTTACTGTACTGCAGCCACCGTGGCTTCCCTGCCCTTCCACAGACCATATACACTCAAACCTCAGGACTTTTGCAAGGGCTGTTCTTCATGACTGGAATGATCTTCACCCAGAAATTGCTCCAAGTTTTTCTTAAATGTTACCTTCTTAATGAGGCCTTCCCTGATCATACTAATTTAAAATTATAATCTATTCACACTTCTTATTCTGCTCTATTTTAAAAGCACTAACATACTATATAATTTTCTGAACACTTGGATTATTTATTTTCTTCTCCCTCACTATAATATTAGCTCTTTAATGGGAGAGGTTTCATTCATTGATATATCCAGCAGCATGCTTGGCACATAGTAGTCATTCAATAAATAGTTTGAATGCTTAATGAATGAGCCAAGTAAAATAAATGTATATTTAAAAATCATGATGATAATAATTAACATATTGCTCACTATTTGCTAGCATTATTTTAAATGCGTTACATATAAATTTCTCTAAAATTACCTTATCCTCAAAACAATTCTATGCGACAGGTAGATATTGTTATCTCTATTTTTTGTTTTTGTTTTTGAGACAGTCTTGCTCTGTCACCCAGGCCAAACTGCAGTGGCATAATCATGGCTCACTGCAACTTCAACCTCCTGGACTCAAGCAATCCTCCCACCTCAGCCTCCAAAATAGCTGGGACTACAGTGGTGCTCTATCATGCCAGACTTTTTTTTTTGTAGAGATGGGGTTTCCCCATGTTGCCCAGGCTGTCTCAAACTCTTGGACTCATGATCCACCTGTCTCTGCTTCCCTAAGTGCTGGGATTACAGGTATGAGCCACCATGCTGGCTGTGTTATTTCTATTTTAAATAGGAAGCAACTGAGACATAGAAAGGTTGAAAGCTTGCCCAAGTCATATGCTAATAAACGGTAGAGTTGGGGTTCAAAGGCAGGCAGCCAGGTTCGCAAAGAGTCCACAGTCTTTACTGTGACTCTCTCCTACCTTCCTACAGCTATGAATTTAGCAGTGTGAAGAAAAGGCTTATCTCGCAGGGGATCTGGATCTGGTTTGATGAGAAAGATGAGTATCATTGAGTTGCTGGGGAGAAGAACCAATCTTTCTAGGTCAGCTCAGCTTTGGAGACCTGAGATGAGGGGAACTTTACAAGCTGAGGATTATTTCATGGCAAAGTTAGCTAATGCCACCCAGTCAGTGAGTCTCTTAAGGGCCACACCATCTCTTTTCTACAATGTGGTGCCCCAAAAAGATGAAATTGTTTTGCAGTATGGTTGGTTACTGATCAACTTGTGTGAAGAATTCCTCACATTGACTGCATAAATTAAGAATAATGTCACTTAGCTTTTCATAAATTAAGAATAATGTCACTTATTTTGAGAAGGCAAAATCGAGGAAAATTTTATGCATTCTGTTAAGTGGACTGCGGAGGGTGCTGTTGATTACGAGCTTGATTACGATCCCTTGTGACTGACTGGGCTTCACCAGCAATAGAAATAGACTAATCGGTTCCTGGAGGTTGCTTTGACTGCCCTGGTGAAACTTCAGCTGCACTATTCTGAGAAGTAACAGCATGGGGTAGTGGGTAGACACTCATTTATAATTCTTTGCTTAGTTACAGTTGGGGAAAGTAACTGGAGCATGCATATATCAAGAGCCTGAGGTGAGTGTGCAGTCTAGTTTCCTCTATCCAGCACCCACCTCACTTCTGCTTCTATCCATTTTCATGGAACCCTTATAAGCATTCATTGTAGTTTTAGGCCATTCTCCCACAGGCATAAGAAGATAACCACAGAGGGTTTCTAAGAACTATATTACAACCACCTCTCCTAAATATCCCATTCTATGGCTTTTCAGATGTCAAGCAAGTGATTTAATACTAATATATTTAAGAACCATTGGCAGAAAACTTTACACTTTATTGCATCTCACATAGAGCAGTTGATCAGGCACGTTTCTGGGCATCCTCCTCAACAAAATTGAAATTCAAATATAGGGACTAAAATTGGTATCATGTTTTTCAGTCAGGATCTTATAAAGTTTTTGGTGAGACTCTTATTTAATACCTTTTACAAGATAGCTTTAGAAAAACAATTGCAGGTACCAATTGTTAATATTATTTAAGGATCCATGTTTTACAAACTGGTTATTATTATTAGGCTGGTAAGATCAAGAATTTAGACTCGATTTGCCTTACAAGGCTTATTTCTGTTTGCCATCCTAATGAATTCTCTTCTCCGGCAAAACAGATCCAGTTGCTGTCTCCTGAACTATGACTTGTACTTTTTAAACTCATACCAATTTCCTGCCTAGAAAGCCACTTCTTCCCATCTCTGCCTCTTAAAATTCCATCTCTGAAGACCTTCTCTTATCAGTCCAATAGAAAGTGAGGGTCTCACGCGTTTTCTATGCTGATTGTGACACTGATAAAATCCTTCATTCATTTATTCAAGAAATATTTTATATGCACAGTATTTTTCAATACTGGCATAGATCTAGAGACAGCAGTGAAGAAAATGAAGTTAGTCTTGCATTTACAAAATATATAGAAATAGATATATTAGTTCATACATATGAAAAAGCACAGAAAGAATATATAAGCATAGAATAAATAATATATATTAAATAGTTAAATAAACACAGAAATATATAAAGAAAATGTGATAAGAATTATATTGGAAAACTGGAGTGTGCTATGAAAAAAATGTTAAATAAGAACATGAGAAGACACCCCTGAGTAAGTGACATTTTAAGATCTGATGAATGAGTAAAAGTAATTCAGGCTATGAGTAGAAGGAAAAATTTTCAAGGCAGAGATAATTGCATTTACAAAATCTGAGATAGGAAATGTCTTGGTGTATTCCTGGAACTGAAAGAAAGTTGATGTGTCTTTTCGTTATATATGCACCATTCTTATCTCTTCTAGATGGATGAGAACTTGTTTTTTATTTCTTTATACTCCATAATGATTAACATCATGTTTTCTACATAATAGTTACTCAAAATAATGTGCTAGAGGACTTCTGCTTCCAGTAACTGGAGTTAGCTGATATTAATGTTACATCCCTTTGTAAATAATTATAAAAACTGGACAAAATATAAGGGACAACTGATTTCAGCCATTGGAAACAGAGCAGCCGTATCATCCTTGAGATACAGAAATCTGTGAAATGAGCTTTGTTAACCCCCCAAATTTATGCCTGAGACAATTTCTGGAACTTTGCAGTAGGGAGATGGATCCTAAGTAGAAAGCAGAGTCTTCTGGAGCTGACGTGATAGAGACAAGAATGTGAGGGGCAGCTGGAACTGGAAGGGCAGATATAAAGATGAGGCTTCTGTGGGGGGAAGACAGCCCAGAAATTTGCATGAGGGTTTATCTGTGTCCTAGGTTGAGAGCTACGTTGCTTACGCATGGATATTGAGTCCAAAAGGCCTAGCAGAGTGACTTCTAGAGGGAGCTAAGAGCAGTACAGAGGTGCTAGAGGATGCACAGGGCTAAAAGATGTCAGAATTCTGACCCAGTTGGGCTGGAGAGACCTCACTGAAGAACTCAGGCTTTTGATTATGATTCTAGAAACATGATGTCCTGGGGGAATGAAAATACCCTAGATCTAATGAGAAAACTGAAATCAATCTACCCCACAAAGCACAGAACCAACACTAATAGGTGTAAGACAATCTATGCATAAATTAACTGTCTGATAAAACAGGATTAAAATAAAAACAACATAAATTAGACTCCATGCAAAGTAACATATACAATAAAAAAATTCCAGACTATAATCTAGAAAAAAAGCACCCAATAAAAACATGTCAAAAATCACAGATATTAGAGATAACATATATGGATTTTTAAAAGAGTTATAAACTCATGTAAAAATTTATAGAAAAATATGGAAAATTTCAGCAAAGAAATAGAAAATATAAAAAGATTAAAAATTTAAAACTCAAAAATATTTGAGATAAAAAAATTACTGAGTGGTTTAGAAAAAGATTAGATACTGCAGAAGAAAGGGTCAATAATATCCAAATTGAATAAGGGAGAGAAAAATAAATACTTGAAATATTAACAGCACTTTAATGGCCTGTGAGAAAATATTAAGTCAATATAAGTATAATTAGAGTCCCCCAAAATGATTAAGAATGCATCAGAATAAAAAATTGGGTAAGTGAATGAAAATTCTCCAAATTTGGTGAAAAACAATACCACACAGATTCAAGAAGTTCAATGAACTCCAAGAACCATAAGTCAAAGAAATAACATCTAAGTACATCATAGTCAGTTAGAAAGGGATATTAACAACTTTATGCCAATAGAAGACACTTTGACAAGTTAGATGAAATAGACAAAATCTTAGAACAACAGAAACTCCCCCAAACTGACATAAGAATAAATAGAAAAGCTGAATAGTCCTATGCCTATTAAATAAATATAATTCATAAATAAATACTTTCCTATAAAAAAACCTTACGGTCCAGATAGCTTCACTGATGAATTCTATCATATATTTAATAATGATTAATACCAATTTTACACAAACGATTTTAGAAATAGGAGAGGGTGGCAACATTTCCTATATTTTTTCATATGGCCAGCATAACCATGTAACTATAATAAGGGCATGAATAAAAAAAATAAAATTACAGAACAACATGTATTACAAAATACTTATAAAAATGTTAAACAAATGTTAGCAAATCCAACATTATATATAAAGAACATATAATCAAATGGAATTTATCTCCAAATTGTAAGGTTGTGACAAATTAAGAAAATATATCATATTGATAAGATAAATTTATATAGTTATCTTAACTGAGGTAAAAAATGGACATATAACAATCATTTATGACAAACTTTCACCAAACTAGGCATGAGAAAACACTTCATAAATATATAAATGATATCTGTGAAAAACATCCAGCTAACATTATATTTAGTATTGATATACTTTTTCCTTAATATCAACAAGGCAAGGGTTTCACTCTTATCACTTCTAATAAATGCTCTACTAAAGCTTCTACAATAAACAATAAGGCAAAGAAAAAGAAATGATATAAAGATTTGAACAAAAGAAATGTCTGTTCATAGATGACATGATTACATGATTGTGTGTGTAGAAAATCCTATGAAACCAGAAAAATATACTATGACTAATGAATGAATTTAGAAATATTTTAAGAAACAAGGCCAATACAGAGAAATCAATTGATTTTTATATATTGGCAATAAATAATTGAAAAATAACATTAGCCATTTAGTAGCACCAAAAAGCATACTTTAAATACTTACGAATAGACTTAACAAAAGACATTTAAGTAAAACGTTATTGAGAGAAAACTTTAAAAAGACTTAAATAATAAAGAAAAAATGGTATGTCCATGAATTGAAAAACTCAATATTTTCTTTCTTTCCAAATTAATACATTCAAGGCAATTGCAATAAAAATCTTAACACAGACATTGAGAAGCTGATTCTAAAACTTATGTAGAATAAAATACCTAGAATAGACAAAGCAATCACCCCAAAAGGAAAGAATCTTGGAGACATTGCATTATTTAATCTCAAGAATTACTGTCAACTGACAATAATGGAGATATCGTGGCACTTGAATATGAATTAGCAAATAGATCAATAGAACTAAATAGTTCATGCAGAAATAGCACCTCCCTTATGTGGTCAGATGATGCTAATGCAGTTTATTGGGGGAAAAGAAAATCTTTTCAACAAATAGTATTGCAATAACTAGATAAAGTAAGGAAAACAGTGAACTTTATTCCCTACCTCACAACATATACAAAAATTAAAAGCTAAAACTATAAAGTTTCTAGCACAAGAGGTAGAAAAGCTAATATGGTAACTTTGGGCTAGGTGAATATTTTTTAACCAGGTTACAATGAGCTCTAAATATTAAACCAAAAATGATAAATTGCGGCCAGGAGCAGTGGCTCACTGTTGTAATCCCAGGTCTTTGGGAGGCCAAGGTGGGAAGCCGGGAGTTTGAGACCAGCTTAGGCCACATAGCAAAACCACTTCTCCATAAAATTTTAAACATTAATTGGGCATAATATTGCGTACCTATAGTCCTAGCTGCTTGAGAGGTTAAGGCAGAAGGATTGCTTGAGCCTAGAAGTTCAAGGCTTCAGTAAGCTCTGATTGTCGTACTGCACTCTAGGCAGCGAAAAAAAAAAAATTAGATTAAAAATCTCTACTCAACAGATATCATAAAGAAAATGGAAAATAAGAGGTAGATGGAGGAATATATTCACAATTGCTGTATTTCATAAAAAGTTGTCTCCAGAATATATTAACTACTCTTAAAACTAATAAAAAGCAAACAACAGAATTAAAAATGGGCAAAGGTTTTGAACAGATATTTCTCAAAATAAGACATATAAATGGATAAAAGTACTGCATGAAAATGTGCCCAATATCTTTAGTTACTGGACACATTTAAACTATGTTATACTATTTTACTCCAAACAAAATGTCTCAAAACAAAAATAACGACAATACATTATATGTCGGCAAGATTGTGGAGAAATAGAATTGTTATGCATTGCCAATGGGATTGAGTGTGAATTGGTATGATTTTGTAAAAATTGGTGAATTCTTATAAAGTTAAAAATATACCTACCATATGACTTAGCTTTTCCACTTTTTGATATTGTATTACTTTCATATTGCTGCTAAAACAATCACAAACTTAGTGGCTTAAAACAAAGTGGTTCTCTTGCAATTCTGAAAAAAGACGTTTTTTTTTTTTCTTTTTGGGGTCCTCTTTGGCTAAAATCAAGGTGTTAACAGGGCTGCATTCTTCTCTTGATACTCTAGGGGAGTGCTTTTTCCACCCTTTAGAGGCAGCTCACATTTCTTTGCTTGTGGTTACCTTCCATCTTCAAGGTTAACACTGGTCAGTCAAGTCTTTTTCATATCACATCATTCTGACACAGAGTCTTCTACCTCCCTCATTCACATTCATAGATGCTTGTATCCAGGAACCCCTGGATAATACAGGATTAACTCCTTATTTTGAGGTTAACTGATTAGCAATTCTATCTGCTACCTGAATTCCCCTTAGTTACAGCTAATATATGTGCAGGTTCTAGAAACTTAATGTGGACATCTTTGAGAGGTCATTATTTTGTCTACCGCAGGCATTTATCTAAAAGAATTAAAAATATGTGCTCATGACACACTTGCACAAGTTTGGTTGAAATGTCTTTATTCATAATATCCTAAAACAACAACTTGAATGTTTACCATTAGGGCAATGGATGACCAAATTGGAATAAAATATTAAAATGGAAAACTCTTCAAAATAAGAAAAAAAGTTAGACATTTTAACAAATTAAACATTCCCCAAAACATTACATTGAGTAAAAGAAGCAGGACACAAAAGAGTAAATACTATATAATTCCTTTTTGTGGCATTTGAGAACAGCAAAATGATCTATCGTTAGAGAAAGGAAATTATTAGTGTTTTTAGGGGGCAAAATTGACTAGAAAGGGGAATGAGGGAAATTGCTGAGGTAAGTAATGGAAATATTTTATTGTTGGTTCAAGTTGGGGTTACAGGTAAGCGGGGTGTGTGTGTGTGTGTGTGTGTGTGTGTGTGTGTGTATAACATGTATATAAAATCTACATCTGTGTGAATTTTACTCTATTCAAAAATGTAAACATTGGAGTAATACATATAATAAATGAACAATCCACCTGTATTTCTGTAATTAAGCAATCAAAACAAAAAGAAATGGTAATGGTCAAAACATCACTGTTTCTTGTTTCTATGAACTTACAAGTTTAATTTTTAAAAATAGACCTTTCATGTTCAAATTTAACGTCTAAACATTGGGAATAAATTTGAACATGAAAATTCTACCTTTTTATCTTGTTAGAGATACTTTAGAGCTTTTAAAAATATAAATCAAATATAATTTTTGAAAATTCGAGGGGAAAAAAATCTGTATGAAATGTTCCATGCAACAATGAAGTTACATTTGTGTGTGTAAAATGAGGTCAGGGACCTTAGTGGTCATGACTACATAGTTTATGAAGGTTCTCCAAAGACTCCTGTGCTGCCACTTTGCAGTTAGTGTCCCATGGTGATTTGGAGAATTACTGGCTCTCTTATTGTAGATCTCTCCCTCCAGGATTGAGGTTTAAGTCCCTGGGGCTAGGATAGAAAGCAATCTGAATGACAGATAGAGTGTTATGATTAGAATTGCCCCCTCAACCTCCAGAGCTTTGATCTTAGAAAAATCTAATGTGTCTTGGTGCTCTCTACTCTTTTGATTATTTTACCCTCAAGAGTCTCCTCAGCAGTTTTTGAAAATAGACTGTCAGATGTGTTTGAATCTAAGGTAAATGCAGTCTAACTCGCCCAGTTGGAACCATTGCTACATATAAAAGATTTTGTAAAAGATTGCTGGTTTTCTTAGTCCATTTTGTACTACTGTAACAGAATACCTGAGATTGGGTAATTTATAAAGAACAGAGATATATTACTTCTCATTTTGGAGGCTTAGAAGTCCAAGATCATGGTGAGGGCCTTCTTGCTGCATAATCTCATGGCCGAAGGTGGAATGGCAAGAGAACACATGCTATAACATGAATGAATCTGTTCTCTGGTCTGCTGTCATGACCAAATCACCTCTTAAAGATCCTGCCTATCAACACTGTAGCGTTGAGGATTACGTTTCCAACACATAAACTTTGGGGGAAAAGTTCAAACCATAGCACTAGACCATCAAGAAGTCAACTGTAAGGCCGGGAGCGGTGGCTCAAGCCTGTAATCCCAGCACTTTGGGAGGCCAAGGCGGGTGGATCACAAGGTCAGCAGATCGAGACCATCCTGGCTAACACGTTGAAACCTCGTCTCTACTAAAATACAAAAAACTAGCTGGGCGAGGTGGCGGGCGCCTGTAGTCCCAGCTACTCCGGAGGCTGAGGCAGGAGAATGGCGGAAACCCGGGAGGCGGAGCTTGCAGTGAGCCAAGATGGCCCCACTGCACTCCAGCCTGGGTGACAGAGTGAGACTCCATCTCAAAAAAAAAAAAAAAAAAAAAAAAAAAAAATCAATTGTAATAAGATGTGAGATAATTAGTAGAGTATCTTCTGTAAAGTAGAAGATTAATAAACATATTTTTTTGCTGTAATATGCCAAGAGAGCTTGGTATTGATATTCTCTCCAGCTGCAGCTCCTTGGTTAGGGTGCTGATTCAGAGATGGCAAAAGTGGTCCAGAAATGCAGTATTCCTGGATACATTACTTTAGTTTACTGAAGAGTCCATGAGATTAATGCTCTGGTTAGTCAGCATTAAAACACCCCAAAATAAAATCATAAAAGAAATAAATGGTTTGAGTGAAGAGAGGAAATGTTGAAAAAATAAAGTTCTCATCAAATTCAAGAGCAAGTATCACGCATGCAAGACAAAGAATCGTAACAAGTATGATATGAAAGGTCTCAGGCATATACCAATTTGGGTGACTACTGATGCAGAAGCAAAACTGAGCCACATGACCGCACAGTGCAGAAACACAGAGGGGGTTGCAGTATTAGAGAATCAACATAAGCAACATTAAAATATCTGAGAATGAAGGAGGAGGTTACATGAGGAAGAAAAATTATAGTGAAATTGGTCATTAGCACCACCACCATTTGCTACATATTAGAAAGTCTGGCAGAGAGGAAATGCTGTTATACAGGGATTTATGTATTTTTTTAGGAATTTACTTTACCTTTCTACCAATCTTATATATAATTAACCTTCAAAAGTTTGTTCAAGTTATTTTTCTTTGAGAAGTATTTTATGGCTATGACTCCAGCCAGTTTGTTAGCTTGTTTTTTTATTTGCTCTTACTGAATGTGGGACACAGTGACATCCAAACCCTTCCCATAGACCAGAGGAAGCTATACCTCTAAACCTCACCTTGTTACCTGGAGGCCTGCAATGCTGTGGAGGAGGAACAAGACTGACCTATAAATGCCCATCACAGAAATGAGAAGTCATTATGGAAGAAAAAGGAAAACAGTATGCCTTGCAGACAGCCATGAAAGCCCCAGTAGGGAAGTGCCTGCAGTGCAAATAAAATTCAGGTATAAGGGTAACAGGCCATTGCAAAAGTTCAGAGCAAGTGAGTATGAGTCAAGATCAGCAATTACTATGTCACCAGGCACATTTCCCTACAACCTATGTGTAGTAGTCTATTCTCACACTGCTATAAAGAAGAAAAGTGGTTTAATTGACTCAGTTCCACAGGCTGTAGAGGAGGCATGGCTGGGGAGGCCTCAGGAAATTTACAATCATGGTGGAAGGTGAAGGAAAAGCACACATATGTTCAAATAGTGGCAGGAGAGAGAGAGAGAGAGACAGAGAGCACTAAGGGGGAAGTGCTACACATATTTACACAACCAAATCTCAAGAGAACTCACTATCATGAGAACAGCAAACAGCAAATTCACCCACATGATCCAATCACCTCCCAAGAGGTCCCTCCTCCAACACTGGGAATTACAGTTCAGTATCAAATTTAGGTGGGGACACAGAGTTATACCATATCATTCCACCCTGGCCCCTCCCAAATCTCATGTCCTTCTCACATTTCAAACCACAATCATGTCTTTCCAACAGTCCCCCAAAATCTTAGCTCATTCCAGCGTTAACTTAAATGTCCAAGTCCAAAGTCTCATCTGAGACAAGGCAAGTTCCTTCTGCCTATGAGCCTGTAAAATAAAAAGCAAGTTAGTTACTTCCAAGATACAATGGTGGGGGTACAGGTGTTGGGTAAGTGCTCCTATACCAAATGGAAGAAATTGGCCAAAAAAAGGGGCTATAGGCTACATGCAAGTCCACAACCCATCAGGACAGTCATTAAATCTTTAAGCTTCAAAATAATCTCCTTTGACTTCGTGTTTCACATCCAGGCCACACTGACACAGGAGTGGGGTCCCAAGATCTTGGGATGTTTCACCCCTGTGGTTCTGCAGGGTACAGCCTCTGCAACTACATTCACAGGCTGGCATTGAGTGCCTGCAGTTTTTCCAGGCACACAGTATAAGTTGTCAATAGAACTACCATTCTGGAGGCTGGAGGACAGTGGCCCTCTTTTCACAGTTTCATTAGGCAGTGCCTCAGTATGGACTCTGTATGGGGGCTCCAACCCCACATTTTCCCTCTGCATTGCCCTTCTAGAGGTTCTCAGTGAGAGCTCTGCCCTTGCCACAGACTTCTGCCTGGACATCCGGGTGTTTCTGCACATTCTCTGAAATTTAAGCAGAGGCTCCCAAACCTCAACTCTTGCATTCTGCATACCTGCAGGCCCAACACCACATGGAAGCCACCAAGACTTGGGGTTTGCACCCTCTGAAGCAATGCCCAAGCTGTACCTTGGCCCCTTTTAGCTACAACTGGAGCTGGAACAGCTGGGGTGTAGGGAATCATGTCTGAAGGCTTCACAAAGTAGCAAGGCTCTGGTTTGGCCCACCAAACTATTTTTCTCTCCTAGGCCTCTAGACCTGTGATTGGATGGGCTGTCATGAAGGTCTCTGAAATGCCCTGGAGTTATTTTCCCCATTGTCTTGGCTATTAACACTTGGCTCTACTTATGCACATTTCTGTAGCTTTGAATTCCTCTCCAGATAATGGATTTTTCTTTCTGTTGCATGATTGGGCAGCAAATTTTCCAAACTTTTATACTCTGCTTTCCTTTTAAATATAAGTTCGAGTTTCAGATCATTTATTTGTTTATGTAAATGAGTGTAGTCTTTTAGAAGGAGGCAGGCCATATCTTGAATGCTGTGCTGCTTAGACATTTCTTCTGCCAGATATCCTAAATTATCTCTCAAGTTTAAAGTTCCACAGATCTCTAGAGCAGGGAAACAATGCTGCCAGTCTGTTTGCTAAAGAAGAGCAAGAGTGACATTTACTCTTGTTCTTTATAAGTTCTTAATCGCAATTTGAGACCATCTCAGCCTGAACTTCACTGTCCATACCACTATCAGCACTTTGGTCACAACCATTCAACAAGTGTCTAGGAAGTTCCAAACTTTTATCTTCTTTTTCTGATCCCTTCAAACTGTTCCAACCTCTGCCCATTACCCAGTTCCAAAGTCACTTCCACATTTTCAAGTATCTTTATAGCCATGCCCCTCCTTTCTGGTAACAATTTTCTATATTAGTCTGTTCTCAGGCTGCTATAAAGAAGTAACTGAGATTGGGTAATTTATGAAGAAAAGAGGTTTAATTGACTCACAGTTCCACGGGCTTTATAAGAGGTATGGCTGGGGAGGCCTCAGGTAACTTACAATCATGGCGAAGGCATAGGGGAAGCAACCATCTCTTCACATGGTGGCAGGAGAGAGAGAGCAAAGGGAGAAGTGCTACACAATTCTTAACCAGATCTCGTGAGAACTCTATTATGAGACAGCACTAGGGACATGGTTCTAAACCAGTAGAAACCAGCACCATGATCAAATCACCTCCCACCAGGTCCCTCCCACAACATTCAGCATTACAATTTAATGTGAGATTTGGGTGGGAACACAGAGCCAAACCATATCACTATTCAAGCCTAGTGTTTTGTGACTCATAAACATTTCCAGTTATATATACAGTCATAAACCTTTTAAAAATTTTTTGAAACTACTTCCATCAATACTCAACTCCTAGAAAGTTCCAAACTTTCCCACATGTTCTTGTCTTCTGAGCCCTCCAAGTCTCTAGGAAGTTCCAAACTTTCCCACCTTTTCCTATCTTCTTAGCCTTCCAAACTGTTCCAACCTCTGCCTGTTACCCAGTTCAAAAGTCGCTTCCACATTTTCAGGTCTCTTCACAGTAGCATCTCACTCTACTGGTACCAATTTACTGTATTAATCCTTTCTCAGGTTACTAATAAAGGCATACCTGAGACTGGGTAATTTATAAAGGAAATAGGTTTAATTGACTCATAGGTCCACATGACTGGGGAGGCCTCATAATTATGGCTGAAGGCTAAGGGGAAGCAAGACACAGCTTACATGGCAGCAGGCAAGAGAGTATGTGCAGGGGAATTCCCTTTATTAAACCATCAGACCTCATGAGACTTATTAACTATAATGAGAACAGCATCGGAAAGACACCCCCCCCCCCGATTCAATTACCTCTCACCAGGTCCCTCCCAAGATACATGGAAATTAAGGGAGCTGCAATTCAAGATGAGATTTGGGTGGGGACACAGCCAAACCATATCATCAATGGTACCATCTGACAGGATTCCAATGTAGAAAGAACTGGAGGGGAATGAGGATACCACTCTTGTGTAGATTACTTAATGGAGACAGGGTGCCTAATGGCTGCAGATTAAAAAAAAACCTTCCCCCAAGGCATGGAAGGGACATAATTCCCTTTTCGCTCCTGCAGTTTAGCAAGTTCACTACATGGTGAACTTTATATATGTATAAAATGGAGGAAAGAGACTCTAACCATTTTACCAAGGACTGATGGTGTGAGGTGGGGTTGAAGACAGATAAAATGATACAAAGATGGAGGCAGAAACTGGTAAGGGGGAATCAGGGAGATGGGAAGAATGAGTATATATATGTATGTGTGTGTATATATGTGTGTGTGTGTGTGTGTGTATATATATATATATATATGAATGAATGAAAGAAGGAGCTTTGACTTTTTAGTGGTTTGGGCACAGTAACCAAGTAACACAGTAATAGTAACCAAGTGGGGAATAGGGTGGCAGGGGGCTTTAATTCTCCTTTCATAGTTGCCATCAACTGTGTCTCCACATGCCTCATTTTTAATTTGGGCAAAGGATTTGTTACTCCTAAATAAAATTTAAGAGTTCTTGTCTTCTGAGCCCTCCAAGTATCTAGGAAGTTGCAATTTCAAGGCAAGATCCAGAAACCTATCTTTCAACCAGATTATCCCTTAATGCCTTCCTAGACAGCTTCTGGTTTCTGTTTAAGGACAAAGAAAGCTGGAAAGACTGTTGCTCCTACCCTCACAGTTAAAAAAAAAAAAAAGTGAAAATAAGCTGCAAATTCATGACTTTTCTCAAATCTATGGGAGAAAGAGGGAGCAGGGCAATCAACTGGCTCCAAATCCAGGGAGACACCGACCCTTAGGGAGCAATGAGAGGTGAACATTTATTTACCTGGAAGAGATGCTACTGGGCATCAGCATGGAGCTCAGTTAGCAGGGACAACAATTTGGTGAAGGGCAAATGCAGGCTAGCAGAAGAGTCTAAAGACGCTGGAAGCCACAGAAATCAAAGCGCCCTCAGCACACCCTTGCAGGCACTTTCTCCTTAAATCTCGCTATGGTGTATTATACCATTTTCATGCTGCTGATAAAGACATACCTGAGACTGAGCAATTTACAAAAGAAAGAGGATTAATGGACTTAGTTTTACCTGGCTGGGGAGGTCTTACAATCATGGAAGAAGGCAAGGAGGAGCAAGTCACATCTTACATGTTTGGTGGCATGCAAAGAGAGTTTGTGCAGGGAAATTCCCATTTTTAAAACCATCAGATCTCGTGAGACTCATTCGCTATCATGAGAACAGCACAGGAAAGACCCACCCCAATAATTTAATCACCTCCCACCAGGTCTCTCCCACAACATGTGGGAATTGGAGTTACAATACAAGGTGAGGTTTGGGTGGGGACACAGCCAAATTGTATCATATGGTTTTATAGAAAATGAAGAGCTCAAAGAAAGACTGTGGTGATGAGGATGTTAGTGAGGGGAATAATAGCTTATGTGGGAAGGGCACAGAACTATACCTAGACCAGTATTCTATGATTTATTACTATGTGAATGGCAGCTTTAATTTATAGAATGACATTCAGCAAACGTATTTACCTTAAATGCCCAGGTAAAATTTTATTGAATCTGGGGATGACAACAGGGAGAAAACATCTTACCCTTGGGAGGGGCAAGGATCCATGATAGGCTCAGGACAAAGTAGCACAGTAGGAGAAAGAACTGATATGGTTACATCCTCAAGACCCAGGGACAGGTGCCTGTCCAAGAATGACAATTACTCTGCAACAGAGAATACTCTCCACTGTACTTGACGTGCTATTCCCTTCACTGACCAACAAGCTTCCAGTAACCAGTAACAGCCAAATTCTGTTGAGAAACCTACAAAAGATCCTCTTTGAGGAATATTACAAAGATCAAAGAGAACACCTGAAGCTGAGGGTGAAGCAGATACTTCTCCTCAGCCTCAAACACAGTCACTATAGGAGCTGGATGTCTGTGGTGCTCTGAAGGTAACCATAGCAATAAAAATAAATAAAAATCATAAAAAGAAAACCTTAAACCAAGTCGACTTCCTAAATAGAAACACTCAAATACCCACATAAAATCCCTATCAGAAAGATATGCTTACTTTCAGGCATAAAAAGTTTTCCTCATTCTCCAGTGTCCTATATAAGATGTCTGGCTTTCACAAAATGTGATACAAAAAGTATATAGGAAATCAGTAGAGATATAGAAGATCTAAAGAATACTGTCAAACAACTAGACCTAATTCACATTTATATAACACTCCACACAACAGCAGAATATATTTTGTTTACAAGGAAACATGAAATAGTCTCCAAGATATATCATATTCTACGTCATAGCAGGAACTTTAACAAGTTTAAATAATATAAATCATGCAAAGTATATGCTTGGATTATAGTAAAATACATGGTGTATTTTATTAAATATAATCCATAATACAATTAAACTAGAAGTATAAATAACAGAAAAAAATCTAGAAAAGCATTAAATATTTAGAAGATAAACAATATGCCTATAAATGCTCCAAGGGTTAATGATAAAGTCTCCATGGAAATTTAAAAATATTCGAGTTGATTAACAGTAAAAATAAAATTCGTCAAAATGTGAGGGATGCAACTGAAACAGTATTTAGAAGGAAATATATAGCATAAATACTTATATTAGAAAAGAAGAAAGGTCTCAAATCAACTATTATGAAAAATAAGTTTCTTAAAAACTAGAAAAAGACAAACTAAAATCAAAGAAAGCAGAAAGAGAAGAAAATAAATATGAGAACAAAAGTTCATAAAGGAAAAAATATCACTTCAATAGATACAGAAATAGTATTTATTAAAATCCACCATCAATTTATGATGAAAACTCTCAGCAAATTGGGAATACAAGAAAATTTGCTTAACATTAAAAGTGGGACCTACCAAAAAATCTACAGTTAGCATTATATTGAATGGTGAAAGACCAAATTCTTTACCCCGACAGCATTTCAATAAGAAATGAAATATTACTATCTCAACACTGCCATTCAACATTGTGCTGGAAGCTCTAGCCAGTGAAATCATGCAAGAAAAGTGGGTGAGTTGGTGGAGGGTTGAGGGGAGGAGGCAGGAAAATTGGAAAAAGAAAACTGTCTCTATTTATAGATAACAGGACAATCGCAATGAATTTACAGGTCTTCTCCAACTAGAAAGTGAGTTAACAAGATTGCAAGATAAAAAACTCAATAGCCCAGGCGCAGTGGCTCACGCCTATAATCCCAGCACTTTGGAAGGCCAAGGTGGGTGGATCATTTGAAGTCAGGAGTTCAAGACCAGCCGAGTCAACATGGTGAAACCCCCTCTCTACTAAAAATAAAAAAATTAGCTGGGCATGGTGGCACATGCCTGTAGTCCCAGCTACTGGGGAGGCTGAGGCAGGAGAATCACTTGAACTGGAAGGCAGAGGTTGCAGTGAGCCGAGACTGCAGTGCACTCCAGCCTGGGGGACAGCTCCAGCCTGGATGACAGAGCAAGACTGCATCACACACATACACACACACGCCCAAAACCTCATATCAATTTTATTTCTATATATTAGCAATGAATGATTGAAATTCAAAAATTTTAAAAATACACATTTAAACAACCCCCCCAATGGAGTACTTTGCTATAAATCTAACAACATATATGTATAATTTCTATATTGAAAAATAAAATACACTGATAGGATTTTTTAAATACCCCAAAATCAGATATGTTTTGTTCATGGGCTGTAAGACTCAATATTTTAAATCTATATTTTCAAATTTGATCTACTGTTTGAATGTAATCTTAGTTAAAATCAAAGCAGTCTTTTAAAAATATATATTGACAAGCTGATTTTATAATTTATATGGAAAGAAAATGTAGAATAGCCAAAATATTTTTTTTAATAAAGAGGAATTTTGAGAACTCATATTGCCTGATTTCTTATTTATTTATTATACTTGAAGTTCTAGGGTACACGTGCACAACGTGCAGGTTTGTTACGTATGTATACATGTGCCATGTTGGTGTGCTGCACCCATTAACTCGTCATTTACATTAGGTATTTCTCCTAATGCTATCCCTCCCCCCTCCCCCTACCCCATGATAGACCCTGATGTGTGATGTTCCCCACCCTGTGTCCAAGTGTTCTCATTGTTCAATTCCCACGTATGAGTGAGAATATGCAGTGTTTGGTTTTCTGTCCTTGCGATAGTTTGCTCAGAGTGATGGTTTCCAGCTTCCTCCATGTCCCTGCAAAGGACATAAACTCATCTTTTTTTATGGCTGCATAGTATTCCATGCTGTATATGTGCCACATTTTCTTTATCTAGTCAATCATTGATGGACATTTGGGTTGGTTCCAAGTCTTTGCTATTGTGAATAGTGCTGCAATAAACATACGTGTGCATGTGTCTTTATAGCAGCATTATTTATAATCCTTTGGGTATATACACAGTAATGGGATGGCTGGATCAAATGGTATTTCTAGTTCTAGATCCTCCAGGAATCGCCCCACTGTCTTCTACAATGGTTGAAGTAGTTTACAGTCCCACCAACAGTGTGAAAGTGTTCCTATTTCTCCACATCCTTTCCAGCACCTGTTGTTTCCTGACTTTTTAATGATCACCATTCTAACTGGAGATGGTATCTCATTGTGCTTTTGATTTGCATTTCTCTGATGGCCAGTGATGAGCATTTTTTTTTTATGTGTCTGTTGGCTGCATAAATGTCTTCTTTTGAGAAGTGTCTGTTCATATCCTTTGCCCACTTTTTGATATTTTTTCTTGTAAATTTGTTTAAGTTCTTTGTAAATTCTGGATATTAGCCCTTTGTCAGATGGGTAGATTGCAAAAATTTTCTCCCATTCTGTAGATTGCCTGTTCACACTGATGGCAGTTTCTTTTGCTGTGCAGAAGCTCTTTAGTTTAATTAGATCCCATTTGTCTATTTTGGCTTTTGTTGCTATTGCTTTTGGTGTTTTAGTCATGAATTCCTTGCCCCTGCCTATGTCCTGAATGGTATTGCCTAGGTTTTCTTCTAGGGTTTTCATGGTTTTAACTCTAACATTTAAGTCTTTAATCCATCTTGAATTAATTTTTTACAAGGTGTAAAGAAGGGATCCAGTTTCAGCTTTCTACATATGGCTAGCCTGCTTTCCCAGCACCATTTATTAAATAGGGAATCCTTTCCCCATTGCTTGTTTTTGTCAGGTTTGTCAAAGATCAGATGGCTGTAGATGTGTGGTATTATTTCTGAGGGCTTTGTTCTGTTCCATTGGTCTGTATCTCTGTTTTGGTACCAGTACCATGCTGTTTTGGTACCAGTACCATGCTGTTTTGGTTACTGTAGTCTTGTAGTATAGTTTGAAGTCAGGTAGCATGATGCCTCCAGCTTTATTCTTTTGGCTTAGGATTGTCTTGGCAGTGCAGGCTCTTTTTTGGTTCCATATGAATTTTAAAGCAGTTTTTTTTACTTCTGTGAAGAATGTCATTGGTAGCTTGATGGGGATGGCATTAAATCTATAAATTACCTTGGGCATTATGGCCATTTTCACAATATTGATTTTTCCTATCCATGAGCATGGAATGTTCTTCCATTTGTTTGTGTCCTCTTTTATTTTGTTGAGCAGTAGTTTGTAGTTCTCCTTGAAGAGGTCCTTCACATCCTTTGTAAGTTGGATTCCTAGGTACTTTATTCTTTTTGAAGCAATTGTGAATGGGAGTTCACTCATGATTTGGTTCTCTGTCTGTTATTGGTATATAAGAATGCTTGTGATTTTTGCACATTGATTTTGTATCCTGAGACTTTGCTGAAGTTGCTTATTAACTTAAGGAGATTGGGCTGAGACGATGGGGTTTTCTAAATATACAATCACGTCATCTGCAAACAGGGACAATTGCACTTCCTCTTTTCCTAATTGAATGTCCTTTATTTCTTTCTCCTGCCTGATTGCTCTGGACAGAACTTCCAACACTATGTTGAATAGGAGGGGTGAGAGAGGGCATCCCTGTCTTGTGCCAGTTTTCAAAGGGAATGCTTCCAGTTTTTGCCCATTCAGTATGATATTGACCGTGGGTTTATCATAAATAGCTCCTATTATTTTGAGATGCGTCCCATTGATACCTAATATATTGAGAGTTTTTAGCATGAAGGGCTGTAGAATTTTGTCAAAGGCTTTTCTGCATCTGTTGAGATAATCATGTGGTTTTTGTATTTGGTTCTGTTTATATGCTGGATTACATTTATTGATTTGAGTATGTTGAACCAGTCTTGCATCCCAGGAATAAAACTGACTTGATCATGGCAGATGAGATTTTTGATGTGCTGCTGGATTCAGTTTGCCTGTATTTTACTGAGGATTTTTGCATTGGTGTTCATCAGGGATATTGGTCTAAAATTCTCTTTTTTGTTGTGTCTTTGCCAGGCTTTCGTATCAGGATGATGCTGGCCTCATAAAATAAGTTAGGGAGGATTCCCTGTTTTTCTATTGATTGGAATAGTTTCAGAAGGAGTGGTATCAGCTCCTCTTTGTACCTCTGGTAGAATTCAGCTGAGAAGCCCTCTAGTCCTGACTTTTTTTGGTTAGTAGGCTATTATCGCCTCAATTTCCGAGACTATTATTGGTCTATTTAGGGATTCAACATCTTCCTGGTTTAGCCTTGGGACAGTGTATGTTTCCAGGAATTTATCCATTTCTTCTAGATTTTGTAGTTTATTTGCATAGAGGTGTTTATAGTATTCTCCAATGGTAGTTTGTAATTCAATGGGATAGGTGGTGATATCCCCTTTATCATTTTTTTATTGCATCTATCTCATTCTTCTCTCTTTTCTTCTTTATTAGACTTGCTAGTGGTCTATCAATTTTGTTGATCTTTTCAAAAAAACTGGCTCCTGGATTCATTGATTTTTTGAAGGGTTTTTTGTGTCTCTATCTCCTTCAGTTCTGCTCTGATCTTAGTTATTTCTTGCCTTCTGCTAGCTTTTGAATGTGTTTCCTCTTGCTTCTCTAGTTCTTTTAATTGTGATGTTAGGGTGTCGATTTTAGATCTTTCCTGCTTTCTCTTGTGGACATTTAGTTCTATAAATTTCCCTCTGCACATTGCTTTAAATGTGTCTCAGAGATTCTGGTATGTTGTGTCTTTGTTCTCATTGGTTTCAAAGAACTTCTTTATTTCTCTGTTCATTTCCTTATGTACCCAGTAGTCATTCAGGAGCACGTTGTTCAGTTTTCATATAGTTGTGCAGTTTCGAGTGAGTTTCTTAATCCTGAGTTCTAATTTGATTGCTTGTGGTCTGAGAGGCAGTTTGTTATGATTTCTGTTCTTTTACATTTGCTGAGGAATGCTTTACTTCCAACTACGTGGTCAATTTTGGAATATGCAATGTGGTGCTGAGAAGAATGTATATTCTGTTGATTTGAGGTGGAGAGTTCTGTAGATGTCTATTAGGTCTGCTTAGAGCAGAGCTGAGTTCTGTCTCATTGATCTGTCTAATGTTGACAGTGGGGTGTTAAAGTCTCCCATTATTATTGTGTGGAAGTCTGAGTCTCTTTGTAGGTCTCTAAGGACTTGCTTTATGAATCTGGGCGCTCCTGTATTGGGTGCATATATATTTAGTATAGTTAGCTCTTCTTGTTTAATTGATCCCTTTACCATTATGTAATGGCCTTCTTTGTCTCTTTTGATCTTTGTTGGTTTAAAGTCTGTTTTATTAGAGACTAGGATTGCAACCCCTGTTTGTTTTGTTTTGTTTTGTTTTCCATTTGCTTGGTAGATCTTCCTTTATCCCTTTATTTTGAGACTATATGTGTCCCTACACATGAGATGGGTCCCCTGAATACAGCACACTCATGGGTCTTGACTATCCAATTTGCCAGTCTGTGTCTTTTAATTGGGGCATTTAGCCCATTTACATTTAAGGTTAATATTGTTATGTGTGAACTTGATCCTGTCATTATGATGTTAGCTGGTTATTTTGCTCATTAGTTGATGTAGTTTCTTCCTAGCATTGATGGTCTTTACAATTTAGCATGCTTTCTCAGTGGCTGCTACCAGTTGTTCCTTTCCATGTTTAGTGCTTCCTTCAGGAGCTCTTATAAGGCAGGCCTGGTGTTGACAAAATCTTTCAGCATTTGCTTGTCTGTAAAGGATTTTATTTGTCCTTCACTTATGAATCTTAGTTTGGCTGGATATGAAATTGTGGGTTGAAAATTTTTTTTTTTAAGAATGTTGAATATTGGCCCCCACTCTCTTCTGGCTTGCAGAGTTTCTGCCAAAAGATCTGCTGTTAGTCTGATGGGCTTCCTTTTGTGGGCAACCTGACCTTCCTCTCTGGCTGCCCTTAACATTTTTTCATTCATTTAAACCTTGGTGAATCTGACTATTGTGTGTCTTGGGGTTGCTTTTCTCGAGGAATACCTTTGTGGCATTCTCTGTATTTCCTGAATTTGAATGTTGGCCTGCCTTCCTAGGTTGGGGAATTTCTCCTGGATAATATCCTGAAGAGTGTTTCCAACTTGGTTCCATTTTCCCCATCACTTTCAGGTACACCAATCAAATGTAGATTTGGTCTTTTCACATAGTCCCATGTTTCTTGGAGGTTTTATATGTTTCTTTTTACTCTTTTTTCTGTAAACTTCTCTTCTCACTTCATTTCATTCATTTGATCTTCAATCATTTATACCCTTTCTTCCAGTTGATCAAATTGGCTACTGAAGCTTGTGCATGCATCATGTAGTTCTTGAGCCATGGTTTTCAGCTCCATCAGGTCATTTAAGGTCTTTTCTATGCTGTTTATTCTAGTTAGCCATTCATCTAATCTTTTTTTCAAGGTTTTTAGCTTCCTTGTGATGGGTTCGAACATCCTCCTTTAACTTGGAGAAGTTTTTTATTACCAGTCTTTGGAAGCCAACTTCTGTCAGCTCGTCCAAGTTATTCTCTGTCCAGCATTGTTCTGTTGCTGGCAAGCAGCTGTGATCCTTTGGAGGAGAAGAGATGCTCTAGTTTTTAGAATTTTCAACTTTTATGCTCTGGTTTCTCCCCATCTTTGTGTTTTTATCTACCTTTGGTCTTTGATGATAGTGACCTACAGATGGGGTTTTGGTGTGGATGTCCTTTCTGTTTGTTAGTTTTCCTTCTAACAGTCAGGACCCTCGGGTGCAGGTCTGTTGGAGTTTGCTGGAGTTCCACTCCAGACCCTGTTTGTCTGGGTATCACCAGCAGAGGCTGCAGAACAGCAAGTATTGCAGAACAGCAAATGTTGCTGCATGATCCTTCCTCTGGAAGCTTTGTCTCAGAGGGTCACCCGGCTGTATGAGGTGTCAGTTGGCCCCTACTGGGAGGTGTCTTCCAGTTAGGCTACTCGGGGGTCAGGGACCCACTTGAGGAGGCAGTCTGTCCATTCTCAGATCTCAAACTCCATGTGGAAAAACCACTGTTCTCTTCAAAGCTCAGCTGGAAATGCAGATATCACCTGTTTTCTGCGTCGCTCATGCTGGGAGCTGTAGACTGGAGCTGTTACTATTTGGCCATCTTGGAACCTCCTCACATTGCCTGATTTCAAGGCATGTTTTAGAGCTACCATAAGGTATTGCTTAGACAATAGACTCATAGATCAATGAAACAGAAGACTCCGTGAATAGATGCACACAAATATAGTCAATTGATTTTCAACAAAAGTTCAGTGAAATTCAATAGAGAAGGGATAGTCTGTTTAAAAATTTTCCTTACAAAAATTGGACATTCATATGCAAAAATATAAACCTCAATCTATATGAAAATTAAATGAGTTACAGGCCTAAATTTATCATGTAAAATTATCAAACTTTATGAAGAAAATCTTGGGTGGGAGGGCTTTTAGATATGACTATAAATGAATGATCCCCAAAACAAAGAGATGGTAAATTCTACTTTGTCAAAATGAAAATATATTGTTGTATGAAAGACATAGTGAAGAGAATAAAAACACAGAGTGCTAGTGAGAGAAATTATTTGCAAATTATATAAAGATCTTATTTCCAGAATATATAAAGAACTCTCAAAACTCAAGAATAAGAAAACAAAAAACTCATTTAATTGCCCAAAAGATTTGAACAAACACTTTACCAAAGGAGACATACAGATGTTAGCTAAGGACATAAACGATGTATCATTAAGGAAATGTTAATTAAATGCAAATTAAAACTCAATGGGATACAACTACACACCTATTAGAATGCCTAACATAATAATAATAAGTACTTAAAAGGCAATAATAAGTGCTGGTGAGGATGTAGAGCAATTGGTGCTCCCATACGCTGCAGGGGGAAATGCAAAATGTTGCCACTTTAGAAAACAGTTTGACATTTAGTTGTAAACTTAAAAATACATTTGTTATATGACCTACCATCACATTCCTAAGTATTTATTCAACAGCAATGACATCTTATTTTTACATACAAATCTTTACATGGATGTTTAATGTCAGCTTTATTCAACAGCACCAATAAGTGGAAACAACTCATTTATGTGTCATTCAACCAGTCAATGCATGAACTAGCTGTGGTACTTTTATACAACTGTATACTACTCTGCAATTAAAAGGAATAAACAATTTTATCATACAACAATATAAACTGAACCTAAACTCACTTTATTAGGTGAAAGAACCCAGACTTCAGAAGCTATATAATGCATTAATCCATTTATATGGCACTTTGGAACCAAAGACAGATCAATGTGCTAGGGATTGAAAGATGGACAAAGGAGTTATGAAACGAAGGGTAACACACGGGAATATTTAAGGTGATGGAACTATTCCATATAGAACTATGGTGGAGTATATATGACTTCATGCATTTGTCAAAACCCATAGACATATACTGCACAAAGAGTAAATTTTATTGTATGTAACTTTTAAAAAATCAACCAGGATGAGAAGGGAAAGATGAAATGCAGACTGTGACAAATGAAATGAACTACATTACAAATGAATAAAGAGGGCAAGGAATAAATGAACTCAGGTAAGTAATTTTAGAAAAGAAGTGATTTGACTAGATACTACAAAAAGAAATTGTTTGTTTTGAGACAAGATCTTGTTATGTCATCCAGACTAGAGTGCAGTGATACGATCATGGAGTCTACCTCCTCAGCTCAAGTGATCTTCCCTCCCCGGCCTCCAGAGTAACTGGGACTGCAGGCATGTGCCAGCACACTCAACTAATTTTTGTATTTTTTGTAAAGACAGAGTTTCGCCTTGTTGTCTAGGCTGGTCTCAAACCCCTAGGTTCAAGCAGTCATCCCACCTTAGGTCTCCCAAAATGCTGGGATTATAGGCGTGAGTCACCATGCCCGGTCCAGAAATAGTTTTATACTACCATTGAACTCTAGTTGGTAAATTTGTTTCTCCCAGGAGTGTGGTTTATCAATTCTGAGACTATATATATAGTAGGCTGAAACAAATCAGTAAATAGCTGTGATAACCAGAGCTGTATTTCTCTAGAAGAAATAAGTTACAAATAAGGAAGAAATGCAAGAAGGAGCCCTGTGGTTCTGGATTGGAGTTGAAGGTATCTGTATGAACTCATGATAGTTTAGATTGGTACAATCTGAGCAACATAATACATAATATTGGGTTATAACCCCAACAATAATATAGGTACCCATGAGTTCACATGAATATCAGTAGAAAGCTGAATAAATAAATGGAAGAGAAGTGATACTACAATAATTGTTGCAAGCGCCAACAGACACATGAAAAAATGCTCATCATAACTGGCCATCAGAGAAATGCAAATCGAAACCACAATGAGATACCATCTCACACTAGTTAGAATGGCGATCATTAAAAAGTCAGGAAACAACAGATGCTGGAGAGGATGTGGAGAAATAGGAACACTTTTACACTGTTGGGACTGTAAACTAGTTCAACCATTGTGGAAGACAGTGTGGCAATTCCTCAAGGATCTAGAACTAGAAATACCATTTGACCCAGCCATCCCATTACTGCGTATATACCCAAAGGATTCTAAATCATGCTGCTATAGAGACACACGCACACGTATGTTTATTGCAGCACTATTCACAATAGCAAAGACTTGGAACCAACCCAAATGTCCATCAATGATAGACTGGATTAAGACAATACGGGCACATGTTCACCATGGAATACTATGCAGCCATAAAAAAGGATGCGTTTATGTCCTTTGTAGGGACGTGGATGAAGCTGGAAACCATCATTCTCAGCAAACTATCACAAGGACAAAAAACCAAACACTGCATGTTCTCACTCATAGGTGGGAATCGAACATTGAGAACACATGGACACAGGAAGGTGAACATTACACACTGGGGCCTGTTGTGGGGAGGGCGGAGGGATAGCATTAGGAGATATACCTAATATAAGTGACGAGTTAATGGGCATAGCACACCAACATGGCACATATGTAACAAACCTGCACATTGTGCACATGTACCCTAGAACTTATAGTAATAAAAATAATTGCTGCAAGCAAGATTCACTAATTGCTGCTAAAATTAGTGAGTGAAAATTTAGAAAGAAACAGGAAAATCATCTCCCTCCAGATATTTGTTAATTATGAGGCATACCCCCATATTTATTAATTGCAAATGGAAAAAAATAGTAGCTTTACAGTGAATAAACCTGGCAGATACCACTTTATCTGAGTGATCAAAGTTAATATTAGCAGTAATATATATTGACATTATGTATCCTCTGAGAGGGGCACATCATTTCTATGCGATCCTTCACAGTACTGTACTGCATAACCTCAATTTAATCATGAGAAAACATCAAACAAACCCAAATTGAAGGTCATTCTACAAAAGTATCAAGGTCATGAATTGATAAGAAAATAATGAACTGTCACAGATTAGAGATCAAGGAGAAGTGACAACTAAATTCAGTGCAGGACCGTGGACTGGATCTCAAAACAGAAAAGGGACATTGATGAAAAAACTGGTAAAATACAAATAAAGTCTTAAGTTTAATCAATAGTGTTGCACCAATGTTAATTTCTTAGCTTTGATAATTGTTCTGTGGTTAAGTAAGAATAAATAAAATAGGTGAAGGGAATTCCGGATACTCTCTGTACTTGAGTACTTCACAATTTTTCTAATTTTAAAATGATATCTAAATAAAACAAAAATGACAAGTAATTTATATACTTTAATCCTAGAGATGCCATTTAAATATATACAACAACATAAAAGTATACAAAACTTTTCATGACCTTGTTTAACATTCTGAATTTTGTACTTCAAAAATCCATCAGCTTATTTCTATAATTTCTATTTTTTTAATGATGAGATAAAAGGAAAGGTTTTAAACTAAGATTTATAAACTCTTCTATTCAAGTAACAGATTGTGGGGGTGTAGTTTTTATTCAACAAAATGAAAAGCCAAATTAGATATAATCATCACCAGATTGTTTTCTCTCTTTAATTTTTAAACTACTAGAGGCATCTTTCTATGCTGAGCAGAATTTTGAACAGATAAATGTAACTTATGGAACTGGTTCTTGTGAATATCACATTGAGGCAAATTTGCAGTTATCATTTTTATACTTCTCCCTAACTTGGACTTCGGCATTGGCATGTCTTATGTCTCTTTGTTTGTTTTTTTTGAGACAGAGTCTCACTTTGTCACGCAGGCTGGAGTGCAGTGGCAGCATTTAGGCTCACTGCAACCTTCCCAGCCTCTGAAGCTTGAGCCTCTGAGGCTCCTGCCTCAGCCTCCCCAGTAGCTGGGATTACAGGTGCATACCAACATGCCTGGCTAATTTTTGCATTTTTGGTAGAGACAGGGTTTTGCTGTACTGCCCAGCCTGGTCTTGAACTCCTGGCCTCAAGCAATCCTTCCACCTTGACATCCCAAAGTTCTGGAATTACAGGTGCGAGCCACCACACTCAGCCCATCATTCTGTATGTGTTTCTTATCTATTTAACTGTTCATCCTGGGTATAAATTAAAGAATATGTAACTAAGAATAAAATCAACATAACTAAGAATTATGATGGTCCCAACATTAAAGTTCGACTGTCATCAGCAACCTCATTTTATTTGAGCTTATTAACTGCTATAAATTCTCATTTCCTAAGTATGCAGAGGTTCTCCCATTATTCCTTTTTAAAATAAAATATAATATATATATATTTTTTGTTTGATTCAAAAATACACATTATAACAGATGTCATTTGGATGTTCATAAACTGTTTGAAAAACACCATCCTGGTTAGTTGATAAAAAGTCAGCCATTTTGAACCCTCAGCATCTTAAATAAAAGAAAATCAATTTTCTAACATTTAAGATAGTTTTAACTACAGATAACAAGACAAAAACCCCAAAGTAAGATGGTTCTAGAGTTTATTTCACTTAATGAAAACCTTAAAATCCCAGGTTCTTTATATATTTCTTTTGCCACATTTTCCTGAAGCATTTCCAGACATAATATTGTCCAAAGAAGTCTATTCCTCTGTGTCACCTTTTAAAACTGAAGAAATCTTTTCAGAAGTTTCTCCCCATCCGGTTGACATCCTTTCATGTCTCATTGGCCAGAATTGTGTCACTTTTCCACTCCTAAACTAGTTACTGGCAGTAAACCAATATGCTAATCTAGGATTGACTCCTTAATTGAGAATGTAGTCACTTTCCCTGAAAGCTGGATCCTTAGATAAAGCTAGTTTGTGTTGACAAGAAAGATTGGGTTAATGGGCATTGAGTGGGCAGCCCACTGTGTCTACTAAAAGTGTCCTGTGGAAGGAAGTTGAGTTTATAAAATTCTCCAGGGATGGGGAGTGCATAAGTCATTAGCAAAATTCAGTGTTTGGAGAGCTTTGAGAGAACTATATCTAATACTCTATGAAGGTGCCCAAACTAGGAAGACTTGGAGTTTATGTCATCAGAAATAGCTGCCTGGGAAAGGTAACTCATGGAGTGGATGGGGCTGGAGGGTTGTGGGATTGGAGTAGCAGAGACAGGGAAGATCACGAAAGGCCTCCTATTTTACACAAAGGAATTCATGAGCCACGCTGGAGTAGATTGAAGGTAGCTGAAGGATTTTAAACACATAAGGGACATTATGAGATTTGCCTTTAGGAAAAACTGCACCGTGCAGCAAGGACAGACTGCTCCCCCCTCTGACATTTTATGCTCTTTATTATCTGATCTTATTTAGCACTTAGCATTCACGTTCTGATATGAGCTAGTTTTCATGTGTGAAATAAATGGAATCTTATCTCCTAAACTACACTATAAATTCTAAGAAGGCAGAAATGAACGGCTATGTACTCAGTCGTATGCCTCTCAATACATAGTAGAGTGACTCGCATCTAGAAAATGCTCATTTTGTTGTCCTTTGTTAACTACTTGCTTCTCATTCCATCTACAAAGCTGCACTAGCCACAACTCTGGATGTCAATGAAGTACATTTGAAAAATGTAGGAGCTGGACTCAGCCAGATTAGGGTTTGTACCTCAGGTTGCTCATAGGTCAAACTGGTCATCGTGGTAAAACAGATCATCATCCCTTTATTTCAGAGTTTTAAGAATTATACATCTTTCAGGTACAGTATCTACATGTCAAGGACTGGATGAATAAAGATTTATCTTGCTTATTTCTTTAATTATATTCTTCCTAATTGGAATATAACCTCTGTGACAACAAGGACTTTGCTTGTCTGGCTCATTGTAGTATTTAAGGGCAAAGAGCAGAGACTGACACGTAATAACACTCAATAAAATATCTGAATTATTAATTGAAGGAAGGGCTGCAGAAATGACTCTCTATACAATATTTAAAGATAATGGCACATTGAAGTGAGCCTTGGGCAAATAGACAGTGATCTTAGGCCTTTAATTTGGTAATCCTAGATGAAATAAAATGATTAAAGGTCATTTTATTTTCATTTATGTAAGCAGGAAAAAAGCCTTAGGTTCCTATGTTATTTTCTAAATACCCCTGAATATTGACTCAACTAATTACCCCTCCCTTGTTCCCACAATGTCTATGTATCTTCCTCCTCCACTTTGTTTCTGCAAGAATCTGCAAGACCAGAGCCTGAGCTACTCAGCTCCTTCTTGTCTCCTGGTCTACACAAATGTGTAGAAAATTAGAAGAGAACTCTGTAGAATAGAACAGTGCTTCTCAAACCTGGCTACATATGAGAATCACCTGGTAGCCTTTTAAAATAAAATACCCTTGCTCCACTTAATATCAAAATCTCTGAAATAAAGTTCTAAAAATGTTTTCATGTGATTTTATTTGTTACATTTTAAGTTCTGGGGTACATGTGCAGAACGTGCAGGTTTGCTACATAGGTATACACATGCCATGCTGATTTGCTGAACCCCTTAACCAGTCATCTACATTAGGTATTTCTCCTAATGCTATCCCTCCCCCAGGTCCCCACACCCTTGACAAGCCCTGGTGTGTAATGTTCCCCTCACTATGTTCATGCGTTCTCATTGTTCAACTCCTACTTATGAGTGAGAACATGCAGTGTTTGCTTTCTGTTCTTGTGTTAGTTTGCTGAGAATGATGTTTTCCAGCTTTATCTATGTCCTTGCAAAGCACATGAACTCATCCTTTCTATGGCTGATAGTATTCCATGGTGTATATGTGCCACATTTTCTTAATGCAGTCTATCATGGATGGACATTTGGGTTGGTTCCTAGTCTTTGCTATTGTGAACAGTGCTGCAATAAACATGCGTGTGCATGTGTCTTTATAGCAGCATTATTTATAATCCTTTGGAAATATACCCAGTAATGGGATTGCTGGGCCAAATGGTATTTCTGGTTCTAGATCCTTGAGGAATCACCACACTGTCTTCTACAATGGTTGAACTAAATTATACTCCCACCAACAGTGTAAAAGTGTTCCTATTTCTCCAAATCCTCTCCAGCATCTGTTGTTTCCTGACTTTTTAATGATCGCCATTCTAACTGGTGTGAGACGGTATCTCATTGTGGTTTTGATTTGCATTTCTAAGTTTTTTTTTTTTTTAACGTTCTTGGGCTGCATAAATATCTTCTTTTGAGAAGTGTCTTGTTCATATACTTTGCCCACTTTTTGATTTTTTTTTATTGTAAATTTGCTTAAGTTCTTTGTAGATTCTAGATATTAGCCCTTTGTCAGATGGATAGATGGCAAAAACTTTCTCCCATTCTGTAGGTTGCCTGTTCATTCTGATCATAGTTTCTTTTGCTGCGCAGAAGCTCTTTAGTTTAATTAGATCTTATTTATCAATTTTGGCCTTTGTTGGCATTGCTTTTGGTGTTTTAGTCATGAAGTCTTTGCCTGTGCCTATGTCCTGAATGGTATTGCCTAGGTTTTCTTCTAGAGTTTTTATGGTTTTAGGTCTTATATTTAAATCTTTAATCCATCTTGAGTTAATTTTTGTGTAAGGTATAAGGAAGGGGCCCAGTTTCAGTTTTCTGCATATGGCTAGCCAGTTTTCCCAACAGCATTTATTAAATAGGGAATCCTTTCCCCATAACTTGTTTTTGTCAAGTTTGTTAAAGATCAGATGGCTGTAGATGTGTGATGTTATTTCTGAGGACTCCGTTTCTGTTCCATTGGTCTGTACATCTGTTTTGGTACCAGTATCATGCTGTTTTGATTACTGTAACCTTGTAGTATAGTTTGAAGTCAGGTTGCGTGGTGCCTCTGGTTTTGTTCTTTTTGCTTAGGATTGTCTTGGCTATACGGGCTCTTTTTTGGTTCCATATGAAATTTAGTTTTTTTCTAATTCTGTGAAGAAAGTCAATGGTAGCTTGATGGGGATAGCACTGAATCTATAAATTACTTTGGGCAGTATAGCCATTGTCACAATACTGATTCTTCCTATCCATGAGCATGGAATGTTTTCCCATTTGTTTGTGCTTCCTCTTATTTCCTTGAGTAGTGGTTTGTAGTTCTCCTTGAAGAGGTCCTTTATATCCCTTGTAAGTTGGATTCCTATGGTTAAAAATTCTCTTTGCAGCAATTGTGAACGGGAGTTCACTCGTGATCTGGCTCTCCGTTATTGGTGTATAGGAATGTTTATGATTTTTGCACATTGATTTTGTATTCTGAGACTCTGCTGAAGTTGTTTATCAGATTAAGGAGATTTTGGGCTGAGATGATGGGGTTTTCTAAATGTACAATCATGTCATTTGCAAACAGAGACAATTTGACTTCCTCTCTTCTTATTTGAATACCTTTATTTCTTTCTCTTGCCTGATTGCCCTGGCCAGAATTTCCAATACTATGTTGAATAGGAGGGATGAGAGAGGGCATCCTTATCTGGACTGATTTACAAAGGGAATGCTTCCAGCTTTTGCCCATTCAGTATGATACTGGCTGTGCGTTTGTCATGAATAGCTCTTATTATTTTGCGATATGTTTCATCAATACTTAATTCATTGAGAGTTTTTAGCATTAAGGGGTGTTGAATTTCATCAAAGGTCTTTTCTGCATCTCTTGAGATAATCACGTGGTTTTTATCATTGGTTCTGTTTATGTGATGGATTATGTTTATTGATTTGCATATGTTGAACCAGCCTTGCATCCCAGAGATGAAACCGACTTCGTCTTGGTGGATAAGCTTTTTGATGTGCTGCTGGATTCAGTTTGCCAGAATTTTATTGAGGATTTTTGCGTTGTTATTCATCAGGCATATTGGCCTGATATTTTCTTTTTT
Organism: Macaca nemestrina; assembly: GCF_043159975.1. Classification (NCBI taxonomy): domain Eukaryota; kingdom Metazoa; phylum Chordata; class Mammalia; order Primates; family Cercopithecidae; genus Macaca; species Macaca nemestrina. The sequence goes on along the minus strand of NC_092131.1, from coordinate 82,452,025 downwards.
TGTTGTGTCTCTGCCAGGTTTTGGTGTCAGGATGATGCTGGCCTCATAAAATGAGTTAGGGAGGATTCCCTCTTTTTCTATTGCTTGGAATCATTTCAGAAGGATTGGTACCATCTCCTCTTTGTACCCCTGGTAGAATTTGGCTGTGAATCTGTCTAGTCCTGGACTTTTTTTGTTGGTAGGCTATTACTTACTGCCTCAATTTCAGAACTTGTTATTGGTCTATTCAGGGATTTAACTTCTTCCTGTTAAACTTCTTCCAGTTAGACTTAGGAGGATGTGTATGTCCAGTAATGTTTTCATGTGATTTTCATGAGCATCCAGAGTTTAGAACCATAGGAATAATGTTTTCCAAAGCATTTAGTTTATGTATCATTTTAAATATACCCCAACACATCATTTTTGGTAGACAGGCATGCACAAGGTATATTTTCACTTTCTATTTAATATGATAAACATAGAGGTAATTACACATCTCAATAATTTTCCAAATAAACATAGCCGTGTAACAGTAGTGAGATCATAAATATAACATATTGGGCATCCTAGAAGCCCCCTCATGCCCCCTTAATTAAAATCCCCCTTTTTACTCGCTACCCCCTCTAATGGTAGCCACTAGCCTGATGTTAGCCTGAATTTATTTTGCTTGTTTTTACTTTCTATAAATAAAATAATACAGTATGTATTATTTTGTTTCTGGTTCGAGATGCCTTTTTTAAGTAAGAAATGATGTAGTCCAGATCACTTGGTTTAATAATCTCATTTAAATCCAATAAAATTCAGAAAAATGTTGAAAAGTTGTAGAGACATAGTAGGGAAGAATGATTTAAAGCAGGTGCTAGGTTCTATGAATTTGTGTTTATATTGTTGCTTTTCTACTCATAGGTGTTGTGACCCTGGGCAATTATTTAGCTCTCTAGGCCTCAGTTTATTAATCTGTAAAATATGGTTAATAATAGTGCTGTATCATGGGATTGTTTGAGGTTTATATAAGGCAATACGTGTAAAGTATTGAGCACTCTGTTGGGGTATAAAGGAAGCTTTAGTAACTGTTTACATTTGTTATTTGTGATTACTTAAGAAAGATTAAGTGAAAGCCATTAACCTCACATTAAATGGTATCTTCAGATGCATTAATAAATGGGGCATAGCTTGCTATTTGTCTGTTTGGGGGTCAGTTAATAATAAGGCAAAATCTGGCCCACTTCTTGTTTATGTAAATGAACTTGTATTGGAACACAGTGTATTTATTCACCTATATATTGGCTATGGCTGCTTTCTCACTACAATGGTAAAGTTGCATATTTGTGATTGAGATCATATAGCTGAAAGAATTTACTATATGCCCCTTTTTTAAAAAAAATATATACTTTAAGTTCTGGGATACATGTGCAGAACATGCCAGTTTGTTACATATGTATACATGTGCCATGCTGGTTTGCCGCACCCATCAACCCATCATCTACATTAGGTATTTCTCCTAATGCTATCCCTCCCCTAGCCCTCTACCCCCTGACAGGCACTGGTGTGTGATGTTCCTCTCCCTGTGTCCATGTGTTCCTTTTGTTCAACTCCCACTTATGAGTGAGAACATGCAGTGTTTGGTTTTATGTTCTCGTGTTAATTTGCTGAGAATGATGGTTCCCAGTTTCATCCATGTCCCTGCAGAGGACGTGAACTCATCCTTTTCTGTGGCTGCATAGTATTCCATGGTGTATATGTGCCACATTTTCTTTATCCAGTCTGTCATGGATGGGCATTTGGGTTGGTTCCAAGTCTTTGCTATTGTGAACAGTGCTTCATCCATCAGGTCTATATTTCTTCACTGGCCCGAATATAGTCACATGAAATGCCTGATAGAAAGGGTGCCAAGAAATGTAATCTTTAACTTAGGTATCCATATGCCCACAAAATATTTGGAGCTCCTATTACTAAGAAAGATGCAGAGAATGAGACATGGAAGAGGCTAGAGTTTAAGCTTTTTCTGTAAAATGGCAGATAGTGCTGAAGAGGATGAGGAGAAATAGGAACATTTTTACACTGCTATAGCAGCCATCTTGATCTATGCTTTGAAAGCATAGGTTTGGTAGTCTGGACCTGGAAGGGACCAAAGTCCTTAGGTGCCTGATGACTGTGGATCCACTGTACCAGCCCTTCCTGCTACCTTCAAGACTATTTTTTTTTTTTTGTACATAAAGAAAAACAATATTGGGTGTTTGATCCACCGTGCATTTGGGTGTTCTGGTACTTATCTTTGCACCTATTCTAACTGATACAGATGTATAATGTCCAGATCTTAGAGTTGATTGTGCTGGTTCAAGCACATAAGGGTTTTTTTTTTTTTTTTTTTTTTTTTTTGCCTTTTAATGTCAGAGAACTCTCCATCATTAGAAGATTTTAAGAAGATCTAGAATACCACCTGTCAGACAAGTGATGCAGAGTTCCCTGAATTGGATGGAGGTTAAACTATATGACCTCTAAGATTTTAAGTTAGGTATTCCTGGACCATATTTTTCTTTATTAATGGGAAGTGTTAAATGGGTTCTTAGTTCAAGCACTTAAAATGATTAAAGTAACCAGCCAGAAAGCCAAACTGCCAAAATGGAAAGTGCAGAGGGAGTAAAATATCAGCAGAATTTTAACTTTCTTTTTACAGAAAAGCAATGATTCGAATAGTACATTAGGCTCTCATTGAGGAAAACATTGACACTACAGCAGATGACAAAACCTCCTGTCCAATAAATTGGAGATACCCATTTCCATAGAATTTCTGGGGCAAGTGAACAATATCATTATTCCATATGGGTGATTCCTTTCTGCATAAAATGTGTTTTATTATATTTTATATTTTTATAGAACTGTAGTTAAATTAAGCTCAGCATGAACACAGATAATCTATAAATAACGATGTATCTATATTAGCTAAACATAAAGAAATAGGAAGTTATTTGACTAGTAAAGAATAATAGTTAAGGATTGTGTGACTTTGGTACAAACATACCTTCCTTCTTTTGTTGATGCCCCTTTATTTTTATTTTTGCAGGATTTATTGTAAATGTAATTTCCTCAGTCTTCCTGCCGTAAACCAGAAGGACAAACCCCATTTTCTCATTATTTGTTCTCATAGTATCATGTATTTTTTTCAGAGTAGTTATTGCAGATATAATTAATTGGTTATTTGATCCCCTCCTAGAAGACTGTAAGCACCTCGTGCACTGCGGCTATGTTCATCTCAATATCTTTGTATCCACAGACTCTAAAGCAGTGCCTGGCAAAGAAAGACAGTCAATAAAAACTTGTTGAATGATGATGATGCAATCAGGAAATATAATTCAATTCTTTATTATACACTATATCCATGTTGTGACGCAGGTTGAGGTTTCTTAATTTCAAATAACCTGAGTCAGAATTAGCCTTCTTGAAAGAAAAAATGTGCTTCTTAACTAAGAGCAACAGCCACATCAATAACACAAAACGAAATATCCTAGTAAACATCTTAGAAACCCTTTCTATATTTGGGGACTTCCCCAACTAATGAGATTGCTTCCCACAATTGAGGCTCACAATGGCAGATACTGAAGCTTGGGAGTGGATAATTGGCATAGATTGAGTGATCTGATTAATAAGCTTTTTTAAAAATTCAAGAAATGCAGCTTTTGTTGCTTGGATTAAGAACACACATATAAAATTCGATACCAGATGTAGGCTATTCCACAGCAGAAGGAAAAAGATTTGAAGTGATGAGAATGGAAAGAATAAAGACTATGAGTGGGCTCAAAACCTAAATTTCTTCTCATTAAGTTTCATCAACCTACTGCCATTGATGAATTTTCATTTTTCAATAGCACCAGCTAATCAAACCTTAACTCTTTGGGGGGCCAGCCAAGTGGAGGGTGTCAAACTGATTGCATGTAACACATTTAACAATGAAAGGAGCTTCAATTTTTCCATATTGGAACAAATAGCTATATTGGTTTGGACTTTCTTGCCCTGCCTATCCTGCTTTTTCCAACAACAATCCATGAAATTACTGAATGCCCTATCCCACACAATGACATCATTTATAGAATTAATTATTACTTAGAGTTATGCCTAAGACATAATTAAGGCAATAAAATAATTGTCATTGACTTTACTAGTCTTACCACATACTGCTTCATCCAGAAACAACTGGTTGCATAAAGCAGTATGATGTCTTATTAAAGTATGTTTTACAATATTAGCTACAGACAACTTACAAGACTGATGTATCATCTTACAAAGTGATATATATTCTGAACCAAAACCAAATACACTTACTTCTTTACTTCTAAGTCGATATTTAGAAGACCCCAAATAAGCTTGTGGGAATATAAGCTATTTCTTTTTAACCTGAGTGTCTTTGAAAGAAGGACCTGAAGCCGCATGTGGTGGCTCACATGTGTAATCCCAGCAATTTAGGAGACCAAGACAGGCAAATCACCTGAGGTCGGGAGTTGAAGACTAGCCTGACCAACATGGAGAAACCCCATCTCTACTAAAAATACAAATTTAGCCGGGCATGGTGGTACATGCCTGTAATCACAGTTACTCACGAGGCTGAGGCAGGAGAATTGCTTGAACCCAGGAGGCGGATGTTGCGGTGAGCTGAGATTGCACCATTGCTTTCCAGCCTGGGCAATAAGAGTGAAACTCCATCTTTAAAAAGAGAGAGAGAGAGAGAGAGAGAGAGAGAGAGAGAGAGAGAGAAGGACCTGTATAAAAGCTTGTGTAAGTCTTTTATTTGCTGAGTGAACTTGGGAGCAGGAAAGAGTAGCAGAAGGAGTGAATTAGAATGAATGTGGCAAACCCAAACAGGTATGCATTTTTAAGTCAGTCACCATTGTGGGCAATAAATACTTAAACTTGCAGTACATTCTAAGAAGGCTTATGAAATGCATCTCAAAAGAGGCTCCTGGGGACAAAAATTATGGAAACTTTTATTCATGGGCTTCCACTTCTACTGGAAAAAGGTGATTTAAGAGTTTTGACTCACCCTTCCGGACTCCACATGAATGAGTGCTGAATAGACTCCTGCATTGTCTGTAACATAGCATCAGAGATGCTCTGGTACAAGAAACAAGAAGGACATGACACAGGCTCAAGATGAAGGGTTCCATGTTGCATCTACACAAAGTCCACTGAAGCCTGTGTGGAACTGGTCACCATTGCAGGGGCTTGAGTGAGAGTGAGGCCTGAGAGAATTTGAAGGGCACACTAGGAATGCTTGACAGAGTTACTGTCTCAGATTCATTTAACAACCCATGAGACTCAAAAATATTTGCTCCCAGGTCTATGACTCTGAGTTTGGATGACTTGGAAATCTTAGTGCTAAGGAAGAAATGCTTCTGCTGGGGGTCACAACAATATCTCAACTGAATTGGAAACACCGTCATCAATTTTAGAAAAATGAGTGTGAGTTCTTGTTCTTGTGCTTTCTTGCTCTTTTCTTTCCATCGATTCAGATATTTTAGATGTAGTATGTTAATGATGGATAATATTACAATTTAATCTACAGATTATACATTATTGAGAGAGGATTGCAACAGAACTATAGAAATAATTAGCCAGAGTCCTGGCTTTGGTGCTGAATGAAGTGACTGAGGAAAATATTGGCCATTATCTGCTATTAGAAAAGACTATTTTTGAATTACAAGAACAATTGCATTGTAGGTTAGGCAGGATTTTTAAATTTAATATTTATGAATTTGAAAAATTATGTTGGTATTGGTCACACAAATGAGCAGATTGTAGAGATAATGAAATTCTGTTTGCTGCCATGCCTGTGGATTCTCCTTCCTATTTGTGGGAAATTCTCTGCTGTATGAGTCCATTGGAAGGCAGAGTCTCTTTCTTAGTAAACTAAATGAAAATGCCATGAGCTTGCTTTTTCAGCCTCCATTCCATCTAAGGTATTGGCTGCTTATCTAGATTCTGCCAGAATTTTCATTTGCTCTAGATATAGAATACAGGATCAAGGTTCTTTTCAATTAACTACAATTAAGATTCCTTATTGATACACATTAAGTTGGGGAAATAAGACAAGTTCTACTCAGAATGACTATATATAGGATTTATATATGCATATATATATAGAGAGAGGGAGAGTGTTTATATAGTTCATTAAATATGTTGTTTATATGTGAAAAACAGATCTGTTAATTAGCTTGACTGTAGTATTCATTTGATTATATATATATGTACATCAAAATGTCATGTTTTATATCTTAAACATATACAATAAATATATAAAAGAAAGCAGGCCATTTCCTGTATGAACTGTGTTAATGAAAAGAACCACATACCTGGGAGTGGAAATTAGTACAGCAATTTTGGAAAAGAGTATGGAGATTTCTCTTAAAACTAAAAATAGAACTATCATACTATCCAGCAATCCCACTATTGGATATGTATACAAAGAGAAAACAGTATATTACTATCATACTATCCAGCAATCCCACTATTGGATATGTATACAAAGAGAAAACAGTATATTAAAGGGATACTTGTACTTATGTGTAAACCCCAAAACTATAAAAACCCTGGAAAGCAACCTAGGCAATACCATCCTAGACATAGACATGACACAGGCAATGATTTCATGACGAAGATGCCAAAAGCAATTGCAACAAAAGCAAAAATTGACAAACGGCATCTAATTAAACTAAAGAGATTCTGCACTGCAAAAGAAACTGTCAACAGAGTAAACACACAACCTACAGAATGAGAAACTTTTTGGAAACTGTGTATTAGTCCATTTTTATGCTGCTGATAAAGATATACCCAAGACTGGACAATTTACAAAAAGAAAGAGGTTTAATGGACTTACAGTTCCACATGGCTAGGAAGGCCTCACAATCATGGCAGAAGGCGAAACGCACTTACATTGCAATGGCAAGAGAGAGAGCTTGTGTAGGGAAACTCCTGTTTTTGAAACCATTAGATCTTGTGAGACTTATTTACTATCCCAAGAACAGCACAGTAAAGAACTGCCCCCATAATTCAGTTACTTCCCACCGGGTTCCTCGCACGACACACGGGAACTGTGGGAGTTATAATTCAAGATGAGATTTGGGTGCGGATACCATCAAAACATATCATTCAGCACCCGGCCCCTCCCAAATCTCATGTCCTCACCTTTCAAAACCAATCACACCTTCCCAACAGTCCCCCAAAGTCTTAACTCATTTTGGCATAAACTGCAAAGTTCACAATCTAAAGTCTTATCTGAGATGAAGCAAGTCCCTTCCAGCTATTTGCCTGTAAAATCAAAAGCAAGTTAGTTTCTTCTTGGATACAATGGGGGTACAGGCATTGGGTAAATACAGCCATTCCAAATGGGAGAAATTGGCCAAAGTAAAGGGACTACAGGCCCCATGCAAGTTCAAAATCCAGAGGGGTGGTCAAATCTTAAAGCTCCAAAATCGTCTCCTTTGACTCTATGTCTCACATCCAGGTCTCAGTGATGCAAAAGGTGGATTCCCATGGTCTTTGGCAGCTCCACCCCTGTGTCTTTGCTGAGTACAGTCTCCCTCCCAGCTGCTTTCATGGGCTGGTGTTGAGCGTCTGCCTTTTCCAGGCATACAGTGCAAGCTGTTGGTGGATCTGCAATTCTGGGGTCTGAAGGATGGTGGCCCTCTTCTCACAGCTCCACTAGGTGGTGCCCCAGTAGGGACTCTGTGTGGTGGTTTTGACTTCACATTTCCCTTCTGCACTGCCCTACTTGAGGTTCTCCATGAGGGCCCTGCCCTTGCGGCAAACTTCTGCATGGGAATCCAGGTGTTTCCAAACATCATCTGAAATCTAGGTGGATGTTTCCAAACCCCAATTATTGACTTCTGTGCACTTGCAGACTCAACACCATGTGGAAGCAGATAAGACTTGTGCTTTGTACCCTCTGAAGCCATGGCCCAAGCTCTTCATTGGCCCTTTTTAGCCATGGTTGGAGCAGTTGGGATGCAGGGTACCAAGTCCCTTGGCTGTACACAGCACAGGGACACTGGCCTGGCCCACAAAACCATTTTTTTCCTTCTAGACCTCCTGGCCCATGATGGGAGGGGCTGCTGTGAAGATCTCTGACATGCCCTGGAGACATTTTCCCCATTGTTTTGGGGATTAACATTTAGCTCCTTGTTACTTATGCATATTTCTGTAGCTGGCTTACAGTTTTCCTCAGAAAATGGGATTTTATTTTCTATCCTATTGTCAGGCTGCAAATTTTCTGAACTTTTCTGCTATGCTTCCCTGATAAAACTGAGTGCCTTTAACAGCACCCAGGTCACTTCTTGAATGCTTTGCTTGTTAGAAATTTCTTCTGACAGATACCATAAATCATTTCTCTCAAGTGCAAAGTTCCACAAATCTCTAGAGGAGGGGCAAAATGCTGCCAGTCTCTTTGCTAAAATATAACAAGAGTCACCTTTGCTCTAGTTCCCAAGTTCCTCATTTCAATCTGAGACCACCTCAGCCTGGACTTTATTGTCTATATTGCTATCAACATTTTGGATAAAGCTATTCAACAAGTCTCTAGGAAGTTCCAAACGTTCTCATATTTTTCTGTCTTCTTCTGAGCCCTCCAAACTGTTCCAACCTTTGCCTGTTACCCAGTTCCAAAGTAGTTCCACGTTTTCAGGTATCTTTTCAGCAGCATCCCACTCTACTGGTACCAATTTACTGTATTAGTCTGTTTTCATGCTGTTGATAAATAAGTACCCAAGATTGGGCAGTTTGCAAAAAGGAAATACGGTTGATGAACTTACAGTTCCACATGGTTAGGGAAGCCTCACAATCATGGCAGAAGGTGAAAGGCACTTCTTACGTGGCGACCACGAGAGAGAGCTTATGTAGGAAAATTCTTGTTTTAAAAACCATCAGTTTTCCTGAGACTTATTTGCTATCAAGAAAAAGCGTGGGAAAGATCCACCCCCATGATTCAATTACCTCCCACTCACCAGGTTTCTCACACTATACATGGGAATTGTGGGAATTACAATTCAAGATGAGATTTGGGTGGGGACATAGCCAAAACATCTCACTATAGATCTGACAAATGTCTAATGTCTAGTATCTATAAGGAATTTAAACAAATTTACAAGAGAAAAACAACCTCATTAAAACTTGGGCAAAGGATACAAACAAACACTTTTCAAAAGAAGGCATACATGTGGCCAAGAAGCATATGAAGAAAAGCTCAACATCAATGATTATTAGAGAAATGCAAATCAAATATACAATGAGATACCATCTCATACCAGTCAGAATGGCTATTATTTAAAAGTCAAAAAATAACAGATGCTGGAGAGGTTGCAGAGAAAAAAGAATGCTTATACACTTGGTGGGAGTGTACATTATTAGTTCAACCATTGTGAAAAGCAGTGTGGTGATTCCTCAAAGAGGTAAAAACAGAACAACCATTTACCCCAGCAATCTCATTACTAGGCATATACTCAAAGAAATATAAATTGTTCTATCATAAAGACACATGCACATCTATGTTAATTGAAGCACTATTCACAATAGCAAAGATATGGAATCAACCTAAATGCCCATCAATGCTAGACTGGATAAAGAAAATGTGGTACATATACAGTATGGAAAACTATTCAGCCATAAAAAAGAATGAGATCATGTCCTTCACAGAAACATGGATAAAACTGAAGGCCATTATCCCTAGCAAACTAATGCAGGGACAGAAAATCAAATACTGCATGTTCTCATTTATAAGTGGGAGCTAAATGATGAGGACACATGGACACATAGAGAGGAACAACACACACTGTGGCCTTTTGGAGGAGGGGAGAGGATCAGGAAAAATAACTAATGGGTACTAGGCTTAATAGCTGGGTGATGAAATAATCTGTACAACAAACTCCCTCTGAACTTAAAATAAAAATGTATATGTATATATACACACACACACAATGAAATACTCCTTGGCCATAAAAAAGAATGAAATCCTGTTATTTGTGGCAACATGGATGGAAATTGGGGTCATTATGTTATAGAAATAAGCTAAGCACAGAAAGACAAATATTGCCTGTTGTCACTCACATGCAACCTCTCCAGTGTCTGGTTTTTTTTTTTTGGTTTTTTAATAATAGCCACTCTGACTGGTGTGAGATGGTATCCCATTATTAAATGGGATGAAAGGAATTACCCTGTAACAGTTAAGTACTTTCTGGACATAGTCCATAAACATTTTCCGGATTTTAATTTGATTTGCATTTCTTTAATAATCAGTGATGTTGAGCTTTTTTTCATATGCTTGGCCACATGTATGTCTTCTTTTGAAAAGTGTTGACGACCTGTTGATGAACATGTGTGTCATGTTCATATGTGGGAGTCAAAAATGTTCTCTTATGGAGATACACAGTAAAATGATAGTTACCAGAGGCTGGAAAGGGTGAGTGTGTTGGGTGAGGCACGAAGAGAGTTTAGTTAGTGGGCTTAAATGTATAGTTAGAAATAATTTCCTATGTGTAATAGCAGAATATGGTAACTATAGTTAACAACAATGTATTGTATATTTAAAACGAGTTGAAAAAGAGTATTTGAAATATTTTCAACGCATAGAAGTGATAAATGTTCCAGGTGATGGATATTCTAAATACTTTAACTTGATCACTACACATCCTATGCATTTAATAAAATAGCATATGTGCCCCATAAATATATAAAAATGTATATCAATTAAACAACCCATATGCCAACCATATAGGAAAAAAATTTAAAAGAAAATCTAAGGACAATGTTCTATTTTGTTCTCTCTCTCTCTTTTTTAACAGAAAGCTTATAATACTGCTACTTTGACTTTTTCTAATTTTATCTACAACTAACTTTTTAAAAGCTTAATAATAATTATTGTTACAATTATCTTTTCACCCATTTTTGTGGAAAGTAAGAGGTCAAGAATATCTCTAGAGGAAAAGGAAAGATGAAAGGAATTACCCTGTAACAGTGAAGCACTGTCTGGACATAGTCCATAAACATTTTCCAGATTTTAATTTGGATTTACTCTCTAATTCTAGGTGCATTAGTCTTATTTTAGAGGATTCGGGATTTTAAACTTTCGTCATACTTTTTATAAGAAATCTCAATAGATTGAAGGGAAATGTCCCTCTAAGCGTACAGGTATCTATGTTAGTAATTAAACATTATTTTTCACCATCATGTTGGAAATAAATGTAATTAATGCTGTGCTTCACCTCCAAATTTCCAGGGTGGAGGCATTCAATACTCTTAGCTTCTATCAGCATACAGCTAAACCCCTGGGATTACCCTCAGACAGAGGAAGCTGTGACACCCAAACTTACCTCATCTCTCCCTGGACACACCCCACATCTAGTGAATGGTTGATACAGGGTACAAAGACTCCCTCTCTTGCCTTGATTGGGAACATTCAACATTCATTGAGAGGCCATTTGTGTCCTGGCTCCTATGGGATTGACTGAGGCCTTGGTAATAACTACACCATTCTTCACCTTCTCCCTCAGCTCTCCTGCATTCTTTACTTCCATATTGTCTCTTTCTTTCTCTCTCTCTCTCTCTCTTTCTTTCTTTCTTTCTTTCTTTCTTTCTTTCTTTCTTTCTTTCTTTCTTTCTTTCTTTCTTTCTTTCTTTCTTTCTTTCTTTCTTTCTTTCTTTCTTTCTTTCTTTCTTTCTTTCTTTCTTTCTTTTCTTTCTTTCCTCCCTCCCTCCCTCCCTCCCTCTCTCCCTCCTTCTCTCCCTCCCTCCCTCCCTCCCTTCCCTCCCTCTTCCTTTCTCTTTCTCTTCTTCTCTCTCTCTCTCTCTCTCCCCCCCCACCCCCCCCCGCTCAAAGGCTCGCTCTATCACCCAGGCTGAAGTGCAGTGGTCTGACTATTGCTCACTCCAGTCTTCACCTCCTGGGCACAAGCCATACTCCCACCGCAGTCTCCAGAGAAGCTGGGACCACAGGCGTGTGCCACCTACTCAGCTTAATTCTTTTAATATAGAGAAGGGGTCTCACTATGTTGCCCAGGTTGCCCTTAGACTCTTGGGCTCAAGCAATCTTCCTACCTCAGCCTCCCAAAGTGCTGGGATAATAGGTGTGAGCCACCATACCTGGCTCATGTTCTTTTGCACGCTTCTCAATAACTTTCTAACTCAGTCTGTTTCTTATTCTACAGTACAACCTGCATTACAGCCAGGCCCACAAAATGGAGAGATGGACTGGTAAACCTTTTCTCCACGGTGCCATTGCTCTGCACAGGGAGAAACTATAACTGTGTGCCACTCTGTGGTCCATGGACCATGAGGGATCTCATCATGTGGGCTGAGGTTCAGACTCTCAGGTGTTTGATACATGATAGTTAGAAGCATAAAAACTTAGAACATAGCAAAGGTGAAAGAAAATGAAAAGTTAAAGTAGATCTCTCACGAGAACTGAAATTTCTATTTTCTTTGCAATGATAATTGCTTTGTAGTAGTTTTTTGTTGTTTCTAGCAGAAAAATAACTAAAATAATTGTTTTCAGAAATGTGAATGAAGTAGTGATGGTTCCAAGGATTGAAACTGCTTTGAGAATGAAATAGTAAATTGTTTCTGGGTCAAAGGCAGGATTAATAATCCATAGACTGTCGCTTTTGGAAATAATTTGTTATAACAACAGAGAAGGAAAGTCCTAAAATAGGAATGGTCTGGGTCAGACTATGGTTGAGCGGTAATGGCGAGAGGGATAAGAGCTAGATGGTGAGGGAGCTTTTCAGAGATATTGTGACATTTGGCAAAGCTGAACTATGTTGTGAGCCTGGTTGTGGAGCAAGATCCTGAACTGGGAAGAGAGCATTTCCCCTTTCCTCTGAATGGAATACAGCTCACCAATGACTGGCAGCTATAGACAAGGGTTTTGGCTTTTTGTTGTTTCCCCACAGTAGCCTCTCATTAGTTGAAACTCTAAATAGGAAAATTACTGGATTTTTCTTCTTCCTGTCCCCCTTTCTTACCTTTTATAGCTCAGTGATTGAAACTACTGACCCTGGGAGCCAGAGTGCCCAGGACGTCTTGGCTCCACTGCTTGCTTACTTAGCTGCTGTGTGATTTTGATCAAGTCTCTCTCCATGCCTCAATACCTTCCTCTGGTAAAATGGGAGCAGTAATAGTATCATACATACCTTGTGAGTTTGTTTCAGTGATTTAATAATTTCTACATATAAGGCACTTCCTGCCTGGCCCATACTAAGCACTTAACACATGTTAGCTACTCGTTATTACTATTGTTATATTAACATTTTTAAAATTTTCAATATTTTGGAGGGTTATATAGATATTTACTGTCAATTAATGCATGAATAATAATAATTTTTGCCTTCTTTCCAATTATCTTACTTGTTGTTACAGTTTCCTTATCACATTTGCTCTGTTATAAATACTCATAAAATAGTTGCATGATAAAAACCGTATTGTGTTTGATTAGCTGTAACAAAGAGTATTCAAAGAACTGACAGGTAAGAGATCAAGGGGATAGTGAAGTGTTGTTAATTTGGGTGAAATGTGTCAATAAATTTTAAAAAGGAGAATGAGGAAGTAGGTAGGAAGGAACATGGCTGAGAAATATTTTAGATATTTCTCTGCAAATAATTAAAAGAAAAAAATAGAAAGGACTTCAAGCCTTCAGACCTGCAGCAAGAATATCTAATTGTTATATGTTTAATAGGAACTAAAATCGATTATAATTCAGTCATCTAAAAAGAGGTGAGAGAAAAGGGAAATTAAATTGGGCTTCATGGAGTGTAGTTTTAAGTATGTGGTTTCAAGATAAATTAAGAACTATTTCACTTGTACATTAAATAATTTGTACTCCAGTTATATTAGAAATATCTTATAATTAACATTAGCAGCATTCTTTCATAACTTTCAAAGCAATTTTACATAGATTGCTTTGTATATTTTGTGTCAAATAGTAAATATAAGAATACTTTTTGCTTGTGTAGCACATACACTATCGCATTTGATACTCCCGCTCCTACCATACATTGCCTCTTAATTTATTCTACTTATGCATCATTAAAGCTTTTGAACTTGTACTTATCTGGACAAGATATGCTGCTTAACACTTTCTTTGGTAATCCACCTATCTGGAGGATTTCTAATTCATCCTTCAAAGCCTTGTTAGTGCAAGGCGGGGCCTTCATCTGCTGGATGTGTAAATTTGTTTATGTGTGAGGGGATCGATGTAAGTCATCAAGAGATCAGAAATCGGTAATGCCACCTTTACTTGGTTCCATGAGATCAACTAGGAAGCCTTGGACTTCCGTGAATCATTCCTTGCAATACCCAATGTCCCCCCAATAAGCCAAATCCACATTCACAGGTGGAAAATTCACCGCTGAAAAAGAAGAGCAGCTTTTCTTGGGGCACTCAGTTTAGCCAGGAATCCCAATTTTGATAAGTTACACTATAGTTATGCAGACACTTAATGGACAACGAACTGATTTTTTTTTAATTTCATGAAAATATAATACATTTAACATGACTTAAATTTAATGAAGGCAAAGAACCTACAGTAAATCTGAAAAAAATGCCTAAACTTTAATGTTTCTTCAACAAATTACATGATATTTTTCATAAAATTTTTCCAAACATATTATTCATAGCTTGAGTTTATTCTTGTTTAAATTATATATTTCTTAAATAGGTTAAGTTTCCAAGGAGTAAAATTGAGTTAGGTGTCCCATGGGAAGGAGAAAAGATTATGTTTACCTAAGGATCAAAAAACTTGAAACATTTTTTAATTTGTGAAGAACAGCTTTTAAAACTTTATTTTTAGGAAGATTTTCTAAAAATAAATTGAGAACTGATCTGTAAATAAAATATTCATAAAAGAGTTAAACGATATTCAGAGTAACAAATATATCATGGAGAACTGATTAAAAATTGTATCAATTATAAATCTAAAATGACATACTCAGTAATTCAAGTATCATCAGCCTTTCTAAATTACCAGACCAGTGGAGTTTGGGTTTCCTTTTCAGGAGACTCAGATATACGTTTCCATCAAGTACACAGATTCAGGCTATATTTTAGTTTGCTTCATATTAGGACTATGACTTTCTTACACATGTTTATTTTTCCTTAGAATTTTAATTGTGTATCTTACAGAAAAGGCATATGCCTTCCTCTTTTGATATTAATCAAAATAATTTTAATCATAAAATTTATGTAATTGTATCATTCATTCTTAAACATATTCTTCATAGAGCCTATTGACTTTTGGTTCAAATTTGTATCAATTTAATTTATGAATTTACACCTGTGCCAATTTAATTTATAAATCATGAATTGTAGTCTAACCTCTGTCTCTTCTCCATGTAACTCAAAGAAAAGAGTAAGTTTCTGTTTTGTCTAAAACAATCAGAATAACCTTATTCTTCTTGCCCATGATTGGTTTAGGGATATGCATGTCAGAAAATTCTGGCCAATGAGAAATAAAGCTAAATCTGCAAAGACTTCTGAGATAGTTGTATTTGCTGATTAAAAGCAGAGAGAGGGAGTGGATGAAAAAGAAAAAACCAGAAATTTTCTTTTATTCTGCTGAACTTGCTCATATTTAAATGTGATATCTGAACTGCACTGGCCATTTTGTGATCCCAAGGTGAGCTTTTCAGAAAGTGGCAAAAAAAAAAAAAAAAAAAAGAAAGGAACTTATCTGCTTGGTGACAAAATGGAACCAACGAATTATCCAACTCTGATGTTTCCCTAACTCAGGATGTTCTGATTTTTGAGATAATTTTTAAAAATTGTTTAAACCAGTTGAATTAGGGCTTTCTGGTTCTTGAACTGAGAACATTCCACCTAATTTGCAGACAATTCAGAATTTCTTTCTATCAGAATTCTAGGCTTATTCTCCAACTCTCTGTCTTTTATGTCTTGCTTTTTAATTTCTTTTTTGTTTTGCCTAAATTTTTAAAAATATGTATTTTCTCTGAGTTCGTGTGACCTAGACTTCCTGGTTCATTGTATGTTTGAATATATATTACAAATTTACATATGTTATATATATTATACCTACCTTCATGTCTGATTGATATTTTAAATGGACATACTCTTTTGTTTCTAAGTCTTTGTCCTGCAAAACTTTCAAGGCAATGCTCCATTGACCTCCAACTTCCAATGTTGCTGGTAACACAACTCATGCAACCTTGATTTTCATTCATGTGTGAGTAAGCTTGACAATCTTGGGATTTTTTTTCTTTAGATTCTTATAGTTTTGAAATCTCACAAGATATTTTATTTGTCCTCTTTATTTTGTTCCTTTGTACCAGGAATCTCTTTTAAACTAAGAACAAGTATATTCAGCTTAGAGAAATTTCATACTATTCCTCTGATTATATTCTAATTTCAATTTGCTATTGGAAATCTGATTGGATGATCCTACCTTCCATATCTCTTAACGTTTTCCCTTTTTCTTTTTATCTTTTATTCTTTATTTTTATCTTATTCCATATTTTCTCGCACTATGTTCCTCAACTTTATCTTTCTAATAAATAATAATGTTGTAATAGTAAATACACACAGTGTATAGTTATACTAGCAAATCACACGTAGTAATTACCTATGTGCTAGATTAACGTATTATAGAATACTCTAAACAGCTTCAAGTGGTAGAAACTAATATAACTCCATTTTAGAGATAAAGAAAGTGAAGTGCAGCGAGCTTAAGTGACTGTCCAATGTGACATAGCTACTAAGTGACCAACTCTGGATAAATGTAGAGATTATGACTACAGATTTGTATTTTTAAGAATTATTCTATTCTGGTTCACTGTTTGCCAGCAAAGGGGTTGTGTAGGAGACGTAGAGATCATCGTTTAAGAGTTTAAGCAGGACACTGCTCCTAGTTGCCTCACTACTTCCTCAGAGTCTTGCTGAAGTCAATAGTCCATGACTACAACACAGAATGGGAAGACTGCCAGGTCAGAGAAGTCTACTATTGTAGCTTCTGCCTTTTATTAAGCTAAGGAGTAATCACAGTACTCAGATGCTTCCCTATTAACATATTGGGAATTCATTGTTATAGCACTGGTGTGGTTTGGCTGCGTCCCCACCCAAATCTCATCTTGAATTGTAGCTCCCATAATCCCCACAAATGTCGTGGGAGGGATCTTGTGGGAGGTAATTGAATCATGGTGGCAATTTTTTCCCCCATGTTGTTCTGGTGATAGTGAGTAAGTATCCTGAGATCTCACGGCTTCATAAAGGGCAGTTCCCCTGCACACGCTCTCTTACCTGCTACCACGTAGGACTTGCCTTTGCTCCTCCTTCACTTTCTGCCATGATAGTGAGGCTTTCCTAGCCATGTTGAACTGTTAGTCCATTAAGTCTCTTTTACTTTATAAATTACCCATCCTCAGGTATTTATTCATACACAGTAGTATAAAGATAGACTAATACAATCACTGTTGCATTCTTCCAAATCACTAGGTTGTAACAGTCTAGGCCATTGCTTACCACATGTTTGCTATAGGTCTTTCTTTTCTTTCTTTTCTACTTTTAGTGCTAAGACTTTTTCTAGGAAGCATCATTATTCCCTGTGATAACTTTTTCCTATAGGGTTTTGGGTTGCAGTCAGTAACAACTCATCTGCTTTCTAGTTTCTATCCATTACCCACACTGTCCTGGACATTTCAAGCAGTGTTTATCATTGTTAGAGCTGTTATGAATTTCTTTATCTTTGTATAATTGTATTGTCATTTAGATAGGAGTAGTGAAGAATCGGGAGATGAATGTTCTTGGCTATGCATTTCCAAACACATATGATAATCTAAATTCCTATAATTCCTGAAATAGTGATTCAAATACTCATTCATTCTTTTGAAAAACCTTTTGGACTCTGGAGTATGGAATAAGGAAAACCTTTCCAGGAAACTCATTTCTAACATTATTTATGATAGAGAAATAGACACATTTACAAACTCGCACAAAACTAGTGCATATGCTCCTGGAATGCAAACTCCAGGAGAGTACATCTGCCTCTGCTGGATGTACTGTCCACTTGTTACAGTACTGTCTACACAACAGAAATTCTGTCATCCTTTGAGTGAAAGAAGAAATGCCTAGTGCTTGGCTTAAAACACGATTGCATTTGGCAGCATATACATCATTAAATCATTTAAAAAAAATTTTGGCCATTTTACTTTATTAGTCTCTATTAGTTCAGGCAGCACTTTTAGAACAATGATTCATCTCTTCCCTATATAAGAAAAAGTAGAGATCAAATCCAGTAAATAAAATATCTGAACCATCAACAAAAAAGAAAGAATATGTGTCACTACAACCACCATTGGCTTTGATGTATTCTTACTGGAAATGTTACCACAATCTTTGGCTCACTTTTAATCAATTATATTTCCCCCAGCATGTCAAATGTTTTAATTTAGTTTTGGCATTTAATATACTGGAAAAGCCATTTATTTCTATTTCTATGTACTCCCCTGAATTCATAAACATTATCCTTTAAATAACTTTACTTTTGAATCCAAACTGAAGATACTGTTAAGCATAGTTACACCACTTCATTTGAATTGTTCCTAGATATTTTGTTGGGAATTATAATCAAACTTGATGGAGGAAGATCTTGGATGATAGGAAGTAATGGTGGCAAGTTGCAGAGATTCTTTTTTCACTTACCTCAAAGATGCTGAGAAAATTATCCACCAGCTGTCCTACCCAATGTTGACAGTACATGTTGGCCAAAGGGAGCTATCACCTGAATTAATAGCTGGCTCTTTGTTAGACTGGGAGGATGTTGTTGCTGCTTTTTGCCAGAATGCAGATACTTTTACACTCAAAACTCTTTGTTTGCTGGATTTCAAGTAGTGAGGAATTTTTTTATATCGCTTTTTGTTGTTGTTGTTGTTGTGTGGACCACAGGTAATTTCACCAACTAGAAATATGAATGAATTGTTTGCTCCATTAGTGGTCTCCATCAGTTCAGTGCTAGTGACATTTAGGCAGAAAGATCATTTGTCCCCTGATCTTTCTATTTCTAGTGCTCAAAAGAGTAAGGCTTCAGTATGAATAAAAATAATGAGTCCAAAAGATAAAGCAACTGCTGCAATAATCTCAACAAAAATAATAACACTGTCATTTTACACTTCATCTCTTTGCATTGCTTTTTAAAATATAAAGTTCTTATGGGTTCATTTCCTCAAATGTCACTCTCTAATCTATTTTTATTCCTCATGTTAAAATAATATATCTAATATGGCAATCTTCATCACAGGATGCTTTTTTATTATATTTTGCTGCCTTGTCTAAACCATTTCTTCAGTTCCCTTTGTCAGATTGAGAGTGAGGCATTTTCTCTGCAGCAAAACTATATGTAGTTTAAGAACCTCAGAGTAAATTTTTCTAACTATAGACGATATTTAGATTGAAGCTTCCTTAACGCTCTATGATAATGTTTGCCTTATATACGCATATTTCCTTTGCCCACTCCTGTTTATTGCTACCCTGTGCTTAAAATTACATTTTATTTTACCTAAGCCTATATGATATTTTGTGAGGATGCTCACACCTATTCATTATTTTCTCCATAAATATTAATTTTATATCTGTACAGAAAGAACCCTTAGGGATTGGAAATAATAATTATTTTTTTTCACTAATGGATCTCCTGCACTTATTGGTATAAAATATTTGGATAATCACACTATTAGTCAGAACTAAAATTCCTGCTTGTCTTAATTTTAGTACGATAAATAGAATGTCTGCAAGAATGCCATTGGAGACAATTTGATCTCAAAAAATAAATACTGAGGAAAATGACCACAGAAAACACAAATGTAATAATATTGTTAATAACAGCAATAAACATATACACTGCAGCTTGAGCAACAGGGGGGTTGGCTTTTGTAGCAATATTTGATTAATCATTTTTGTTTTTCTTCTAACTGGAAAAGAAAGGCATAGAGGATATGTGCAAGACAATTTTTTCTTTTTTCATAATGAGCCAATCTAAGAAATAAAAGCCACTTTTTTCCAAAGTATGCAACCACGAGTATTTAAAGTTGCCATACTGTGTGTAAATATCTTTTCTTCTGTCTCACCTGGGAGTCAGACAATTGGCAGTAATTCATATCTAGGACCTATGTATGTGGCATGAATCTGTTTGTTTATTGGTTGGTTGATTTGTGCCTTGTTCCTGAAAGGCTTAAAAAAAAAAAACAAAAAAAAAAACTTAGACGTAAGATGCAATTAGATGGTATACATTAGGAGTAAGACAGTGAAGAAAAACGAAAAATAGAGCCAGTCATTGGGTTAAAAATTCGTGACAAAATCAACCACACAGTTCATGTTAGTGGGTTTATGGCAATTATTGAGGATCCTTAGTAGGAGATTCTGAAATGAAAGATGTATTTTTTTTATTTATGTAGTTATTTTTTACATATTGAAGGTATAATATAAAGAAAGAATGCTTTTTTATAACTTGAAAATCTTGAATTCAAGTTTCAGTTTAACCCTTGTTAAAAGAAAAACCTTAGATAAAGGTAACGAAGTTTAACTGAGCAAAGAACGATTCACAAATCAGGCAGCGCCCAAACCAGAATAGGTTTAGAGAGACTTTGGCTGTGCTGTGTGGTCAAAGAAAATTTATGAACTGAAAAAGAAGAGTGATGTACAGAAAACAGAAGTGAGCTACAGAGAACAGCTGGATTGGTCACAGCTCAGTGTTTGTCTTATTTGAACATGGTTTCAACGTTTGTCTGCCTTTGATTGGCCGAAACTCAGTGATTGGTAAAAGAGTGGATTACAGCATGTTTACATATCCAGTTAGGTTACAGAGCACTAGATATGGAAAAACCTTTAGGCTAAGCTTAAAATATGTAAGAAGGCAGCTTTTGGCTAAACTTAACACCACCCAAGGAAATGGAGGAAGTTGTAAAGCAGTCAAGAAAGCATAGAGTTTTCCATGTCTCTTTTAAGTAGCTTATATTTTGAAAACCTGAGACACATATTTTAATTGAAATGAATATTTTTAAACACATCAATTCAAAGAATAAAATTATGGGGGTGATGCCCCAAAAGTAAAAATCCTCCAAAAATTAAGTAAAGTTCAAGAATAATATACTTTGAAATGTTAACAGTTTTTACTTTGAGTGAAGTGTATCTTCTACAATGAAGATGCATTCATTTGTAACAAGAGATAGCTAATATTTTTTTTAAAATGAAAAAGTAAACATTATAGCTTTGGCATCCAGATGATGTAGAATACATAATAAACACAAATACATACATACCACATACACAAACTCAGTAATAATAAAATAACATGCAGTATAGCATAAACAAAAATGAAATTTGCACATATATCACATTTTATCTTTTATCAATTTTATCATATTTTATCTTCAAGTCAACTCTGTTCATTATTCTAAGATTTATTATCCCCATTTTATAGTTGGATTCATCCAACTGCCTGCTCAATTTTTCAACTTGGATACCTAGTAGAAATCTCAAACTCAAAGTATGTTCAAAAGTGAACCTTGGATATTTGCCCTTCTCCCCAAATGGTTTAACACACAGTCTTCCCCATCTCAATTGATCTGACTCCACTGTAGGTTGTTTAGCCAAAAATCTTAGTTATTCTTGACTCTTTCCTTTATTTTCATTCCACATTTAAACTACAAGAAAATCTCATTGGCTCTACCTTGAAAACATAGCCATATTTTGAACACTTCCCATTACTTTTATTACTATCACTTTAACCTAAGCCATTGTCATCTCTTACAAGATTCACATAATGTACTTTCCTAATAGTTACTCTTGATTCTATCTTTGCCTGCTCACAGTGTAATCTCGACAGAGCAATCAGAATGATCCTTTCAAAATGTAAGTCAGATTATGTCACTCCTTTACTTAGGATGTGTGAAAAGCCTGCAGTTTCTCCTGTTTTACTGAATGGAGTCCTACAATGTAGGACCTTGTGGAGTCCTACAATGAACTGAAAGCCTTCCAAGCTCTTCCCTCTGTCCTCATTGTTTCTCTGACCTCATCTTCTCTTTCTTCCTTGCTCATTCTATTCCAGACATACCTGACTCTTTGCTCTTTATTGAACAGCACAGGCCTCAGGGCCTTTGTATAGGATGAAATTTCCTTTGCTGAGGTTGCATGTTCCCCAGGTAGATATATGGCAAACTCTTTTACCTCCTTTAGGTCTTTTCTTAAATACTGCCTTTGTAATGAGGCCTATCCACCAAAGTTAGAACTACAACCTGTCCTGACTCCCTCATCCCCTTTACTCTATTTTTTAAAATCACACTTACCAACTTATAGTATGTTATGTAATTTACTTATTATTTACTTTGTATATTTTGAAATGTCTAGGTGTCTGTTTCCTCCCTCTAATTGTAAGGCTTTTCTTTGTTCATTGATGCATTTCAAGCATGGAGTTGGCTGTTACTAAATTTTGCTGACTTTTATTATGTAAACTTTTGTTTTTGAAAGTTTAAATATCTTGCCCCATTCAAAAGAGACAGGTTTAAATAGCTCTAACTTCAAATCCCTTCAATCTTTTAACTGTTCTATAAGGTTATAATTAGTACCTTAATGGAGAATTATGTTCAGTAGGGTGAAGTCAAGAAATGCTACCTGAAGGAATGACTGACCTTGGAGGATGGAATGAATTCCAAGCTAAAGTGAGGGAAAGGGCATTCCAAGAATGAGGAAAAGAATGAGCAGAAGTATAAATGGAACTGTTGCAGAGATGTGGCTAAGAAGCAGCTCACGGGCTGGATAGATCAGAGTATGGGGGCATAAAATACTAATAGGAAATAAGGTACCAATGGTTGGCTGCTGCTTGCTTTGGGGAGCCTTGGGGGCTAGGGTGATAACTTATCATTTCATTTAGTAGTCACTGGAAAGTCATTTGATATTTTCAAGCAAAGGGGTGACACAATTAAAGATAAGGTTTAGAAAGATTAATATGTTGGTTGAGAGTAGAATACATTAGAGTTTGAAAAGGATAGGTGGGGAGTCAGTTAGAAAGCTATTATTGTTGTCCAAGTGAGGAGTAATGAGTGCTTCTGTGAGGACTGTGTAAGTGGGAGTGGAAAGAAGGGGAGAGAGATGACCTTGTGAAGGCACAATGAATAGAAGGAAGTGGAAGGAATATAAATTGGCAAATAGTATAAGGAGTGCTAGAAGAGTGGCTAAACATGATGACAAAGGTTTTAAACTAGAGTGACTGAGCAAATAGAAAATTAGAAGGAGCTAGTTTAGGAGGATCTGTTATGTCCTCTTTTTGGATGCTGCACTCAAACTACTGAGAGCTCAGGTTGGCAAAAAAATAAACAAATAAATAAACAAACAAATAAATAAATAAATAAAAATAAGCCCCCTATTCGACCTGGAGGACAGCAATCCTCCCAGCATTCTTCTATTTCCCCATTCACTTATATAAGTGTTCCATCCACTTATATACTGTGAATAGAAAAATGTCTTTTACGTGATTGTTTTCAAGCACTGGTATAGTTCACTGGGTATACAAGATGCAAATTTTACTCTCTAATATATAGGAAAATGTTTCTAGGGGATTTGCGTGCGTGCGTGTGTGTGTGTGTGTCTTAATGGATTGCATTTGAATGGATCAACCCCAAACTCTCTAACAGCACTTGTTCCGAAGGTGTATTAACAGCTGTAGTAGCCTTCTCCTTGATGCCTCTTTTTATTACCTTGTTCCACCTCAACTAGGTCAGGACAGGACTACAAAAATACCTTAATTGCTACGATGATGGGAACTGAATTAATCTATAGCAGACGAACGAGGATAATGAAATCATTTCCTTTTTCTCAATGGTCTGTGCAGCATCATCTCTTCTGATACACTTCAGTGTCTGACCTTTTTAACTGACAGGATGTTCACTGCTGAGGCTTTTTAAAGACATCTATCTCTCCACAGAAAAATGGAAGCCAGACATCCAAGACCGACTTATATTTGTCTGTGAATCAAGCTGTCATTTTTGTTCTGCCAGAGTCTGTTATCACGTCTGGACAAGTAATTATTCTCTAGGTTAGGTTCTTACAACCTTGAATTTTTAGGAAAGTCCTTGAGACTGAAAGCAGTCACTCTCTTACTGCTACAGTTCATGCATACTGGTGAGTTATGTGGTGGCTTGGCAGCTATTACTGCGATTAAACATTAGTCTATTAAGCACACAATTCTTTTAACTTTGCAAGAGCTTCTACCCTCCATCTGTTTTCCTTATTTATTAAAATCCCTATTTAGTTCTCCTACTGCATTTAGGCAACTGGTAGTACATTCCCTAAAGAGTAAGTGTAAGCTGGGACATCGAAGGACATGATGGAGCAAGAACAGTTCACAAGCTTCTTTAAGTTCCTTGTATAGCCCAGCTGGAATCATGAAGTGGCAAAAAAGGGGGTTTCTAACTTTCTTCTTTCTCTACTGGAAACAAAGGAAACCTGTTAGATGTCGCAAAATGAAGCTTGGGCACAGCAAAGTCACGTGGAGTTGAGGACAAAGAACAGGAGGTCCCAGATTCATTTGCAGATGTTGGAAATACACTTCAGTACTAGGAACATGAAATCTAATTTAGAGTGATGCAGCTCACCTAAGTTACTAAGCATTCCGTATCAACTGAGAATTCAAGAGTTTCCAATGAAAACCTTAGGTCGGATTTCAGGGGAAAAAATCCTCAGTGAGAGATTTAATAATGTATAAAGAGGCCTGCACCTCCTACAGAATTCTGTTTGAAATAGAGAATTTCTAAAATAAAATTCTCATTACCTGCTTCTTGGAAGAGACACCATTTGCAGGCAGTTAGATAGTCACTCAGTCACAGATATATTGTAGTGTGAATTTAAGTGTGGTGGTTTGATAATATTTTGACTACATTTTGAAAAGACCTTCCTCCTTTATCAGGCTCACTTTTCATTAGAAGGTCACATTCACAGGCAGAAACTCGCTCTACCCCTTCCTGCTCTCCAGGCCCAATGATCCTGCTCCTGAGGATGTCATGATCAGTTGGAACTGGCACATTATCCAGAAATTTAATCTTTAAAATGTCATCAATAATATAAGGTCATGGCTCAGCACCCAAAATAAAGATTGGAAGGGACAGGAGGATTGAGAGTGAGAACCAGGGACTCAGTCCATGTTGTAGATTGAGAAGAATGAAGAGGAAGGCATCCTTTCCAGTTCCAAAGAATGACAGCACAGGCAAAGGGGCTGCATAGACCCCGGTGCACATCTTCATCTCCAAGTGATATGTGACCTTGACCATTCACCTTCTCTTCATATTTCAGGATGAATGACAGCCGTTTCCTCTCTTGTCATTTATATATGAAAGGCCCAAAGAATCTGTATCATCAGGTAAAACACTATTAAAACAAAATACAACATGACCACTAGTTTTTCCCATATGGATGTCAGAAAGGCACTAAATTTGAGGAAATCAGACTGCTTCTAAGAATTGTACTTTCTTTTCTAAAATCTGCTTCCCTCTTTAGCCTTGGGAATAGCTATTTTGTGTTGAGATAGCCTCATTTAAATACTTTATAAGAAAACAAAGAATATAGGACACTCAATTCATTAAAAAAGATTCACATGAAACATGGCTATGATTATAGGTATCTTTTTAAATGTACATAGTTGACAACAATTATTCAGTGATATCAGTATGACACAGGTATGTACTTATCAACACTTCCTGGCCCCAAGGTTGCATCACTTGTGTGGCATTTGTTGCATGGCTGACTTGTGTCCCTCATCTCTACTTTTGCTTATGCCTCTTTCACTTAGGACTAGAGCAAGAACAACTGCCCCTTCATTGGTTTTACTCTTATTCTTGGGACATACAGAGCAGTGATTTTCAATGCTTTGCCATTTGTTTGCAAATCAATTATTGGGTTTCCAATATAAAAGGGCTCTCATTATTTCTCAAGGGTAATCTTTGTCTACCAATATGTCCAACCAAAACTAGGAGGAAATTCTAAGAGAAAACCTGTTTTCTGTACCATGTAATCTAAACAATTTGGGGGAAAGAAACAATTTTTAGTTGTCTTTTAGGCTTAAATTGTGTGAGATTAAAAGAATTCTTCTTAATCTTCCCGTTCTATAAGCTTGTGGTTAATTTTTTTCTAAATATTGGACTCTGAAGGCCTTAATTAGTCAGAAAGAAAATTCAATTTCTTTAGGAAATTATCTTCCTCTTTCTTTTAGGAATCTGAGCTTTGCCAAACAGAAACAATAAATAGGAAATAGGGTGTCTTTTTGAAGCAATTGGAAAAGCCAGAATGCCATCTTTCAACTTGCAGTGTGCATTACCAAATGGGAACTGTTTTCTACAAAACATAAAAGGTTATTTTCCATGTGTTACTTGGCTTAGTGCTTGAAAAAAAAAACATTTTGTATTTAGAAAAAAGATTATTAATTGAGCTCCACAGCATGTCTCATCTAATCCTCAGGAAAATGCTCTATTTTTGAATAAGGGCTGGGGAGTATAGCAGTTGTACATGAGATCAATATAAACAAACATGTACCTTGAGATACCATATACCGGTTGGCATTACAGCAATAATGAAACTGTAATATAAGCTTCGGGACAGATTTCTCTAATAGGCAACTTCAAAAAATATTTTTGCAGTTGAAAGCTGTTTTCAGAAAACTGGAGGCACAGAATAAATGTTATTCCAAGGTCATTATGCCCAAGTTCTGCTCTCAATTTGGGTGCTGTTTTCTTTCTTTTTAAACTCTCCCTCTGAAATATGGGGATGTCTAGAATTCAGTTGTTTTAGGACATAGGCAAACCTGATACATCTACTCTGTTTCACGCAGTATGTTTGTAGTGAGATTTGAGCCCAATGTCCTCAAAAGGTGTTTCACTTGAGCTGTCTGGATTCAAGGAAGCTCTTTTAACATAGATCACTGACTTTTACTTAAAGCTGTCTATTATAGTGGCTGTTACCTAAGACTATTGTGTAACCATCGCCCTTGGTTTGTGGAAGGACATGTCTGTCTTTGCTCTTGATCATACCATCTGCCCACAGAAGGAAAATTTCCAGGCCAGTAATTATGTTCTGCAACATCCACATTTTTACCATCCCCACTCCATATCAGGCAAAAAGCTACTGTTATGCCACAGAGATGACTGTTCACAATTCTGTCCCTTCCATTGGGGATTGAGTCCTTGGCAGGTGGTGGCTACTTAGGCTGACATTTGGGATTTCCCTTGCCAAGGTAGAGGCAGGTTCAGAAGGGCTAGGGAAGTTCTTGACCTAACAGCCGTGACTGCTCCTACCAGTGTGGTCATTGCAATAATGCCACACAATCAATCAGTATAGAAATGCCTTTCTTATCTTTTACAACACTACCACTGTGCTGAAGTGATGACTCCTGAAGGAAACTAAAAACATTTTCTGGACAGTGCTCCCCTGAATACAAAAATACTTCAGAATGCCACCCCCTGCAACTTACAACCCAGCTCCAAACAAATAGCTGAAATCAAGTTAGAGGAAGTTAGTCAATATCTCTCTCTCCATGACACCGGGGATTTTCTGGTAAGTCATAATTCAATCCTTCATTAGAGGGAAGGAAAAAAAATGTAAATTAAAAACATCTCAGCCAAGCCATTCCCAGCAGCAATAACCGAACTCTCTGCTGGCTAAACAAGAGGCCACCAGACTGCTATCAGAACCTCTCTGTTTGCTATCAGTTTAGACCACAATTAATTTAGAATTTCTGCTTCCAAAGTAAAGTAAGGGAATACAATAATCCCAATTTACTTTTTTAATAAAAAGCTTAAGTGGAAAGAGCCCACTGGGAATGCTCAGCCCGGGCCAAGGTAATTCTCATCATGAGGAGAGGCGCCCGTTTAAAATGCACAGTCACAGGGCAGCCGACGTCTCTTCCCAGAATGCTTCCTCTGGGCTTAAGTGGGTTCTTTTATCTGTTTTTCTCTTTTTGGTTTCTTAAAAAAGTAAAGTTGGACTTGCAAACACTAGCAACAATTTCCTTAGAAAAGCAATTCTGAAAAATCAGGAGTCCCTGTTCAAAGAATGTTCTCCAAAAGCTATAGGGAGCAGAGGAATTAAGGAGCATATCATAAAACAAAATACATCAAATATACAAAGCATCCAAGTAGGAGGCTTTGGATCTCCATGAACAGTTGGACACATCAGCCATAGCAGAGCAGGACCTGCGCAATTGGATATATACAGAGAAATGGGGGCAGGCATCTGAAGCGTATGCTCTAAGAGGCCTTGCTCAAGAAGGTGTCAGCAAGAACCAAGCATGGGTCACAGATGGCATCTGAGAAGGCACAGAT
Source organism: Macaca nemestrina (assembly GCF_043159975.1). Classification (NCBI taxonomy): domain Eukaryota; kingdom Metazoa; phylum Chordata; class Mammalia; order Primates; family Cercopithecidae; genus Macaca; species Macaca nemestrina. The sequence continues at coordinate 82,423,706 of NC_092131.1, read as the reverse complement.
TTTGCATGGGACTCTACTATCTGGGCTAACTAATGAGAGCAAAACAGGGTCCTTCTCTGAAGCACCAGAACTAGTATAACAGGCTAATTATTCAAGTTTGTTCTTAGGCATAGCGAACGGGAAATAGGCAGAGCTACTGAAACTTGGTGCAAGATGGAGGCATTGTCACAAAAACAAGTTCTCCAGTGAAATCCTAATGCCTGTATTTAATGGGTAGAATTTTTATTTGACCCTTCTGTGGATGACGACAATCACATCCCTTGTTTCTATGACAACAGAGTTTTCAGCTTCTCTTCCCATCCTTCTGCCCATACTCAGTCTCCTTCACTCTGTACTCCTATATGGCCATGTTTCAGTGTTTCCAAGAGATCCCTCAGTGACTGTCATTCTTTCACATGCTCTACTCCTCT